>NC_135233.1:324964518-325564518 GCF_051348905.1 Ranitomeya variabilis | reverse complement strand
TAGTAGCAGGAACAAGCACAGAAGGCTTCTGATTACATTGTTGACCGGCAAGAAACTGACAGAGGAGCAAGGTTATATAGCGACTCCCACATCCTGATAGGAGCAGGTGAACAGAGGGGATGATGCACACAAGTTCAATTCCACAAGTGGCCACCGGGGGAGCCCAGAATCCAATTTCACAACAGCGGGGACTCTCGGCCTCCGATTTGGTGGGCAGGGACCCTCGGCCTCCGATTTGGTGGGCGGGGCCCCTCGGCCTCCGATTTGGTTGGCGGGGCCCCTCGGCCTCCGATTTGGATGGTGTGGACCCTCGGCCTCCGATTTGGTGGGCGGGGCCCGTCGGCCTCCGATTTGGTTGGAGGGGCCCCTCGGCCTCCGATTTGGTGGGCGGGGACCCTCGGCCTCCGATTTGGTGGGCGGGGACCCTCGGCCTCCAATTTGGTGGGCGGGGACACTCGGCCTCCAATTTGGTGGGCGGGGACACTCGGCCACCGATTTGGTGGGCGGGGACCCTCGGCCTCCGATTTGGTGGGCGGGGACCCTCGGCCTCCGATTTGGTGGGCGGGGACCCTCGGCCTCTGATTTGGTGGGCGGGGCCCCTCGGCCTCCGATTTGGTGGGCGGGGTCCCTCTGCCTCCGATTTGGTGTGCGGGGACCCTTGGCCTCCGCTTTCGTGGGCGGGGCCCCTCGACCTTCGATTTGGTGGGCGGGGCTCCTCGGCCTCCGATTTGGTTGGTGGGGCCCCTCGGCCTCCGATTTGGTGGGCGGGGACCCTCGGCCTCCGATTTGGTGGGCGGGGACCCTCGGCCTCCGATTTGGTGGGCGGGGACCCTCGGCCTCCGCTTTTGTGGGTGGGGCCCGTCGGCCTCCGATTTGGTGGGCGGGGCCCCTCGGCCTCCGATTTGGATGGTGTGGACCCTCGGCCTCCGATTTGGTGGGCGGGGACCCTTGGCCTCCGATTTGGTGGGCGGGGCCCCTCGGCCTCCGATTTGGAGGGCGGGGACCCCCGGCCTCCGATTTGGTGGGCGGGGAACCTCGGCCTCCGATTTGGTGGGCGGGGACCCTCGGCCTCCGATTTGGTGGGCGGGGACCCTCGGCCTCCGATTTGGTGGGCGGGGACCCTCGGCCTCCGATTTGGTGGGCGGGGACCCTCGGCCTCCGATTTGGTGGGCGGGGACCCTCAGCCTCCGATTTGGTGGGCGGGGACCCTCGGCCTCCGATTTGGTGGGTGGGGACCCTCGGCCTCCGATTTGGTGGGCGGGGACCCTCGGCCTCCGATGTGGTGGTCGGAGCCCCTCGGCCTCCGCTTTGGTGGGCGGGGCCGGGCCCCTCGGCCTCCGCTTTGGTGGGCGGGGCCGCTCAGCCTTCGATTTGGTGGGCGGGGCTCCTCGGCCTCCGATTTGGTTGGCGGGGCCCCTCGGCCTCCGATTTGGTGTGTGCTCTGCCTGGGGCCACTGTGCTCTGCCTGGGTGTAGGACACTGGTGACGTCACTTATCTCCGGACATTTGCTCCGGACATTAGCTCCGGACATTATCTCCGGACATTAGCTCCGGACATTATCTCCGGACATTAGCTCCGGACAAAGCCACGGAAGTTGGCACAAATTGCAGGAAGTAGTATTCTAGGCAATTATATATTAGATATTGGTATGGCTATAAGGATGCCAAAAGCGGTAGACTTTTTATACGACTTTTATCCTTTTTTTTAAATCAATGTTTTGGCTGCAGCAAAATATTCACAGGCTCATGTTAGGACATGGCACCAGCATACACCGAGGCTGGAGTCACGTGGCCAGTTATTGTCTAGGTTTTTAACCAGGTTTTGAGACAAACAGAGGAACACAGGAATAAAGAAAGGGGTCATTTGGACATGTGTGACACCCCAGGGTCCTGGTTGTCACAGTGGCATTGCTTTCCTCATGGGGAGAGTGATGTCACACTTTGAAGCGATGGAGGATTCCTTTTTGACAGGTAATCAGCCCATACAACACCGTTCTGACTCCAGGCCAGAAGGGGGAGCTCATATCCGACGTCAGGGAAGTTGCTCTCTCCGGTCGGGAGGAGGAGTCAGTTGCTAGGCAGTTGCTAGGCAATAACAGTTGACAATTGGTTGCAGGCAGGAAAGGAGCAGAGGAGAGATCCAGGGCTAGAGGAGGCTGCGAGTGGGCCTCCTTGAGCCATAGTGCAGAAACCGGGTACCAGGAGCCCGAGTCTGTGGGGGAACTACAAGCCCCCCAGCAGAATCGGAGGGCATAGGACTACACGTAAATTGCCCACACCACACCTGAGGCACAGCAGCAATTTAGAGCCTGGAGTCACCATGCCAGAGACCCCAAGTAAACAGCTCAGGCGGCCTGCCGTGCAGGTACCTGTCCCAGGACAGGAGAGAGAAAAGGGTACCTTGCTAGGACTACAGGCAGCAAGTGACCAGAAAGCATGGCAGAAGTGGAAGGCCCCTAACCTGACCTGCCAAAGGGATCCTTACTTGTTTTCAGGCTGCCTTGACTCCAGCTACACCTGTTACTGGTACCCTGGACTGAGGCTGAATACCATCTCAGTAAACCAGGTAAAGACTGCAATCCTGTGTCCTCTATTTATTTGCCAGCATTCACCATCCCTGCCAAACACATCGGGAGCCCTGGGGACCTACTTCATCTGTGGGAAGTTATACCATCCGGCTGCCATAACATCACCTATGGGAAGCGATAACATCTTTGCTGCAGCACCATCGCCCACAGAGGACCCCTTTAAGCAGCGTCAGTCACCTCTGCCCGAGAACCACAGGTGGTGTGACAAACTTTCATTATTTCCACAATCCCTTTAAAGACCGTCCCTTTTACTTGGGCGCCCAGGGCCATGGACCGGGTAGCTGCCACCGTGACCACACCTTTAATTGTGACCGGACCCAGTACCGAGTACCCCACGGCCCTGACGGCGACTCACATGCTTACCAAAATCTGACAAATTTTAAGACAGACTACTTTAAGGGCTTATTCTTGAAGTAGTTTTTGACATAATTCTGGCATAAACTGCTTGTAATGTTGAGTTTATTTTGTGCAGCTTGAAGTTGCACAAAAATCTAGCAACTTTTACATTTTTATGCCAGGCCCGGGCAGATCTGCCCCCCTTTTCAAAAATTTACCAAGAAATTTATCATAATTTAGGCAACAAAAATTGAGTAAATTAAGACAGAAATGTATGAAAGCCTCGGTGCACACAGTTAATAAAATGACCCAAATTCATGGCTGTTAATAAATGTGGTGCATTATACTTCAGTGGACCCTTCAGCAAGACCAGAATAAAAAGCCTCAGTCTTAATATATCTGGATCTAATTTACACCACTTAACAGTTGGCTAACTCTGTGCTTGAAATGTGCTCTACAATTTTGGTAAAATTTTTGGGATATTGTCCCATACGCTAAGCCATGTTATTTTTCAGTTAAGACACATCCCTATCACGAATACTACACCCCTTTAAAGGGAAAAAAAAGTATAAATCACATAAATATGGTAAAAGTCAAGAAAGACAGTTTTGTTGTGCAAATTACAACAGAATTCTGACATAATTATCTTGATGACTATACTCCAATATGTCAGTTTTTAATATATTGTTATTCTTGCTCTGGGCACACTCAAGGCTTTGATTTAAAACACTTCCAAAAGTTACCTTTTTGATTTTATCCCAAGAGGCAATCGAAAGCCTTGAAGACTTTAGGTCTGTCCCAACAGTTTTTATTGAGATGCCAACCCTGATGATAATGAAAGGTTAATTTCCAGTGTCTACTGTAGATCTTCTTACCCATTCTTAGCATGGAGGGTATAGGTATAAGAATAGAGTTGCACTTTCTTAATGACAAGTTTCCCACTAATATATTCATTGCAGAAACATGAAAAACCAAATTAGTTTATAACCACAATAATTATTTTTCAATTATCCTAATTATTGTTATTAGCTGAACTAGGATTAGGTAAAGGACTTTATTTAGGGTGAGGTGAATATACCTAAAGACTGACTTCTTCATTATATGAGTCAAAGCAGCCGAAACGCGCTGTGGTTCTAAATACATTCTTTAATCCTACATTTTTATTTTTCCACTTTCATTCACTCTTTGCTGATTTTTTTCATTCATTTCGGAGTGTCCATCACCTGTATCAATAATCTCTAATGGTTCTCTGTCGGAATCTATCCTGGAGGATTTCCTTACAGCACACCAGAGCGGCTGCACCCTGCTCTTTTCTCCAGTACACACATATTTGGAATTGTGTTCAGCCTGAATAACTTCGCCAGGTGACCAAGAAGTATCGTTTCTCATTGCGGAGAGTGACATGTTAAGCATGTCGAGATGAGGAGACTTAAAGCCACAATGCTCCTCTGGGAAATATGCAAATTGTCTCTTCAGAGAGGAAGAGGACTAGAACAAGAACTAGAACAAGGAGAAACGATACTTCTTGGATCCCGGAAGAGCCTCTCTCTCAGCCAAACCAGATCTCAGCTTTGCACTGACGAGGGACAGTACCCCTAAACACAGTGTCTGCAAATTGAGATTCTGGTTTGGCACTTATCCTAAGTCATGTGACAAGGCTCATTTAAGGGTCGACGTTGACTGTTAGGATCGCTACTTCAAATAGGTGGCACTAGAGTTCTAGTCCTCTTCCTCTCTGAAGAGACAATTTTCACCAGGTGAGACATTTCAATCGCTATTTTCATTTTGATTTCCTGAGTTCAGAAAGCACTACTTTTTCTCTCTCTTCTGTAGGGACCATCCATATATTGAATATTGAATGAGTAAAAGATGGGAATTTATATCTACATTTCCAGGAAAATTTTAGCAAATTTACTTGCGGGGTGTCCTTGCAAACTGCAGTAAACTTTGAAGAAAAAAAAGTAAAAAACTAAAAGCAGCGAGTATTGGAACAGGCTGCTCGTTCACACGTTTCTTGTTGCTGGGGCAACCACTTCCCTTATCTAAATGTGTTAAGATTATGCAACTCATTTTGATTCTGATTTTCCATCATCAGAACCATCCCTTCCCAACTGCATCGTGCAAATAAAAACAAACAAATAAACACACATTGGCAAAGGAATACCTCATAATGGAATCAAATCACAAATACCCATGTATCTATTACAGAGGCAACCCTGTTGTGAATTCCGTTCTCGAACTCCCTCCTGTGGTCATGAATGGTACTTTGGTGAGTTCTGTCCGTGAACTCCCTCTGGTGGCTGTGAGTGGAGCTGCTGGTTCTGAGATTCCTTCCCCACCTGCCCTCATTTAGGGCTAGGCTGGATTCTCTATTTAACTCCACTCAGATCATTATTCCATGCCAGCTGTCAATGTTCTAGTACTGGTTCAGATCTCTCCTGGATCTTTCTGAGGACCTGTCTACTCCAGCAAAGCTAAGTTCCTGCTTGTTCATTTGTTACATATGGTTTTTCTTGCTACGTTCTAGTCCAGCTTGCTATCATGAAACTGCCTGGCTAGCTGGAAGCTCTGGGGGTGCAGAGTGGCACCACCACACCGTGAGTCGGTGCGGGGGTATTTTTTGCACACTCTGCGTGGTTTTGTAGTTTTTTGTGTTGACCGCAAAGATCCCTTTTCTATCCTCAATCTGTTTAGTTAGACTGGCCTCCCTTTGCTAAAGCCTATTTCATCCTGTGTTTGTGATTTCCTCTTAACTCACAGTCAATACTTGTGGGGGGCTGCTTTTACCTTTGGGGAAATTTCTCTGAGGCAAGTGAGGCTTTGTTTCCTTTCTTTAGGGGTAGTTAGCTCTTAGGCTGTGAAGAGGCGTCTAGGCAGAGTCAGGCACGCTCCACGGCTATTTCTAGTTGTGTTGATAGGAGTAGGGTTTGCGGTCAGCAGAGTTCCTATTTCCCCAGAGCTCGTCCCGATTCCGTGTTTAACTATCAGGTCATTCCTGGTGCATCTAACCACCAGGTCCATAACAGTACAGCTGGCCCACAAAGTGTTAATGCATCTCAATAGAGGGAAGGGAAAAGAGAAGTTCTGAAACCATTTTTTTTTTTCTCTGCAGTGTGTTTTGCCTTTCTTTTCCCCTTAAACTCTGGGTGGTTCAGAACTCAGGTGTGGATATGGACATTCAAGGTCTGTCCTCTAGTGTAGATCAACTCGCTGCAAAGGTACAAAACATTCAAGATTATGTAGTTCAGAATCCTATGTTGGAGCCTAGAATTCCAATTCCTGAGTTGTTTTCTGGGGATAGATCTAAATTTCTGAATTTCAAAAACAATTGTAAACTGTTTCTTGCTCTGAAACCCCGCTCTTCTGGTGACCCTATTCAGCAAGTAAGAATCATTATTTCTTTGTTGCATGGCGACCCTCAAGACTGGGCATTCGCCCTGGCGCCAGGAGATCCTGCATTGTGTAATGTAGATGCGTTTTTTCTGGCGCTGGGATTGCTTTATGATGAACCGAATTCTGTGGATCAGGCAGAGAAAATTTTGCTGGCTTTGTGTCAGGGTCAGGATGAAGCGGAGGTATATTGCCAGAAGTTCAGAAAGTGGTCTGTGCTTACTCAGTGGAATGTGTGTGCCCTGGCAGCAATTTTCAGAAAGGGTCTTTCTGAAGCCCTTAAGGATGCTGGTCTGAATGAATCAATGTCCTTGGCCATACAGATCGATTGGCGCTTACGTGAGCGCAAAACTGTGCACCATTTGGCGGTATCCTCTGACCAGAGGCCTGAGCCTATGCAATGTGATAGGACTTTGACCAGAGCTGAACGGCAAGAACATAGACGTCAGAATGGGCTGTGTTTTTACTGTGGTGACTCCACTCATGCTATCTCTGATTGTCCTAAGCGCACTAAGCGGTTCGCTAGGTCCGTCACCATTGGTACTGTACAGCCTAAATTTCTTTTGTCCGTTACTCTGATTTGCTCTTTGTCATCCTATTCTGTTATGGCATTTGTGGATTCAGGCGCTGCCCTGAATTTGATGGACTTAGAGTTTGCCAGGCGCTGTGGTTTTTTCTTGGAGCCCTTGCAGCATCCCATTCCTTTAAGGGGAATTGATGCTACGCCTTTGGCCAAGAATAAGCCTCAGTACTGGACCCAGTTGACCATGTGCATGGCTCCTGCACATCAGGAGGATATTCGCTTTTTGGTGTTGCATAATCTGCATGATGTGGTCGTGTTGGGTTTGCCATGGCTGCAGGTCCATAATCCAGTATTGGATTGGAAATCAATGTCGGTGTCCAGTTGGGGTTGTCAAGGGGTACATGGGGATGTTTCATTGTTGTCAATTTCTTCCTCCACTCCTTCTGAAGTCCCTGAGTTTTTGTCGGATTACCGGGATGTATTTGATGAACCCAAGTCTAGTACCCTACCTCCTCATAGGGATTGTGATTGTGCTATTAATTTGATTCCTGGTAGCAAGTTCCCTAAGGGACGACTTTTCAATTTGTCTGTGCCAGAACACGCCGCTATGCGGAGTTATATAAAGGAGTCCTTGGAGAAAGGGCATATTCGCCCGTCATCGTCACCATTGGGAGCAGGGTTCTTTTTTGTGGCCAAGAAAGATGGTTCTCTGAGACCTTGTATAGATTACCGCCTTCTTAATAAAATCACGGTCAAATTTCAGTACCCTTTGCCTCTACTGTCTGATTTATTTGCTCGGATTAAGGGGGCTAGTTGGTTTACCAAGATAGACCTTCGAGGGGCGTATAATCTCGTGCGTATTAAACAGGGCGATGAATAGAAAACAGCATTTAATACGCCCGAGGGCCATTTTGAGTACCCGGTGATGCCATTCGGCCTTTCTAATGCCCCTCTGTGTTTCAGTCCTTTATGCATGACATCTTCCGAAAGTATCTGGATAGATACATGATCGTATATTTGGATGATATTTTGGTCTTTTCGTATGATTGGGAGTCCCATGTGAAGCAGGTCAGAATGGTGTTCCAGGTCCTTCGTGCTAATTCCTTGTTTGTGAAGGGATCTAAGTGTCTCTTTGGAGTTCAGAAGGTTTCCTTTTTGGGTTTCATTTTTTCCCCTTCTACTATCGAGATGGATCCTGTTAAAGTCCAAGCTATTTATGTTTGGACTCGGCCTACATCTGTGAAGAGCCTTCAGAAATTTCTGGGCTTTACCAATTTTTACCGTCGCTTCATCGCTAATTTTTCTAGTGTTGTTAAACCGTTGACTGATTTGACCAAGAAGGGTGCTGATGTGGTGAATTGGTCCTCTGCGGCCGTTGAGGCTTTTCAGGAGTTGAAACGTCGTTTCTCTTCGGCTCCTGTGTTGTGTCAGCCAGATGTTTCACTCCCTTTTCAGGTCGAGGTTGATGCTTCTGAAATTGGAGCAGGGGCTGTTTTGTCTCAGAGAAGTTCTGATTGCTCTGTAATGAAGCCATGCGCTTTCTTTTCAAGAAAGTTTTCGCCTGCTGAGCGTAATTATGATGTTGGCAATCGGGAGTTGTTGGCTATGAAGTGGGCATTCGAGGAGTGGCGACATTGGCTTGAAGGAGCCAAGCATCGCGTGGTGGTCTTGACAGATCACAAGAATCTGACTTATCTCGAGTCTGCCAAGCGGTTGAATCCTAGACAGGCTCGTTGGTCGCTGTTTTTCTCCCGTTTCAATTTTGTGGTTTCGTACCTTCTGGGTTCTAAGAATGTGAAGGCTGATGCCCTTTCAAGGAGTTTTGTGCCTGATTCTCCTGGGGATCCTGAGCCAGCTGGTATTCTCAGAGAGGGGGTAGTTCTGTCTGCCATCTCCCCTGATTTGCGGCGGGTGCTGCAGGAGTTCCAGGCTGATAGACCTGACCGTTGTCCAGCGGAGAAACTGTTTGTCCCTGATAGATGAACTAATAGAGTTATCTCTGAGGTTCATTGTTCGGTGTTGGCTGGTCATCTTGGGATTTTTGGTACCAGAGATTTGGTGGCTAGGTCCTTTTGGTGGCTTTCTTTGTCGCGGGATGTGCGTTCTTTTGTGCAGTCTTGTGGGACTTGTGCTCGGGCTAAGCTCTGCTGTTCTCATGCCAGTGGGTTACTTTTGCCCTTGCCGGTCCCGAAAAGGCCCTGGACGCATGTTTCCATGGATTTTATTTCAGATCTTCCTGTTTCTCAAAGGATGTCGGTCATCTGGGTGGTTTGTGATCGCTTCTCTAAAATGGTCCATTTGGTACCCTTGCCTAAATTGCCTTCTTCCTCTGATTTGGTTCCATTATTTTTCCAACATGTGGTTCGTTTGCATGGCATTCCGGAGAACATCGTGTCTGACAGAGGTTCCCAGTTTGCTTCAAGGTTTTGGCGTTCCTTTTGTGCTAGGATGGGCATTGATTTGTCTTTTTCTTCGGCTTTCCATCCTCAGACAAATGGCCAAACCGAACGAACCAATCAGTCTTTGGAAACTTATCTGAGATGCTTTGTTTCTGCGGATCAGGATGATTGGGTGACCTTCTTGCCATTGGCTGAGTTCGCCCTTAATAATTGGGCCAGTTCGGCTACTTTGGTTTCGCCTTTTTTTTGTAATTCTGGTTTTCATCCTCGTTTTTCTTCAGGGCAGGTTGAGCCTTCGGACTGTCCTGGTGTGGATTCTGTGGTGGACAGGTTGCAACAAATTTGGACTCATGTGGTGGACAATTTGACCTTGTCCCAAGAGAAGGCTCAACGTTTCGCTAACCGCCGTCGCCGTGTTGGTCCCCGACTTTGTGTTGGGGATTTGGTTTGGTTATCATCTCGTTATGTTCCTATGAAGGTTTCTTCTCCTAAGTTTAAGCCTCGTTTCATTGGTCCTTATAAGATTTCTGAAATTCTTAATCCTGTATCATTTCGTTTGGCCCTTCCTGCTTCTTTTGTCATCCATAATGTGTTCCATAGGTCGTTGCTGCAGAGATATGTGGCGCCTATGGTTCCCTCCGTTGATCCTCCTGCTCCGGTGTTGGTCGAGGGGGAGTTGGAGTATGTGGTGGAGAAGATTTTGGATTCTCGTATTTCGAGACAAAAACTTCAGTACTTGGTCAAATGGAAGGGCTATGGTCAGGAGCATAATTCCTGGGTTGTTGCCTCTGATGTCCATGCTGCCGATTTAGTTCGTGCCTTTCATTTGGCTCGTCCTGATCGGCCTGGGGGCTCTGGTGAGGGTTCGGTGACCCCTCCTCAAGGGGGGGTACTGTTGTGAATTCCATTCTCGAACTCCCTCCTGTGGTCATGAATGGTACTTCGGTGAGTTCTGTCCGTAAACTCCCTCTGGTGGCTGTGAGTGGAGCTGCTGGTTCTGAGATTCCTTCCCCACCTGCCCTCGTTTAGGGCTAGGCTGGATTCTCTATTTAACTCCACTCAGATCGTTACTCCATGCCAGCTGTCAATGTTCTAGTACTGGTTCAGATCTCTCCTGGATCTTTCTGAGGACCTGTCTACTCCAGCGAAGCTAAGTTCCTGCTTGTTCATTTGTTACATATGGTTTTTCTTGCTAAGTTCTAGTCCAGCTTGCTATCATGAAACTGCCTGGCTAGCTGGAAGCTCTGGGGGTGCAGAGTGGCACCACCGCACCGTGAGTCGGTGCGGGGGTATTTTTTGCACACTCTGCGTGGTTTTGTAGTTTTTTGTGTTGACCGCAAAGATCCCTTTTCTATCCTCAATCTGTTTAGTTAGACTGGCCTCCCTTTGCTAAAGCCTATTTCATCCTGTGTTTGTGATTTCCTCTTAACTCACAGTCAATACTTGTGGGGGGCTGCTTTTTCCTTTGGGGAAATTTCTCTGAGGCAAGTGAGGCTTTGTTTCCTTTCTTTAGGGGTAGTTAGCTCTTAGGCTGTGAAGAGGCGTCTAGGCAGAGTCAGGCACGCTCCACGGCTATTTCTAGTTGTGTTGATAGGAGTAGGGTTTGCGGTCAGCAGAGTTCCCATTTCCCCAGAGCTCGTCCTGATTCCGTGTTTAACTATCAGGTCATTCCTGGTGCACCTAACCACCAGGTCCATAACACAACCCATAACCCAATGATAGGACTGTAAGGACCCACTCAAGTCACTAGAGAAAACCACAAAGAAAAAAGTGGAAAAACGTCCATATAATTATGCAAATATAGAACACATTTTATTAAGAATATATAAAGGAACAGACGGGTGAAACTGAACAGGGCGGTGACCCACACAACAACAAAGTTCAAGAGAGACCGCACATAATGTCAACTAGTCACAACATAGATGCTAAAATCACATTATAAAGCAGTAAAAAATATCAGGCATCGTATGTACATATATATACCATACCAAGTGGTATGTGACCAGGACACGTGCCGTCTCCCACCCTCTCCGACGCGCGTTTCGCCCCCTGAGGAAGGAAGTTTTCCTACTTCCGAAACGCGCGTCCGGGAGGGTGGGAGACGGCACTTGTCCTGGTCACATACCACTTGGTACGGTATATATATGTACATACGATGCCTGATATTTTTTACTGCTTTATAATGTGATTCTAGCATCTATGTTGTGACTAGTTGACATTATGTGCGGTCTCTCTTGAGCTTTGTTGTTGTGTGGGTCATCGCCCTGTTCAGATGTAGCAGTCAAGGTGGCCCATGACCAGAAAGGCCCTTTTGGCATTTGCCAGAATTGCCAGATTGCCAGTCTGGCCCTGTCCATTTTACCTCAACATATTTTTTTCTCTGTTTTTCTTTTTCTTTGTTAGGAAGTTAGAAGGTTTAAAAGTTGACCAGTGATTTCTCATCTTTCCAACAAAATTTACAAAACCATTTTTTAAGGACAATATCACATTTGAAGTGACTTTGAGGGATCTATATGATTGAAAATATCCAGAATTGACACCATTCTAAAAACTGCACCCTTCAAGGTGCTCAAAATCAAATTACTAACCCTTCATGTGCTTTGCAGGAATTTTTGCAATGTGGACGGAAAAAATGAATATTTAACTTTAAAAAAAAATAATAATAATAATTTATACCCAAATTTCTTTATATTTACAAGGAAAACAGGAAAAGTGGACCCCAAATTTTTTTCTGAGCATGACGATACCCAATATGTGGGGGATAACTACTGTTTGGGTGGCCAGCTGAGCTCACAAGGGAAGCAGCACCGTTTGACTTTTTAAACTAAAATTAGCTGAAATCGAGAACTGGAAGTCATGTCGCGCTTGGAGAGCCCCTGATGTGCCTAAACAGTGGACAACCCCCACAAGATACAGCATTGTTGAAACTAGACCACTCAGGAAATTTATCTAGATGTGTATTGAGCATCTTGAATCCCCAGGTGCCTCACAGAATTTTACAACATTGATCTGTGAAAATGAACAAAATGTATATTTTTCCCACAAAAAAATTGTTTTAGCTAGACATTTTTTCATTTTCACAATGATAGCAGGATAAAATGGACCCCAAAATTTGTTGTGCCATTTCTCTTGAATACACTGATACTCCATATGTGGTCAAAAAATACTTTTCAGGCACAGTGCAATGATCAGAAGTGAAAAAGAAGCATCATATTGGAATTCAGATTTTGCTGGAATGGTTTTAGGGTGCCATGTCAGATTGTCTGAGCCCCAGGGCTGTAAGAACAGAAGAAACCCCACATATGTGACCTCAGCACATCTAGCGGTTCAGTGATGATATTGACAGCATTTGTACCTCATAGAATGTTATATCATTGGGAAGTAAAGAAAGAGTAATTACATGTTACCATTAAAATGTTGTTTTTAGCCCCAGGTTTTTATTTTATAACTAGATGGTGGCCTGATTCTAACGCATCGGGTATTCTAGAATATGTATCTATATAGCAGCCACATAGTATATGGCACAGGCCACGACATATTCTTGAATACCCAATGTGTTAATACAGGCCACGCAGTATATAACAGTGGCCACGCAGTATATGACACAGCCCAAACAGTATATAACACTGCCCACGCAGTATATAACATTGCCCACATAGAATATAACACCGCCCATGTAGTACATAGCAGCCATGTAGTATATAACGCAGCCCACGCAGTATGTAACACAGCCCACATACTATATAGCAATGTGGGCACTATATACGTGGTTAAAAAAGACTTAAAATAAAAAATAAACATATACTCACCTTCCAAAGGCTCCTTGAAGTCCTGGCGCCTGTGTGCGGTGCACGCGGCAGCTTCCGGTCCCAGGGTTGGTATGAGCGGAGGACCTGTGATGACGTCGTGGTCACATGGCCGTAACGTCATGGCAGGTCCTTCGCACATAGCATCCTTGGCACCGGAACCTGCCGCTTGCACTGCCGAAGACAGCACGCGACATCTAGCATCCTTGGCACTGGAACCTGACGTCGGAAGGTGATAATATCCTTGCGCCTGTGTGCGGTGCACGCGGCAGCTTCCGGTCCCATGGTTGGTATGAGCGCAGGACCTGTGATGACGTCGCAGTCACATGACCGTGACGTCATGGCAGGTCCTTCGCGCATAGCATCCTTGGCATCGGAACCTGCCGCTTGCACTGCCGAAGACAGCGCGCAACGTCTAGCACCCTTGGCAACAGAACCTGACGTCAGAAGGTGAGAATAACCTTTTTTTGTTTATTATTATTATTTGTAACATTAGATCTTTTTACTATTGATGGTGCATACGCAGCATCAATAGTAAAAAGTTGTTCACACAGGGTTAATAGCTGCGTTAACACCGCGGCATAACGCGGTCCATTAATGCTGCCATTAACCCTGTGTGAGCGGTGACTGGAGGGGAGTATGGAGCAGGCACCGGGCACTGACTAAAGAACGGTATTTCAGCTCACCCTTAGTTCAGACGAGATGGTAGAAGTCAGTCCGAGCACGGATACAGAGTGTTGCTGCCACAACACTGATTGGTATGTAGAAAGAAACGGTGTGGATCCAGCTCCGGGATAAAAATGCAAAATTTTATTTAAACATTTAAAACGCTGCTAGAACATGACCAGCATGAAGGTGACGGAGAGCAACCAGCACCTGGACGCGTTTCGGGCAACAAAGATGCCCTTAGTCCTCAGTATGAGGTGCTGGTTGCTCTCCGTCACCTTCATGCTGGTCATGTTCTAGCAGCGTTTTAAATGTTTAAATAAAATTTTGCATTTTTATCCCGGAGCTGGATCCACACAGTTTCTTTCTACATACCGGGCACTGACTGCAGGGAGGAAGGAGCGGCCATTTTGCCGCCGGACTGTACCCGTCGCTGATTGGTCGTGGCTGTTTTGCCGCGACCAATCAGTGACTTGGATTTACATGACAGACAGAGGCCGCAACCAATGAATATCCGTGACAGACAGACAGACAGACAGACGGAAGTGACCCTTAGACAATTATATAGTAGATGGCTAATAGGTAAAAAGGACCTAAGTTTTTTTAAAACATTTTCCTAAGTGAGCTGATGCCCTGCATGCAATTGTGAAACACTTTTCAGGCACAGTGCAAAGCTTAGGAAGAAAAGCACACCATATTATAGTGTTGTTTTTATTGTTACTGTTTGCTGGTGCCATAACTCGCTGAGCGACCCTCTGAGGTTCCAGAACAGCAGAAACCTTCATAAGTGACAGCATTTTACAAATTACCCTTCACAGTTAATTCATCTAGGGGTGCAGTGATCATATTGATACCACAGGTGTGTTACAGAATTTCATACCATTGGGCAGTGAAGAAAAATTAATTAAATTTTTACCACCCAAATTTTGTTTTAGATCCAGATTTTACATTTTGATATGGAGAAGTGGATAAAACTGGCACTAAAATATGTACCACAATTTCTGCTGTATGTGAAATACTCCATATATGACTGTACAGTAATGCTTACCCATACGGTTGCAAAAAGAGTGGAAAGACAAAAAAGCGCAATAAGGTCTTATCCACATTACAAAGTAAAGAATATACCTTAAAATTTGCTCACCTGGTTCAGATGAGATAAGAGCATATATGCTGGCGGATGCTGCAGATCCACAGGTCCTCAACGACCAAATGAAATAATGTATTCAAAGGGGATTTGTGGTCAGAAAAACTCCGCGCTGCCGCATGGATACATTTCAGGAGAATGTCTTAGATTCACAGTGGTTTTATTTATATATGTCTTGGTTTTGATGCCTGTATATACTGTGTGGTGTTTCCTGATGAAGGGGGCATGAGACCTCTGAAACGCGTTGAATAAAACCACAGTGAATCAACGACATTCTCTTGACATTTATCCATGCGGCAGAGTGGAGTTTTTCTACCCATACGGTGACACTCAGGGGAGACGGAGCTTTCTTTTCCTCCTGGATTTCATATTTTCATAGAATAATTTGCGGAATCTATTTATAGAGCACTGAAGTGCTAGAAGAGCAGAATCCATCCTCAAGTGACGCCATTTTGGAAATTATACCCCCTTGGGGATTTGTACTAACGAGTTTGACTCCATGGGTATTTTTCAGAAACAAGCAGCAGTGGATGTTGCTAAGTGAAAATTACAAACTGCCATAGTAGTTCCCAGTATGATGTAGTGACCAGTACATTGTAGTGCACAGCTCATACAGCTGGAAACATGTACCCGTAAATTAGACCCTCTCTGCGCACTAGTCTGTATTCCAATAAGCGAACACGTGACAAAGGCTCTGGTTGAGCCGAAACGTTGTTTATCGCATATACTGTAATATTCTGTTACGCTCCCAATAAACGAATATAAACCCTTTGCATAACCAACCCACATGAGAGTGCGGTGAATTTCTATTACTTCGTAAATTAGACCTGCAGAAATGCCAAACATGTGGACTCTAAGGGTATGTGCACACGTTGCAGATTTCCTGTGGATTCGCAGCGTTTTTTTCCTCGCAGAAATGCTGCAGATCCACAAGTGATTTACAGTACAATGTAAATCAATAGGGAAAATTCCGTGCAGAAATGCTGCAGATTAAAAGAAGGAGCATGTCACTTCTTTATTGCGGATCTGCAGCATTTTTGTACCCATTCCATTATAGAAATCCTCAGGGGTAAAAAATGCAGTAAATCAAAAACAAAAGCCGCAGTAAATCCGCAGCAAATCAGCACAAAATCCGCAACATGGGCACATAGCCTTAATGTGGTTTATGCAAATTGTCTCTTCAGAGAGGAAGAGGACAAGAACTCTAATGCCACGGATAGGAAGCAACAATCCTAAAAGTCAATGTCGACTCTATAACGAGCCTTGTCACATGACATAGGATAAAAGCCAAAACCAAACTCTCAATTTTCAGACACTATATTTCAGGCTACTGCCCTAGTCACTGCAAAGTGTGAGATCTGGTTTGGCTGGGTGAAAGGCGTCTGACTAGGAGCGAAGGTGTAACATTTCTCCTTGCGGAGAGTAACATGTCAAGCCTAACATGCCAAGGTGGGAAAACTTTTAAACAGAAATGCTCCTCTGGAAGATAGGCAAATTGTCTCTTCAGAGAGAAAGAGGCTAGAACTCTAGTGCCACCTATAGGAAGTAGCAATCCTAACAGTCAATGTTGACTCTCTAACAATATAAAAGCAAAAATCTCCCCCGAGATGACATCATTGTGTGCCGATAGGAGGGCAGAGGGGGCTCCATCCCTCTGTCTGCCTTCTAAATGCTGCGATTGATATCAGTCACAGCATTTGAGGTTTTACTCTCCTGGAAACAGTGCAGGCACTGCTCTTGGCAGTGAGTGTCGTGTGTCAGCTGTGATATCAGTGATCAAGCATGCACAGCTCCTGTGCGTGTAAAATTGCCTGTATTTATCCAAATGTTCAAGGTCGGTAAGTACTTACTGACCTGGACATATGGATATGTACAAGGTCGTGAAGGGGTTAAACAATTTCATAAAAAAGATAGAGTCAGGGTCTCACCACTGCAGTCAATATACCTATGTGGTTTTATGAAGCAAAAGAAAGTTAGTTTAAAAAAGCCTGATAGCCAGGGGGAAATTTGCAAGATGTCTTTTTTTATGTTTTTATTACAGATTGTTATATGGAAAAAAAACAAAAAAAATTTTTAATCAAAACCTGTAACACACACATCCAATTTAAACCATAGGTTGTTTTCTAATGATAACTTCCTTTTAAAGGGAATTTGTCAGCAGGTTTTTGTAACACAATCTGAGAGCAGCATGATGTTATAGCAAAAACCCTGATTCCAGCCCTGCATAACTAACTGGGCTGCTTGATGCAGTTTTGAAAGAATGTTTTTATATCCCACCCACACCTCTGATTGGCAGTTAATATTTGCACTGTACAGTGTCAGCAAGCTGCCAATCAGTGGTAAGGCAGGGTTATACAAATTAGCTGGACTGATTGGCCAATGACACATAGTCCTGCAGTGATAATCACCTGCTGATAAAACACTGATTGCATTGAAACTACAGGAAGTTATTGAGCAAGTGATATATTGCTGGAATCAGGCTCCTTGCCCTTACATTATGCTGCTCTCAGATTAAATAACAAAAACCTGCTGATAGATTTACAACTTCTGAGCTATGCCAGACAGTAAGCACACTGAGAGCTGTCATTTTGCAACAGCCGGAGAGCTGCAAATGAGATGGCAACTATAACATACATACTGGATAAACATTTCATTTCTGACTTTCAGGTCTAGGAATATGCAGTGTTGAAATCATCGGCCTACATATAAGGTGACAATTTCATGTTTTTCTTTAAGAAAATGTGTTGAACTTAATTAAAAATAGATTGGCTCCAGCAGAGCCTCAAATGATGCCAGTCTGTAAAGCCGGGTGGAAGCCTGCTGCTACAGGAAATGGTGATTTTACAAAACTAATTCTGTCCTGCTATCTGCAAGAAGCAACAATAAAATACAGATTAAAGTTGTTGATTTTAGTGTTTCTTGTGTTCCTAATTAGAGGATGGTCAATTATATGACGACTTGTATGAACATGCATCAAGTAGTAACCTGATAAAAGGAGCCTAATAAATATATCAGTGATCTTATTTTTCTTTTCAGTTAATGGTTGGACCCAGTGGTGGGCCTCTATCAGTGGAAGAGCATGTTGTGTTTTTGGTCCAAGTGATGTCTACGCAAAAAACTGATCTTTCATATACATCATGGACAGGGCAATTTTTTTCGAACAGACCAAGAGCACGATGCACTAGTGTCTTGCGTATTTTCGTATAAGACTCACCTATTCAAATCTATGTGTTTGCAAAGTATCAGATATGATTTTTACAAATATAATGCAGTTATTAAAGAAGTTGTCCACTACTTGGTCAATGCCTTCTCATACCCTACGCCTATCCCCGATAAAATAATAAAGCTTATACTTACCTCCTGTGCTGGCGCCGATCCAGCAGTGTAGGAATTCACTTTCTTGGGGCTATCGTGCGGTTGTTATGACACATGAGCCCGGTGTCCAATCAGTGCTGGCATTACTGTCTCTGACTTGAACATGAAAAGGACATGAGAGCCCCAGCCCGGACTTCCTTTCATGCTTACTTCATATGAAGGCAGAAACAGTGATACCAGCGCTGACTGGGCACCGGGGTCACGTGTCATAACTACCGCACGAGAGCTCTGTGAATGCAAGTGCCAACACAGCTGAAATGGCACTGGCATGGAAGGTGAGTATTGGCTTTTTTTTTTATTGGGCCAAATATTTAGATCAAGAAGGGGTTGTCTTAGTGTGTAATTTCTTTGTGTTCCCGTAAACCTGTTTAGTCTGAATGTTACCCTGTATCTTGAGTTGTCTGAAGCTGAAGCCGCTCCGGCGGTACCTGAACCTGAATCCGCACCAGTGGTACCTGAACCTGAAACTGTTACGATGGTATTTGAACTATAACCAGTGTCTCCTCTGGTTAGAATTCCTGAGTCTATTCTGTTGGAGTCTATTTCAGTATCTGAATTCAATTCTGCCTGTGACTCTGTGTCAGAATCTGTTCTGACCACTAATCCAGAACCCATGTTGTCTGAACAGTGTCCGAGACTTATTTTGCCAGTTACTCTGAGTCAGTTTCTGTGTCAGTGAACCTGACCCTTGGAGTCAACGGCTGTTGTACCTGGGACTGCCTTTGAGTGGTACCTGGCGGTTACCTGCAGCACAAGTCGAACTCCACCATCATCTACTGAAAATCAGGTAGCCGCCTAGCTACGCCCCTTCTAGGTAAGCCTCGATCATGGCACGAGCCACGTGTGTTACATAAAAAAAGCTACTTCCTTCTCACCCCCCAATGGAGGTGGATTTTTTGTCCTTTCTCATTCTCGGGTCCTCTACCAGAGACATGGGAGTCGGAGCATGGAGGATCTTAGTTGTTACCGGCATTGCGATTTTCTTAAGAGAGATTTAAGATGTTGCTCCTTGGATCTGTTGTGGCCATTTTCCCATCTTAAGGGTCACTGCTCCAAGTGCTCCTGTCACCACTGAAATTACTGTTGCCTATATAAAACAAATGTTAGGTTTGCATTACCAATAAGAAATTTAATTTTAGGAATTTTGGACACTGTCCACATCACGCTTTTTGGCCCTTTTTAACACGTTAACAAAGATATGCTCAAGAAGTTTCCATGACATATCCTTTACATGGGAGTTGGAAGTTTCGCCCCCAGCAGTTCGCCCTCAGCATTTGACCCCCAGCAGTTCGCCCCCAGGTACACTTCGCCCCCGAACATTTCACCCCAAGCATTTCGCCCCAGATGTTTTGCCCCCATTAGTTTGCCCCCGGATGTTTCACCCCCACACATTTCGCCCCCAGCAGTTCGCCCCCGGATGTTTCACCCCCAGCAGTTTGCCCCCGATGTTTCACCCCCAGATGTTTCGCCCCCAGCAGTTCACCCCCGGATGTTTCGCACCCAGCAGTTCTCCCCCAGATGTTTCACCCCCAGATGTTTTTCCACCAGCAGTTCGCCCCCAGATGTTTCACCCCCGGATGTTTCGCCCCCAGCAGTTCGCCCCCGGATGTTTCACCCCCAGCTCTTTGCCCCCAGATGTTTCGGCCCCAAATTAGGCAGGGAATTTTCGGTCTTGTGTTTTAGCCCTAAGACCTCTTTCACAGTAGCGACTTTCCCAAGTGCTAAGCACTGGAAAATCGCTAAGAAGATTGACAATTTTGAATATACTAGATGGTGGCCCGATTCTAACGTATCGGGTATTCTAGAAGGCGCAGCCACGTGGTATGTTGCACAGGTTATGTAGTATATTGGACAGTCCACATAGTACATTGCACAGGCCACGTAGTATATTGGACAGCCGTCGTAGTATTTTGGACAGCGCACGTAGTAAATTGCACAGTCCACGTAGTAAATTGCACAGCGCACATAGTAAATTGCACAGTCCACGTAGTGAATTGCACAGCGCATGTAGTATATTGGCCAGCTGACGTAGTATATTGCACTGGTCACGTAGTATATTGCACTGCCCACATAGTCTAGGAATGTGGGCACTATATTCGTGTTAAAAAATAAAAATAAAGATATACTCACCTCAGCCACGGGCCCTGAAGACCTCGCGCCTCTCTGCAGTGCTGGCGGTGGCTTCCGGTCTGAGCGTAGGACCTGCGATGACGTCACGGTCCTGGACGCATAGCATCGTTCGGACCAGAAGGCACGGCGTGCACCGGAGAGAGGCGCGGAGGACAGCACGACGTCGGAGGGGGTGAGAATAACTTTTTTTTTTACATTACATCTTTTCACTATTGATGCTGCATAGGCACCATCAATAGCGAAAAGTTGGTCACACAGGGTTAATAGCAGCATTAACGGAGTGCGGTACACCGTGATCCGTTAATGCTGGCATTAACCCTGTGTGAGCGGTCAGCGGTGAGTGCAGGGCAGTGAAGCAGCGGCCATTTTTCTGGCAGACTGACCATCGCTGATTGGTCGTGGCAATAGTCATGGGCGTTTTGCCACGACCAATCAGCGACTTGGATTTACATGACAGACAAACGCCACGACCATTGAATATACGAATAAAACGTTACAGACAGAAAGACGAAAGTGACCCTTAGACAATTATATAGTAGATAAGTCAATGGCTGGAAAAGCGAGGTGTTGTTTCGGCCAGCTCTTTTTATTTTATTACAGGAGCTATTTTTGAGCACTTAGCGTTCATCAATAGCCTGTATCTTATGGGTCATTACCGAGAGCGCTCACAAAAGCGCTCTGAAAAGTGCCAGTAAAGCACGTGCTTTGGAGTTCTAAAACAGTGGCAGCATAGGGGTGCTTTCACACTTCCGCTACATATGCACTACAGGCCGCCCGTTCGCTTCTGTAATGCCGCATTCCGCTAACCTGCAGCAGAACGAAAAGAAGAAAATGCTCTTCTTTTTGTTCTGACACTGATGGTGGAATGCGGCATTACGAAAGCGAACAGGCGGCTGCAGATCGCGGAACCCAGCCGTTCTATTCTATGGGCAATGCAAGCGGAATGCCAGCATTCCGCCAGCATTGCCCCGGGGTCAGCTGGATGTCAGATCCAGAGCGGATCGACCTCTGGCGGCCACAAACACAAGTGTGAAACCACTCTAAAATTACAGTGTGCAAGAGGCCTAAAATCTAAACAATTTTGAACTTTTACCTGACCCAGCACTGACCTAATTTGTTGCAAGTTTTGTTGCAGATGTAACAGGTAGCAGGTCACATGTCCTGCAAGTTACATTAGACTAGCTTTTATTCCACCTGTACATCAAAATATAGCAGTGTCTGAAATCTCCACAAAGAGAGAAGTGTACTGCCACAAAAAATCAGTCAGCTTCCACAGCAATTCACTTTCTACAACTATGAATTCAGTTCTGTCCAAATGTGGAAGGAGGAAGTTGGTCCATGAGAATCACATTTACTTATTTTCCAAACGAACCGCTGATGATGTCCATTCCATCTGAGTGTGTGAAAAACGGTCGACTTGTAAGGGACGTGTTTGGACCAATGAAGAATCTGGCGAAGTTGTGAAAGTAGTCAATCTTCACAGTTACGCAGCACAAGCTGCAAGACCTGAAGCAATCCGACTTGTTAATGAGGCAGTCACCAGGGCAAGGACAACACAGGAGACACCACAAAAGATTCTCACAGACGTCGTTTCAAGAGCCCATTCTAATGTTGCAGCACTTCTCCCAAGGAAAGCATCACTGAAGAGGACAATACGATTAGCAAGGCAACTTGGCAATATCCCAAGGTTACCTCAAACCCTTGATCAACTTGTTATCCCCCTGGAGTTCCAGGAGATCAGTATTGATGGTGCCC
Source organism: Ranitomeya variabilis (assembly GCF_051348905.1). Classification (NCBI taxonomy): domain Eukaryota; kingdom Metazoa; phylum Chordata; class Amphibia; order Anura; family Dendrobatidae; genus Ranitomeya; species Ranitomeya variabilis. Next base: position 325,542,406 of record NC_135233.1, on the reverse strand, counting down.
AGCAGCAGTTCCTTCTGCATGACTCTGGTAAGCTACTTAACCATTTAACATTGTATTAAAACAATTCCATTATGCATAATTATTGCAAAGTTTATTTTGCACAAATGTGAAAAATGCTAGACTATAAGGTGCTGATATAAAATACTATGTGATTTTTGCCTTCAAAAGAAACTTTGAGGGTAATATAATGTAGTGAGGCCTACTGATTCCAACTAGTGTTGGCCGATCACTGGAAAGATAGGATCTGATCGGGCTGATCATACCGAAAGATTGGAATTAATTCCGATCCAATCTCCAGAGCTAGATATATATATATATATATATATATATATATATATACAGTGTGTATATATATATATATATATATATATATATATATATATATATATATATATATATATATATATATGCACACTGTATGCCCGAACAGTGTGTGTGTATGTATATGTATATATGTGGGTGGGTGATGGTGGTCTGGCACTTTTGGAACTTTGTAATGCAATAAAGGATTTGTATAGGACTTCAGCAGCGCGGAGGTCTTTCTTCATGGATGCATGTTAAGTACGGGCGGAAGCCAACCCCTGTTCTAGCAGCACACTGAGTCCTCAGCAACAATCTCAGTTGAGCCACTCTTCTTCCAGCTTTCTTGCATATATATAATGGCCCCAAGCTGCGCTGTTAAAAAATAAACAAACTCAGTTATTCAACTCTCTCTCCGGTGTCCAGCGCTGTCTCCGGCGGTGCAGGGAATTCCGAAATCCCAACGCTATGCATTCTGGGTTGTGCATCACCACCTCTGCACATGTGCCGGGCTGTTCTGTGACGTGATGTGGTGCTTTCCCAGGACCGTCTAGTGAGCGGTCCTGGGATCACTCTCCATTGTAGTTATAGTACGGCAGGCACAGAGGCGGCGATGCGCCGCCCGGATTTCGGGATTCCCTGCACTGCTGGGCTAAGAGCCGGAGCCAGTACTGGACACTGGAGAAAGAGATGAGTAACTGGGTTTGTTTATTTTTTAACAGCGCAGCCTGGAGCCATTTACTAAAGCTAAATATGCACACGCTGTACACCCGTACAGTGTGTGTGTGTGTGAGTGTGTGTGTGTATATTTATACGCACACTGTTCGGGCGTGTATGCCCGGACAGTGTTTTCAGATTACGGAGGACAATCTGGCTACAAATCGGATCGTAATTTAAAATAACGATCAGCCTGAAAATCGTAATAAATTACGATCTTCAGTGATCGGATCGGCCAACACTAATTCCAAATATGCAGCATTGTACTGGCCATACCTGTCCTGGATGCTGCCCCGGAGTTCAGCCTCGCCTGTCTGCGGCATGCACGGGCTGAACTGCCATCGCCGGCTGATTCCTCGGCTCTCGTAGTTCAGTCCTGCAGATCCGTGGACAGGTCGGGCTGAACTCCGGAGCTCAGGTGAGATATGCCAGGATTTGCAGAGGCGTTTTGCCTGCTGCTTGCAAGCACTTTTTAAGCACTTTGCAAGAGCTTTGGCAAAACGCTTCTGCAAATAGGGGACTTGGCCAAGCTCTGCTATGGGCGTGGCCATGCTCTGCCATGGCCTAAACCGAGCGTATTTCCCATGGTTTGCAGGCATTTTTTGGGAGGTTTCCCTCTTGCCCATTCCCTTGAATGGGCGAGTTAAGCACGGCATCTCCGCAGCGGCTGTAATTGCGGTAGCAATTGCAGATCCCACAGGAATCTATTTGTGCCTGCAATTGTGGCCACCATTGTGGCACCCTAATTCTGTATCAAAATCTTCACTTAACTCTATGGATTTATGGATTTAGGTGCATGTTTTAGTGCAGGATTTCAGCCCCTTGTCTGAATGGCTGGAATTTTCTTTGTATAATGGCAGCATACATTGACATGCTGCACTGCATGTTTTTTTTTTGTAAACAACATTTTTTCATCAGCATGTGGATAGGACTTACACATTAATGCTGCATATGACCCCAGCCTAATGGACCATTCAGTTATGCCTTAGGCCAAAAGCACACTGGTGATTTTACTGGTGCTTTTTGCGTCCTGCACAATCCTCTCAATGAGACAGCATAGGCAGCGCAGACGTCACGAACGTCCGCGCTGCCCACCTGACGACTAGCATGCCCATCCGCCTGAATGGAACACCCCATTCAGGCGGGCGGCACGCCCAGTCGTTCATTCAGATGTCCAGCCGCACACTGCATCTGGATGCGGCTGTCAACTAGACGGCCGTTCAGCATGGCGGCGATCGGCCATGCTGAACGGCCATCTAGTTGAAGGGTCCAAAGGTAAACTAAAAATGTGACCTATTTCAAGTTTGGAAGTAATTTTAATTTTAAACAAAAATATATCAATTTCCACTGGGACAATATATGTTGTAAAAAACTATTGGTTGGCCCCTTCACACTAGATTTTGCTTCAGTTTTTTTATTATGAAATCAGAAAATCTGGAGCAAAATGTGAGTTTTTAATGTGAGATATGAACAGAGGCTTCAGATTAGGGTTTTTTTTGGTGAATTTATCCCAAAATTCTCTTTCTGCTGCTTGTCACACTTTTTCTGTTATTTCCTCTACTAATACTTTAATTTTAAATTAGGAAATGGACACAGCCGTATGTTGATATTTGGAACAAGAGACAATCTCCATCTACTGGCACAAAGTAAAGAGTGGTTTGCTGATGGCATGTTTTTCACTACACCAGCCTTGTTTAAGCAACTTTACACAATCCATGTAGTCCACAGCGGCCTTGTTGTTCCGCTAGTGTACACCTTGCTGACAGACAACCTGATGTTGGATTTTGAACTAGCTGCAATACAGGCATTTGAAAGTGAATTCCCCAACCTTGTGAAGACTGGTTGCTTTTTCCACCTATCACAGTCGGTTTGGCGTAAAGTTCAAAATGAAGGACTCAAGATGCAATACCAAGGTGACCATGAATTTGCCCGTTGGATACGCATGATACCTGCCCTGGCCTTTCTACCACCACAGAATGTTGTGCAATCATTTGAAGAATTGGTGGAAGATCCTGACTTTCCACAAGACGCAATACCTATTGCCAACTATTTTGAAGACAGCTATATCGGTCAAATGAATCGCAGAGGATGTCAAGCACATTTGTTTCCAGTTCAATTCAGGAATGTGTATGAACGAACATTGAATGATCAACAGCGAACAAATAATGATGTCGAAGGATGGCACCGTAGCTTTCGAGAAACATGTGGTACTCTTTTCCAAAATATATACCGGTTCATTAACTGTCTGAAACATCAGCAAGAGCTCCATAGTTTTGAAATTATTCAGACAATAGCAGGAAATCCCATCACTGCAAGAAACAAAAAGTATGCTGCAATTTCAGCAAGGGTTAAACGTATCGTGCAAGATTTCAATAATAGAAGCTTGATGGATTATCTGAGAGGCATTGCCTACAGCTTTGAATTTTAGTTCATGGTCACATATTGTATGCTTTGAGAGCAGTGTTTTTAGCTATAAAATAATTCAAGCATTATAACCTGTAATTTGTATTTTCTCTTTTTCTCTAATCCTTCCCCTCTATACCTTTTTATGTTTCTTGTTAAAACAGTTTTGATATATACAGTTAAAGCATATCTCTACAAAAAAACATGTTATGTTATAGTACCTGTGCCCATGATATTCATTTCCAAAGGAGACCTTCCAGCAGCTTCACTTCTATGTGAAAAGTATCATCCAAGTTAAAGCTCCATGTGCTGCAGGATTTCAGTGGTTGCTAAGGAGGTTGTTTCTCCTTAGTAGCAGTACTTGTGGATGGATTCTAGAGGGTGTGGCTGCACAAGAGCATGCAACTAACAATATATTCCCTATGATATATAAAGGGCTGCTGGTTTACAGCCCTCTGCAAAGCCCCCCCATGTGTTCCGTCCTGTAATGGCTTTACACAGGCAGGGGGGAGCCCTCCTCTTGTCCAGGACAGAGCACATAAGCGGAGGGTGAAGGGGAGCTTTGCAGAGGGCTGTGAACAAGCAGCCCTGAATGTATCATAGGGAGCCAGGATCCGTTCTGCTACCAAGGGGGCATTACCTTCTTATTAACCAATGAAATCCTACTATTTTCCTGTCTGTTTGTAAAATTACTCATCTAGAAAACAAAGTTTTAGAATAAAAAAACTAATTTGATCAGAATTCTATATCTTAGACTCATATGGTGTATTATTAGTGATAAGCGAACCTGCCAATGTTCAGTTCAGGCAGGTCTTTCCCAGATGCGAAAGATCCAGGAGCAAATTGCTAGAGGCAAAACATCCAGGGATGAACTGCTGGGGGCGAAACATCTGGGGGCAAAACATCCGGGGGCGAACTGCTAGGTGCGAAACATCCGGGGGTGAACTGCTGGGGGTGAAACATCCGGGGGCGAACTGCTGGGGACGAAACATCTGGGGGCGAAACATCCGGGGGCGAAACATCCGGGGGCAAACTGCTGGGTGCAAAACATCCGGGGGCGAACTGCTGGGGGCGAAACATCCAGGGGCGAAACATCCGGGGTGAACTGCTGGGGGCGAAATGTGCGGGGGCGAAACATCCAGGGGCAAACTGCTGGGGGCGAAACATCCGGGGGCAAAACATCCGGGGGTGAACTGCTGGGGGCAAAACATCCGGGGCGAAACATCCGGGGGCAAACTGCTGGGGGCGAAATGTGTGGGGGCAAAATGTGCGGGGGCGAAACAACCTGGGGGCGAAATGCTGGGTGCGAAATCTTCGGGGGCGAAGTGTACCTGGGGGCGAACAGCTGGGGGCGAAATGCTGGGGGCGAACTGCTGGGGGCAAACTGCTGGGGGCAAAACGTCCTAAAACCCCTTTACACAGATGCCATTATAGTCTATGGATGCTTGATGCCGTTGTTTCCATCACAGTAATCCATCATAAATAGGCTATTCTGGCACTGATTAATGGATATGTCATAAAAAGCTCAGTATGTTTACAAATGTGTCTTTTCTTTACCTTTCACCTCGAGGACTGTCATAGACCATCATAATAGCTTGTCTTGGATCTATGGGAGAGACAATAGGTTAATGTGGTACATTGTGTTATTTTACAGAACCAAAGCTGGGTGCAATGTATTTTCCCTGAGAAAACACCTTTGTATAATTAAACAATAGCATAAAAGATATAAAGCCTATAAATATTTTGGTCTTCATCCTGTCTCTTATACACACAAATAATGCACAAAGTAATGTTACAGAACAGGAATAATGCACACAGTGAAGTCACAGTAAAAGAATAACTAACTCAATAGTTAATGTACAGGAGCCAAGAATAACAATAACACGGTTGTTACAGCGAAGAGGTACATTACATATTGCTATCGCAGTAAAACAATAATATACAGCACAGGAATAATAAGTGATGTCAAACTACAGGCATGGTGCACACAGTGATGTCACAGCTCAACAGTAACGAACACAATGATCTAACAGTACAAGGCTAATGCACAGAGCAATGTAATAGCATAAAGGTAAAAGGGAAAATGCATAAAGTGATGTCACGGTGCAAAACCAATGCACAAAGTGATGTCACAGTTAGAGGACAAAGTACAAAGACACCATAGCGCAGGATTAATGCCAATGATGATATCACAAAACAAGGGTAATCTACCCAGTGAAGTCCTGATGCCGCAGTGCAGAGGCAATGATTTGATGTCATAGTTCAGAAATGATTCAAAGAGTGATGTCACAACTAGGGTTGAGCGATACCGTCCGATACTTGAAAGTATCGGTATCGGAAAGTATCGGCCGATACCGGCAAAGTATCGGATCTAATCCGATACCGATACCCGATACCAATACAAGTGAATGGGACTCAAGTATCGGACGGTAAATCAGCCCTTTCTGTCCTTCTATATGGGGTTCTGGAGGGGGGGAGAGTGTGGGCGGTGCGTGGGCGGAGACTGCGTGTCTCTGTGCGGGCGGGGTCTGTGCGGGCCTGCCAGGGATCTCATTCTATGCGGCCGGCGCTGTATGCCCAGGCTTGATGCGGCGTGGGAGGGCTCTGCGGCGTGCTGGGGGGGTCTATGCGGCGTGAGGGGGTCTAAGCGGCGTGCTGGGGGGTCTATGCGGCGTGAGGGGCTCTCTGCGGCGTTCTGGGGCGTCTATGCGGCGTGCTGGGGGATCTATGCGGCGTGAGGGGCTCTCTGCGGCGTTCTGGGGCGTCTATGCGGCGTGCTGGGGGGTCTATGCGGCGTGCTGGGGGGTCTATGCGGCGTGCTGGGGGGTCTATGCGGCGTGCGGGGGTCTCAGCGGCGTGCGGGGGTCTCTGCGGCGTGCTGGGGGGTCTCTGCGGCGTGGGGGGGGGGTCTCTGCGGCGTGGGGGGGGTCTCTGCGGCGTGGGGGGGTCTCTGCGGCGTGCGGGGGTCTCAGTGCGGGCATCGTCCGATGGGACTACAAGTCCCATCGGGCTATGCCTGCTACACTGACAGTGATTGACACATTAGCCAATGATGGGACAGTAGTAGTCCCATCATCCGGCTAATGTGTTGAATGAAAAAAAAAAAAATACTCCATACATACATTCTACATACATAAATACATATAGACATACAGTACATTCATACATTACATACATGACATACATTACATTAAACATAGATTACATACTCACCATTACTTGTCATTTTGATCCCCGAAGCCAGTGTCATCTATAAAAAAATGTGAAAAAAACAAATAACCAATATACTCCCTGTCCGCAGAAATCCACGAGTGTCCCACGACGATCTCCCGTGGAGAGCAGCAGCATCAAATAATGCGACCGCTCTCTAGGGGCTCAGAAACACAATGACGGAAGGAAGGTATCCTTCCGCCACTGTATTCCTCCGCCGCTGTAAAAAAAAAAGTCCCTAGTCTCACTTTATGGCATTGCTGTATGAGACATTTTCCCATGCAGCAATTATATAAAGTGACACTTTGAGCTCAGGTAACCTCAGTGATGCACTGCAGGAGCCATTGTCTCCTGTCAGTGTGTCACTGAGGGTCCTATAGAGCAGTGACGTCACCCGATGTCACTGTTCTATAGGGGAGATCGTCGTGGGACACTCGTTATTAATTGGACTACGGCGGACAGGTAGTATGCGGTTTATTATTTTACGTTTTTTGCAGGCGCTGAAGTATGGTAAGTATGGTGAAATGAAGAATATTAAAATACTTTTTCCTAATGTGTGCGTGTTTTATTAACCCTTTTCTTACTATTGGATTAATAACGGATAGGCGTCTTATTGACGCCTCTCCGTTATTAACCCGGCTTAATGTCACCTTACGATAGCAAGGTGACATTAACCCCTTATTACCCCATATCCCACCGCTACACGGGAGTGGGAAGAGAGGGGCTAAGTGCCGGAATTGGCGCATCTTACGGATGCGCCATTTTTGGGGCGGCTGCGGACTGGTATTTGTAGCCGGGGGGGGGCCAATATCCATGGCCCCTCTCTAGGCTATGAATATCAGCCCGCAGCTGTCTGCGTAGCCTTTCTGGCTATAAAATATAGGGGGACCCCACGTCATTTTTTTGGGGGGTCCCCCTATTTTAATAGCCAGTAAAGGCTACGCAGACAGCTGCGAGCTGATATTCATAGCAGGCTACAAATATTGGCCCCCGGCCGTCGGCTTTCCCCCTCTGGCACAGAAAATTGCGCGGGAGCCCACGCCGTTTTTTTCCATTTTTTTTTTTTTTAAATTCAACGCTCATAAAGGCCTCTTTCACCCTTGCGTCAGTACGGGTCCGTCGCTATGCGTCGAGCCGACGTACTGACGCCCGTTGTGAAATTTGTACACGACGTGGGCAGCGGATGCAGTTTTTCAACGCATCCACTGCCCATTCTGAAGTGCGGGGAGGAGGGGGCAGAGTTTCTGCTGCGCATGCGCAGTAGAAAATGGCAGACGCGACGGACAAAAAAACGTTCACTTGAACGTTTTTTCGTGCCGACGGTCCGCCAAAGCTCAACGGATCCGTTGCAGAACGGACGCGACGTGTGGCCATTCGTCGCGATCCGTCGCTAATACAAGTCTATGGGGAAAAAAATGCATCCTGCGAGCACATTTGCAGGATCCGTTTTTTTCCGCCAGATCCGTTTTTTCAGTCGGATCCGTTGTTTTCCGCCAGATCGGTTTTTTTCCACCAGATCGGTTTTTTTTCCGCCAGATCCGTTTTTTCCTGCCGGATCCATTTTTTTCCGCCAGATCCGTTTTTTCTCATAGAGTTGTAATAGCGCCGGATTGCGCCTGATGGCCACACATTTCATCCGTTTTTTGCAGGATTCGTTAAAAAAAACTGTTTCCGCCGGACGGAAAACTCATAGGAACGTTTTTTGTCCGTTATTTTTCATGCATGTTTCCATTCAAATCATGCACATTTTCCGTTTATTTATTTTCCAAAAACCTCATCAAAACCTGCATCAAAACTGCATGAAAAACCGCACCAAAAACCTGCATCAAAAACAGCATCAAAAACCGCACCAAAAACCTGCATCAAAAACCGCACCAAAAACTGCATCAAAAACCGCAACAAAAACTGCATCAAAAACCGCACCAAAAACCTGCAGCAAAAAAGCACCAAAAACTGCATCAAAAACTGCATCAAAAACCGCACCAAAAAACTGCAGCAAAAAACTGCAGCAAAAAAAGCACCAAAAACTGCATCAAAAACCGCATCAAAAAGCTACATCAAAAACAGCACCAAAAACTGCACCAAAAACTGCATCAAAAACAGCACCAAAAAACTGCAGCAAAAAAAGCACCAAAAACTGCATCAAAAACCGCATCAAAAAGCTACATCAAAAACAGCACCAAAAACTGCATCAAAAACCACACCAAAAACCTGCAGCAAAAAAGCACCAAAAACTGCATCAAAAACCGCATCAAAAACTGCACCAAAAACTGCATCAAAAACCGCATCAAAAAGCTGGAGCAAAAAAAGCACCAAAAACTGCATCAAATACTGCACCAAAAACTGCATCAAAAACCGCACCAAAAACCTGCAGCAAAAACTGCATCAAAAACCGCATCAAAACTGCACCAGTTTTTTATGCAGGTTTTGATGCAGTTTTTGGTGCAGTTTTTGATGCGGTTTTTGATGCAGGTTTTGGTGCTGTTTTTGATGTAGGTTTTTGATGCGGTTTTTGATGCAGTTTTTGGTGCTTTTTTTGCTGCAGGTTTTTGGTGCTGTTTTTGATGCAGTTTTTGATGCAGTTTTTGGTGCTTTTTTGCTGCAGGTTTTTGGTGCGGTTTTTGATGCAGTTTTTGGTGCAATTTTTGATGCGGTTTTTGATGCAGTTTTTGGTGCTTTTTGCTGCAGGTTTTTGGTGCAGGTTTTTGGTGCGGTTTTTGATGCAGTTTTTGGTGCAGTTTTTGATGCGTTTTTTGATGCAGTTTTTGGTGCTTTTTTGCTGCATGTTTTTGGTGCGGTTTTTGATGTAGTTTTTGGTTCAGTTTTTGATGCAGTTTTTGGTGTTTTTTTGCTGCAGGTTTTTGGTGCGGTTTTTGATGCAGTTTTTGGTGCTGTTTTTTATGTAGCTTTTTGTTGAGGTTTTTGATGCAGTTTTTGGTGCTTTTTTTGCTGCAGGTTTTTGATGCCGTTTTTGATGCAGTTTTTGGTGCTGTTTTTGATGTAGCTTTTTGATGCGGTTTTTGATGCAGTTTTTGGTGCTTTTTTTGCTTCAGGTTTTTGGTGCTGTTTTTGGTGCTTTTTTTGCTGCAGGTTTTTGATGCCGTTTTTGATGCAGTTTTTGGTGCTTTTTTGCTGCAGGTTTTTGATGCAGTTTTTGGTGCAGTATTTGATGCAGTTTTTGGTGTTTTTTGCTGCAGGTTTTTGGTGCGGTTATTGGTGCAGCAAAAAAGCACCAAAAACTGCATCAAAAACCGCATCAAAAACTGCACCAAAAACTGCATCAAAAACCGCACCAAAAACCTGCAGCAAAAAGCACCAAAAACTGCATCAAAAAACGCATCAAAAACTGCACCAAAAACTGCATCAAAAACCGCACCAAAAACCTGCAGCAAAAAAGCACCAAAAACTGCATCAAAAACTGAACCAAAAACTACATCAAAAACCGCACCAAAAACCTGCAGCAAAAAGCACCAAAAACTGCATCAAAAACCGCATCAAAAACTGCACCAAAAACTGCATCAAAAACCGCACCAAAAACCTGCATCAAAAAAAGCACCAAAAACTGTATCAAAAACTGAACCAAAAACTAGTTTTTTTGTCCGTCGCGTCTGCCATTTTCTACTGCGCATGCGCAGCAGAAACTCTGCCCCCTCCTCCCCGCACTTCAGAATGGGCAGTGGATGCGTTGAAAAACTGCATCCGCTGCCCACGTCGTGTACAAATTTCACAACGTGCGTCAGTACGTCGGCTCGACGCATAGCGACGGACCCGTACTGACGCAAGGGTGAAAGAGGCCTTTATGAGCGTTGAATTTAAAAAAAAAAAATGGAAAAAAACGGCGTGGGCTCCCGCGCAATTTTCTGTGCCAGAGGGGGAAAGCCGACGGCCGGGGGCCAATATTTGTAGCCTGCTATGAATATCAGCTCGCAGCTGTCTGCGTAGCCTTTACTGGCTATTAAAATAGGGGGACCCCCAAAAAAAATGACGTGGGGTCCCCCTATATTTTATAGCCAGAAAGGCTACGCAGACAGCTGCGGGCTGATATTCATAGCCTAGAGAGGGGCCATGGATATTGGCCCCCCCCCGGCTACAAATACCAGTCCGCAGCCGCCCCGAAAATGGCGCATCCGTAAGATGCGCCAATTCCGGCACTTAGCCCCTCTCTTCCCACTCCCGTGTAGCGGTGGGATATGGGGTAATAAGGGGTTAATGTCACCTTGCTATCGTAAGGTGACATTAAGCCGGGTTAATAACGGAGAGGCGTCAATAAGACGCCTATCCGTTATTAATCCAATAGTAAGAAAAGGGTTAATAAAACACGCACACATTAGGAAAAAGTATTTTAATATTCTTCATTTCACCATACTTACCATACTTCAGCGCCTGCAAAAAACGTAAAATAATAAACCGCATACTACCTGTCCGCCGTAGTCCAATTAATAACGAGTGTCCCACGACGATCTCCCCTATAGAACAGTGACATCGGGTGATGTCACTGCTCTATAGGACCCTCAGTGACACACTGACAGGAGACAATGGCTCCTGCAGTGCATCACTGAGGTTACCTGAGCTCAAAGTGTCACTTTATATAATTGCTGCATGGGAAAATGTCTCATACAGCAATGCCATAAAGTGAGACTAGGGACTTTTTTTTTTACAGCGGAGGAATACAGTGGCGGAAGGATACCTTCCTCCCGTCATTGTGTTTCTGAGCCCCTAGAGAGCGGTCGCATTATTTGATGCTGCTGCTCTCCACGGGAGATCGTCGTGGGACACTCGTGGATTTCTGCGGACAGGGAGTATATTGGTTGTTTGTTTTTTTCACATTTTTTATAGATGACACTGGCTTCGGGGATCAAAATGACAAGTAATGGTGAGTATGTAATCTATGTTTAATGTAATGTATGTCATGTATGTAATGTATGAATGTACTGTATGTCTATATGTATGTATGTATGTAGAATGTATGTATGGAGTATTTTTTTTTTTTTCATTCAACACATTAGCCGGATGATGGGACTACTACTGTCCCATCATTGGCTAATGTGTCAATCACTGTCAGTGTAGCAGGCATAGCCCGATGGGACTTGTAGTCCCATCGGACGATGCCCGCACTGAGACCCCCGCACGCCGCAGAGACCCCCCCCACGCCGCAGAGACCCCCCCCCACGCCGCAGAGACCCCCCAGCACGCCGCAGAGACCCCCGCACGCCGCTGAGACCCCCGCACGCCGCATAGACCCCCCAGCACGCCGCATAGACCCCCCAGCACGCCGCATAGACCCCCCAGCACGCCGCATAGACGCCCCAGAACGCCGCAGAGAGCCCCTCACGCCGCATAGATCCCCCAGCACGCCGCATAGACGCCCCAGAACGCCGCAGAGAGCCCCTCACGCCGCATAGACCCCCCCAGCACGCCGCATAGACCCCCCCAGCACGCCGCAGAGCCCTCCCACGCCGCATCAAGCCCTGGCACGCCGCATCAAGCCTGGGCATACAGCGCCGGCCGCATAGAATGAGATCCCTGGCAGGCCCGCACAGACCCCGCCCGCACAGAGACACGCAGTCTCCGCCCACGCACCGCCCACTTTACATTATAGTGATTTTAGCACTGTGGGGACTTCCGATTCCGATACCCGATACCACAAAAATATCGGATCTCGGTATCGGAATTCCGATACCGCAAGGATCGGCCGATACCCGATACTTGCGGTATCGGAATGCTCAACACTAGTCACAACTCAGAAATAGCACACAAAAGGCCTTCCCAGCATATGATCATATAAAATAAGAATGGTACACATTGACATCTCACAAAGGGGCATCAGCACAGGAAAGAACTAAAAATCAATATTCATGCAGAAAGAATGAATCCATTAATGTTGCACTATAGGGCTAATCAAGGAGTAAACAAGGGGCTTCATTGCAGAACTTTGAATGGGACCCCATTTAATTTTCCCCTAGTTCTGTTATACCATAATTTATAACAACTTCTAATTGCACTGCACCCATATATACACCACACAGGAATTGTTTGCCTCCAAACTGGCCACTTATTGGGTTTTAACCCGTTCGACACCGGATTATTTTTTCATTTTTATAGTTTCATTTTCTTTCTCCACTTCTTCCAAGAGCCATAGCTCTAGACAGATTTTTCTGTCAATCTACAGTAGTTGCATGAGGTCTTGTGTTTTGCTGAACGAGTTGTAATTTTGAATGACAATAATCATTTGACTGTATCATGAAAAAATCTGAAATTTGTAATGAAAATAAAAATTATCACCATTTGTGAGAGTTTATTTAGTTTTACGTCACTGGAACTGCATGAGGTCTTATTTTTTGCATACGAAGCTAACACGTTAACGTAATTTTGTGTCATACGGTATATTGATCACTTTAAATACTAATGGCTGCAATGAAACAAAGAGTGAAAAATTTAAAGGAGTCTGAATACTTTCCGTACTCACTGTAATATAAAAAACATAACTATGCTATCAAAAAGAAATTCAGGTAGTAAAACAAATATGTAAATGTCAAGCCATACTTTACCAGGCAGATTTATAATAAATGAAATCCGATTATAATTGTTTCAAATTCATAACCTTGTTTTTATTCAAAACAGCGCAGTATGATCGAATTACATGATTTAATATAACCTTGTCCTATTTCATTCCTCAGCACAAGAATGGCTTATAATAGGATTTGCCTCCTGACAAATGCATTGCCTTGATATTCATAGTTACATATGTCAATACTCTTTTCATTTGAAAGTTTAGAAAAGTGCTTAAGGCTTGACATCAACTCCCCAAACATCAGTGATATGTATGCACGTTACATACCTGTTGTACATTGTTATTATTACATTTAATTGAGATAGTAACTTGTTCTGCAAGAATCTGTAAAATTAAATGTTATTCCATGTTCTTTCTGAACCCTTTAAAGGGAACATGACAGCTGATACATGCTGCATGGTCCATGGGCCGCATGTACGGTGACATGTAAAAAGTGTGGGCACCCCTGGACAAGAAGAAAATGTGTTGCTGTGGGAGCACAACAAACACACACATCATGTCGACGTAGCTTCCTGTCCCACTTTGTACGGGGTTCGGAACACCACTCTTGAATCCAGACCAATGTGAAAAGGCTGTTGGCTGGATAGCAGATACTGTTTCTAGTCATTTTGCCCTCACCGCCATGTCTTCCACACAGTCCAGTCTCAGTCTCAGTAATCTACAGGAGGCACTGCGGGCCATCAAACAAGTTGACCCTAACAGCGTACAGGATTGAGACAAGCTCTTAAAGGAGCAGTTCATTGAGGGACTCCTGTCCAGCACCCACATGACCTAGCTACGCATCCTGGCCTTGCAAAACCCTGAAATGGACTTTGCTCAATTTAAAGACAGGGCCATCCGGGTGCTGCACAAACCTCAGCCTAGCCGCACAGTGCCCCCTAGGTGTTCAGCCCTCATGTACCACCAGGAGGTGGCATCATATCCTCAGGCTCCCATTGAGGCCGATGCACAGACTCTGGATGATGATCCTTCCACAGGACTACGCCTCCAGGTCCAGGAACTGACGAAAAGTGTAGCTGCACTAGCCAGGACCATGCAGTCCCTGCAGGTATCTCCGAAAGAAAAGATCAAGCTGGCTGCCAGCCCTGAGGATGTCCTCTGGCGAAGACCAAAGAGGATTCTGCTGACCAGAGGAAGAGACAATGGCCGCTATCATCAGGATGGACGACCCATCTGCCGCGGCTGCAACCAGGAAGGACGTATTGCAAGGTACTGTCATTTAAACGAGTGACCCCTGGGGCAGAGGGCCAACCCCCAGGAATAAGACGACCAGGCCCACAAAGTTGGCGAGCCAAGTACGTCGGAGGACGACCGGTACTCCCCATTGTGATTGACGGCATCCCGATGAACGCTTTTTTGGACACTGGTTCTCAGGTGACGACTATGCCTTACATCCCATATAAACGGTATTGGGCTGACACAGACATTACCCATGGCCCAGATAGTGATGGTAAAAGACTACCAGGCCCTGGTGGAACCTGTGTATTCAGATAGCAGGCCCACAATCCTGACAGCCAGAGGGGTGGTTGATGTCTGCAAGGGGAGGGTACCAGTACGTGTCCTTAACTGTGGAGAGAAAAAGGTCCACTTAGCCAGATATGCCACACTTGCCAAACTGTTTACTGTTGATAATAATGCAATATAGGCAACAAAACCCTTGGTCCCGTCCAACCAGGCGGAGAACAATGGCTCTGCAGGACAATTAGAAGATTGGTGTCAGAAATTACACGTGGGCACTGACTCTACCCCATCACACCAAAAACAAGGGGCTTACTCGGTGGTTCATGAGTAAGAGCGGGTATTCAGCAAACACCCACTAGATTTTGGGCAGGTAAAAGGGGTTCAACATCATATCCCCACAGGAAATCATCCGCCCATTAAAGAGAGGTACCGGCCTGTACCTCCAGCTCACTACCAATGTGCCAAAAGTATGTTACGAGAGATGAAGGAGGCTGGGTGTTATGATCTGGTGGCCTAAGAGCAGCATGAGACGTACTCTGGAGAAGGTGGTACCTGTACTGACCGCAGACCCTGAACTTAACACCGTAACTAGAAGTAGCCGTGGAATGTACCTAGCGCTCCCTAGACATCTCGACACAGCCGGAGGACTAATTACCCCTAGAGATAGAAAAGGGAAAACTATCTTGCCTCAGAGAAAATCCCCAAAGGATAGACAGCCCCCCACAAATATTGAGTGTGAGAGGAGAGGGAAAAAACATACACAGACTGAAATGAGAATTTAGCAAAGGAGGCCACTTCTAGCTAAATAGAAAGGGTAGGACAGAGTACTATGCGGTCAGTATTAAAACACTAGAAAATATCCACCACAGAAAATACAAAATCTCCACAGCTAACTAAAGATATGGAGGGTATATCTGCATCTCCAGAGATACCAGCTTGGCTAAACAAATACTTATACAGACCAAGCTGGACAAGACAAAAACATGGAAAAGAACTGAACAATAAGGCCACAGCATGTGGACAGCAAAAAATCAAGGCCAGAACTTATCTTTGTTGAAATGAACTGCAAAGCAGAAGAGACCAGGCAGGGATGTGAATCCTCCAGGAACAATGGACAACTGGCACTGACTAAAGGGTGAAGCAAGACTAAATAGCCCAGTCAAAATTGCAAAAAGTGAACACACCTGATAAATGCTGCGATTCAGAGACAGCAGCGCTACCACTTACAACCACCGGAGGGAGCCCAAGAGCAGAATTCACAACAGTACCCCCTTCCCTTGAGGAGGGGTCACCGAACCCTCACCAGAGCCCCCAGGCCGATCCGGACGAGCCAAATGAAAGGCACGAACCAAATCATCAGCATGAACAATGGAGGCAACAACCCAAGAATTATCCTCCTGGCCATAACCCTTCCATTTGACAAGATACTGAAGCTTCCGCCTCGAAAAACGAGAATCCAAAATCTTCTCAACCACATACTCCAACTCCCCATCAATCAACACCGGGGCAGGAGGATCAACAGAGGGAACAACGGGCACCACATATTTCCGCAACAAAGATCTATGAAAAACATTATGGATGGAAAAAGAGGCTGGAAGGGCCAAACAAAAAGACACTGGATTGATAATCTCAGAAATCCTATAAGGGCCAATAAACCGAGGCTTAAACTTAGGGGAAGAAAGCTTCATAGGGACATGACGGGGAGACAACCAGAGCAAATCCCCAACCCAAACCCGGGAACCAACACACCGACGATGGTTAGCAAAACGCTGAGCCCCCTCCTGAGACAACACCAAATTGTCAACAACATGAGCCCAAATTTGCTGCAACTTGTCAACCACAGAGTCCACCCCAGGACAATCAGAAGGCTCACCCTGCCCCAAAGAAAAACGAGGATGAAAACCAGAGTTACAAAAGAAGGGTGAAACCAAGGTAGCAGAACTAGCCCGATTATTAACGGCAACCTCGGCCAATGGCAAGAAAGCCACCCAATCATCCTGATCAGCAGACACAAAGCATCTCAAATAAGTTTCCAAAGTCTGATTAGTTCGCTCAGTTTGGCCATTTGTCTGAGGATGAAATGCGGAAGAAAAAGACAAATCAATGCCCAGCCTAGCACAAAAGGCCCGCCAAAACCTAGAAACAAACTGGGAACCTCTATCGGACACAATATTCTCCGGAATGCCATGCAAACGAACCACATGCTGAAAAAACAACGGAACCAAATCAGAAGAGGAAGGCAACTTAGGCAAAGGTACCAAATGAACCATCTTAGAAAACCGGTCACAAACCACCCAGATAACTGACATCCTCTGGGAAACCGGAAGATCCAAAATAAAATCCATAGAAATATGCGTCCAAGGCCTCTCAGGGACCGGCAAAGGCAAAAGCAACCCACTAGCGTGGGAACAGCAAGGCTTGGCCCGCGCACAAGTCCCACAGGACTGCACAAAAGAACGCACATCCCGTGACAAAGAAGGCCTCCAAAAGGACCTACCAACCAAATCTCTGGTACCAAAAATCCCAGGATGACCAGCCAACACAGAACAATGAACCTCCGAAATCACTTTACTAGTCCATCTGTCAGGAACAAACAATTTCCCCACTGGACAGCGGTCAGGTTTATCAGCCTGAAATTCCTGAAGAACCCGTCGTAAATCAGGGGAGATGGCAGAAAGAATCACCCCTTCCTTCAGAATACCGACCGGCTCAAGGACCCCAGGAGAATCAGGCAAAATGCTCCTAGAGAGGGCATCAGCCTTAACATTCTTAGAACCCGGAAGATACGAGACCACAAAATCAAAACGGGAGAAAAACAGGGCCCATCGGGCCTGTCTAGGATTCAGCCGTTTGGCAGACTCAAGATAAATCAGATTCTTATGATCGGTCAAGACCACAATACGGTGCTTGGCCCCCTCAAGCCAATGTCGCCACTCCTCAAATGCCCACTTCATAGCCAATAACTCACGATTTCCGACATCATAATTGCGTTCCGCAGGCGAAAATTTTCGAGAAAAGAAGGCACACGGTTTCATCAAGGAACCATCAGAATTCCTCTGAGACAAAACGGCCCCTGCCCCAATCTCAGAAGTGTCAACCTCAACCTGAAAAGGAAGAGAAACATCCGGCTGACGCAACACAGGGGCAGAAGTAAATCGGCGTTTAAGCTCCTGAAAGGCAGAAACAGCTGCAGAGGACCAATTCGTCACATCAGCGCCTTTCTTCGTCAAATCGGTCAGGGGTTTAACCACACTGGAGAAGTTGGCAATGAAACGGCGATAAAAATTAGCAAAGCCCAAAAATTTCTGAAGGCTCTTCACGGATGTGGGCTGGATCCAATCATGAATGGCCTGAACCTTAACCGGATCCATTTCTATAGATGAGGGAGAAAAAATGAAGCCCAAAAAAGAAATCTTCTGTTCTCCAAAGAGGCACTTAGACCCCTTCACAAACAAGGCATTATCACGAAGGATCTGAAATACCATCCTGACTTGTTTCACATGAGACTCCCAATCATCTGAAAAAATCAAAATATCATCCAAATATAAAATCATGAATTTATCAAGATAATTCCGAAATATATCATGCATGAAGGACTGAAACACAGATGGAGCATTAGAGAGTCCGAATGGCATCACAAGGTATTCAAAATGGCCTTCGGGCGTATTAAACGCAGTTTTCCATTCGTCACCCTGCTTAATACGAACAAGATTATATGCCCCTCGAAGGTCAATCTTAGTAAACCAACTAGCCCCCTTAATCCTAGCAAACAGATCAGAAAGCAAAGGCAAAAGGTATTGGAATTTGACCGTGATCTTATTCAAGAGGCGATAATCAATACAGGGTCTCAAGGAGCCATCTTTTTTGGCAACAAAAAAAAAACCTGCTCCCAATGGTGAAGAAGATGGCTGAATATGCCCCTTCTCCAAGGACTCCTTAACATAGCTCCGCATGGCGGTATGTTCTGGCACAGACAGGTTGAAAAGTCGGCCCTTAGGGAACTTACAGCCTGGAATCAAGTCAATAGCACAATCACAGTCCCTATGCGGTGGAAGGGAACTGGACTTGGGCTCATTGAATACATTTCAGAAGAGGGGGAGGAGGCAATTGACATCAAAGGAACGTCACCATGAACCCCCTGACAACCCCAACTATTCACAGACATAGATTTCCAATCTAATACCGGATTATGCACCTGTAACCATGGGAAACCCAGCACAATAGCATCATGCAAATTATGCAACACCAGAAAACGACAATCTTCCTGATGGGCTGGCGCCATGCACATGGTCAGCTGTGTCCAAAACTGAGGTTTATTTTTAGCCAACGGTGTAGCATCAATGCCCCTCAAAGGAATAGGACTCTGCAAAGGCTGCAAGCGGAAACCACAAAGTCTGGCAAATTCTAAGTCCATTAAGTTTAGAGCGGCGCCTGAATCCACAAATGCCATGACAGAAAATGATGATAATGAGCAGATCAGGGTCACAGATAACAGAAATTTAGGTTGTACAGTACTGATGGTAACAGAACTAGCGATTCTCTTGGTACGCTTAGGGCAATCAGAAATAACATGAGCAGAATCGCCGCAGTAAAAACACAACCTATTCTGACATTTGAATCCTTGTCGTTCAGCTCTAGACACAATCCTATCACACTGCATAGGCTCAGGACTCCGCTCGGAAGACAATGCCATAGTGTGCACAACTCTGCGCTCGCGCAAGCGCCGATCAATCTGAATGGCCAGAGATATAGAATCACTCAGACCAGCAGGCGTGGGGAACCCCACCATAACATCTTTAACGGATTCAGAAAGACCCTTTCTGAAGATTGCCGCCAAGGCATCCTCATTCCATTTAGTCAGTACAGACCATCTTCTAAACTTCTGGCAATATGATTCTGCCGCTTCTTGACCCTGAGACAGGGCCAACAAGGTCTTCTCAGCATGATCCACTGAATTAGGTTCGTCATACAATAACCCAAGCGCCTGAAAAAAGGTGTCTACATTAAGCAACGCCGGATTCCCAGGTTCCAGGGCAAATGCCCAATCCTGGGGGTCACCGCGCAGCAGAGATATAACAATTTTAACCTGCTGGATGTGATCACCAGAGGAACGGGGTTTCAGAGCAAAAAACAGTTTACAGTTATTTTTAAAGCTCAGAAATTTGGACCTATCCCCAAAAAACAAATCAGGAGTTGGAATTCTAGGCTCTAAAACCGGAGTCTGAACGATGTAATCGGAAATACCCTGTACTCTAGCAGCAAGTTGATCCACACGAGAAGCCAATCCCTGAACATCCATACCAGCGCCGAACTCCTGAGCCACCCAGAGGTAAAGAGGGAAGAAAAAAAAAAAAACACAACAGACTACAGAAAAAAAAATGGCTCAGCACTTTCCTTCCCTTCTTCTGAGATGCGGTTAACTCATTGTTGGCCAGTTGTACTGTTATGATCTGGTGGCCTAAGAGCAGCATGAGACGTACTCTGGAGAAGGTGGTACCTGTACTGACCGCAGACCCTGAACTTAACACCGCATCTAGAAGTAGCCGTGGAATGTACCTAGCGCTCCCTAGACATCTCGACACAGCCGGAGGACTAATTACCCCTAGAGATAGAAAAGAGAAAACTATCTTGCCTCAGAGAAAATCCCCAAAGGATAGACAGCCCCCCACAAATATTGAGTGTGAGAGGAGAGGGAAAAAACACACACAGACTGAAATGAGAATTTAGCAAAGGAGGCCACTTCTAGCTAAATAGAAAGGGTAGGACAGAGTACTATGCGGTCAGTATTAAAACACTAGAAAATATCCACCACAGAAAATACAAAATCTCCACAGCTAACTAAAGATATGGAGGGTATATCTGCATCTCCAGAGATACCAGCTTGGCTAAACAAATCCTTATACAGACCAAGCTGGACAAGACAAAAACATGGAAAAGAACTGAACAATAAGGCCACAGCATGTGGACAGCAAAAAATCAAGGCCAGAACTTATCTTTGTTGAAATGAACTGCAAAGCAGAAGAGACCAGGCAGGGATGTGAATCCTCCAGGAACAATGGACAACTGGCACTGAATAAAGGGTGAAGCAAGACTAAATAGCCCAGTCAAAATTGCAAAAAGTGAACACACCTGATAAATGCTGCGATTCAGAGACAGCAGCGCTACCACTTACAACCACCGGAGGGAGCCCAAGAGCAGAATTCACAACAGCTGGGGTAATCAGAGATAGTTGTAGCCCCTGGTCAGCTCCATTAGTCCTCGTCTGGAAGAAGGATGGTACAATGAGGATGTGTGTTGATTACAGGCAGATAAACAGCATTACACATACTACTGATTACCCAGAATTGAAGAGTCATTAGCTGCTTTAAAATCTGCTAACTATTTCTCTACCTTGGATCTCACTAGTGGGTATTGGCAGGTTTCCGTAGCAGAGGCGGATAAGGAAAAGACGGCTTTCACAACACCGATGGGTCTCTTTAAATTTAACTACATGCAGTTTGGACTGTGCAACACATCAGGAACATTCCAGAGGATGATGGAGTGCTGTCTTGGGCTCAAGAATTTCGAAACCATCTTGCTGTACCTGGACGATGTCATCGTCTTCTCCAATAATGAAAAAAACCTAGCACTCAACTTGATGCTTATGTGAAAGTTTTATTGTAGTACCCAACAAACGTTTCGGTCCATATTACGGACCTTCATCAGTAACTACATGTGAAAAAAACAAACAACCAAAATAAACCAAAATAAGTGAACAAAAACAAAAGTATATACATTGCATAAAGAAAGAAAGACAACAGCATCTATGTCATATCAGGTCCAATGTACAGATGATAATATATGCCGAAGAAGACCAAGCAGAATAAGGTGGCACAACACTTGTCACAACAGAAAACGGTAAAGAGAGGGAGAGTGTAGCACATACCGTACTATACTGTAGCCTGGACAAAGAGACTGTAATGCCTCAGGGCACTTATAACTGTAACACCTATAAATCATAGGGGAGAGAATGAGAAGCCTGCCAGTGGTGTAGTGATCAGGGGGAGTCCGTTGCAAACACCTTCTACTACCCATCCCGTCACACTTTAACACCCAAGGCCACAATGTCTCACAGTTACGGTTCCAGGTAATTGAACATATCCCCCCCATCAGTCGGGGTGGTGATCGGGTGGCCCGCCTAAAACAGAGGGAGGCTTTCTGGATCCATACGTTGGAGACCCTTCACCCATTGGGCCTCAACAGAGACTACGACCTAGCGTCGTTTCTCTGAGCACCCACCTTTTTTGACAGTACATTTATACTACTTCCTCATTGACTCCTCTATTGCAGTCCCAATGGTCCAGTTGGATCTACGCGGGCACGCTCTGGTATCCCATTCTTCTACTACATTAATCTAAGTCCCCATACGAGGTCGTCCTAATCTGACCCACCTCATTACATCCTTGTGTATTACCGCATACCAGCTATATGATATAGTCCTGCAGTATGTGCATTCCTTCCACAGGTGGTTATCTATTGGTTATTTATTGTGGCAAATGTGTGTATATATATACCATATATAACTGTTCTTTTTTTCTCTCTCTTTATTATTGTTAGAGCCGACTGTATTGAGGTTTCTTTAAATGTCACTGTCCACCGGCACAATCACGGACCACACTGGACCAAGTCTTCTCTCTCCACCAAGTCAGACATCCGCACGGCTGAATACGGTGCAGAATGATCAGATACACCACGGAGATCCTCCACCATTCACTGGATCTCCGCTAGGCACCGCCCCCCCTGCGCCCTCCTGTGACGAACTTTAATCGCATCTTGTCAGGTGGAACCCATAGGACTGTAGCCGTTTTCCGGGGAGCCGTGACACACAGAAACGTCACTTCCGCCGGCTCCTTCACACGTGCAAGCCATCTATACAGCTGCACGTTTGCTTCACAGTGTTGCTAGGGCCCGGTGACGTCACTTCCGGTCCTACGGACATTCACAGAGAATAGGCTAATCGGCCGATATGGCCCCTCCCTTTGTTCATTTAATGGCGGTTTCCACATCCCCTGATCAGACTAGCGGTGGACTCCGCGTCTGTCAGCGGCACCTCACGATCCATCTTCTACAGGTAACCACCCTCCAGCGCTGCTTATCCTCACCCATGTAGCTACTCGGTATGTATATTCACCGCATTCCTCTTTTTACCCCCAGTCTGTGTACCAGCCCAGCGTTCTCGTTAAGGTATGCTTTCACCAGCACTCCCCCTGATCACTACACCACTGGCAGGCTTCTCATTCTCTCCCCTATGATTTATAGGTGTTACAGTTATAAGTGCCCTGAGGCATTACAGTCTCTTTGTCCAGGCTACAGTATAGTACGGTATGTGCTACACTCTCCCTCTCTTTACCGTTTTCTGTTGTGACAAGTGTTGTGCCACCTTATTCTGCTTGGTCTTCTTCGGCATATATTATCATCTGTACATTGGACCTGATATGACATAGATGATGTTGTCTTTCTTTCTTTATGCAATGTATATACTTTTGTTTTTGTTCACTTATTTTGGTTTATTTTGGTTGTTTGTTTTTTTCACATGTAGTTACTGATGAAGGTCCGTAATATGGACCGAAACGTTTGTTGGGTACTACAATAAAACTTTCACATAAGCATCAAGTTGAGTGCTAGGTTTTTTCATTATTGTATTAAGGTGTGGGAGCCTACCTAAGCACCATCCTATCAGTAGTGCACACGCTTCTTTCTTCTTAGCATTGTTTCCCTTACGTGGAGCACACTGACGGGTCATGACTACGTTCTCGTACAATGCAGAAGAGACCTCGAATATTCTGGCACGTTCCACTTTTAATAGCGATTTCCTTAAAATCCCACCAAGGGAGATCAAGGGGAGAGATCTAGAACGGGAGCTCCGCCATTTCACAAACGTTGAACTCCACTGTGCCACACTCACCGAATATCTCCGAGCACAAAGGATCCCTAGGGGTCTGCGTGTACCACTACGTCCCACACTCTTTCGGGACTCCTCTGATTACTGTATGAAGTATGAACAAATACTTAATAAATGTTCTTTTGATATTATCACCCTGACAATTGAGCACCTGCAGAAGGCGATCTCCACGAGTTCAGAGGCCATCAAGTCCATCGAGGCGCAACTATCCTCGTCCGGTCCTCCTGAGGAACTCACAGCTCTTAGAGACCAGATATCCAAGAACATTGAGAAACACCGACGGGAGACGGAGGAGAGGAAGCGCAGCAAATTCAACAGGGATACGGAGGACTACGAACGCCAACAGGTATACAGATTGCAGGACAACTTCTATGCTCGACGAAACACATCACGTCAGGCTCCTCGATCCTCCCTCGACTACTCGACATCGGGCTTGGAACAAGAACAAGGAATCTCTACGGCCATCCCTGCTCGTTTTTTAGGCCAACGACAACGCTACCCGCGAAGAAGACCACGAGGCGCGGCCACGGACACAGGAAGAGACTCAGACCATACGAGAATGACGAGATCTCAGGTACTAACCCGCTGGTGATAAACATTTCAGATAGACTGCTTGGGGTGGCGGGGTATAGGGTACTGCAGAAGGGACTATCATTCTGTCCTTCGTATCAGTGCCACACATTTGATCTGGAGATGGACCTTCAACGATTTTTTTGTACTCTCAGACTTAAGGCCTTTTTCGCTACCCCCCTAGAGCCAGCCCCGCTCCAACCCCAAACTGTACCATCAGACCACACTCTGTCATCACGTAGTTTGGGTCTCCATACTAAAAGTCATTTTAGGCCCCCTCATGGCTCTCACGCCATGGAAACCTTTATAGGTTTCGTACAAAACTCTTTCAGATCACTATGCGAGGACATCAGAAGGGGTAGACTGTCCTATCCTCCCAATCTCTCCACTACGGAACGACAGGCCCTACAAGGCCTACAAAATGATACCAGTTTAGTTATCAAACCGGCTGATAAAGGGGGCGCCCTGGTGGTAATGAATAAGACAGATTACCTTCTTGAAATTAGACGCCAACTGGACAATTCTACCATCTATGTTAAGCTACCACGAGACCCCACGGCCGTCACTCGGCAAATCATTTCCGATACCCTTCTGAAATATACTCAGTTAGGGGTTCTCGACTCAAAAACATGCGAATTCCTTGCCAATTTACATCCGGTTATTCCTGTCTTCTATACTATTCCTAAAATTCACAAAAATCTGGAGAAACCACCAGGGAGGCCGATAGTAGCCTCCACGGACTCTATACTCTCCCCTCTGGCGGTGTACCTAGAAAAAATCCTAACCCCACTGATACGCAGATCCAAATCCTCCATCCTGGACACAGGATCCTTCCTAGACATTTTGAAGGAAGTGGGACCCATCCCTCCGCATTCTGTACTTGTTACCATGGATGTAAAAGACTTGTATACATCTATCCCACACATAGAGGGCATTAATTCCGTTCACAAACTTCTTACCCAGTCCGGTTTTCACTCTGATCAAATTAACCTATGTGTTGAATTGTTAACCATCATCCTTACCCGCAATTATTTTATGTTTCAGGACGATTTCTACCTACAAATCCGGGGCACCGCGATGGGCTCCAACGTAGCGCCCCCCTATGCTAATTGTTACATGGCCGACTTTGAGGAGAGTCAGATATACTCTCACTCCTTGCTCCGTAGTAACGTACTCCTTTGGAGACGTTACATAGACGACGTCTTCTGCATATGGGGGGGCACGTTGGAAGCCCTCGCTTCCTTTTTTGACTGGCTCAACATAGCCTGGCCGGGTATCTCTTTTACCATGTCACAGGATCCTACTCGAATCAATTTCCTTGACACAATGGTCATTCTTCAACCAGACGGCTCCATTTCAACTGACCTTTACACTAAGAGTACTGACCGTAATAGTCTGTTGCACTTTACGAGTTTCCATCCCCCTGCCACCAAGCGATCGGTACCCAAGTCCCAATTCCATCGGGTTACAAAAATTGTGTCTGACACGGATCTACGACCACTCCGCTTACAAGAAATGGCCACCAAATTCACCCAACGTGGCTATCCGTCATCTGTTCTTCAACAAGCCGCCTCACCCCCGCTCCCACGATCCAATAAAGCCTCTAATCAAGTCCCATTTATACATTCATACCATCCATTTGCCTACATTCTACATAGGTCCATACGCCAAAATTGGCATCTACTGTCTAAGGCCCATCCTGACATTCCTGAATTCCAAAACCCATTTCTTCCCTGTTTTAAGCGCCCACCCAATCTGAAAGACTCATTAGTCAGGGCGGACTTGGGATCTAATAAATCATCCCCTCGTCAACGCTTTCTACAAAATCCCCGTACAGGGACTTTTCCATGCCTCAATTGTTCACAGTGTCATAATGTCCTCAAAGGCTCCTCTTTCCATCATCCTCGTTCGGGTAAATCATTCCGCATTCCAGATTACTTCACCTGTGCCTCATCTTGGGTTATATATCTGATCAAATGCCCATGTGGACTTCTATACGTGGGTGAGACCACGCAACCAATACGCGATCGGATCTCCAAACACAAATCCACGGTCCGTTGCAAACACCTTCTACTACCCATCCACAGCCACAATGTCTCACAGTTACGGTTCCAGGTAATTGAACATATCCCCCCCATCAGACGGGGTGGTGATCGGGTGGCCCGCCTAAAACGGAGGGAGGCTTTCTGGATCCATACGTTGGAGACCCTTCACCCATTGGGCCTCAACAGAGACTACGACCTAGCGTCGTTTCTCTGAGCACCCACCTTTTTTGACAGTACATTTATACTACTTCCTCATTGACTCCTCTATTGCAGTCCCTATGGTCCAGTTGGATCTACGCGGGCACGCTCTGGTATCCCACTCTTCTACTACATTAATCTAAGTCCCCATACGAGGTCGTCCTAATCTGACCCACCTCATTACATCCTTGTGTATTACCGCATACCAGCTATATGATATAGTCCTGCAGTATGTGCATTCCTTCCACAGGTGGTTATCTATTGGTTATTTATTGTGGCAAATGTGTGTATATATATACCATATATAACTGTTCTTTTTTTCTCTCTCTTTATTATTGTTAGAGCCGACTGTATTGAGGTTTCTTTAAATGTCACTGTCCACCGGCACAATCACGGACCACACTGGACCAAGTCTTCTCTCTCCACCAAGTCAGACATCCGCACGGCTGAATACGGTGCAGAATGATCAGATACACCACGGAGATCCTCCACCATTCACTGGATCTCCGCTAGGCACCGTAATATGGACCGAAACGTTTGTTGGGTACTACAATAAAACTTTCACATAAGCATCAAGTTGAGTGCTAGGTTTTTTCATTATTGTATTAAGGTGTGGGAGCCTACCTAAGCACCATCCTATCAGTAGTGCACACGCTTCTTTCTTCTTAGCATTGTTTCCCTTACGTGGAGCACACTGACGGGTCATGACTACGTTCTCGTACAATGCAGAAGAGACCTCGAATATTCTGGCACGTTCCACTTTTAATAGCGATTTCCTTAAAATCCCACCAAGGGAGATCAAGGGGAGAGATCTAGAACGGGAGCTCCGCCATTTCACAAACGTTGAACTCCACTGTGCCACACTCACCGAATATCTCCGAGCACAAAGGATCCCTAGGGGTCTGCGTGTACCACTACGTCCCACACTCTTTCGGGACTCCTCTGATTACTGTATGAAGTATGAACAAATACTTAATAAATGTTCTTTTGATATTATCACCCTGACAATTGAGCACCTGCAGAAGGCGATCTCCACGAGTTCAGAGGCCATCAAGTCCATCGAGGCGCAACTATCCTCGTCCGGTCCTCCTGAGGAACTCACAGCTCTTAGAGACCAGATATCCAAGAACATTGAGAAACACCGACGGGAGACGGAGGAGAGGAAGCGCAGCAAATTCAACAGGGATACGGAGGACTACGAACGCCAACAGGTATACAGATTGCAGGACAACTTCTATGCTCGACGAAACACATCACGTCAGGCTCCTCGATCCTCCCTCGACTACTCGACATCGGGCTCGGAACAAGAACAAGGAATCTCTACGGCCATCCCTGCTCGTTTTTTAGGCCAACGACAACGCTACCCGCGAAGAAGACCACGAGGCGCGGCCACGGACACAGGAAGAGACTCAGACCATACGAGAATGACGAGATCTCAGGTACTAACCCGCTGGTGATAAACATTTCAGATAGACTGCTTGGGGTGGCGGGGTATAGGGTACTGCAGAAGGGACTATCATTCTGTCCTTCGTATCAGTGCCACACATTTGATCTGGAGATGGACCTTCAACGATTTTTTTGTACTCTCAGACTTAAGGCCTTTTTCGCTACCCCCCTAGAGCCAGCCCCGCTCCAACCCCAAACTGTACCATCAGACCACACTCTGTCATCACGTAGTTTGGGTCTCCATACTAAAAGTCATTTTAGGCCCCCTCATGGCTCTCACGCCATGGAAACCTTTATAGGTTTCGTACAAAACTCTTTCAGATCACTATGCGAGGACATCAGAAGGGGTAGACTGTCCTATCCTCCCAATCTCTCCACTACGGAACGACAGGCCCTACAAGGCCTACAAAATGATACCAGTTTAGTTATCAAACCGGCTGATAAAGGGGGCGCCCTGGTGGTAATGAATAAGACAGATTACCTTCTTGAAATTAGACGCCAACTGGACAATTCTACCATCTATGTTAAGCTACCACGAGACCCCACGGCCGTCACTCGGCAAATCATTTCCGATACCCTTCTGAAATATACTCAGTTAGGGGTTCTCGACTCAAAAACATGCGAATTCCTTGCCAATTTACATCCGGTTATTCCTGTCTTCTATACTATTCCTAAAATTCACAAAAATCTGGAGAAACCACCAGGGAGGCCGATAGTAGCCTCCACGGACTCTATACTCTCCCCTCTGGCGGTGTACCTAGAAAAAATCCTAACCCCACTGATACGCAGATCCAAATCCTCCATCCTGGACACAGGATCCTTCCTAGACATTTTGAAGGAAGTGGGACCCATCCCTCCGCATTCTGTACTTGTTACCATGGATGTAAAAGACTTGTATACATCTATCCCACACATAGAGGGCATTAATTCCGTTCACAAACTTCTTACCCAGTCCGGTTTTCACTCTGATCAAATTAACCTATGTGTTGAATTGTTAACCATCATCCTTACCCGCAATTATTTTATGTTTCAGGACGATTTCTACCTACAAATCCGGGGCACCGCGATGGGCTCCAACGTAGCGCCCCCCTATGCTAATTGTTACATGGCCGACTTTGAGGAGAGTCAGATATACTCTCACTCCTTGCTCCGTAGTAACGTACTCCTTTGGAGACGTTACATAGACGACGTCTTCTGCATATGGGGGGGCACGTTGGAAGCCCTCGCTTCCTTTTTTGACTGGCTCAACATAGCCTGGCCGGGTATCTCTTTTACCATGTCACAGGATCCTACTCGAATCAATTTCCTTGACACAATGGTCATTCTTCAACCAGACGGCTCCATTTCAACTGACCTTTACACTAAGAGTACTGACCGTAATAGTCTGTTGCACTTTACGAGTTTCCATCCCCCTGCCACCAAGCGATCGGTACCCAAGTCCCAATTCCATCGGGTTACAAAAATTGTGTCTGACACGGATCTACGACCACTCCGCTTACAAGAAATGGCCACCAAATTCACCCAACGTGGCTATCCGTCATCTGTTCTTCAACAAGCCGCCTCACCCCCGCTCCCACGATCCAATAAAGCCTCTAATCAAGTCCCATTTATACATTCATACCATCCATTTGCCTACATTCTACATAGGTCCATACGCCAAAATTGGCATCTACTGTCTAAGGCCCATCCTGACATTCCTGAATTCCAAAACCCATTTCTTCCCTGTTTTAAGCGCCCACCCAATCTGAAAGACTCATTAGTCAGGGCGGACTTGGGATCTAATAAATCATCCCCTCGTCAACGCTTTCTACAAAATCCCCGTACAGGGACTTTTCCATGCCTCAATTGTTCACAGTGTCATAATGTCCTCAAAGGCTCCTCTTTCCATCATCCTCGTTCGGGTAAATCATTCCGCATTCCAGATTACTTCACCTGTGCCTCATCTTGGGTTATATATCTGATCAAATGCCCATGTGGACTTCTATACGTGGGTGAGACCACGCAACCAATACGCGATCGGATCTCCAAACACAAATCCACGGTCCGTTGCAAACACCTTCTACTACCCATCCACAGCCACAATGTCTCACAGTTACGGTTCCAGGTAATTGAACATATCCCCCCCATCAGACGGGGTGGTGATCGGGTGGCCCGCCTAAAACGGAGGGAGGCTTTCTGGATCCATACGTTGGAGACCCTTCACCCATTGGGCCTCAACAGAGACTACGACCTAGCGTCGTTTCTCTGAGCACCCACCTTTTTTGACAGTACATTTATACTACTTCCTCATTGACTCCTCTATTGCAGTCCCTATGGTCCAGTTGGATCTACGCGGGCACGCTCTGGTATCCCACTCTTCTACTACATTAATCTAAGTCCCCATACGAGGTCGTCCTAATCTGACCCACCTCATTACATCCTTGTGTATTACCGCATACCAGCTATATGATATAGTCCTGCAGTATGTGCATTCCTTCCACAGGTGGTTATCTATTGGTTATTTATTGTGGCAAATGTGTGTATATATATACCATATATAACTGTTCTTTTTTTCTCTCTCTTTATTATTGTTAGAGCCGACTGTATTGAGGTTTCTTTAAATGTCACTGTCCACCGGCACAATCACGGACCACACTGGACCAAGTCTTCTCTCTCCACCAAGTCAGACATCCGCACGGCTGAATACGGTGCAGAATGATCAGATACACCACGGAGATCCTCCACCATTCACTGGATCTCCGCTAGGCACCGTAATATGGACCGAAACGTTTGTTGGGTACTACAATAAAACTTTCACATAAGCATCAAGTTGAGTGCTAGGTTTTTTTCATTATTGTATTAAGGTGTGGGAGCCTACCTAAGCACCATCCTATCAGTAATGCACACGCTTCTTTCTTCTTATCGTCTTCTCCAAGACATATGAGGACCACCTGAAGCACCTGGCCGAGGTGTTTGATGCTCTGTCCAACTTTGGCCTAAAGGTAAAACCATTTAAATGTCATCTGTTAAAGCCCAAAGTGCAGTACCTGGGCCATGTGGTAAGCGCCGAAGGAGTGGCACCAGACCCTGACAAGGTCACTGTGATCAGAGACTGGCAGAAGCCCAGCAACATCCATGAAATCCAGCAGTTCCTTGGGTTGGTAGGTTACTACAGAAGATTTATTAAAGACTTCACCAAGATAGCCACACCACTACAAGACCAGTTAGTGGGCCAATCTAAGAAAACCAGGGGAAAGAACAGCCCATTTGACTGGAACGACAGACTGGAGGGATCCTTCACTCGGTTGAAGTTGGCTCTCAAGGAATATGAGGTACTGACCTACCCAGAATATAACCAACCATTCGTGCTGTACATGGATGCCAGCAACGTGGGACTGGGAGCTGTGTTGTCCCAGGTACAGAAAGGCAAAAAAAGAGTAATTGCCTATGCCAGCAGTAAACTTCGTCCCACCGAAAGAAACCCCGAAAACTACAGTTCCTTCAAACTGGAGTTCCTCGCCATAGTCTGGGCGGTTTCAGAGCTGTTTAAACACGACCTGGCCTCTGCAAGATTCACAGACAACAATCCACTGACACACCTGGAGACGGCAAAACTAGGTGCTTTGGAGCAGCGATGGATGGCCCAATTGTCCAATTATGAATTCAACATCAAGTACCGGGCAGGGCACAAAAATGCCAACGCCGATGCGCTGTCCAGGATGCCTAACTTACCAGAGATGGGAGAAGATTCGGAAGAACTCGAAGAAATAGTTACCAGCTTTCCATTGCCCCGAAGCGACTCAGTATTCCCATTTTGTGAGGAACAGGCCTAAGGACAAGCAAGAAGCTACGCTGAACCCATTGCCTCATCATGGATGGGCTGAGAAACAGGACAGTGACCCAGCAGTCTGTCTGGTCAAGGAGCTGCTGATGCAAGCCGATTCGCACCCTGGTCCAGATGCTCCACAAGAGACTCAACAGCTGTGGAAAAAGAAAGGCAAACTGTTTATGTACGATGGTAAGCTGTGTCGGAGGAATATTGACCCACGCACTCACAAGCTTGTCTGGCAGATAGTGGTCCCAAGACAAGGTGCGCCAATGGTTCGGGAAGCGTACCACGTTGGAGCAGGACACTTCGCATGGAAGAAGTTAGAGATCCTACTTCGTGGAAGGTTTTACGGGATTGGCATGAGAAAAGCCATTGAAAAGTGGTGCCAAGAGTGTGGCCTGTGCAACCTGCGCAGAAAGGACCGTGACAGCCAGAGGGCTCCCCTACAGCCCATAGTCACCAAACATCAACTTTAACTGGTATCTTTAGTCCACGTGAAGCTAACTCCAAGCCGGTCAGGCTATGTCTATGCTCTGACCATTGTGGACCATTACTCCTGATTCCTGGTAGTCATACCTGTCAAGGACCAGACAGCGAGGACAGCAGCCAAAGCCTTCCAGCATCACTTTTGCCTACCACACGGATACCCAGAGAAGATATTCACTGATCAAGGCCCAGCCTTTGAAGCAGAAGTGTTTCAAGATGTCTGCAACCTGTATGGATGCAAAAAGATCAGAACAACACTGTACCACTCACAAACCAACGGAATGTGTGAAAAGATGAACCAAGTAGTGATTGACTTACTGAAGACCTTGCCTTTACATGAAAGAAACTTGTGTCCAGAGAAGTTGCCTGATTTGGTAGATTTGTACAATCACATCCCAGTGAATTCCACCAACTGTACTCCAGCATTTCTGATGAGAGGAAGATCAAGCAAATTACCTACTGATCTAGACATGGGAGTCCTAACCCAAGAAACAACCTCACCAGATACAGATTGGGATACTGAGTGACAAGATAAATACCGCCAAGTACAAGAGTGTGTAGAAAGAAGCTTGTCTCAGGCACGACAAAAACAAGAGAGAGACTATAACCAATATGCCCCTGCAATTCCCTTGTCACCAGGGGAACAAGTGTTAAAGTGAAAACGGAGAATACACAAACTCGATGATCAGTGGGAAGCAGAACCATATACTACGTACAGTCCAATTTTGACAATACTAAAGTCTGTCTAATCAGCAAAGATGGAGGAGAAACATCGACTGCAGTATCTAGAGATCATCTCAAAGTATGCCCTGACAAATTGAGAAACAAAGATCCAAGTACTACTCAACCAATGGTAGAAGAAGAAAAGAGGATCCATATCGTTCTTGGAGATTTTCCCCAGTCTTGAACTCAAGTACATCAGGCCATAATGATACCTGTCTTTACTTTTTCCCAGGTGGAAATACCAGAACAAAATGTGATTCAAGACCATCCTGAGACAGAAGAGACTTTACACCAGCGGGATCAAGCAGCAAATGTTACCCCAGCAGGGGAACAAGAGAATCCACCCTCTGCTATCAGTGAATCTGTCAGACCCATGGTGAATCTAAGAAGTCTCAGACGTTTCCCACTTTACCAATACGATGCAGGCCTACAAGTAGCACAGACAATAGTGGGTTCAAAACAGCAGACATGTTAGACCAGGAACTATGCAGATCTACCCGTAGTACCAGAGGTCAGATCCCAGCCCGTAACAGGGACTGCTGTCAATAATTGTTGTTATCTGTTTTAAAAATATTTGCTTATGCTTGTTGCAGGTTTAAAATAGACAATAGGGTAACTGACAGTGAATTGCCCAAAAACTATTATTGTACATAGTTGGCACCCTCAAGGTGCACCCTGGTTCTGCCAACATTGCCAGCGTGGGTAGGGCCTTGTTTCTTCACAGACCCAAAGCAAAACCGTCTGGTGTGGTGAACACCGGGTCTGGATACGCCTTGTAGCTTGCCCAAGACCTACGTTGGGGGTTTATGACGGATCCCCCGCATCAGTACTGTTGCTAATGAACAAGGACACCCTGGTATAAGACCAGTTGTACTTTTGTAAAAATATTTGCAACGTTTAGGCCAAAAATGCCCCCCGTAAGGGAAGAATAAGCTTAAACCTGTTTTATGTATTTCAAAATGTTTTACACCTTTGTAACCCTTTTTTTTGTGTTTCCTTTTCCCAGTCGGGGAGTACTGGATTTAACGGGGGGAATGTGGCACCCCAGGAGTTCAGGTACCACAGTGGTATTGCCTTCCTCTCAGGGAGGGTAATGCCATGCCTGTAGACAGGAAGAATCCCTTTGGAAGGTAACCTTACATGCATCACATTCTGACTGCAGGCCAGAAGGGGAAGCTCTACACCCGACTTGAGGGGAGCTGCTCTCTCTGGTCGGGAGGATGAGTCAATTGCTAGGTAGACAAGCAGACAGTTGACAGTTGGTAGCAGACAGTGAAGGAGCACAGAGGTACTTAGGAGATAGAGAAAGACTGCTACTGGGACTCTCTAAGCTGAGCGCAGAAACCGGGTACCGAGAGCCCGAGGCTGAGGGGGACTGCAAGCCCCATGGCAGAACCGGAGGGCAGGAAACTAAAAGTAACTTGCCCACATAATACCTGAGGTACAGCAGCAATCAGAGTCCAGAGTTACGGTGAACAGATACCCAAAAGAGACGACTCAAGTTGCCTACCATGCAGGTGCTGTCCCTGGACAGGGAAGAAAGAGGGCCTTGTTAGAGAGCTACAGACAGCAAGGGACCACAGACCAGCACAAAGTGGAAGGCTCTCAAACTGACCTGTCAAGGGGATTCCCACCTGTCTTCAGGCTGCCTGGACTCCAGCTACACCTGTTACCATTACCCTGGACTGAGGCTGAATACCATTTCAGTAAACCAGGTAAAGACTGCAAACCCTGTGTCCTCCAATTCTTTGCGGCATTCACCATCCCTGGCAAATTCACCAGGAGCCCTGGGGACATACTTCACCTGTGGGAAGTTATACCATCCGGCTGCCATAACATCACCCCAGAGGACCCCTTTAAGCAGTGTTAGTCATCCCTGACCGAATACCATAGGTGGCGTCACGAACATACCTTTATTTTACAAATCCCTTTAAAGACTACCCCTTTAACATGGGCACCCATGGGCCATGGACCGGATCACCGCCACTGTGACACATCCCTTTAAGTAATGGACACGGTACCGAATACCACACAGCCCTGTCGGACAACTCATATCTGCGTGCTACAAGTTTGGGCATTGTAGGCCGGTGGACCACTTTTTTTGCTGTCTGATACTCTAATTATATACAGCACTATTTAGCATAAAAAAATCTAAAAAGCCACATATTTGCCAGTGTGGTATTTCAGTGACAGCCCTCATATATTTGCGAGCTCCAAGTTTGGGCATTGTAGGCCGGTGTACCACTTTTTTTGCTGTCTGTTACTCTAATTATATACAGCACTATTTAGCATAAAAAAATATAAAAAGGCCACATATTTGCCAGTGTGGTATTTACATGACAGCCCTCATATATCTGCGTGCTCCAAGTCTGGGCATTGTACGCTGGTGGACCACTTTTTATGCTGTCTGTTACTTTTATTATATATAGCACTATCTAGCTTAAAAATGCTATAAAAAGGCCACATATTTGCCAGTGTGGTATTTCCGTGACAGCCCTCATATATCTGCGTGCTCTAAGTTTGGGCATTGTAGGCCCGTGTTCCACTTTTTTTGCTGTCTGTTACTCTACTTCTATACAGCACTATTTTGCAGAAATTAACTTCACAAAAAAGCCCCCAAAAATTGAATACAGTCTGTTATGTCAGGCTGAGACCTGCCTGGTGTTTGGGTTTGAAAAATCCTTGATTTGCAGGCATACATACTGACGTGATGATGATTGTGCATGCAGAGGACGAGGCCGTGGCCAAAGTGAAAATGGGCAACCACAAAGACCCACATCTTCTCGCTTGACCTTCCTGTCCCAGTTTCTAGGGGACCGCAGCACACCAGTTTTGAAGCCAGAGCAGTATGAAACGGTTGTTGGATAGCGGATAATGCTACCAGTCACTTAGCCACCACCACCACCACGTCTTCCACACAGTCAAGTCTGAGTAGCCGTTAGTGTGGCCCGTATATTCCTCACCCTGATCCTCCTTCCTTCCACCATGCCGAGTGCCCTGAGACAACTGATCCCAGACTTGGACACTCTGAAGATATGTTCAGTTTTCCATTCCAAGATTCTGAACTCTCGGCCAGTCAACTTAAAGTGGGGACAGATGAGATCGCATGTAGAGGTGCCCAATGCTTTGACCAGCCCCAGTCACACGAAGGCGATAGTGGGAAAGTGTCAGAAGAGGTGGACGATGAGACACAATTGCCAGAAAGTCAGGAGGAGGAGCAGGGTGCGGATATGGAAGATGAGGTGGTGGATGACTATGTGACTGACCCAACCTGGCAGGAGGACATGCAGAGCGAGGGCAGCAGCACACATGGGGAAGGAGGCATATCACCCCAACAGGCAGGAAGAAGAAGTGTGGTGGCCACAGACAAAAGCTGTGCATCCATTCCCCGTAACACCAACATGAGGGAAGTTGCCATTCCAACTGTTAGATCTTCCCGAGTCTGATTATTTTTTAAAGACTCTGCCGATAACCCCAAACAGGTCATTTGCAGCACCTGCCATGCCCGCATCAGCAGGGATAGCAAAACAACCAGCCTGACCACCACCAGCATGATCAGGCACATGGGAGCAAAGCAACCGACTTTGTTGGCCACACCCCAGGCTCCAGGACCACTGTCTGCAGGTCACACCACTGTTTCTTCCACTGTTTTGCGTAGAAGCCAATCCCCAGTACATTGTGCATGTGAAGATGCCTCTAGCCCTGCACCTGTTGTGGCCCACAGTCAAGCAGCACCATCATCAAGCCCGTCTACATCCTTGTCCCAGCACAGCCTTCAGTTGTCTATAACCCAGTCTTTGGAACGCAAGCGGAAATACCTAGCTAATGCCCCACAGGCCACAGTCCTAAATTCTAATATTTCTCTTCTGCTTGCGCTAGAAATGCTGCCTTTTAGGCTCGTTGAGACAGAAGCTTTCCGCAACCTGATGGCGGCGGCCTTCCCAAGGTACTCGGTCCCCAGTCGCCACTATTTCTCCCGGTGTGCCATATCGGCAATACACCAGCATGTGTCCCACAACATTACCCGTGCCCTAAGCAATGAAGTTACAGGGAAAGTCCACCTAACCATGGACACATGGACAAGTGCTTGTGGCCAGGGATGGTACATCTCACTGACTGCACACTGGTTAACATAGTGGAAGCTGGACCCAATCGGACCATGGGATGGAACACATTCTCCCCACGCCGAGGATTGCTGGCCCTACGTCAATCAGGGTTGCCCCACAGTCTACAGCTCCTGCACCTCCTCCTCCTCTCATCCTCCATCTCTGAAATCAACACATCAGTCAGAAGCTGGAAGTACTGCAGCACTGCCTCAGCCAAGCGGCAACTGGCTGTGCTGAAGCTAATCTGCATAGGCGACAAACCAAACAATGCAGAAGAGTTGTGGAGAGCGCTAAAAGAGCACTCAGATGTTTGGATGACACCGCTGAACCTACAGCCAGGCATGGTGCTGTGTGACAATGGCCGTAACCTGGTGGCGGCTCTGAGGCAAGGTGAGCTCACACACGTACCTTGCTTGGCCCTTGTGCTTAACCTCATTGTTCAACGTTTTCTGAAAAGCTACCTGGAGCTGCCGGATCTGCTTGTGAAAGTACACCGTCTGTCTGCCCATTTTAGAAAGTCAGCTACAGCTTCAGCCGCCCTTGCCATGCTTCAGCAGCGTTTGCAGCTTCCAGCTCACTGGCTGGTGTGTGATGTCCCCACGTCCTGGAACTCTACACTGCATATGTTGGAAAGGATTTGTGAGCAGAAGAGGGCAGTTGTTGGCTACCAACATCAACAATGCCGTCGATATTCAGTTCAGACTCCATGCATAAGACCTCAGGAGTGGACATGGATGTCCAACTTATGCACCATCCTCCAAAACTTTGAGAACTGCACCAAGATGGTGAGCGGCGATCACGCCATAATTAGCGCCACCATCCCGCTTCTCAGCATTCTGAAAATCTCTCTGCTTACAATTAAAGAGGATGCATTGCAGGCAGAGCACGAGGACATGGAGCAAGGAACCATACAGGGAGATTAAACTCAGCCGAGCCTCATGTCTTCTCAACGTGGATTGGTAGTCAATGAAGAGGAGGAGGAAGAACAAGAGCTACTTGCATGCGCTATAGACGGTACTGCAAACACAGCTGTCATACCCTTTGTTCAGCGGGGATGGCCTGAGGATAGGGAGGAGGAGGAGGAGGACAGCATGGTCAGTCGTCCTGTTGGTGAGGACACGGAGGTCTTGCCCGTTAGCAGTCTGGCACACA
Organism: Ranitomeya variabilis; assembly: GCF_051348905.1. Lineage (NCBI taxonomy): Eukaryota > Metazoa > Chordata > Amphibia > Anura > Dendrobatidae > Ranitomeya > Ranitomeya variabilis. The sequence goes on along the minus strand of NC_135233.1, from coordinate 325,504,269 downwards.
TGGCTGACTTTATGCTGCACTGCGTTTCACGTGACCCTCGCATTATACAAATTTTGGGTGACACTCATTACTGGTTGGTGACACTTCTGGACCCATGGTACAAGGAGAACTTTCAATCTCTTCTACCAGAGGCAGAGGGGGTTGTACAAATATGTTCCAGTACTAGAGGGCCCTTGTAGCAGAATTACTTAGAAAATTCCCATGTGAGAACGCTGGCAGCAGACGTCAAAGTTTGTTGTACAACCAAGGAGTCCAAGCGAGAGAGACAGAAGTACAATCCAGCTCAGGCAGGGGAACAATGGCAAAGTTCTGGGACAGTTTTCTCAGACCCTCTCATCGTGCCAGCACAGAAGCAAGGGGTGCTGTCACAAGAAGTGCAATGTTTGGGAAGATGGTGAGGGATTACCTTGCAGATCGTATAAACGTCCTCCGTGATTCCTCTGTGCCTTTTAATTATTGGGTATCCAAGCTGGACACGTGTCATGAACTGGCTCTCTACGCCTTGGAGGTCCTGGCCTGCCCTGCTGCTAGCGTTCTGTCAGAGCAGGTTTTTAGTGCCGTTGGTGGAATTATAATTAGTGTTGAGTAGGGTTGAGCGACCTTTACATTTATAGGATCGGGTCGGGTTTCACGAAACGCGACTTTTTCAAAAGTTGGGTCGAGTGAAATCGGCCGATCCTATAAAAAAGTCGGGGTCGGGGTCGGCCGAAACTTGAAACCCAATGCAGTGCATTGGGTTTCCAATGGTTCCCAGGGTCTGAAGGAGCGGAAACTCTCCTTCACGCCCTGGGATCCATATTTAAGTGTAAAATAAAGAATTAAAATAAAAAATATCGCCATACTTACCCTCTGATGCGCCCTGGTACTAAGCGGGAACCTTCCTTCCTTAGAATCAGCCTTCCAGGACCTTGCGGTGACGTCGCGGTGACGTCGCGGCTTGTGATTGGTCGCGCGGCCGCCCATGTGACCGCTCGCGCGACCAATCACAAGCCGCGACGTCACTGTGACGTCACCGAAGGTCCTGGAAGGGCTGATTCTTAGGAAGGAAGGCTGCCGGAAAGAAGCCGAGGGTGAGTATATTCCTATTAGGTATATACTCACCCTCGGACGCGCCCTGCTTCTTTCCGGCAGCCTTCCTTCCTAAGAATCAGCCCTTCCAGGACCTTCGGTGACGTCACGGTGACGTCGCGGCTTGTGATTGGTCGCGCGAGCGGTCACATGGGCGGCCGCGACGTCACCGCAAGGTCCTGGAAGGCTGATTCTAAGGAAGGAAGGTTCCCGCTTAGTACCAGGGTGCATCAGAGGGTAAGTATAGCGATATTTTTTATTTTAATTCTTTATTTTACACTTAAATCTGAATTCCGATACCAATTCCCGATATCTTAAACATATCGGGAATCGGTATCGGAATTACAATTCCAGATTCAGAAGATCGCCGACTTCATGGCCGACCCCACACAGGGGTCGGGTCGGGTTTCATGAAACCCGACTTTGCCAAAAGTCGTCGACTTCTGAAAATTGCCGACCCGTTTCGCTCAACCCTAGTGTTGAGCGATACCTTCCGATACTTGAAAGTATCGGTATCGGATAGTATCAGCCGATATCCGAAAAATATCGGATATCGCCGATACCGATACCCGATACCAATACAAGTCAATGGGACACAAGTATCGGAAGCTATCCTGGATGGTTCCCAGGGTCTGAATGTAACTGGGAGCCTCCGTTCCTAAGAATGAGGAGTTTAGGACCTTCGATGACGTCGCGGCTTGTGATTGATCGCGTGACCGCTCATGTGACCGCTCACGCGACCAATCACAAGCCGCGACGTCATCGCAGGTCCTAAACTCCTCATTCTTAGGAACGAAGGCTCCCGCTTACATCGGTAAGGTCCAGGGGCCGCCGGAGGGGTGAGTATATCCATATTTTTTATTTTAATTCTTTATTTTTTACATGAATATGGATCCCAGGGCCTGAAGGAGAGTCTCCTCTCCTCCAGACCCTGGGAACCATACACTGGGAACTTCCGATTCCGATTTCCGATATCACAAAAATATCGGAACTCGGTATCGGAATTCCGATACAGCAAATATCGGCCGATACCTGATACTTGCGGTATCGGAATGCTCAACACTAATTATAATAGATAAGCGCATCCACCTGTCAACTGAAAATGCTGACAGGCTGACTCTTATAAAAATGAATAAGGGCTGGATTGGGAAAGACTTCTTTACACCACCAAGTGAAAACAGCGAAACATAACCTCAAATACATTCTCTCTTTTGGGGAGGTGTATTCTCATGCACCTCTTCACAACCACACATGGGTATATGCTTCTAGATTTGGTCTGTTTGTTGTTATCCTCCTCCTTATCCTCATCCTCATCATCCATAACCAGGAGAGAACCAGAGTGAACAGATTCCGTGATGCCAAAGGCACAATTCTTTTTTTTTGCAAAGGTGTAAATATTATGCCCGTAACTAATTGGAAGCCAAAACAAATGTTACTCCCACAGGGGGAAATATCATAAAAAATTTATCCCATGTATTCTTATATTTTCCATTTTCCCAATCTCTGGACAGTCCTGTTATGAGGTAGTGCATACCTCAACAATAGAAAATTAGTCAAAGACTTTTAAATTATATTTTGATTTATATCCCTGTCTCTGAGCTGTTGCTAGGGACAAACATATCTCGTTGGACACATTCAGGCTTCAAATCTATGAACCTGTGTTCGCCCCTCCCTTTTGTTATTTGCTTTCATCGGTGGATTCACATTTTTTATTTCTTTGTTTAATTTCATTATGATTTAGCTTTAAGTCTCCTCATTGTCCACCACTAGATCACCAGGCTTATCGGCCTCTGGGACACTACAGGCAGTCAATTTTTTGGCAAGGGTGTCTCGGATGCCCATAGTATGTTTTTAATCAATGTATCCCCCTTGGGGAAATGTTTGTCAGGCCATAGGCACTTAGTGTATGGGCATTACAAGTGTAGGAGACACAATCCTTTACATTGGGCCTAGATTTGAAATGAGGCCTTCAGCAATGTCGCCTCATTCTTCACCACTAGATCACCAGGGTTCACGTGTTCTTTGCTGCTACAGACAGTCAATTTTTTGGCAAGGGTGTCTATGATCCACATGAAATATTTTTTTTAAATGTACCTCCCATGAGCAAATGCTTGTCAGGCCAGGCACTCCATTACAAGTGTCAGAGACCCACACCCGTACATTGGGCCTACTTCTTAGCTCTGTCTCCTGCAATGTCTCTTCTTTACCTGCCACTAGATCACCAAGGTGAACGTGCTCTGTACGGTGAATTTTGGGCAAGGGGGCTGTGATGGCACTATTTTATTTAGTAAAAAAAGGACCCCACATTGGGGAATTGGGCATTACATTTCATTGGGCCTTATTCTTAACTCTGTCTCCTGCAATGTGTCCTTTACCTGCCACTAGATCACCAGGGTGAACGTGCTCTGTACAGTGAATTTTGGTCAAGGGGCTATGATGGCTCTATTTTTTTTTTTTAGTAAAAACAGGACCCCATGTTGGGGAATTGGGCATTACATTGGGCCTACTTCTTAACTCTGTCTCCTGCAATGTGTCCTTTAACTGCCACTAGATCACCAGGGTGAACGTGCTCTGTACGGTGAATTTTGGGCAAGGGAGCTGTGATGGCACTATTTTATTTATTAAAAAAGGAACCCCACATTGGGGAATTGGGCATTACATTACATTCCTGAACATTGAATAATAAAACTTTCTAAATTAAAAATTCACTGTATTCAGTTTCTATTCCTATTCATTTTCTAATCAGTAAACCTATTGCTGATCTCAAAAAAGGATCATTTTTGGAAGGCTTTTTCAAAAGCTATTGTTTCTTCATTTTCCAAACAACAAACTTGTTTCTATTACCCAAAAAGGGGATAATTTTTTAACTACCACTTGTCAAAAAGGAACAGCTTTTTCTGTTTCCCCCACCCGTATATAAACACCAGCATACAGGCAGTTGCCCCCCAAAGGGATAATTTTTTGAATGTTTTTATTTTGTAAAAAGCATAAAGTTCTGGCAATGTAATGTAGAGTCTTAACCAAATAGAGTGGAGTTACTGTCCTTTTACACAAAGCAAGATTTGCTGACGTCACATTGGCATTACTAATGCTGTGTTTGTGTTAAAGAGCTTGAAAGGAATTCAGTACAATCCTAGACAATCCTAGGAGATCTGAAGTCTTTCTATGTCAAATGGAGGATTTCAATTCCCCGAGAATAAAATTCTTTGGAAAAGTTTGGTAAAGCTGGCTTACCCAACTATTTGAATACTCAGCCACAAACCCATTAACCAAGAAGTATAATTACCCATGTGTTTTGTTTTTACGCATTTTATAAAAAAATTTAAATCAGAAAAAAGGAGAAGCATGCTTTTTAATGGCACCCAATGTATAGCACAATTCAATCCAATCATTTGCTAGTTAAAAATAAAGGATATAACTAGTTAATATTTTAATGCATCATCACGTTATTTCTCTTGTTGGTACATGTTTTTTGAAAATGACATGACAACTACAGTAACAAAACAGAAAAGTGTTCAAGCGTTAAGATATCTGCAGCAAAGTGTGAACAACGGGGATTTAGGCAATCAAGTGATTCAGCTGTTGTAACATCTGCATAATGGAGAAATAAGACTTTAGAAGTTAATGTAGTAAATCAGCTCTATTACTGAGGCGCCAGTACAGACGTCAGGTCTTATGAATTCTTCCATTAATAGGAGACTTAAATACCAACAGATATAAAATTCCCAATACCAGAAACGTAATGTATCTAGGATGCAGCAGTCAGATTGCACTTTATATATTGAATAAAACAAAACTGAGCTTGGTATAAAAGAACAGAAGGACTTGGTTACAATAAAAGCTATGTTCACATCACTTTTTAGTCAAATGTCACTGCCTCTGTCTAAATGAAACAGACAGACACTTTGTGTTCTGACTTCATTTCCACCAAGGTCCGCCTATTTGAGGCAAGCAGCAAAACACAGCCAACTAAATTGGTGGATACTGTTGAAAATGAGGTCAGAAAGAGCACCAAGTGGCTTCATCGGTTTCATTGTAGTCAATCAATGGCCTTGTTGTCAGATAAGCCAAAATCCCCAGTTATTAGGGTTTCAGACATATCCCTGACGTTTGGCTAAAATGTGATGTATACATAACCTTGGGCGAGCTGTAGTAATGAATGTCAAGTAGCAGCTGCAAAAGCAAATATAATTTGTTAAAAAAGAACAAAATGTGATTTCAATTTAATATTACCACTCTATAATATTACCTTTGCAAGACCATATATTGATAAATAAATTCTTTTCTTGCTTTCCTATTCTAAAATTGATATAGGAGAGTTAAAGAGGGCTGACTATATTAGTTAAAGGTGGGTGACTACTAGATTAGTAAATGAGAAAAAAGCCACCTAAGAAGTTAGCTATTTTACATGTCATTTGAACAGGCACATGTTTATTTTTACTTTTTACAGACTTAACTAAGGACCATGGTGACACAAGGGTCCGTGGGTGCTCTTGTTCGCTGGACCAGCTGCTTTTAGAAAGACTGCTGAACAAGGACCTATCAAACTGAATACTCGCTCTCCTACCCTGTGGGCAGAATACTACTCACACAATATAGAGTGAGGGTAAAACAGTGTTGCAATACTTTATTGAACGACCAACACACAATAACATATAGTACAGTCCCAGCAAGTACGTAAGATGGTGCAAACTACAAAGTCTCTCCCTTCCTATGATGGTTCCCCAGGATTAAAGCAGCTGCAACTTTGGGGCTTCCAGTGATGACTACCCGACTACCCCCACCAGTAGCACCCAGATTTTGACAGGCACTCACAGAGAGAAGGTAACAACAAGCTTAGGAAACTGACAGTCCATTGATGTACATGATCAGGTGACCTGATTGTCCCAACCTGGCTTCTCCGAATGCCTCCGTGGGGGCCTGGTGACTAAATGGTCCCAACCTGGCTTCTTCGAACATCTTCATTGGGCCAGGTCACTGGATGTTCCCAACCTGGCTTTTCCGAACGACTCCATGGGTACAATGATGGTTCATTGATCAGATCTGTATTACTCCAGCTGAGGACGCAGTCCCTAAACTTGATTTTCTGTAGAGTGTCTCAAATCTGTATCCTCTGGTTGGTGCCATGGTGTGTTAGGTGTCGAGTTCCTGCCGCTGCACAGGGGGAATCTCGAACCACCTCTGCAGCGGTCTCCCATTCTCCTCCTCAGCAGAGACGTCAGTCCCAGCATCTGGCTCAAGCTGATACTGTGCTGCTGGTTACTGCTGTCCTTCCAGGCTCAGCCATTGTAACCAGTATTGATCAGCGGCGAGCAGGCGTCCCTGGGACTAAGTCCTGCTTTTTTTCTTCTGAGCATGCCCAAGGGACGACCTCTCATTGGAGGTCGGGGGGTCATGCTCCTGTAGCAGCTCCTATTGGACCACTAGGAAGGTCCTGGAGAGCTTCCGCTATAAAAGGGTCGCATGGCCGCATGGCAATGCGCTAGTATAAACGTATTATTGTGTGTGTGTGGATGTATGCCTGTCAATGGATGAAAGCTCCGAATCATTCCCATCCTTAGTGTTGTTGACTGCTCGCGAATGGTGGAAGCTGCCTAGTGGCTGACAGTGCTATTCCGCACAGCTAGCACACGATACAGCGTCTGATAGCAGTGACCGCCAGTGCGACACCGTGCACTAATAGAGCGCTTTCCAGACCCAAGTCTGGGTGGTTAGTGGCGTCCGCCAGAGTGGCACTGCACACACTGTTGTGCAGAAAATTATTAGTTCTGTTAATCTCGGACACCCCAGTAGCAGTGTCGAGCGCAAGAGGTCTAGAGGAACTCTTTCCCTGAGTCTTGGGACAGAGTTCTGTGACTCTTTGCTTGCGCTCTTTGAGCGGTACCGCGGCCCTGTGATGCAACAGGGTTCATTTCCTTCATACCCAGTGAATTGTCCTTCAAAGGGACAATCACCTTTGGCCCGTCCACTCTTACAGTCGAGCTGTGTGTGGATTCTGGGGCGGAGGGGAATTTTATGTCCTCTGCCTTCGCCCAACGCCACGCAATACCCCTGGTGATGCTCGCCAAGCCGGTGACTGTACGAGTGGTGACTAGGTCGACTCTGCCCTCACAAATAACACACCAGACCATCCCATTTACTTTATCTATGTCTCCAGCCCATCAGAAGATTATCTCCCTGCTGGTCATTCCCGAGGGAATTGATGAGGTTCTGTAAGGAATATCATGGCTACACTTCCACTCTCCTCATATAGAGTAGTCCTCTGGGAGAATTCTGGGATGGCGTGAATCTTGTGAGGGCAGATGTCTGAGGGAGTGCGTTCAGGTTGCTACTACTGAAATACCCACAGATCTTTCTTCTCTCCCCAAGCACTATTGGCCCTATGCAGACGTGTTCTCCAAGAGGGCTGTGGAGACCCTTCCACCCCACCGCCCTTATGACTGTCCTATTGACCTCTTGCCTGCTGCAGAGCCTCCCTGGGGTCGAGTCTATCCCATATCTCTCCCAGAGATGGAGGCGATGACCCAATACATTGAGGAGAATCTGGCATGAGGATTCATTAGGAAGTCCATGTCACCTGCAGGGGCGGGGTTCTTCTTTGTGCAGAAGAAGAACAGAAAACTATGTCCATGCATAGATTACAGGGGTCTTAATGCAATCACCGTTAAGAACAAATACCCTCTGCCTCTGATATCTGAGCTATTCGATACGTTGCGGGGAGCGAGGGTATTTACCAAGCTTGATCTGCAGGGTGCTTACAACCTGATTCGCATCCGTGAGGGGGACGAATGGAAGACTGCATTTAACACCAGGGACGGGCACTATGAATACCTGGTGATACCCTTCGGGCTCTGTAATGCTCCTGCCATTTTCCAAGACTTTGTGAATGTTATCTTCCGGGATATACTCACCACCTCAGTCGTAGTCTATCTGTATGATATTCACATCTACTCTCCAGATATAGACTCCCACCGGAGAGATGTTTGCAAAGTCCTCGACCTCCTATGGGCAAACTCCCTCTATGCCAAGTTGGAGAAGTGTGTGTTTGAGCAGGAGTCCTTGCCTTTCCTTGGCTATATCATCTCCGCCCAGGGATTGGCTATGTATCCGGCCACGCTACAGGCTGTGATGGACTGGCAGGAACCCCATTCTCTCAAAGCGGTGCAGCATTTTATGGGGTTCATTAACTATTATCACCACTTCATTCCCAACTTCTCAACTTTGGTAGCTCCCTTGGTAGCCCTCACCAAGAAGGGAGCAAATCCCAAATTGTGGTCAGAGGAGGTCTCCAAGGCCTTCCTCTCTATTAAGTCTCATTTTGCTAATGCTCCCATCCTACATAGCCCCGATGTAGATAAACCTTTTATAATGGAGGTGGATGCCTCATCCATCGGTGCTGGAGCAGTCTTCTTCCAAAAGGATGCTCAAGGTCGGAAACATCCTTGCTTCTTTTTCTCCAGGACCTTCACACCAGCAGACAGGAATTATTCCATCAGGGACAGGGAGTTGCTAGCTATGAAGTTGACCTTCTCGGAGTTTAGACACCTCCTGGAGGGGGCTCATTTTCCCTTCCAAGTTTATACTGACCACAAAAATTTGCTTGACTTACAGACTGCCCAGCAGCTAAACTCTCGCCAGGCTAGATGGTCCTTGTTCTTCTCCCGCTTCCACTTCACCCTCCATTATCTTTCAGGGGAGAAGAACATCTGTGCCGATGCTCTCTCTCGCTCCATAGTGTCATCAGTAGAGGAGGAGGAGCCTCGGTTAATTGTCCCTTCGGAGAGCCTGAGGACCGAGTCTCTGCCCCCGGGCAAGACCTTTGTGCCATCTAATTTGTGACCGAAGGTTCTCTCTTTGGCTCACTCATCCAGGGTGGCTGGACATTTTGGGACCAAGAGGATATCTGAGCTTCTGGCGAGGACGTACTGGTAGCCGCATATGGCCCATGACATTGGAGACTATATTCGGGCATGTGTCTCCTGCGTTAAGAATAAGTCTCTTCGACAACGGCCTGCTGCGCTACTTTACCCCCTGCCGGTGGCAGACAGGCCTTGGGAAATGGTCGGGATGGATTTTGTGGTGGGCTTACCCAAGTCCTGTAGCTGCACCATTATTTGGGCAATCACCGACCATTTTTCCAAAATGTTGCACTTGGTGCTTCTTCCACGGCTACCTTCTGCACGGGCCTTGGCGGCGTTGTTTATTAAGCACATTTTCTGCCTACACGGTATGCCAGACAAAATTGTCAGTGTCAGTGACCGGGGTCCTCAGTTGCCGTCTCGGTTCTGGAGAGAGCTTTGTTGTCTTCTCAGAATCAAGCTGAATCTCTCTTCAGCATACCATCCCGAGACGAATGGGTTGGTAGAGAGGGCCAACCACACCCTGGTCACATACCTGCGACATTTTGTCTCAACCAGGAATGATAACTGGGCATCCTTGCTACCATGGGCAGAGTTTGTGCTGAACAGCTTTGTAGATGACTCCACTGGGAAGACCCCATTCCTCCTTAATTATGGCCAGCATCCGCGGGTTCCTGTACCCATGCCCATGTCTTCCGCCAACTTCAGGGAGGCAGACTGGGCTGTGTATGCACATGACATTTGGGACCGCACACAGGATACTATCCGGGCCTCCAAGGAGAGAATGAGGGTCTCCCCCGATGCACATCGGCGCCCTGCTCTGACCTTTGCTCCTGGCAATTTAATGTGGCTTTCCGCCCGTAACATCAGGCTGCAAGTTGAGTCCACTAAGTTTGAGCCTCTCTACCTAGTTCCCTTCAAGGTCCTGGAACAGGTTAATCCTGTGGTCTACCGTCTGGCCCTTCCTCCCCGCCTAGGCATCACCTACACCTTTCATGTGTCCCTCCTAAAGCCCGTCCACATGTCCCGATTTTCCGAGTCATCTGCTGGGACATCGGGCTCGTCCACGGACAAATACGAGGTGAATGCCATCATGGGGTGTAAGGTGGTATGTGGCAAAAAATTCCATTTGGTGGATTGGAAGGGTCATGGCCCAGAGGACAGGTCCTGGGAGCCTGCTGAGCACATCCGGGCTCCACAGCTCATTGCTGCCTTCGAGCGTAGCGAGGCCCAAGGAGGTGAGCCCTAGGAGGGGGGTAATGTTAGGTGTCAAGTTCACGCCACTGCACACGGGGAATCTCGAATCATCTCCGCTGCAGCCTCCCAGGCTACCGTTATGCCTCTGTCCGCCGCCGGATGCGCATGCGCCGTGGTGTCCTGGGTGCGCCGGCATCTCCGAAGTCGTGCGCAAGGCTGCGGTGCGGGCCAGTGACGTCACAGGAAGTTTTTCCTTTGACCCGCACTGGAAGCCGGACGTACGGAAGAGCTGCGCGGCGGCCCCGGTCCCACTCCACATGCGCTCACAGGTGCGGCGTTTAGTAAGCACTATAAATAACCCTAACATGTCAGGTACATCCACACTGCCCCCCAAAGAAGCCCGCAACGCGAAACGCGCGTCGGGGCACTCCATATGCACGGAGACTGCGCTCTCACCCCCCGATATGGGTAAGTTCTGCCCTTAAACCGCTGCTGTCCTGCACTATGCACTTTTGCATGGGCACTTTCATTAGGACAGTATGAGTACTACACTTGTTATTAGTTAATGGCCAGATGCCTGCATAGATCAAGGTCCCTGTACTGGACTTGCAATATATTATCTAGGGTGGAGTTCTGGCCTTGCGGTTTATTACCATGGGTACAGGATGAATATGCTAGTGGTTTAATCCCTTCCTGACCCATTTTCTTAGGGGTGAGTTCTTGCAGCCACTGTGCATATTGCTTTTTGCTCTTTTATCCCCTATCAGACATTTGTCCATATTAATTGGTGTATATAATGGGCCTGTATGTTGCCTTCTTGTATTTTGTATTTATGTGGAATTTAATAAAATATTCAACTTGAGTTGTGGTTGGCCCTGAGTAGTTATATGAGTCTTGAGCTCCTTTTCTTTGTATAGGCACTATGTTCCCATTGTGCTCCAGCTGCAATGGAGCCTGCTCAGCAGAGATGTCGGTCCCAGCATCTGGCTCAAGCTGATACTGTGCGGCTGGTTACTGCTGTCCTTCCAGGCTCAGCCATTGTAACCTGTATTGATCAGCGGTGAGCAGGCATCCCTTGGACTAAGTCCTGCTTTTCTTCTCCTGAGCATGCCCAGAGCATGCCTCTCATTGGAGGTCGGGGGTCACATGCTCAGGTCCTGTAACATCTCCTATTGGACCACTAGGAAGGTCTTGGAGAGCTTCTGCTATAAAATGTTTGCATGCGCTAGTATAAACTTATTATTGTGTGTGTGTGGATGTATGCCTGTCGATGGATGAAAACACCAAATCATTCCCATCCCTAGTGTTGTTGACTGTTCGTGAATAGTGGGAGCTGCCTAGCGCCTGAAAGTGCTATCCCGCACAGCTAGCACACGATACAGCATTTGATAGCAGTGACCGCCAGTGCGGCGCCATGCGCTAATAGTCCTGGGTGGTTAGTGGCGTCTGCCAGAGCGGCACTGCAAGTACACTTGTACAGAAAATTATTAGTTCTGCTAATCTCTGACACCCCAGTAACGGTGTCGAGCGCAAGAGGTACTCTTTCCCTGTGTCTTGGGACAGAGTTCTGTGACTCTTTGCTTGCGCTCTTTGTGCGGTACCACGGCCCTGTGACACAACAGGGTTCTCTTGCTTCATACTGGGTGAAGCTAACCTGTGCATGTATCCACTTTATACCGCCATATAGTCCATCATTACTCAGCAGCAGGTTCCGAATCTGCACGGTGGACCCAGGGCTGCGAACGCACCTTCTACCATCCTTATAATTATTTGGTGTGTTCCGCTAGCCCTAACATGGTGTCCTTGCTGTTGTTCTGTAGAGTCTCTTTGCAGAAGGATAAAGGTCCCTTTTTATACCCACATCTGTCCCTCATGCCATCATCCAAAGGTCAGGGGAAAGGTGGGATGAGGTCAAATCTCATTGTTTGAGTATTTAATCAATCTGAATAGTTTGTCCTTTACTGTTTGCAAATCAACAAGCTACATTTATGGATTTATACAATGGGTAGTCAATATATTATTAAACATCGATTTGTCAATGACCCTGCATCCCCGTCCACCAAGGATAGCAACACAATTCAAGAGTTAAAATTCAGGCTCATATGAACAAAAACCTATGTCTCTTGACCCCCCAAAGAAAAATATGTCTGGCCTAATTAAAAATGAATGTTGTGTCATCAACATTATGTGTTTAGATTATTTAGACATCTTTATATATAAGAAACCATTATTTACAGTCTAGTCATCTGATTGATTGTTTAGTAGCTCTTATACAGTATTTAATACAAAGAAAGAGGAGGCAAGATGGTCCATATATAGAAAATGAGTATACGGTAATTATATTATATCAAATCATCATCAAACACAGAAACTGTAATCAATATTACAAATGTAGAGACAAGTTGAGTAGTAAAAAGAGAAGTATAACGTATTGGGTCAACACCTGTGTATACATACCTGGACTAATATCACAAATGCAGGAGCTAAAGGAAAGCGGTCAAAGTGTCTATAATCACAGTTCACTGCTCTTTCATAGTACAATTGTGAACATTAAATACTGAAGCAGTCACATTAATAAAATAAGTTCCCAGAGAGGCCATTCTTACCCATATCTAACGTGTGCAACACCAGACTGGCAGTACTAGTGCTCTCAGGTGACCAATCCCCCTGCCCTTATATTTATTTGTTACAGTTTCAGTGTTTGATAACTATTTAATATAATACAATGGCAATTTTCTGTTTATGGACCATCTTGACTCCTTGTTCTTTGTATTATATTCTATGTTTGGAGTGTAAAGCTGATTAATTATTATAGGCCTACTAAGCAATTAGGCCCCCCTTCCTGTACAAATACATATGATGGTTTCTGTTCTTGTAATATTAAGTAACTCTTCTACAGTGTTATGTGTGCCATACTATTATCTATTTACTGTATGCTACTGTTACTATATTGCTGCTTACATGTACTATATGTATTATACTCATTGACTCATGTTCCATGTACAGTTCAACTCTGCTCTCTACCCGTGCCAGCTGTACAGCATTGCTCTTTACCTGAACCTTTACCTGAGTCTTCCAAGTATCTTCAGTATTATATAGAAAGAGAGGGTGTACAGCAGCGATAGCAGCCTCTCCTTACCTCAACACCACTGATATCTCCAGTCAGGTACGGACTGGGGCTGAAATTCAGTCCTGGCATTTGAAATCAAACAGGCCCATGCGGTCCTCGTCCCCAACAAGCACCAAATGTGGATATATTACTAATATTACCCTGGATGGAGGAAAGCAAGATTTACTACAAGACCAATATTTCTAATGATACCTGTGGCCTGCTAGGGTAAGGGATGTAGTCAGTGAATTTGTGCTCCGTCACAACTCTTAACAGTATGGATGTCTTGAGTACACCGATTCTGCTAACAATGTAGCAGACAAGACAGCCCACGACCAGACAGGCCCTTCTGGCATTTGCCAGAATTGCCAGATGGCCAGTCCAGCCCTGTCTCCAGTATTAGACCAAAAAGGCAGGGTGGAAGGCAATGTGAACAGCCACTTCTTACATCAGTATCCCTGGTATCTTGAGAATCAGATTAGATAGACAGGATGGACATCAGTGTGAGTAGCCTCTTATTACCTCAGCACTAGGGTTGAGCGAAACGGATTGGACAAATTCAAAAATCGCCGACTTTCGGCAAAGTTGGGTTTCGTGAAACCCGACCCGATCCCAGTGTGGGATTGGCCATGAGGTCGGCGATCTTCGCGCCAAATTCGCGTTTCGTATGACGCTTTCAGTGCCATTTTTCAGCCAATGAAAAAGGACGCAGAGTGTGGGCAGCGTGATGACATAGGTCTCGGTCCCCACCATCTTAGAGAAGGGCCACTAAGTGGATCTACGTCAGTTCTGTTTGTCGTATATCTTCCAGCCACGTTCTGCCACTTACATTGTATAGTGTAATACCCATGGCCTGCTTTTTGCTGCAGTCTCCCCCCAAAAAAGGGAGATTTAAATTGCCACTAAGTGGATCTAGGTAAGTTCTGTTTGTCGTATATCTGCCAGCCACGTTCTGCCACTTACATTGTATAGTGTAATACCCAGGGCCTGTTTTTTGCTGCAGTCTCCCCCCAAAAAAGGGAGATTTAAATTGCTACTAAGTGGATCTATGTCAGTTCTGTTTGTCGCATATCTGCCAGCCACATTCTGCCACTTACATTGTATAGTGTAATACCCAGGGCCTGATTTTTGCTGCAGTCTCCCCCCAAAAAAGGGAGATTTAAATTGCCACTAAGTGGATCTACGTCAGTTCTGTTTGTCGTATATCTACCAGCCACGTTCTGCCACTTACATTGTGTAGTGTAATACTCAGGGCCTGTTTTTTGCTGCAGTCTCCCCCCCCAAAAAAGGAAGATTTAAATTCTCAACAAGTTTAGATACACCTTCTACCTTGTTTTACAGTAGCATATAACGGTTGTTATTTTGGTTACATTTTCCCAAAAATGAGTGTGGTGGAAGAGGCCATGGGCGGTCGTTGCCAGCTGGTAATGATGGTGGTGGTTGTGGTGGTGGAGCTTCTGGTGGTAGTGGGAAAATCAAAATAGCAGCTAAGGCTGGAGGTGTTGAGCCAGCATCATCGTCTGTCTACACAAGGCCTCGAAGGCTCCCTTATCTGGGAGTAGGAAAACTGTTTTTAAAGCCGGAGCAGCAGGAACAAGTTTTGGCTTTCCTTGCTGACTCGGCCTCTAGCTCTTTCGCCTCCTCTTCTGAAAGTTCCAAATTTAAAAGCAGCAAGTCACTTCCTTGTGTCCTTCACACAAACCAACAGTGAAGGATGCGTCAGGCGACACAACAGGTTACTCCATGGAGCTCTTTGCACATACCGTGCCTGGGTTAGAAAGGGAAATTGTTAACAGACCATTACAAGATGAATCGGACATGGAGTGCACTGATGCACAGCCACAGCTAGATTATTATGCTGTTCCATTGACTCAGATCACTACATTGCCCTTGCAGTGTACTGAGCCAGAATCTGACCCTGTTGAGACTATGGTGCCCCGTCCCGAACGCTATAGCACCGGTTTACACGGTGACACAGAGGAAGGTGCACATGACATTGAAGAGGAGGTGATAGATGACCCTGTTGTTGACCCAGATTGGCAGCCATTGGGTGAAGAGGGTGCCGCTGACAGTAACTCAGAAGTGGAGGAGGATGATCCGCAGCAGCGATCTACATCGCAACAGCTTTCATCTGGCAGGCCCGTCTCAGGCCAAAAACGTTTGTCAAGAAAAAAACAGTTTTAGACAGCATGGCCATCTGGTGAAAGTAGCACAGCGTGCAATGCCTGAAAAGGTATTTCATAGTAGGAATAGTGGAGTGTGGCAATTTTTTAACCAAGATCCGAATGATCAGTGCAAAGTTATCTGTAACAAATGCTCAAAGACCTTTAGCAGAGGGAAGCATCCCCAAAATTTAAATACAACGTGCATGCGTAGACATTTAACCAGCATGCACTTGCAAGCCTGAACTAACTACCAAACGTCCCATACCGTTGGTGCACCTGCTCAGAGTGAAGGTAGTCAGCAACGCTACATGGCTTTTCTCACTGTAACCCACCGGTTAGGACACCACCAGCAGCAAATGTGGAGGTATCATCGCAAGGCCAAAGCAGTCAGGGAATCACAAGGTTTTTGGTAGGAAACACTGTATGTAGGTCAACATTGAGAATAACATCACCAACCCTCTCTCAATCCGCCATGTCCACCACCACCACCACCGCTAGTTCCACCACATGCACCTCTCCAGTCCAGCTCACCCTACAAGAGACTCTCGTTAGGAAAAGAAAGTACTCACCCTCTCATCCACGTGCACAGGGTTTGAACACCCACATTACTAGACTAATCTTGTTAGAGATGATGCCCTACCGGTTGGTTGAAAGCGAAGCTTTCAAAGCCCTGATGGCCTATGCAGTACCACGCTATGACCTACCCAGTCGACACTTCTTTGCGAGAAAAGCCATCCCAGCCCTCCACCAGCATGTCAAAGACCGCATTGTCCATGCACTGAGGCAATCAGTCAGTAGAAAGGTGCACCTCACAACAGATGCATGGACCGGTAGGCATGGCCAGGGACGTTACGTGTCCATCACGGCACACTGGGTTAATGTGGTGATGCAGGGTCGCCAGGGGACAGCCATAGTGGGACAGTTCTGCCTAGCCCATGGTCTAGGAAACAGTTGGCTGTAGGCGTTCGCCACCCCTCCTCCTCCTCCTCCAGCAGAAGCAAAAGCTCGTCCACAGAGCGCAGTCGCATGACCACTCCATCCGCAGCTGCCAGTGTTGCACACGAGGTGTCCCATTATGGAACTGCTAGTGGTAAGCGTCAGCAGGCTGTGTTGGAAATGAAGTGTTTGGGCGACAACAGACACACAGCGGAAGTTCTGGCCAAGTTCTTGCAGCAAGAAACTCAGTCATGGCTGTACATTGTACATCTTGAGGCAGGCAAGGTAGTCAATGATAACGGAAGGAATTTTATGGCTGCCATGGCCCTTTCAGAACTGAAACACATACCTTGCCTGGCTCACACTTTGAACCAGGAATGAATGAAAAATTATCCGGGGTTACCATCCCTGCTCCTGAAGGTGCGAAGACTTTGCTTGCACATCCGCCAGTCGCCCGTACTCTCCAGCTGTATGCTGAACCATCAGCGATCGCTGAATCTTCCCCAGCACCACCTAATAATTGACATTGCAACAAGGTGGAACTCCACACTGCACATGCTTCAGAGGCTTTGTGAACAGAGGCATGCTGTAATGTATTTGTGGGAGGATACACATACACGGGCAGGCAGTTGGATGGCAGACATGGAGTTGTCAGGTGTGCAGTGGTCAAAGCTACAAGACCTCTGTTAAGTCCTTCAGTGTTTTGAGGAATGCACAAGGCTGGTAAGTGCAGATGACACCATCATAAGCATGAGCATCCCACTAATGTGTCTGCTGATGCAAAGTTTGATGCACATTAAGGAGCAGGCGTCTGCAGCCGAGGAGGAGGGAAGCCTTGATAACAGTCAGCCATTGTCTGCTCAGGGAACTCTCCTGGACGAGGTGGTGGATGAAGAGGAGGAGGAGGAGGATGATGGGGATGAATATTTATGGGAGGAGGATGCTTCTCAGGGGGCAATAGAAACTGGTGGCGTTGCAAGGTCAGGTACAGGGTTTTTGCGGGAGACAAGTAATGTTGATTTGCAAGACAGTGCTCCTCAACCCAGCACAAGCAGTGAATTGACACCTGGAACATTGGCCCACATGGCTGAGTATGCCTTGCGTATCCTAAAAAGGGACCCCTGCATTATCAAAATGATGACCGATGACGATTACTGGTTGGCCTGCCTCCTGGATCCACAATGTAAAGGAAAATTACAAAATATCATGCCACATGAGAACCTTGAGCAAATATTGGCTACCAAACAAGCAACTCTTGTAGACCGTTTGGTTCAGGCATTCCCAGCACACAGCGGCAGTTATGGTTCTCACACGAGCTGTAGGGGGCAACATGGCAGAGGTGTTAGAGGTGCACAAATCAGAAGTGGCATTGGACAGAGGGGTTTTATGACCTGGTTGTGGAGTGATTTCGCTATGACCGCAGACACGACAGGTACTGCTGCATCAATTCAAAGCGACAGGAGACTGCATTTGTCCAGTATGGTTACGAACTATTTTCCCTCCCTTATCAATATTCTCCCTCACAGGTCACTCCCCTTTGATTACTGGGCATCTAAAATGGACACCTGGCCTGAATTGGCAGAATATGCATTACAGGAGCTCGCTTGCCCTGCTGCTAGTGTGCTATCAGAAAGAGTCTTCAGTGCTGCTGGTTCAATACTGACCTAAAAAAGGACTCGTCTGGCTTACCTGAAATGTTGATGATCTAACCTTCACTAAAATGAACCAATCATGGATTTCAAATTATTGTTGAGAAACACGTGATGGTGTTTCCGTGGCTTTTCTACATGCATTTGCATATTTCCCTTTAGGGATGGGGCAGTGTTCTGGATCACTGAGTTGAGAAACACGTGATGGTGTCTCCGCGGTGTTGGATGTTTTGATCTCCCCGAGGTCATTCACCCTTATGTTTATAGTCTTTTCACTAGGCACTGCTCCTAATAGCCAGTTTTCTACTCCACACTGATGAGGGGCAAATACCCCGAAACAGCTGTCTGTGGATGGATACCATGTTTTGGCATAGGTGGTTTTCCTTTGTTGGATACTGCCCTTCCCGGTGAAAGACCTGGCTATTCATTGCTTGCATTGAGAAACATGTGATGGTGTCTCTGTGGCTTTTCTACATGCATTTGCTTATTTCCCTTTAGGGATGGGGGCAGTGTTTTGGATCACTGCATTGAGAAACACGTGATGGTGTCTCCGCAGTGTTGGATGTTTTGATCTCGCCAAGGTCATTCATCCTTATGTTTATAGTCTTTTCACCAGGCACTGCTCCTAATAGCCAGTTTCCTACACCACACTGATGAGGGGTAATACCCCGAAACAGCTGTCTGTGGATGGATACCATGTTTTGGCATAGGTGGTTTTCCTTTATTGGATGCTGCCCTTCCCGTACTTTTTTATTTTAGGCCTACTACCTGTGTCTGTCTGCGCCACTCCTTACAATCGTCCTCCGCTGATCAAACCTATGCCGCTAGTTTACTCCTGTTACCAGTTTTGAATTGCATTGAGCCTACTTTTTTTTTAGGCCTACTACTTGTGTCTGTCTGCGCCACTCCTTGCAATCGTCCTCTGCTGAACAAACCTATGCTGCCAGTTTACTCCTGTTACCATTTTTGAACTGCTTGGAGCCTACTTTTTTAATGTGGGCCTACAAACTGTGTCTGCACCACTCATTACAGCTGTCCTCCACTGCACAAAGCTATGCCGCCTTTTTACTCCTGTTTTGAATATTAAACTGCATTTGGCCTACTTGTTTGGTTGGGCCTACCAACGGTGTCTGCCGCTCCTTGCTTTTCTCCTCCACTGAACAAAGCTGAGCCTCAATTTTCATCCTGTTTCGGATATTGAAATGCATTTGGCCTACTTGTTTGGTTGGGCCTACTAACGGTGTCTGCCGCTCCTTGCTTTTCTCCTCCACTGAACAAAGCTGAGCCTCAATTTTCATCCTGTTTCAGATATTAAACTGCATTTGGCCTACTTGTTTGGTTGGGCCTAGTAATGGTGTCTGCCGCTCCTTGCTTTTCTCCTCCACTGAACAAAGCTGAGCCTCAATTTTCATCCTGTTTCGGATATTACACTGCATTTGGCCTACTTGTTTGGTTGGGCCTACTAATGGTGTCTGCTGCTCCTTGCTTTTCTCCTCCACTGAACAAAGCTGAGCCTCAATTTTCATCCTGTTTTGGATATTAAACTGCATTTGACCTACTTGTTTGGTTGGGCCTACTAACGGTGTCTGCCGCTCCTTGCTTTTCTCCTCCACTGAACAAAGCTGAGCCTCAATTTTCATCCTGTTTTGGATATTAAACTGCATTTGGCCTACTTGTTTGGTTGGGCCTACTAACGGTGTCTGCCGCTGCTTGTTGTTCTCCTCCACTGAACAAAGCAGTGCTGCCTGTTTACTCCTGTTACCAATTTTGAACTGCATTTGGCCCACTTTATTACTTGGCCCTACTAACTGTGTCTGCCACTCATAACAGTTGTCCTCCACTGAACAAAGCAATGCCACCTGTTTAGTCCTGTTACCACATTTGAACTGCATTTAGCCTACTTTATTATTTGGGCCTATATCTGTGTTTCTCCTCATCCTGCCAATTGCCCAGCCACTGCTAGATGAGTCTGCTGGTACATTGACCCAGACCACTACATTCCCCTTGCACTCTACACAGCCAGAATCTGACCCTGCTGAAAGTCAGGTTCCCCTTCCCGCATACTATACCACCTTACATGGGGACAAAGAGGAAGGTGCAGCTGAAAGTGCAGGTTCCTTCATCAGGTGGGGGGCATACTCCTTGGCGACGTCACTGGCATAGGGCCCCTCATAGTACACAAAAGTGTCTCTGCCGGTGGGAGGCGCCCCCGCTGTCAAACACACCGCCGTACTTTGAGGGGCCCTGTGCCAGTGCCAATGCCAACGAGTGGACCCCCCTGCTTGCTCAGGATCACAGCACTTGCAAAGTTTAAATACTTACCTCTCCTTGCTCCACCACGTTTCCTGGGCCCACGAAAAACTTGAACCAGCCCTACCCCCCCACAACTTTAGTCAAATGACCCCCAATTTTCAATGACTAACTATTATTATAAGGTAAATTAAGATTGACAAGCTTAAGTAACAAGAATTTATGTTTTTGGCATTAAAATGGGCACTTTGGTGTTTTCCTGTCCTCCACTCACTGCCGACTTTGATTCCCCATTGACTTGCATTGGGTTTCGTGTTTTGGTCAGCCCCCGACTTTTTGCAATAATCGGCCGATTTCGCCCGACCCGACTTTTGAGAAAATCGGGTTTCGCGGAACCCGACTCGATCCTAAAAAAGTAAAAGTCGCTCAACTCTACTCAGCACCCCTGGCATGTCCAGCATTAGATCAGAAAGACAAGGTGGACAGCAGTGTGAGCAGCCTTTTCTTGCCTCAACATCCCTAGCGATTCCAATATTAGATCAGAAAGATATGGTGGACAGCAATGTGAGCAGCCTCTTTTTACCTCAGCATCCCTGTTTTCTAAACCATTAGATAGACAGGATGGACAGTAGTGTCAGCCAACCGGCAGCCAATGCTTGTAAAGGGAGTTCAGTGCCTGGGCCCCATCACATTCGGTGATCTCTGTTACCCCCGCACCGATGTATATGTTCTTCATTTTGTGCTAAAGGGTTAAATTACAGGTTTTTACAATCTCAATTTATTTAAAAACATATGTGATACCAAATTTTAGCCATATCTTCTTCACTGACAAATGTAACCAGGATCTGTAAAGTCCCAATTACTAGACTTGCTACCAATATGATTCTGATAGTGTTATTCCCATTTACTTGGATGTGCATGATTAGGTAGCTGAGTTTTCCTACTTTATTGCTTACTGCTCTTTACCAAGGGGATGGTTCACTAACTTGTTCTAGGAACCATGGCCAAACGTGCAATTCTTACATTCCTGCTGAGCTTCTCAGCACTGCACTGACACCGTCTGGGGTCTCTGGAGCGCATATTTAGCTCCTAATCCCAGCCTCGTCTCTTCAGCCCTACTGCTTTTCCAATGGTATAGAGCCTGGCAAGGGTGCTTTATATTGGCAGCACTCGGTTCAGGACAGTGGCCCCTATTAAAGGGAATCTATCAGCAGGTTTTTGCTATGTAATCTAGAGACAGCATGAAGTAGGGGTTAAAACACAGATTTCAGAGATGCCTCTCTTATCAAGCTCTGTGGTTATATTTGCTTGCAATAATTGTTTTAGCACCAGGATCTTATCATTGCTGGGACACAGCAGTGCTTGCCTCCTGGTCCAGCAAATCCCCTGCTGTGATGAGCATCTCACTGGGTTAGCTTCCTTAGCTCTGCTGTATTGCTAAATCTAAAAGCTCTGATTGTGTCACAAAGGCTGCACCCAGTAATCAAAGTGATACATCATTGCATTAAGCTTCTCTTTTCCTACATCAGGCTACTCTCAAATGAGCTAGCAAAGCCTGCTGACAAATTCCCTTAAAGAAAAGATGAATGGTTGGGCCAGGTTCTTAGACTCATTCCGAATACTTAAAGGGAATCTGTCACATTTGACCTATGTAAACTATTAACATTGGCATGTAGATTATAGACTACTGAAAACAGCCCTACCTGTGTGTCTCATTCTAGATGCCTTATTGCTGATAAGTCATCTTCTACTACTTTATGTAAATGAGCTCTTCCAGCCTATGGGGAGGATGCTGCTCGGAAGATAACTCTGCCTCCAAAGCTTATTTACAAGATGGAGAAGTTACTAGTGTGATGTATAATGGCCACACTCAGCGTTCCTGATCTCACGGCAGAGCTGTGTGTGATTATACCTGACACATCTGCAGGTTCCTCTCAGCTTCATCTTCCATCTCACAGGCAGACAGGGTTACAACATTGTAATACAGTAGAGCTCAGGGAGCTGTAAAAATGTGTTTGCAAGAGGGCAAATTTAATTTCTTCAGTTCTGTTTTAGTGACATGTCTCACACTTCATGTAACTCTGGAGGCAGAGTTATCTTCATAGCATGGTCCTCCTCACAGCCTGGAAGAGTTCATTTACATAAAGTGATAAAAGATGATTTCTGAACAACATGGAATCTGATATAAGGCACACAGGGATGACATTTTTCAGCAGTCAATAACTTGTGTGCCCATATTAATATTTTAGATAGTCGAAATATGGTTAACACATTCCCTTTAAATCAGTAGCAATGCAGAAGAGCTCAGTTTACACTGGAGAATGTATATGGGCCTGTACACCTCTCTGCTAATACACAAGTATAAGTTGAGTGCTTCTTCCCATTGGTTTCAGCAATCAATGAACAGATACTTTTTGTTTAGTTGCTCTTATTATGAGATTAAGTTATGAACTCCACTAAAAGCAGTGACTGATATGATGACTCTAACCCATGTCAAGTGCTATTAAGTCGATTGTAAAGTGTCCCTCATGTCTCTAGATACATCGATTTGTCACACAAGAGGTTGGTACACAAAATAATAATGCTGGGTCTGGGGGAAAATGTGTGTAAATGGGTAAGTAACTGGCTTAGTGATAGAAAGCAGAGGGTGGTTATAAATGCTATATTCTCTATCTGGGTCTCTGTGACCAGTGGGGTACCGCAGGGGCGGTGTTGGGACTTATTCTCTTCAACATATTTATTAACGTTCTGGTAGAAGGTTTACACAGTAAAATATCGATAATTGCAGATGATACATAGTAACATACTGTACATAGTAACATAGTTAATATCCGAGGATCTGTTTATACCAAGAAAGTTGACGGTCACTAGGGGGCATGCTCTGCGTCTCGAGGAGAGAAGGTTTTTTCCACCAACATAGAAGAGGATTCTTTACTGTTAGTTCAGTGAGAATCTGGAATTCCTTGCCTGAGGAGATGGTGATGGTGAACTCAGTCGAGGGGTTCAAGAGAGGCCTGGATGTCTTCCTGGAGCATAACAATATTGTATCTTACAGTTATTAGGTTCTTTAGAAAGACGTAGATCTGGGGATATATTCTGACGGAATATAGGCTGAACTGGATGGACAAATGTCTTCTTTTTTTTTTTTAATTTAGTGTCAACCAAAGTCAAAAGTACAAGTATTCAGTGAAAGTCAGTAGGTTAAATGGTTAAACAATCAACAGAACTTTTCCAACTTTTTATGACATGGGGGAGGAAAAGGGGGAGGGGGTTAGGGAGGGAGGGAGGAGGTAGAAAAGAGGAAGGGATGGAATAAGGGGGAGGAAGAAGGGAAAAAGCAGGAAACAACAACAACTTTCTGGTTTCAGAGAGCAATTCGGTAGTAATAGAAAGAACAAAGGTTACAATCCAAACAGTGTACAAAGAAATGCCAAGAAAAAAGTCTTACTATAACTAACGTCCCTATTGGTACACAGAAAGAGATTACATCAGGTAATAGGTCAAGGGTTAGGGAGGCTTGAATGTTTGCAATTCTCTCCAAGGAGACCATCTTTTAACAAATAGATCATGGTTGCCTGTCTCCCAACTTGAGAGCTCTTCGAGACGAGAGATTTGATTGACTCATCTTTCCAATGGAGAGTAATTAAATACGTTGCAGCACAGACCATCAGAGGGAGGAGACAATGTTTCTTGGGTCTGAAATTTTTGGATGGGCAAGAAAGTAAAACTTCCGTTGCTTGGAGGTTAGATTTAGTTATTTGTAGTTTCTGGAGAGTGTTATTTATATATTTCCAATATTGTTTTAATTTTATGCAATCCCAGAAAATGTGTGTGTGGTGCCCTAGAGAATTATGGCATCTCCAACAAGAGTTTGAATCCGTGAGTCCCAAATGGTGCAATTTGGCAGTGAGGACCAAAGCCCATATGGGTCTCAAAAGTCGGGGTCGAGAAGGAATGGGATTGTGCATATGGGAGCCATTATTGAGGGAAAGGTGTCTGTGGGGAGATCGTTATTCACTAGGCTTTTAGTTCGAAGTGTTGTTAAGGTCACCTCATCTAATCTAAGATGAGAAGGGGGTCTAGCTAGCGACCAAAGGTAGTGTATACCTTCGGGACCTAGTAATGCTAAATCAATGTTGCTTAGATCACCTTTCTCAAACCCGGACAATATTTTTAGCCATCTACTCAGATGTACTGCATTAAAATATAGAGTTAGATCTGGTACACCCAATCCGCCCGTAGAGCATGAGTGGGAAAGAAACTTGTAAGGTAGTCTCGCTGGTTTCTTATTCGAGATGAATTTCGAAATTATCGTTTTTAGATTCCTGAAAAAGAAAAAGATCTGTGGTACATTAATAGGGATCATATTAAATGTATATAGGATTATCGGCATTATATATGCTTTCAAAATATTTATGCGTCCCATCCAAGAGAGTGTAGGTAAATTATATTTCTTCGTCAGACTTTCAGCTTTTTTAAGGAGTGTGTTATAGTTAGTTTGAAAGAGATCGTTGGGGTCTCTCGTTATCATTATCCCCAGATATTTTATGGAATTTGAGGCCCAGGAAAATGGGGTGTTAAGTTGGGACCTTCGGGACCTAGTAATGCTAAATCAATGTTGCTTAGATCACCTTTCTCAAACCCGGACAATATTTTTAGCCATCTACTCAGATGTACTGCATTAAAATATAGAGTTAGATCTGGTACACCCAATCCGCCCGAAGAGCATGAGTGGGAAAGAAACTTGTAAGGTAGTCTCGCTGGTTTCTTATTCGAGATGAATTTCGAAATTATCGTTTTTAGATTCCTGAAAAAGAAAAAGATCTGTGGTACATTAATAGGGATCATATTAAATGTATATAGGATTATCGGCATTATATATGCTTTCAAAATATTTATGCGTCCCATCCAAGAGAGTGTAGGTAAATTATATTTCTTCGTCAGACTTTCAGCTTTTTTAAGGAGTGTGTTATAGTTAGTTTGAAAGAGATCGTTGGGGTCTCTCGTTATCATTATCCCCAGATATTTTATGGAATTTGAGGCCCAGGAAAATGGGGTGTTAAGTTGGGAGTGTGGGAGGGAGATGTTTAATGCTTCGGATTTTAAGGTATTGATTTTAAAATTGGATAACTGCCTAAATTGCTGAAAGATGTCCAATATGGCCGGGAGTGCATGGGAGGAATTAGTGGTCAAAAAGAGTAGGTCATCAGCGAATGCTAGCGTTTTAATTCTATGGGGCCTACTTTCAAAGCTATTATTGATGTTTCCAGCCTGATTTTCTGTAATAGTGTTTCAATGACCAAGATGAACAGAGAAGGGGACAGTGGGCACCCCTGTCTAGTGCCATTGTTTATGTCAAAGCTATTTGACAGGGAGCCATTTATTCTCACTCTGGCCGTAGGCTGGGAGTAGAGGGAAAAACAGCCTGGACAAACCGGGGAGGAAAGCCAAACTTGATCATAACCTGTTCCATGTATCTCCAACTTACCCTATCGAAGGCTTTTTCAGCATCTGTAGATAAGAGGGTCAAAGGAATCCCTCTGTTCCTAGCAAATGTGGTAGATTGGATGATTTTGACTGAGTTATCCCTACCCTCCCTTCCCTTCACAAACCCAGCCTGGTCAGGATAGATAAGTTTGGGTAAAATGGTGCTTAGTCTGTTTGCCAGAATTTTGGCCCACAGTTTTGTGTCTGTGTTGAGTAAGGATATTGGTCTGTAGCTAGTACAGGAGGTGGGGTCCTTTCCTTCTTTCGGGATAACTGATATAAAAGCCTCCAAGGATTGTTTGGGTAAGGGTTGGCCTTCGAGATATGAATTAAACAGCAATGTCAGATGAGGCAGTAAGTGTTTAAGAAATTTTTTTTAGTAGGTAATAGGCAGGCCATCTGGCCCTGGAGCTTTTCCATTTGGGATTGTTGTCAGAGTATCTGATATTTCTTTAGGGGTGATGGGCGCAATCAATGTCTGGCAATCATCTAAGGGAACCTTGGGAAGTCTAAGGGTACCGTCACACAGTGCAATTTTGATCGCTACAACGGCACGATTCGTGACGTTCCAGCGATGCATTTACGATATCGTTGTGTCTGACACGCTACTGCGATCCGGATCCCCGCTGAGAATCGTACGTCGTAGCAGATCGTTTGAAACTTTCTTTCGCCGTCTAGTGTCCCGCTGTGGCGGCATGATTGCATTGTGTGAAACAGGTTGTATACGATGTGCGCACAGTAACCAACGGTTTCTACATCGCAAATACGTCATGAAATTATCGCTCCAGCGCCGTGTATTGCAACGTGTGACCGCAGTATACGACGCTGGAGCGATACTTATACGACGCTGCAACGTCACGAATCGTGCCGTCGTAGCGATGAAAATGGCACTGTGTGACGGTACCCTAAGTGGTGTCAAAAATTCATCTATTTTTTTTAGAGGCCTCTGAGGATTCTTTTAAGTTTATGGGGTTGGGTAGATTATATAGGCCTTCATAAAAGGATCTGAACTCTTCAGCAATGTCAGCAGTGTTATGTTTAGAGGATCCATTTGCAGATTTAGTGTGATTTCTAAACCTCTTTTCGTTACGTTTCCTAAGTAGAGAAGTCATAAGTTTACTACCTCTATTACCATGGAGGTAAAACTTCAGCTTGCATCTCATGTAAATTTTTGCCGATTGTATATTTAAAAGATTTTTAAAAGATTGACGTAGTTTCACCAGCTCAATTTGGATAGTATCGCTACGGGATTTTTTGTGTATCTTCTCAAACGCTTTAATTTGGTGTAAGATTGATAAGGTTTGCTTCATTCTTTCTTTTTTAACAAAAGAACCCAAAGCAATGAGTTCCCCTCTCATAACAGCCTTATGGGCTTCCCAGACCATGGGGGGCGAAGGACCTGAGTGTGTTTTTTCCCGGAAAAAGTTCTCAAGAGCGTCTGATAGTTTGGAGATGTGTAAGCTAGAATCTAGCAAAGTCTCATTTAGAGTCCAGGATTTTGCGGTCTTAGGAAGAGATGAGATGTTCATCTCCAGAAAAATGGGGGCATGGTCTGACAATAACAAGGTATCTATTGTTGCCAAACTTATGAGATGAAGACAAGACATTTGGGTTAGAAGGTAGTCAATTCTGTGATAGGAATTGTGTGGGGGTGAATAAAAGGTATAGTCTTTGGTGGTGGGATATCAGGTCCTCCATGGATCCAATAAATTTAGAGATTGCAATGAAAGATGGAGTCTTTTCAAAGCTTTTTGAGAGATAGATGACTTTCCAGACGAAGTGTCTAGAAACCGATTAAGAGGAACATTGAAGTCTCCACCCAACACCACTATACCTTCCGCAAATAGTTTCAAGATGTTTAAAGTTTTGCATAGCCATCCTACCTGATCTGTATTAGGGGCATATAAATTACATAGAGTAATTTGGTATTGGCCAAAAGGCCTTTAATCATAACATATCTCCCATCGGAATCTATCAAGGAGTCTGCTAATTCAAAGGGGACGTTTCTTTTTATAATTATACTCACACCTCTAGAAGCCGATGAGCCTGTGCTATGATACCCATATGAGAATTAAGATCGAGACATGTCAGGGACGCTTCCGTTTTTAAAATGAGTTTCCTGTAGGAAAGCAATGTTAGATTTTTTAGAATTTAAAAGTCTCAGAATTTGACCTCTTTTATTAGGGGAACGTAAACCTTTAACGTTAAATGAAGAAACCACTAAAGTGGCGGATGGACTAATCTATATATATAATTGTCTAAGGGTTTTTCTGTCTGTCTGTCTGTCCTGGAAATCCCGCGTCTCTGATTGGTCGAGGCCGCCAGGCCTCGACCAATCAGCGACGGGCACAGCATGGCGACGATGATGTCATAAAGGTTGCCTCGACCAATCAGCGACGGGCACAGTCTGCCGCAAATTCGCCTCGACCAATCAGCGACAGGCACAGTATCGACGTAGATGTCATAATGGTTGCCATGGCGACGATGTCATAAAGGTTGCCTCGACCACTCAGCGACGGGCACAGTCTGCCGCGAATTCTGGAATCATCATTGTCCATATACTACGGGCACATGCATATTCTAGAATACCCGATGCGTTAGAATCGGGCCACAGTCTAGTATTAGTCATAACTGTAACAGTGGGCGGAAAAAGGTATCCAAGTATATGGACTGTACCAATTAAGCATCTCGGTCAACCAGAAAAACAACAAAAACAATGGGGAACAAAGGTAAATACTAACATACAAGTAAACTACCCATCCGCTGCAGAAGCGGGGGTTGGGAAAGCTTCCCATAGCAGATAGGGTGGACACATTCCAGCGCGCGAGCGGCAACTTAACATTAGAAAATCTATAACTGTTGAACATCCTAAACTGTTATACGGTTAGCACTATCTACATATTAAGAAAGGCAACCGAGGGTGGTGAAGATCTTCATCGAAGGGCTCTGTTTGATAGAGGAATGTTGTTCATGGAGGGGGTTTCTTCTTGACACTAGATTTCCCCTGTCTGGGCAATGCGACCCTTTTTACTGGAGTCCATTTTCCCTGGTCTCCTTCAATAGCTTTCATCAGAGGGGGAGAGCGTGGGTCCATATCCAGGGGAAGCCAAGACGGGATCTCCATTTCGGTCAAGTTAAATGTATCCCAGACTCCGGGGAGATCTTCTGGGCACCTAACGACCACTTGTTTGCCCCCACCATGTATAGCTAAGCCAATAGGAAAGAGCCACTTGTAAAGAATTTTGTTTGAGCGTAAAGTATCTAGTAGTGGTTTTAGGATTCTGCGTTTCATCAGGGTCGACGGAGCAAGGTCTTGGTAAAGTTGAATAAGAGAATTTTCATATGTGAGTGATTTGTTATCTCTGGAGGCCGCCAGAATGGCTGAGGTGTCTAGGTAGCTCAGTAAACCGCAGATAACATCTCTCGGCGGGTCTGTAGATTTTGGCTTGGGCCTGAGCGATCTGTGGACTCTTTCAATGATGATCTGATCACTCCTATCCTTTGGCAGGAGCAGAGTGAATATCTCTCTGGTAGCTTTTTCAAGAATCTCCAAAGAGACACTCTCAGGCAGACCCTTGATTCTGATGTTCTTCCTACGGCTCCGGTTCTCCTGGTCCTCCAAAGCAAGCGAGGCATTATTTTGTTGCATTCTGTGATAGTCCAAGTGATCTTTCATATTGTTTGAATGGTTGATAAGCGAAGCCTGCGAAGCTTCCAAAGATTCAATTCTGTTGTCGATGTGTAAGAGGTCAGCTCTCATGCCTGCTATTTCAGCAATTAGAGGCTTCATTGCTTGAGCCAGAGATTTTTTAAGAAAGGATCTGGATAGTTTTCCCGAATCAGCTTGAGGAAAGTCGCTGCCTGAGGCTTCATCACTTGGATCTGTTTCCTCAGCCGAGTCATCAGTTGCAATGCTTGAGTGAGGGTTTTTTGGAGTAGCTCAAGTTGTTGCCTTATGTTTAAGAAATTTCTCCATTTCCCCTTGCTTGCCTTGAAAAAGGGCAGGTACTAGGCTCTTGGAGCGTTCCTTTCCTGTCTTTACCATTATAAATTTATGAGATATAGGATGTATGCTCTTTATATCGCCACTCGCGCCTAGGAATATGATTTATGATAGCATATTTATGACGTGTGTCTCTATCTGGAATCCGTAATGGTAGACCATTATATAGAGGTATTCAAGTAAATTCATACAAAATGAAAGATGCACAGGGGCTGTTTATGATATTGAAGTTCAAATAACTCTTCAGTAGCTGGAAGCAGTTTGCAGTCCAAGACAAGCAGCGTCCGCCCTTTATATTTTCTAATGCTGTCTCAGGCGGCAGAGGGGTAAATCAAGAGAAGGAGGGCTGCTCTTTACTGTGAGATGCTCTCAGCTTCTCTCGCTGTCTCAGGGACTCGAGCTGGGGGAGAAAGGAGAGAAGGAGGATGGGTTTCTCTCCCGTACAGCTTCGAAGCACAGTGTATGACTGCAAGATGGCGGCGGCCAAGTGTGGACACCGAGCTGGGCGGGGCTTCGCCCGCCGCTTGCTTACCGCTCTGTTTCTCCTCATCCGTCGGGGAACACAGGAGCCTTTGTCTGTGTCATCTGATGCCTGCTAGTTCTCAGACCTCCACCTTCCAGGTGCCGCAGGCAGGTACCGTATGTTGCGGGTCACCCACCAGATGTCTCCGCCCGGCCGTCACGTGGCACCTCGGTCTCCCTCACCGCTCTCCCGGGTCACCGCTGAGTAACAACCGGCAGCCAGCCAGGTCAGGGGGGGAGGGAGGGGGAAGATGGGCCTCCGGAATCTCGGGTCCAACCCGCGAGCTCACCAGGCCCCCACTTATGCCAGCGTCTCAGTGTCTTTGCCTCCCAGGCAGTTGTAAAGCTTCCGGGAATACTGCAGGGGAACGATGTTATCTAAAAACTCCTCTGGAAGGCAGTATATTGATAAATTTGCCAATAAAACCTTGTTTAGAGGCAATAAAATGTGGCTGGGAGTGGGAGCTCTTGCAGAGCACGTCCGATCTCGTTCTGTCCCAGGCCACGCCCCCCGGACAAATGTCTTTTTTCGGCCTTGCTAACTATGTTACTATGATTGTTTGGCCAATAACTATCTTTCCAATGTCCCCCAAATGGAGGAAGGCTCAGTTTTGCTGATGCTCCATTGTTTTCTATAAGAGAGTAGTTGACAGACTCCTCTGGTAGGGGGTTATTTCCTGGAGCACTATAGGATTTGATATGCCATATCTTTCTCCACCTCAACAGGTTATGACCATCATACATATTAGGGCAGGTGCAGACAGACATAGACTCTCTAATTCAACAGAAACGGGCCAATTATGCAAATGACACTCTGTAAAACTCTGACCAGAGTGTGAGCAAAGTGTGATCTGATTCTCTCAGATGAGGAGAAGATGGAGAAAAAAAATTCTCCATCTTCCCCACTCTGTGAAAATTGGACTCCACACAGATGTCATCTCAGAGCAGTTCGATGGTATCCACGCACTCACTGACTTACATGGCCGAGTGCGATCCCAATTTCGTTTCAAACTCAGGCATAGAATGATTTTTTCCTCCAACAAACTTTGTCGGAGGAAAAAAATCGGACTTGTGCATGACTCCATAACATAACATTGGTCCTAGTGCCAACTGATGTTTTGTCAGACCACACTCTGACAGCAAATATGTTCACCCACACTTGCCCTTAGACTGATAGTGATGGTTGTTTATAGTTCAACTAGATGGAGGCCTGATACTATCGCATCGGGAGGGCGGTAATGTCATGATGGGGGCAGGCTTTGCAGCATTGAGAATCTCTCTCCTCCATGTGCTCACCCACCTATCCACGCTCTTTCCCCATGTGCTGACTTCTCTCGTCTGTGCTCTCTTCTTTGACCTGTCTACCCCATGTGCTATGCCCCTTGTCTGCGGTCTTTCTCCTTCCTGTGCTATGTTCTCCCCTCATGTGCTGTCCCATTTGAGCTGTCTCCCCTTGTGCTCTGTCTCTCTCACCTATGTGCGCTTTCTCGCTCCTCCATCTGTTGTCTTCTCTCATGTCATCTCTTCTTTGACCTGTGTAACCCATGTGCTCTCCCCCTTGCCTGCTCTCTCTCTCTCCACCTGCGGAGGTCACATTAAAACTGCACATGCGCTCCTCCTGTACAAAGATGGCGGCGGTCAGTGAATCATTCGTCTGATCCCAGTAGCGGCGTGTTTGCAACAGTGTTCCGCTGGTGGTACCGTGCAAGAGGCTGCATATGGCGTATGCAGTGTGTGTGTGGTACATACAGCATATACAGTGTGTTTGTGTTTGTGTGTGGTGCATACGGCATATACAGTATGTGTGTGTGTGGTGCGATGGTGTTCCGCTGGTGGTACCACGCAAGAGGCTGGTACCACCAGCAGTTTCCATATTAAGACACCCATCACTTGGGTGTCCCAATATGGCGGTCGGTGAACTTCCTCCGCTTAGAATTCTGGAATCCGGACACATCTGGACGGAACAGGATGTGAAGACATTACAAGGTAAGTATATATTAAGATATTTCCTGTACCAGTTAAGACTTGTATTGTTTAAGATTATTGTACTTGTTTTTATTATGCATACCCCTCCTCACTTGTAAAGCGCCATGGAATAAATGGCGCTATAACAATAAATAATAATAATAATAATATTTATAGAGGCTATAGCTTATAATAGGACACAAACTAATAAATCTCAGTAACTACATCATTCTATTTTGCCTCTTTTATAATAGAAATTCAATGAAAAAAATCCATTATGCATTTCTTTCTAACAAGGATGCAACTGATTAAATAAATATTCACCCAATTGTCTTCAATATCTGCACTTAATTACTCTTTCTGAGAAAAGCGAGCAACAAAGAATAAGCCGCACACACATTTAGATGAAGGAAACATATTTATTTTACAAGTGCACAATCTGCTTCAACGTAAACAGGGTCCTAGTAAAAAGAAAATACATGATACCATTCAACGTCAAAGAAAAGATCATGACGGAACATGTAAACAGTTATAATGCATAGCCTGCTTCAATTTAGAGTTTTAGATTCATTTTGGGATTTTAGATTGAAAACAAAAGAAACAAACAGAAAAAAAAAATATATATATTAGAAATAATAACTGAGATAATGAATTCAGTGCATTTTTGTGTATACAACAAATCAATCATGTGTCCAAAACTAGAAACATCATATCCATGTTATAACATTTCTGGAGAGAAAGAAATAAAACTGAACGTTATCTAATGCACAAAATCAAACATGTCATGCACCTTGACTCCAATCCTTCTTCTGTCCATGCAATGGATTTGATTACCTATATGGAAAACATATATCTTCAACATTTCGATTAAATAGCAGGCAAAGATACCTGTTGTCTAGACACAGCCTGATTCAAAATGTCTCCTTATCTATGATACTTACATATGCCATATGTTGAGGGGAAGAAAGAAAAAAACAATAGACGGACATTTACAAATAAGACATTTCTTATAAAAATCATCAGCTTAATTCCACAGGTCTTTTTCATTAGAAAAGAAGCCACAACATTTATATAACATCATACACAAAAAAATGGAATTAAGAGAAAATTACATAGGTTGGATGGTTGGATTCAACGAGAGATTCCACTGCCTGGGTTTGACAATACGTTTTTTGGGTCTACATAAATGGAGTTACACTATAACCAGGGAGCTACAAAGATACTGTATATAAAAATGATTTAGCATTAGTTACAGGAACACTGTTTACTTGAGCCTGAGGGGGTCACCTCAGAGTTGACCTGATTTTGGCAATGTAGGCCCAGCTTTTGAGGCGTCGGACCAGTTCGGGAAGCTGTGTTCAAAAATCAAAGTGTTGCACTTCTCCAAATGAATACATGTAATTAAGCTAATATATAAAACTGTAAGCCGATAAACAACAAGTTTTAGGTTTTTTTTATGCTTGCCCTCTATAAAACATATAAGCATTAAAATTTTCTTTAAAGAGCAAAAGTGGTCTGTTATTCTTGTTTGGAAAGCAAAATTCTTATTAGAATTCAGTTCTTTGCTGTGTTTCTCTTTCCACAAAAGCATATGTGATATAACCAGAGAGCAGCGTATGTCCTCTCATCGGCTTATTCCACTCTATGTTTTGCTGGCTATCCCGATGCCTTCAGAGATGCAAAAAACACATTCTAAAATGATGGAATCCATTGAAAACCAGGAGCTCTAATGGTTGACGTGAGTGACCTATGCAAGTTCAGTGCTTGTCCTGAAAAAATTGGATATTTGGATGAAAGACTGCTAGTAAGAATTGAACAGCATCCAGAGGTAAGGTTCCATTCCTGTGTGTACCGTAGCCTTTATCTCGCCTGCAGCTGGCTACGTTGATTCATTCTGACTCATAGATTTACCACCATTTAGTACTCCTGAAACGCTTCTACTTTTGGTTGGTGTGCCGCTTCCGGATCTGGAAAACTCTGTGAGATCATGGAGTGAAGGTTCTTTGTACATGGCCACTGAAATAAAAGAAAATATAATTTGTTTTGTTTTTTTTCAAAAGAACCAATTACATTCAAAGTTCAATGATAATCAAAATGTGATTATGAAACAGATGCTGTATATAACGCCAGGTGAAATGATTGCAGTCATTTTCTTGTTTTGTCTTCATGTTCTAAATGATGTCCTTCGGTCTGAATCTGCCTTCAACTCTTTCTTAGAACTATCATAGTCACAGAAAGTAATAAAGATTCATGACCTAGACTTGAAATCACCATCTAAAAACGGGACAAGTCAAAAAGGCACAATCCTGGTAAAATGCTTATCCTACGCAAAATCACCTCAAAAATAAATCAGACAAAACACCAGGTTGCACCAGGACAAATGCTAGTCTATGGGGTCATGTAGATGTCCGATTTTTTCCTATTTGAGGTAACAATTGCTCCATGCCTGAGTTTGACCCGATATTCAGGTCCCACTTGGCCATGCAGGTTAATGAGTGAGTGGTAAATATTAGACTTCAGTTGGATGACATCTGAGTGAAGTCCAACTTCCTCGACCTCACAGAACGGAAAATCTGATTATACTTTGATCACACTGTGATTTAACTCTGATCAGTGTGGGATTAGCATAATCTTCCTGATTCCCTTGGATGAGAGAACGTACTGTTGTGTGACCCTAGCTTCAGGATAGATCATCGATAACAGATCAGACAGCCACCACTCCTACCTACAAGTTGAGCAGTGGACCAGAAATTCTACACTTTTATGCAATTGTTTAGTGGCCATGAATGATACTACAAGATTTCTGATATACAACTGAATGCAGTAGCATTCACAGTCTATACACAATTTACGGAAGTGTTGCAGAATCTGAGCCAAGGTCATCAATTTAAGGTCCCAGAAAACCCCTTTATTGAAGCTTATCATATAATCCATTTAGTGCATTCCTTAAAAAAGTCACATCCATTATAGAAAAGCTATAACAATAACTTATGATCAATCTTCTTTGGTACTTATATCCAACTGATATTATTGACTATGTTCCCATATTTTTAGCATTTATTGCTTCATTTTTTGAGTATCAAGGCCAAGGGACAAATGATGTAGCCATCTTATCGCTAGGTTTCATAAACGGTTTCATATATATATACATATTGGGGTTGGGTGGGTATATTTTTTAATATAAAAATGTATTTCTTAGAAACTATACTGTGTTTTATTTGTATACATAAAATGAAATTAAAAAAATAAAGAAAACAATAAAAACATATACACTTTTATTTTACCTTTTAGAGGTTTTGGCAGAAAGTGTGCTGCAGGCTTGTTTTTCTTTACATGGTTTCCTTTCATAACTTCACCCTCTTTGTTGAGACCCAAAAACCAACTCCTTCCTGATTGCTGCTGTCTGTAGATCATTGAAGAGTACGTCACGTAATAATTTTCAAAAACTGATTCTTTAAATTTGCATTCAGGTGTAAAATGTTCCTGTAAAGAAAAGATATATCATGAATAATTCAATCAGCAAAGTATAATGAGGCATCATACACGCTTAAAATAGATATTATAAGGACTGTGAAACTATTTTTACATGAAAAATAATTGCAAAGGAATATTAAATAAGAGACATGTTACATTATTAATCTGTAAAAGATCATTCACAGTATTGGACTTTTCATTGTTCTTCCATGGTAGGGCTGAAATTAATATCACACAGAACTAAATTAAAGGAGGGAAAAAATGGGCATTTGCCGCGGAACTTCCACCAGTATAAGGTGTTCATACAGCTTTTAGTGTTTGAGTTTTCAAGTTTAGGTAGTTAAATAGGCTATTTATATTTTTTTTATTACTATATAAGCTAAAAGGCAGGTAAATGCCTGTTCTACCTGGCGCCAGCACAGAGTAGTTATTGACCTTTCCTGATGACGATATTGCTTCTACATGTCAACAGAGCAGCTCTTCTTCTTCCAGGCTGCTGTGTTGATGGGGCATGAATGATTGCCGATGTCATGCTGATTAACAGCCAGCTCCCCGCAGTTAGGCAGCAGGGAGTCAGCTATCAATCAGCATGATGTCGGCAGTTACATCTCTTTAACAGAGCAGAGCAGGAAAGAAGCAGCTGCTCTATAGATGTGATATCAACAGACATCGCTGAAGCACTGGTAGGAGCGGCCTAAGACAGTTCTGTATTGACAGAGATCAGCGCCGGACACTGCAGGACTTTTTTACTATGAGCCTAAGGACTAACAGGTAGTTAGCAACTACTTGCCAGTTAGTTCTTATGCCGTTGTGAAAAATGTATAGTTCTGGATAGTCACTTTAAGCTTAAGTGACAGCAATATATATTGACCAATACTTATATCTAGATACATAGTTATTAAGGTTGAAGGAAGACTTTAAGTCCATCTAGTTCAACCCATAGCCTAATCTAACATGCCCTAACATGTTGATCCAGAGGAAGGCAAAAAAAAACCATGTGGCAAAGAGTAAGCTCCACATTGGGGAAAAAAATTCCTTCCCGACTCCACATACGGCAATCAGACGAGTTCCCTGGATCAACGCCCTATCAAGGAATCTAACATATATACCCTGTAACATTATACTTTTCCAGAAAGGCATCCAGTCCCCTCTTAAATTTAAGTAACGAATCACTCATTACAACATCATACGGCAGAGAGTTCCATAGTCTCACTGCTCTTACAGTAAAGAATCCGCGTCTGTTATTATGCTTAAACCTAGAGTAAAGAAAATGGATAAATAACATAATATGCCAAAAAAAGGTTTCCTCTAAAATTGGAGAATTAAACGACTCTAAAAAACACCAGGTGTCCTAAAATCGTGCTCGTTTGGATCTGCAGATAATTTTCCGATGTTAAAGTCCAACATAATTTATTAACACATTATAAGTCACCATTATTGGGTAAGAGACCCGCTCTAATTTTCTGATCAGGTTCTCCACCTGATTCAGTCCTTTGATTACATGCCCGTTCTGTTCATAGAAATGGATAGTGATAAACCTATGAATTATTATAAAGCATAAATTATGTTTGGGATCTTAGTAAAAATAGATCCAATAAATTAAATGTTGTACTTTTATTGGTAGTCACAAGTGACAGTGGCAGCAAAAACAACAATATATGCCTGGAGGCAACTTCTCTTCTTGGACCAACTTTTCCTGGCTTTAGTTCTACAGTCTCTCTTGATTTGGACATCATAAATTTTTTTTAGAACAACAGATATGGTAATAATGTTAGTAGTTCCTAAAGCGGTGGGAATGAAAATCAGGGATTAGAAAGGTCTTGTCCTTTTCAGAAAATGTAAGCACATTTGTGCAGCAGAGTTGTCACATTTGTATTTTCACTGAGTTATTATAAAGGTACCTTCACACTAAACGATATCGCTAGCGATCCGTGACGTTGCAGCGTCCTGGATAGCGATATCGTTGTGTTTGACACGCAGCAGCGATCAGGATACTGCTGTGATATCGCTGGTCATTGAACAAAGTTCAGAACTTTATTTGGTCGTCAGACCGGCGTGTATCGTCGTGTTTGACACCAAAAGCAACGATACCAGCGATGTTTTACACTGGTAACCAGGGTAAACATCGGGTTACTAAGCGCAGGGCCGCGCTTAGTAACCCGATGTTTACCCTGGTTACCAGTGTAAAATGTAAAAAAAAAAAACAGTACATACTCACCTTCGCGTCCCCCGGCGTCCGCTTCCCACACTGACTGAGCGCCGTAAAGTGAAAGTGAAAGCACAGCACAGCGGTGACGTCACCACTCTGCTGTTAGGGCCGGCGCTCAGTCAGTGCAGGAAGCGGACGCCGGGGGACGCGAATGTAAGTATGTAGTGTTTACTTTTTTTACATTTTACGCTGGTAACCAGGGTAAACATCGGGTTACTAAGCGCGGCCCTGCGCTTAGTAACCCGATGTTTACCCTGGTTACCCGGGGACCTCGGCATTGTTGGTCGCTGGAGAGCGGTCTGTGTGACAGCTCTCCAGCGATCAAACAGCGACACTGCAGCGATCGGCATCGTTGTCGCTATCGCTGCAGCGTCGCTTAATGTGAAGGTACCTTTAGGCTTGAAGTGGTCACCTTGCCTTATGATATTAATCACCCAAAGGATGGGGCTTTAATGTTAAATTGGTGGTGTTTTGAAACCTGGCACCACCACTGATCAACTGCTATTAGCTCCTCTGACAGTCATATGTAAAAAGTTAATGGACCCCAACATCTCCGCTCCATTCAATGTGTATTGGCTGCTACCAGGTAGAGCAGGTCACCTATTCACTCCAGAAGTTGCATTTGTATAGTTTTCTTACCTGAATTCCCTAAGTCTTAGATGAGGACCACAGGTAAGGTAATCAGGAGCACCTTTACTGAGCTTTTTTTTTCCAGTCAGCTCTGTGAAAATGTGTCCACTCCTCACCACAAGTGGTGAGCAAGAGGGGTAGCTCTTATAAACCTTACTGCTGTCCGAATAATCTGCTAGACTATACAACATCAACTCAAATGTTGCCTTCAGCTACCACTATGTTGTGGGGATTGCTGAAGATACAAACAAATCTTTTCTTCTGTAACACTTTCTACACAAGTTTTGACACCACATACACTTTGGGCTCAATTTATCAAAGCTTTACACTAGTATTTTGGCATAAAAGCTTTTGAAAAGTTGCAAAATTTTTCCGCAACTCAAGGATGAGCAAAATTGTAGTGTGTCTTGGTGTTCTCACACCATTTTTGCCCAACTCCAGCAAAGTGGACAGAGCTACGATGGGGCGCCAAATGATCTCTTCTGGAAGAAAATTTGGGAGATCTTTAGCACCATCTGAAGCATATCTCCCAGATCCCTATTTTAGAATCTCTGCAACAGATGTAGCTATTATGAATAATAAGGAGAAATCAAGAGTTTTTACATATAAAAAATATATATTTTATTACATATAATATTAACAAATGTTGAGGAAGCGAGAGTTTTTCTCGCGAAACGCGCGTCGGGAAGAGTGATCGCTCCCAGGTCTGACTTCTCTGCAAAATGGGTAAATAACCTTTATATTTTGTCACTCTTTATGTGCGGTTCCTCATTGGATGTTAGGTGTGGCACTTATGGTTTATTGGATCAGCGCTGCCACTAGATCAGCGCGGTCGGTACCGTTATATTATATTTGTTGCCACACTCATTCAATATAGGACTATTTGGTGTTACTTCGTAATACGCCCACCTGGCAGTCAGCAATCGTTTGGGAATCTCAGCACATAGTCAGCCCTTTGTTTTAGCGATCACACTGCGCTATCACCAAGTTGGATCATCCTTTCTTTTTCCATATTGACATATTGTCTTTGTATTATTATAATGATGAACATTTGTTAATATTATATGTAATAAAATATATATTTTTTATACGTAAAAACTCTTGATTTCTCCTTATTATTCATGATTATTTTGAGTTCGGTATATTTATTTGGATCTATATTGCTGGTTTCTATAGATGTAGCTATTAGTGTACTTTCCATTAGTTGATCTGAGCTTTTTGAACATTGTCCTAATGTATATATTGTATGTTTGTTTTAGTTTATGTTAGTTGAGAACAATGTAATATGTAATAAAAGGTAATGAAACAGTAAAATATAATGTGAGATGGTAGCACAAAGACAGAAAATAATAATATAACCTAGAATAATATAGAATACACCTCTAATATAATACTAAATTGATTTCGGGACAACATATGTGCAGATTTTGATTTTGGCCGGACCTGAACTCAGGATCTCAATAGTGAACATGGCTCTAAAAGAGATTATTGGCAAAACATAAAAGCAAAACAATGTAGATTTGTTCATCTTTTGTATGAAGTATTAGGGGTGCTGTCTCTAGACTCATTTTGTAGCATGCATAGGACAGATGCTCAGAACAAAATCTTTAAAAGAACCCCATGTTTGCCACAATAATGATGGTCTCCTACGTGACAAAGGGAACGTTGAACCCCTCAGATTGCAGGGATGGGAGTGACTGGGTGCAATGGCTCCTCAATGATTGGCAATATATAAGTAATCGTACATACTTATGGAGTAGATTGTGAGACTCCATCAATATCAATTATTATTAATTTATAAATCTGTAAAATCAGACTCCCAGTTGTTTATAAGATCTAGTTCTCGCTCTCCCTCATATGTACTGTATTAGCTGTCAAGCAGTAGCACTGA
Source organism: Ranitomeya variabilis (assembly GCF_051348905.1). Lineage (NCBI taxonomy): Eukaryota > Metazoa > Chordata > Amphibia > Anura > Dendrobatidae > Ranitomeya > Ranitomeya variabilis. The sequence continues at coordinate 325,463,855 of NC_135233.1, read as the reverse complement.
ATAAATTGCCTCTGTCTTTCCAAATGGGCAACTATAGCAGCTAGCTCAGTCGCTACTGGGCAAAATTAAGATATCTCAAGAGGAACCAGCAGTGAAAACTGCGTGGGCTGAAACAGAGAGGAAAATACTCGAAACCCCTTTTGAATATTTATTTTGACGCTGAGGTTTATAACAGCGAGCGGCTCATACTGCTGAAATCTCAAGCCTAGCACTAGTCATCGCACGTAAACCTCTAATCAGACACTACCCAGGTCTGCGCCATGTGCTTCCCATTAACGCTAGCAGGAAATCCCTTCCTTTGTAGTGTTCTATCAAACATCTCCTACAAGCCGCAGCTTTGTGTTCGTGCCATGCACCACAGGAGTAAGCTGAAGGGAATACTTGTAAAAAAAAATCCGCAATTCACAAGCTGGTCCCGGCAGAAAAAAATAATAAAACAACGCAGCTTCATAATGTGATTTAGTAATTTTGTTATGTTGTTTTCCTGTTTTTGAATGAATGGTCTGACTGATGTAATTGTATACGATAGCATACGTGCAGGACACTCGACGCACCGCAAACTTATCTACAGGAAATAATGTTAGGATTTAATAACCGATAGGTTTATAATTTACAGCTACAATGAGAGAATTGTAATAACATTTGAGAGAGATTGCAAAGTCATCTTTTATAAAATAATATTATAAGATTTGGATTGGGGATGAGAAAGAGAAAAAGCAAGATGGATGGATGGACAGATAGGTAGATAATAGAAAGTTATATACAGTAGATAATAGATAGATAGATAGATAGATAGATAGATAGATAGATAGATAGATAGATAGGATGGATACGATGGATGGATGGATGGACAGATGGATAGGATGAATGGAAAACATACTGTAGATGGGATGATGGACAGATGGATAGGATGAATGGATGGATAAAATGGATAAGATGGATGGACAGATGGATAAGATGGATGAACAGATGGATAGGGTGGATGGACAGATGGATAGGATGAATGGATAAGATGGAAAAAATGGATGGATGAATGATAGGATGGATGGACAGAAAAATAGAAAAACAAAAAAGTGGAGCAGCACAAACAAAATTGCAGGTATAGTGCCACCAACTTATGCTACATTAAAAAAAATTAAGTTGGTGAGACACAATTGCAAATTTCATGCGAAAAACTGGTGTATTTATTGGCCCACCTGAACAAGAGAGTTAAGGTACCGTCACACTAAGCGACGCTGCAGCGATATATAGACAACGATGCCGATCGCTGCAGCGTCGCTTTTTCGTCGCTGTGTGGTCGCTGGAGAGCTGTCACACAGACAGCTCTCCAGAGACCAACGATGCCAAAGTCCCCAGGTAACCAGGGTAAACATCGGGTTACTAAGCGCAGGGCCGTGCTTAGTAACCCGATGTTTACCCTGGTTACCAGTGTAAATGTAAAAAAAACCAAACACTACATACTTACATTCCGGTGTCTGTCCCCCGGCGTCCGCTTCCCTGCACTGTGTAAGCGCCGGCCCTAAAGCAGAGCGGTGATGTCACCGCTGTGCTTTGCTTTACGGCCGGCACTGACACATTCAGTGCAGGAAGCTCTGAGCAGCAGCGCGTAACCCTGTGGACGCCGGGGGACGTGACAGACATCAGAAGGTGAGTATGTACTGTTTTTTTTTTTACTTTTACAATGGTAACCAGGGTAAATATCGGGTTACTAAGCGCGGCCCTGCACTTAGTAACCCGATATTTACCCTGGTTACCACTGTAAAACACTGCTGGCATCGTTGCTTTTGCTGTTAAACACAACGATACACGCCGATCTGACGACCAAATAAAGTTCTGGACTTCTAGCTCCGACCAGCGATATCACAGCAGGATCCAGACTACTCTTGAAGCTAATCAAGAGAATGCCAAGAGTGTGCAAAGCAGTCATCAAAGCAAAAGGTGGCTACTTTGAAGAACCTAGAATATAAGTCATAATTTCAGTTGTTTCACACTTTTTTGCTAAGTATATAATTCCACATGTGTTAATTCATAGTTTTGATGCCTTCAGTGTGAATGTACAATTTTCATAGTCATGAAAATACAGAAAAAAATTTAAATGAGAAGGTGTGTCCAAACTTTTGCTCTGTACTGTATATGATAGACAGATAGATAGATAGATAGATAGATAGATAGATAGATAGATAGATAGATAGATAGTACAAAAAAGATGAAGACAGCTCTCCTTCTTATCAAAAAAATATAGTGGTTTATTAGTCGATATAGGCTCCTGGAACATTTTGCAGTCTCACACCTTGAGCCAAAACGTCGAAGGAGCGCATATGGGCTAATAAACCACTATATTTTTTCTAAGAAGGAGAGCTGTCTTCATCTCTTTTGTACTATATTGAGGATTGGTATATGCCTGGAAGGTCTGATACCTATTTTTCGCATACTGCTTGCTAGTGCTGTTTTTCAACTTTCTTTAGATAGATCGATAGATAGATAGAGAGAAAGATAGATAGATAGATACATAGATAGATAGATAAAAGGAGGCAGCACTCCAACAAGCCTTGCAACAAAGTGAACTTTTAAGTAGTCCATGTAGTGATGTTTTGGTTCTTTTAGAACCTTTCTCAAAGAACTGTCTCCTTTTTTTCTATATTGCTGTCAGATTTGGGTTTATGTCTAAGAGGTCTTGCATCTGTAACGAAATAATTTGGAGCTTATTCATTGCACTGATACATATGTAGAATAACAAAAAGAAATAATTGGCATACCATATATCGATCGCACACACAAAAGTGGCTATAATATACGGTAGGTGAAATGCCTATGTTGTATAATCTAGTAGCTAAGTTACCTTACTCTACCTATATAGCTCAAATTATATTAAAGATCTCTGATCCATCATGTTGAAAAATATTTTTTTCCCTGCAAACTGCATGCAGGTCCTATGCGATTCGACCAGTTTGTTTTGATCTATTGGGGCTCAATTACAAGAAGCTTTTTCCAGAAACAAAGCTTTTCATCCAGAAGATATGTCTGGTATCATAGTTGTAAATGGTACTAAAGAATTTAAAAAAAAACTATGAGTAGGTAAAATGAAAACTTCTGAGTTTCAGAAATCCTATGTGATGGAGGGCATGACAGAAACAATCACTCATATGGTATAATATGAAATGATGTTTGATAGAAATTGTAAAGGATGATAACGAAATAAGAGTGACTGGCATAAACCGAGGAAGGATGAGTTTTAACTAATATTGTTTGAACGCTGAAAGAATTAACCCGTAATACAGGAAATACAGGAAATTACAGAAAATGTATCGAAGAAATTAGAAGACCTGTGTTTCCTGTAAAGAATGTATTAGAGAAAACCAGAATGTAGCTACTCAGTTTTTATTCAACTTACTAAATTCTTTTTACATATTTTTAGGTCATAAAATTATGATTATGTTTCCGCAAAATTACCTAGAGAATAGCTGACAGATGGCAGGAAAAGCCTAGCAAGCCAGAAAAGGAACATTTCATTTTGTCCCTATGGACAGAATTTTCAATTGGCGGCCACTTCTTATTTCTATGACCATGATGTTCTATCTATCTGTCTATCTATCTATCTATCTATCTATCTATCTATCTATCTATCTATCTAACTATCTATCTATCTATCTAATATCTATTATCTATCTATCATCTATAATCTATTTATCTATTATCTATCTATTTATCTATCTATTATCTATCTATCTATCTATCATCTATCTATCTGTTATCTAACATCTATCTGTTATCTATCATCTATCTATATATAATCTATCTATCTATCTATCTATCTATCTATTATCTATCTAATATCTATTATCTATCATCTACAATCTATTTATCTATTATCTATCTATCTATTATCTATCTATCATCTATCTATTATCTGTCTATCTATCATCTATCTATCTATCTATCTATCTATCTATCTATCATCTATTTATCTGTTATCTATCGTCTATCTATCTGTTATCTATCATCTACCTATCTAAATATATATATTATCTATCTATCTATCTATCTATCTATCTATCTATCTATCTATCTATATATTATCTATCTATCTATTTATCATCTATCTATCTTATTATCATCTATCTATTATCTATCTTTCTATCTATCATCTATCTATAATATATTTACCTATTATCTATCTATCTATAATTTATCTATTATCTATCTATCTATTATATATCTATCGATTTATCTATCATCTATCTATAATCTATTTATCTATTATCTATCTATCTATAATCTATCTATTATCTATCTATTATATATCTATCTATCGATTTATCTATCATATATCTATAATCTATTTATATATTATCTATCTATCATCTATATATCTATTTATTATCTATCTATCTATCTATCTATCTATCTATCTATCTATCTATCTATCTATCCATTTATCCACCCATTCATGTTATTAACCCATATTTTTCAGGTAACATATTACTATTCTGTAGAACACTGTTATATAAATGTCTTATCAATCTCTTTCTGGAATGCATGGAAAACATACAAGAAACATAGAAATAAAAATCTATGTCTATAATACCAATAAAAAATAAAATGAACCTTACGCTTAGCATTCAGTATGTTACATGAACTAGCACAACATAGAATTATATGGCTTTGCAGATCAGCCATGCGCAAGCAAGCAGGAGGACGGACTGTCTGACTGAACATTTGAGATTGTTGGGAGCAAATCAATATGACATGCTGTCGTGAGAGTATTCACTTCTGTAGAAGGTTGGGTCTTGTAGATGACCTAACACGAAACAATTAATTTGGACTAATAATACACAATGAAATATTATGCAATAATACAATGGTATTTTAGGTAATATGTAATATAATTGTATATCTTCCAATATGTCAGCCAGATGGAAACAGAACAAAAAGTGTACATTCTTATTTACAAAAGTAATTTATCAGATCAGTGAATGAAGTTAAAAACTTTACCATTTACAATATAAAGGAATTTAAAAAAAAACGGCACATTGGGTACAAGACAATCCAGAAAGGGAACAGGGTACTCAACCTGCCCGGTTAGGGACATTAGGTACAATATAATGATCAGCAAAAGTTACCCTGATTCTATATAAATAGCCAATAACACTGAATTTGGGTCTGTGCCCCGTAAGTATATACAGTGGGGGAAATAAGTGTTTGATCGCTTGCAGATTTTACAAGTTTGCTCGCTGTCAAAGACATGCACAGTCTATAATTTTAAGGGTAGGTTAATTTTATCATTGAGAGATAGAATATCAAAAGTAAATCCAGAAAATCACATTGTATCAATTATATAAATTTGCATTTTGCAGTGAGAAATGAGTATTTGAACTGCTACAAACCATTAAGAGTTCTGGCTCCTACAGACCAGTTAGACGCTCCTAATCAACTCGTTACCTGCATTAAAGACAGCTGTCTTACATAGCCACCTTTATAAAAGACTCCTGTCCACAGACTCAATTAATCAGCCAGACTCTAACCTCTACAACATGGGCAAGACCAAATAGCTTTGTAAGGATGTCAGGGACAAGATCATAGACCTGCACAAATCTGGAATGGGCTACAACACCATAAGACGCTGGGTGAGAAGGAAACAACTGTTGGTGCAGTAGTAAGAAAATGGAAGAAATATAAAATGACTGTCAATCGACATCGATCTGGGTCATCATGCAAAATCTCACCTCATGGGGTATCTGTGATCATGAGGGTGAAAAATCAGCATAAAACTACACAGGGGGAACTTGTTAATGATCTCAAGGCAACTGGGACAACAGTCACCAAGAAAAACATTGGTAAAGGTACCGTCACACTCAGCAACTTTGCAACGAGAACGACAACGATCCAGCAGCGTCCTGGATAGCGATCTTGTTGTGTTTGACACGCAGCAGCGATCTGGATCCCGCTGTGATATCGCTGGTCGGAGCTAGAAGTCCAGAACTTTATTTCGTCGTCAGGTCGGCGTGTATCGTCATGTTTGATAGCAAAAGCAATGATGTCAGCAATGTTTTACATGGAGCTAACAACCAGCGAGAACAATAAGTGAGTCACCGTTACGTCACAGGATCACTCCTGCATCGTTGTGGAGCTGCTGTGTTTGACGTCTCTACAGCGACCAAAACAGCGACGCTCCAGTGATCGGCTCATTGTCTATATCGCTGCAGCGTCGCTCAGTGTGACGGTACCTTAACACATTAGCCATAAAGGTTTAAAATCCTGCAGTGCCCACAAGGTCCCCCTGCTCAAGAAGGCACACGTGCCGGCCTGTATGATGTTTGCTAATGAACACCTTCTCATTCTGTGAGTGATTGGGAAAAGGTGCTGTGGTCAGATAACACAAAAATTGAGGTCTTTGGCATTTAACTCAACTCGTCGTGTTTGGTGGAAGAGAAATGCTGCCTATGACCCAAAGAACATCATTCCCACTGTCATGCATGGAGGGGGAAACAGGTTTTGGGTGTGTTTCTCTGCTGAGGGCACAGGACTACTTCACTGCATCATTGGGAGAATGGAGGGAGCCATGTACCATAAAACCGAGTGACAACCTCCATGTCTCCGCCAGGACATTAAAAATGGGTTGTGGCTGGTTCTTCCAGCAGGACAATGACCCAAAACATACAGCCAAGGCAACAAAGGAGTGGCTCAAAAAGAAGCACATTAAGGTTATGGAGTGGCCTAGCCAGTCTCCAAACCTTAATCCCATTGAAAACTTATGAAGGGAGTTGAAACTCCGAGTTGCCAAGCGACAGCCTCAAAATCTTAATGATTTAGAGTTGATCTGCAAAGAGGAGTGGACCAAAATCCCTCCTGACATACGCAAACCTCATCATCAAATACAAAAAATCTGACTGCTGTGCTTGCCAGCAAGGGTTTTGCCACCAAGAATTAAGTCTTGTTTGCCAGAGGGATCAAATACTTATTTCTCTATATGGCCACCCCCTGTCACTGTCACTGTTTACATATAGTCTCTGTAGTTTACCCTTTCATGCTCATTACATATTATCCATTTTCTCTTGCTGGGCAGCATCTGTTTTCTCTCTTTTCTTTTCGGTCCAATCTTGTATTCCAGTGTGTATTTTTTTAAATTGTGTTATATTGGATTTGGTAATGCTTTTAGATGCAACTCTTTTTGTAAGAAAGAATCTAAACACGTAGTCCTGCTGCTTCTAGATAGCTGTTTTGTTGGTCTATATCTTTGCAATGCCTAGGAGGACTTATTATTTGGGAAATATTATGTTGAGTTGGTTCATCTAAAAGGCTCCTGGTGAACTTTTTATTTAATCTCGTATAGTGCCATTAATTTCCATTGTGCTTTACAGCCATCAACATCACTGTCCCCTAGGGGCTGTAGAGATTAGACTGAAAGAATCCATTGTATCTTTCTCCTGAAACATCTGGCTCATATCAAGAAACTTGAGCAAGTTGACATTTCCTTTTTATGCACGCATTCCTTCTGTTATTATAGCCTTTTACCTACATACTAGAGGTTGTAAATTTCACAGTATAGATAAGCTTTGTAAGAGAATGTGAAATAATGAGCGCTTGTGCGCATGTCTGTAAATGCATAACTCTTTTTCTTTATAAAGGAGGGGTAAAGCCCAGAGAGTCAGACGCGCTCCTGAGCTTCCCCTGTATATGATCACACAATACTTTGTTTGCGTGTCATTTACCTGGAAGCTTACCTCCAGTAAGCCAGGGACTGAGAAGGACTTAACATTTCTTTGGCGCATCGAACAGGGACCTGAGATAAGAGTATTTGCTCGAGATTTACCTGCGGATACGGACAACGGAGATCTGGGATAATGGACGGCAAATGAACTGAAAAACCTGGCCAGGTAAGAGACATTATTAGTTCTCTTTTATCTGCCCTGTATTATCCGAAAGATCTCTATGAGCCGTGTCACGCTGGGTTAGTCTAGTAGTGAGTAGATACCTATAAAACTCGGGTTACCATATTGTATAGACTTATGAGTCCTGTCCCTGGCAGTGTGTGAACAGTGTGAAGGTTGTGGTATGTTGTGAAAGAAGAGCAAAAGTGCGTAGAAAAATAAGCCGAAATAGTTGGGGTATAAGCCTTATACACGGAAGTCAGCCTAACTGGGTCATGTGGTTGCGTTCTTCTTCTCCGCCCATGCTTGACTCTTATTAAGTGCTTAAACCTCCTTTATTTCTGGATAAGGTTTGATAGAATGAGCCCAGGACGCGGTTTTCATGAGCCTGGGACAAGTATGCTAACTGACACAGAAAGTTTTGTGATCTGTATGGTGTTGCTGGGTCTGTCTGCGTGCATAATAGCACTTAAGTACGTCCTGCATATTAGAAGAAACGGAGCAGACGAGCCCTTCAATATTTTAGCTCCCTAGGAGAGAAGGCAACGAGACGCCACCAACAGAGGAAGTGGTTGTCCAAACGTCACCTAGGGTAGTCATAGCTAATATTGAAAAGAAAAATGGGAAATAAACAGACCAAAACTGTCTTAGGACAAGTGGAAGCAGCAGATATCATACAGGAAAGATGTGGAAAGACAGTCAGAAGGCAGATTAGAAGGGTAAGAGAAAAATTGGGAATTTCAGAAGCACTTATGTTCAGTACAGAATGGGAAAAACTGAGTAAAGAACGAGGTGGAATTATCAAAGACAATGGGTGGGAAGAAATCATACACTGTATGATAGAGGTCTCAAAAACAGCTAAAGAGGAGAATTGGAAGTACGATCCAGACACTTCCAAATGGATCATGGGGAAGGGAAAAAGTTGTGACATAATCCCCCCACCTTACCTAGATCCAAAAGCCCAATCATTTGTACCATCTGGAAGAGCAGAAGGAGGAAAACAATTTCCAGCCTTGTATCCCAATCTTGGTGGGGTAGGAGGATGGGAATGTTCACACTGTGGACAACAAAATCCAGATTGGAGAAATGATTGCCTAGCCTGTGGTACACCTAGATATGGCGCTGTACTTGCCCCTGTTAGGGTAGTACCAAGACCTTTTAGAGAAGCTGGTGCTGACGGGGTAATGAACACCAGATATCATCAGACCAGACAATACTTTCCTTGGTCCCCTGCCGAGGGTATGTCCCTCCTGCATAATGCGCCTGATCCCACTCAATATCCTATCCGATTTGCGCAGTATATACAACAAATCATGCAGACTCATGCTGGGGTCTGGGCGGACGGGGAAGAATTATGTAGAATGAAAATGTCCCCCGGACTTTTTCAGGAATTATTGACACACCTACAGCCCAATAGACCAGTGGCAGAAGGGGGTGCCTTACAGACAGAAGCATCAGGTACCCAGTTCACAGAGGCATTAATAATTTTCATGAGAGGAAAACAGAGGGAAAGGGGGTCTACAGGTGTGATTATGCAGAAATTTGGGCAAAGTATTGAAGAATATAGTCAAGAACTAGAAAATAGCTTTAGGGATGAAGGATTGGATTTGACTGATGCTTCAGTAAGGAGACTTTTTACAAAACAATTAATAGAGGGGCTAGATCCAAAAATCAGAGAAAAATTTAAATCCTCTACTCCAGATTGGAGAACAATTGAACAACCAAATATTGTGAAACAACGATGTTTAGGAATAGCCATGGATATGAGAGAGAATCGTAAGCCTGTTAGAATAGCACAAGCTAATACAGGAGGAAGAGTGAGACACAATTTTCTTTGCCACTACTGTAAAAAGCCAGGTCATTTCCAAAGAGAGTGCAGGAAGAAGTTGGCAGATATAAAGTCAGGCAAATTTGTTCCCAGAAATAACCCTCCCCAAACGGACAACCAGCAGAAATCTACCATCATAGATGGTCCCATACCAGATTCAGATTGACTCGATGTGTTACAAACTTCCCTACCAGCTAGAAGACCTATGATACAGGTGAATGTGGGGGGGAGAGAGATTCCATTTTTGATAGATACAGGTGCAACTTCCTCAATTTTGAATCAAGATTTTCTTCCGAATCCGGAAGATATTTCAGAACAAACAACTTTTGCTGAGGGTTATGATGGGGTAATTCGAACACTGCCATATACTGTGCCCCTAGAGGTCTCATTAGGACCTAAATGTTTTGCATCCAGATTTTTGCATGCCAGAGGTGCCCCAACATGTCTGTTAGGAACTGATGTACTAAAGAAATTAGAAGCTAACATCAAATTTAGGGACGATGGCACAGTTATGCTGACTATCCCTGATGATGCAGAATCATTAGAACAATATGTTAGAATTCAGGCTTTTGAGGATTATACTGAAGAAAAAGAGTGCACCACAGATCTAGACCTCTCAACGGTCCCAGAAACACTGTGGGCACAGGGTGACACTGATGTGGGATTATTGCATATCTCTCCTGTAAAATTATCTGTGCAACCAGGAACTGTTCTCCCACAGCTCAGACAATACCCTGTGAGTGCCCAGCAGGAATTAGCGATTACAAAACAGATAGAGGGATATAGAGAGAAAGGAGTTCTGGTAGAGATACAATCACCTGCTAACACTCCTCTGTATCCAGTCAAGAAGAGAACTCTTGATAAGGGTTCCATGCCCAAATATCGTATGGTACATGATCTAAGAGAAATAAACAAAGTTCTAGATCCAATCACCCCAGTTGTACCCAATCCTCATACGTTACTATCACAGATACCAGCCAGTTCTCAAGTGTTTACTGTAATAGATCTTTCAAATGCATTTTTCTCGGTTCCTTTACACCAAGATAGTTGGCATTTGTTTGCATTTACATTTAAGGGCAAACAGTTGGCGTGGACACGCCTTCCACAGGGAATGATACACTCCCCTACTCTTTATTCAAATGCCCTACAAACAGTTCTTCAAAGGTTTGAACCTGAATCACAGGTAGTAATTTTGCAGTATGTGGATGACCTACTACTTTGCTGCCCAGATCTAGAAACTGCAGAAAGGTCCACTGTGAGTTTACTATGTTTTCTAGAAAAAGAAGGGTGTAAAGTGAATAGACAAAAGCTACAAGTTTGTCAGATCAAAGTGGTCTTTCTAGGTCATTGCATTTCTCAAGGTAAAAAGCATCTTACACCTCAAAGAACTGAAGCAATAAGACAGATGAATGAGCCTAGAAATCATAAACAGCTACGAGCATTTTTAGGAATAGTGTCTCATTGTAGACAATGGATTATACATGCCAGTCAACTAATGCAACCACTGTATGACTGTGTAAAAAGTGAACCTTACTTGTTGACAAAAGAAGGTCAGATTTCGTTCCAACAATTAAAAGATGCCCTTGTTTCAGCTCCAGCGTTAGGGCTACCAGACTACACAAAATCATTTCAGCTTATGGCTGCAGAAGTTGATTCTCATGCTACAGGAGTTCTTACCCAGAAGCATGCAGGGAAACAAAGACCAATTGCATATCTTTCAGCAAGGTTAGATCCAGTAGCCAGGGCAGCGCCAACCTGTGTACGTGTGGTTGTTGCTGTCTCACTATTGTTGGACAAAGCATCAGAAATTGTCCTAGAGCATCCACTCACAGTTCAAACTACGCATGATGTTTATGGGATATTAAACCAGGTCCAACCAAAACACATTTCCATGGCCAGACATTTGCGGCTACAGTGTTCTTTGCTGCTCCCCTCTACTATCACATTTGTAAGGCTTCAGACTCTCAATTTAGCTACACTGCTACCTCTCGAGTCTGAAGGGGGGAATAAGGACACTGATCCACACGCAAATTTTTTCCCTACAGACACACATGATTGTACAGAGCTCATTTTACAAGAAACAGCAGGCTTACCCAATGTATCCGAAACACCACTTCAAAATCCAGATTTAGAGCTGTTTATAGACGGTAGTAGGTTTGCAGATGACACAGGTAACTTCCATACAGGGTATGCAGTTGTGTCAGAATCTGAAACTCTCAAAGCAGAACCACTTCCACCAAAACAGTCTGCACAAGAAGCAGAACTAACAGCATTAATTGAAGCGCTAAAAATAGCTGAGAATCAGACAGCTAATATATACACTGATTCTAGGTATGCACATGGTATTGTGTTTGACTTTGGAGTAATCTGGAGAGCTAGAGGTTACATGACAGCGTCAGGCCAACCTGTAAAACATGCTTCTCTGATCAAACAGATCTTAGAGGCTGCACAAGAAACAAAAGAAGTAGCAGTAATTAAGGTAGCTGCACATGTGAGACTCGACACTAGGGAATCTAGGGGAAATGATAGGGCTGATAAAGCAGCCAAGGCAGCAGCGGTCAAACCCTTACAGCAGGTTCATACTGTAAACCCCACAGAAAATACTGAAGATAGACTGAGACAAGCACAGGAAGATGCAGGAGAAGAGGAGAGGGACAGGTGGAAAAAGGAAGGGGCAGAAGAACAAGCAGGAATTTGGAAGAAAGATGGACTAATATGTCTACCTAGAGCCTGGTACCCGATTGTAGTTGGTGGACTGCACCACCCTACTCATGTGTCTGCAAATGCAATGACACTACTGGCAAAGCAAGTCTGGTTGGCTCCAGGTTTTGGCAACTACGCAAGAGACTATTGTGCTGCATGCGTTATATGCCTGGCACATAATCCCGGACAGACGACAAAGACCCCTATGAAGCACCACGTCCGACCTCTCTATCCGTTTCAGCGATTACAAATAGACTTTATCCAGCTGCCAAAAAGTAATGGGTATGAGTATGTGTTGGTGTGTGTGGACATGTTCTCAGGGTGGCCAGAGGCCTATCCAGTTCGGAAGGCTTCAGCTAAAAACACTGCTGTAAAGCTAGTTGCCGAACTGATACCCTGTTACGGTCTCCCTGAAGTGATCGAGTCAGATAGGGGTACTCATTTTACTGGAGAAATATTTCAAAATGTACTGAAAATGTTGGGTGTTGAAAGTCAGTTACACACTCCATACCATCCTCAAAGTTCTGGTAAGGTGGAACGCATGAATGGAACTTTAAAATTAAAAATACAGAAAGCCATGGCTGAAACAGGAAAGCCTTGGACAGAATGCCTTCCACTGGCCCTTTACTCAATACGCAATACCCCAAGGGGTAAGACTAAACTGTCTCCATATGAAATTTTGTTTGGCAGGACTGCCAATTTAGGATGTTATTTTCCACAACAACTTGTGTTAAATATTGAGTCATTGACTTCTTATGTGCAAAACCTCCAGAAACAATTAACTAAGGTGCATGCACAAGTTTTTGCTTCTCTTCCAGATCCTGACAACACTGAAGGAAGTCACAAGTTGGAACCAGGTGATCAAGTCTATGTAAAAAGACACACCAGAAAGGCTCTTGAACCAAGATTTGACGGACCCTTCCAAGTCCTGTTGACAACACCTACATCAGTCAAGCTTGAAGGAAAGGCATCATGGATACATGCAAGCCACTGCAAAAAAGCAGTACAAAACTCATGATATTGATGTTAATAATGTTAACACAGATGTGGGATAAATTAGTTAGAGCCACGGATTATCTAGATGATCAGATTTGGGATATATTGGATATACTAAACACTAGTATAGCTGTACAGAATCAGCTTATAATAGTCATCAACCAACATACTCTGGTATTGGATTACCTAACTGCCTCACAAGGAGGTATGTGTCAAATCATCGGACCCACCTGCTGTCATTATATAGACTCGAATAGTACTATGAGTATGACATTTAAATTAAAGGACGTACAACGACTCAGAGATCAGTATGATAAAGACAATGACCAGAATAAGGATAGCTGGTGGTCTGATACTTTCTCTTTTCTCAACCCAGCCAACTGGTTCAGAGGGATTGGTGGGTGGGTTGCTGGGATCATGCAGAGCATAATACATATAGTTATAATTATTGTAGTCATATACGTACTATTCCAGATTGTGCTCAAGGGTATCTCAGTATGCACAGATAAACTTTGTGTAATAGATGCAAGAGTATAAAGTTTTTTTTCTTTCTCCTTTATTCTTATGTTATCCTCTAGTGATTCTGATTAATATTACTGTACTAATTTTTGTTTTTATATTTTAGTATACTGCTAAAGAAGAAAATAATTTGCAATAGAAGAATTAATACTAGATTTGATTCTCTTATTAATAATATAAGTGTGTGTATGTGTAATACCAAAAATAAAGGCTTTGTCTTTGGCCCTATGGTAATAAATAAAAGGAATATGTCAAAGGGGGGAATTGTAGAGATTAGACTGAAAGAATCCATTGTATCTTTCTCCTGAAACATCTGGCTCATATCAAGAAACTTGAGCAAGTTGACATTTCCTTTTTATGCACGCATTCCTTCTGTTATTATAGCCTTTTACCTACATACTAGAGGTTGCAAATTTCACAGTATAGATAAGCTTTGTAAGAGAATGTGAAATAATGAGCGCTTGTGCGCATGTCTGTAAATGCATAACTCTTTTTCTTTATAAAGGAGGGGTAAAGCCCAGAGAGTCAGACGCGCTCCTGAGCTTCCCCTGTATATGATCACACAATACTTTGTTTGCGTGTCATTTACCTGGAAGCTTACCTCCAGTAAGCCAGGGACTGAGAAGGACTTAACAGGGCTTACTATCTAAATGCCTATATTGTGACAGAGTCAATGGTGAAGTGGTAGAGGGGTGATACATGTCACTGCACATGATGGCGTCAGTGATGTAAAACCAGAGTAGTTTCCTCCAGCACACAACGTGTTGAAAGGATGAAGTGAAAGTTATGCTATGGGCTGGTTTTAGTGGACATCCATAGAGCGGGTGGGAGGGGGTCCACTGCATCTCCACAGACCTGAAAGAACCTGTGTGATGTCAAGATCATGTGATCAGTCACATCATGGAGGAGTCACAAGGTCTGGGCTTAAATGGCAGAAGGCCAGAGCTTTCAGTGTTCAGTGTGTGTTCTGTCAGCCAAGAGCGGGAGAAACCCTGCTCACAGCAGGACTGTGTTTGTTCTGCCACCATTTTGGTTTTGTTTTCCTGTTTTGCCCAGAGCGCTGTTTTTTTCTTTACTACACCTTGGTTTATGATGACTACAATAAACCAAAAGAATTTCTTAAAGCTGCAGTGTACCCGATTCTTCCTCCATGTGCAGCCGAGTGAGCCGATCTACCACAATATGTATAGTTTATTATTTCCAGAAAAGCCTTATCATACGAGTGAGATATGTCTCCATAAAGAATAGATAATTGTAAAACGTCTAGGGGTCTGGCTGTGAAAACCATAGCTATGACTGGAGGTCCAAAGCCCACAGTGTGATTGGGACATTAGTGAACATGTGTAACCACTCCCATGGGCAGTGAATGAAGTGTTGTTCATACATGGTCAATGCCACTTCATTCACACAAGAGACATTGGGATCTTTTTTCTTGTAATTGGTGGGAGTCCAAACAGACTAACCACCCGCGATAATAAAGCTATCATCTATCCAGTAGATGGATGATGCTTAAGAACTACCCCTGCAAGTAAAACGTGACTTTGGTTGAAATTTTTCAACATTACTTTTTTACTCTATCACTCCAAGTGTTATTAAAGGAACTCTGTTTTGCTATTAAATCTGAGAATACCATAATATAGGGGCAGAGACCTGATAGCAGAGATGTGTTACTTCCTATTAGTGTTTTATCAGCAAGAGATTATCACTGCAGGATTAGGTGTCGCATTCCAGGCAGTCCTGCTAATCCATGTAACCTCGCCCAAACCACTGATTGGCAGCTTGATGACAATGCACAGTGTACCCAGGAAGCTGCCAATCAGTGGTTTGGGCGGGGTTATACGTCGCTCAGCATTTTGAGCACTTCTACATCTACAGCAGAGATAACAGGGATTTCATCAAAACTACACCAAGCAGCCAAGTAAGTGACACATCACTGAAATCAGGCTGTCTGACCCTACATCATGCAGCTTTCAGATTCCATGACAAAAACCTACTGATAGATTCCCTTTAATTTACTTTGATCAACAAGCCCATGTGATGCACCATGCCCTCTGTATTGTGGGCAGGCATTTATTTCTGTAAATAGAATACAATTTACATGATGGGGCAAATGGCTAGCACTTGTTCAGTGGGACATGATTGCTAGCATCATACATGGGAATGTGGCTGCAACGTATATAGGGGTTATGAAGCAGAATAAAGGCTTGCACAATATGTACCTAGATGTAATGAATGGCTTCACTGCTATCTAGCCTCCACAAGTCATTAACACATGTCAGAAAGCTGCATCGGAGACTGATTTGAGTGTGTAAATCCACACTGGTGCCTAGAATGAAGAAGTCGGTTGCGTCCTCATTAGTTCAGCTAGTAAAAACCAGATCCATTGGGTGTTATCTTATATTTGTGCACAAAAGCTTCCGTTCTATATTCAGCCCACATCTCCAGTGTCAATTATTACTGCAAAACACCAAATATCTCTACATTTTCTACAGATTTTATAAGGCTAAGAAGATTAATGCCCTTTTTTGGACTGCTATTCCTTATCAGTTTCCTATTTGACTGAAGACTGATTAAGTTAAAAACAATGCAGCTTTAATGGGATGTTGTGCATTAACATTGCAGTCCTCTAACAGCCCTGCATAGACAAACATCACGTGCCAGCCGTGACTGAATACCAATTTCGCCGGAAGAACACAGGCAAGATTAAGCATTTGATTTCCACAGAGCGCTCCCCCAGCATTAGATCATACATTTGTATTCTCGTCCCCTGATAAATGCAATGTGCTTTACCTGGAACATCCTGACTCCGAATCGCATAGACTGCAAAGACAGCAGAAATCTACAACCAATTTATTACCAAGGACTCCTGTCTCCGCACATAGCTATTCTTCATATTCTCTAGAGCAATAGAAATTTGCTTAAGAAATATATATCTTCAAAGCTCAAGTCGTATTGCTTAAAAACGAGCTTGAACGTAAGGAAAAACAATATTTCACCAAGCTGTACATCACCAACTTCAGCTGATCCAACTGGTAAACTGAATTATTCAGCTGATCTCCAAAGAGGTGCCTCACTTCGAAGCCCAGGCAATAATTATTATTATTATTTGTGAAACCTAAAATCAACTGTTTAATTTGCCTGCAGTGCCTCCACAGGGGAAATTAAGTATTACGACATTCTCAATCAAAACGCAGGACAGCAAAGGTCCTCCAGGGCATGTGACCTTCTACATAGCCTTTCTCCACAATGAACAAAGGATGAGGAACCACCCATAACAATTCAGAATTTCGCAAGAAAATATTAGCTGCTGCTGACGGTCAATCCAAAAAGGTTAATAAAAGTGAGCTTGAATATTTAAGGAGGTAAAATTATTTTGTCTTTCTTAGGGGACTATCTATGTGTGAAGAATTATTATGCAAGTAAATGAATAACATAAATGCTCACATCTCAATTGGTTATTTTCATCTGTTAAAGTGAGAATAATAAAACAACTCAAAATGTGCAAAAATAGCTTTTCCGACATTTAAAAAAATATCAGTGATCAATATAGCCTCTTTTCTTTTCTATTCTTCTATTTTCTTACTCTTATGGAGTCATAAGCTCCATCCATGGATTCTGTCAGTATCTTAATCTGTTGACGATATATATATACTGTATATACATAGATGCTTCTCACAAAATTAGAATATCATCAAAAAGTTAATTTATTTCAGTTTTTCAATGCACAAAGTGAATCTCAGATATTATAAAGAGTGATCTATTTCAAGTGTTTATTTATGTTAATGTTGATGATTATGGCTTACAGCCAATGAAAACCAAAAAGTCATTATCGCAATAAATTAGAATACTTTATAACACCAGCTTGAAAATTGATTCAGGGCTCATTTTGCATTAATTACGGTATCAATGCAGTGTGGCATGGAGGTGATCAGCCTGTGGCGTTGCTGAGGTGCTATGGAAGCCCAGGTTGCTTTGATAGCAACCTTCAGCTCATCTGCATTGTTGTGTCTGGTGTCTCTCATCTTCCTCTTGACTCATAGATTCTCTATGGGGTTAAGGTCAGGTGAGTTTGTTGGCCAATCAAATACAGTTATACTGTTGTTTTTAAGCCAAGTATTGGTACTTTTGGCAGTGTGGACAGGTGCCAAGTCCTGCTGGAGAATGAAATTTCTATCTCCAAAAAGCTTGTTGGCAGAGAGAAGCATAAAGTGTTCTAAAAATTCCTGGTAGACAGATGCGCTGACTTTAGTCTTGATAAAACACAGTGGACCTACACCAGCAGATGACATGGCTCCCCAAACTATCACTGATTGTGGAAACTTCACACTAGACTTCAAGCAGCTTGGATTGTGTGTCTCTCCACTCTTCCTCCAGACTCTGGGACCTTCATTTCCAAATGAAATGCTCAATTTACTTTCATCTGAAAACAACACCTTGGACCACCGAGAAACAGTCCAGTTCTTTTTCTCCTTTGCCCACGTTAGACGCTTCTGGCGTTGTCTGTTGGTCATGAGTGGCTTGACACAAGGAATTCAACACTTGTAGCCCATGTCCTGGATACGTCTGTGTGTGTTGGCTCTTGAAGCAATGACTCCAGTAGCAGTCCACTCCTTGTGAATCTCCCCCAAATATTTAAATGGCCTTTTCTTAACAATCCTTTCAAGGCTGCAGTTATCCCGGTTGCTTGTGCACCTTTTTCTACCACACTTTTTTCTTCCACTCAACTGTCCAATAATATGCTTGGATACAGCACTCTGTGAACAGCCAGTTTCTTTAGCAATCATAATAATAATAATAACAATAATCTTTATTTATATAGCGCCATCATA
Source organism: Ranitomeya variabilis (assembly GCF_051348905.1). Classification (NCBI taxonomy): domain Eukaryota; kingdom Metazoa; phylum Chordata; class Amphibia; order Anura; family Dendrobatidae; genus Ranitomeya; species Ranitomeya variabilis. The sequence continues at coordinate 325,445,112 of NC_135233.1, read as the reverse complement.
TTCTGCAGTGCTTTACAGTTAAACAGTTTCAGCAATGACCTTTTGTGGCTTACCCTCCTTGTGGAGTGTGTCAGTGACTGCCTTCTGGACATCTGTCAAGTCAGCAGTCTTCCCCATGTTTGTGGATCCTACTGAAACAGACTAAGGGACCTCTTTAAAAGCTTAGAAAGCCTTTACAGGTGTTTTGGTAAATTATTCTAATCTACTGAGATAATGGCTTTTGGGTTTTCATTGGTTGTAAGCCATAATCATCAACATTAACAGAAATAAGCACATGAAATAGATCGCTCTGTTTGTAATGACTTTATATAATATATGAGGTTCACTTTTTGTATTGAAGAATTGAAATAAATTAACGTTTCTGTGGGCAACTTCATCTTTGTGTTCTACAGAGATGTTTTATTTATTCACATCACCCTATTAGTCTTTCTTGGAAGAACAGCAACATTTTGGCAGGACAAATTATATGAACTTTACAAACAACACAACATCGGAAATGACTCATTAGCTGTGTGCATTAGATGGTAATCAGTCGGAGAGATGTCTCACTAGCTAAGAAATTTCTCCATTTCCATGTGGGGGGACCACTTGTGTATGTTTTATTAACCCACATGAGCGTTTTAAAGAACAAAAGAGTCTGCAAAAGGCAATTTGCATTTGGCACATCTACAAATATTGTGTATTTACTGGGTGCTGTAAATGTTCTATTAGTGGCCTCTGAAGCTGGGATATGTCTTCCCTGTAACTCAGCAAGCACAGGATGACTGAAGAATATCAATGGAGCACATAGAAGAAAGAGATGCGTCTTTACTTTGTAACATCATAAGCGCCTGCTTTATAAGATGTTCTTTGATTTCATGATTAAATCTGTACAAGTATGGACCTAACAGCAGGATATTTACTGCTCTGGGCACCGACCTTTGCAAAAAAAGTCTATGAAAACTGTCATAGGGAAAAATTAAAGTCCACAATACATCTCCAGAGAAGGGACACATCAGCATCACATTGAACAGTAGGACTCACACTGAACAAATGGGATTAATTGTGGCAGGGAAAAAAAAAATTAGTTATAACTAGAGAAGTGAGAAAGAGAGCTAACACTTCAACCACCATTGAAGTGACCAGGTATTTAAAGCATAGAAACACTTTAAAAAAAAGACAGAAAGTCTGAGATTTGTTTAATCAGAGGCAGGAAAGTACACTTCTCAGGCATAAGCTTCCTCTGATCAAAGCCAGGAACGCAGGCCTTTTGGCAGCAGCAGTCAGTGATGAAAATTGGGGTTTTGCATTGATCTGATATTTAGGGGTGATATATTTTCGCCATCGTAGCCAAGGGTCAGACATAACACATTCACTCACATCCCCGTAAGGTCGTTCTAAACCCTCCAAATTAATATCGGGGCGATGGATTGTGCTATCCATGCCATGACTCATTTCTATTGACAATAAAATCATGCTAAGAAACATAACGACAATTTATTTTGCCTGGGACTTCCATAAGTGATTAATATCCGGCAAGTCAAGGATCTCATGGAATTCTGAAAGACCTAGTACATCCTAAAACCAGTCCCCCTTTTCTGAAGCATATGAAGCATATGTACAGGAGCTTCTCACAAAATTAGAATATCATCGAAAAGTTAATTTATTCCAGTTCTTCAATACAAAAAGTGAAACTCATATATTATATAGTCATTACAAACAGTGATCAATTTCAAGTGTTTATTTCTGTTAATGTTGATGATTATGGCTTACAGCCAATGAAAACCCAAAAAGTCATTATCTCAGTAAATTAAAATAATTGATAAAAGCCACATGCAACGGCTTCCTAAGCGTTTAAAAAGGTCCCTTAGTCTGTTTCAGTAGGCTCCACAATCATGGTAGCAGCAGCTGTCTGAGTGGCTGATCTCAGATGATCTAGAAGTAAAGATGCTGGATCCTGGAGTGGTGTGGTTACATGTGGTCTGCGACTGTGATACCAGCAGGATGTACTGCCAAATTCTCTGAAACACCTTTTGGAGATGGCGTATGGTAGAGAATTGAGCATTCACTTCATGGGCAACAGCTCTGGTGGACATTCTTGCATATTATGGCCAACCTAAGGCAAATCTGGAATGTCACATCTGTCAGGTGGATGGACTGTCTCGGCAAAGGAGAAGTGCTCACTAAGGCTACGTTCACATTAGCGTTAAGCTAATGTGCGTCGGGTTTGCATCGGCGACGCAGCGGCGACGCATGCGTCATGCGCCCCTATACTTAACATGGGGGACGCATGCGGTTTTTTTTGTTGCGATGTGCGACACATGCGTCTTTTTTGCCGCAAGCGTCGGACCAAGAAAACGCAACAAGTTGCATTTTTCTTGCGTCCGATTTTCGGCAAAAACCGACGCATGCGTCGCAAAACGCAGCGTTTTTGCGTGCGTTTTGATGCGTTTTTGCGTGCGTTGTGCGTTGCGTCGCGGACGCAGCGGCGCACAACGCTAGTGTGAACGTAGCCTAACACAGATTCAGACAAATTTGTGAACAATAATGTCTTCTGTGTACATAGAAAAAGTGTTAGACCCTTGAGATCAGCTCATGAAAATTGGGAGCAAAAACAGAAGTGTTACATTTATATTTTTGTTCAGTAACATATATCATACATACATATGTATGATACCGTACAGAGTGGTGTACTGCAGAATTTCCTTTACATGTTTGGGCATCCCCTATGGTACATTAAATACATTAATGATGACTCGAGACTTGCCTTTGCTTCCTAGTACTTCAAAGGTTTCTTCTGCAAATAATTAATATGGAAAGAAAATATGCAATTGGATTTCCCTTTTTACTATTGAGTAGAGAGCACAGAATGGTCCTAATCAATCCAACTTGCATTTAAATGAGGAAGTCAGCCAAACTCTGATGAACGAGGTAATTTCAATCAACACAGATAACCGTTCTAGGAGAGAGAATGAGGAAGACTTGGGCAAATATGGGAATTAAAATTTTTTTTAATTACAATCGATACATTATAGCAATAGGCAAAGAAATTGCAGAAGAAAATGGAAATTTTAACAGAACAAAAACAATCCCTGAAAATGAAAACAACAGCTGAGAGGTGCCAATGACACATTAGCCTAAATGAATGTAAATTTATCACACAGACTATGCGCTGTGCTTTCTCAGCCTCCGCAATGCTTGGACTACATTGCTTATAGCTATGCAATTAATTAAATTGGGATTCCCAACACAAGTAAAAAAAATGGACAAAGAGAATTTATCTCTAAGGGATTGTATGTGATCATCCAGGATGGAGCCTCATAAACATGGAGGCCTTTTGTAATTCTGTATATGCATTGTAAAGGGTCAATTAGACTGAATGATGAACTCCTCTACACCAGGACAGAAGTACATAGCAGCTATATCCTACATGGAACGCGTTCTACATCAACCTCCTTAACTGCTCACAATAACAGTCATTTTGATCAGGGGAGGTCATTTTTACCAGTGGATTTCAGAGGTCTACTGTACTGTATATACTTTATACAGTGGCATGTGTAAGTTTATACACACCACTGTATAAATTATATACAGTAGACCTCTGAAATCCTCTCTTGCTTTAATCAGCATTTTACAATGAGTAGGAGGTAAGAAATTGTTGCGTATGAAACTGTTAAACTTTAAAGTGCTGCGGAATATGTTGTCACTATATAAAGAATATTATTATAATTATTATTATTAAGAAATTTACATTTACATGCTTTTCAATCCCAATAAAAAGGCAAAAAGCCATTGTATTTAGAGTTTTATTTTATCAAAAAATATTTTGAACATTTTGTCGGATGTTGACTTTACCATTTATTGCTCATTTCTTGAATATGATTTCTATCCCAGGTCTGAGCAGTTGCACTCATAGATATATGGATTCCATTAGCTGAATTTGCCAAATGCAGCATCTTGTCCAATTATTCTATTAAATCCACATTCCAAGAGAGTTAATTAGTTTCTTGTGTTTTGTCATATTATGGAGGCAGCTGAGGAATGCATTAGTTCGGCTCACAAATAATTGTTGGTTATTCTTTTTAGTGCAAAATAATTAGTATTTGGCAGCGAGTGTGGAATCAATTAATCTGCTGTTGACATTGAGTTTGCGCTTGTGATGTACGAATGACCAAACTAATCAGAATTGTAATTATCGAGCACACATTGAATTATTTATTGGGCAAACCATGCTCCGCATTAGAGTCAATAGCTCTACTCCAGTTTGTGATGGTACCTGATCATGTACTTAGCAGTGTTGTCACAATCTAAGCCAAATGCTAGCTAGCTCTAGTTATTATTTTTTACTTTTAGCTTAAGGTGGGTGTGGGTTGCCGTACTTCCGAAATACATCACTTCAATAAATTCATACTGACTAAAATTCTTTCTTATTGTACTCTTTTTTCTTAATTTTACCAAATGTGTTGGGGACATGATTCTGTGGCTTGTTAGTGCAGCATTCCTCACAGACTGCACAGCTCTGCTGTTCTCAGAATGACATGTGACCAGACTATGGAACAAATGGCGCTATAATAATAAACAATAATAATAATTTGTCCTTCAGCCGCCTCCAAAAGGAAAAAAAGTTCTTCCATGTTTTTATTGGAAAAGGCCAATAATCAGGTCTGGTCACATGACCCTCCGTCAGCAGTCATTCTGAGAACAGCAGAGCTGTGCAGTCTGTAACAAAGGTTTTACTAACAAGTGAATGAGGAGAACCTGTAATACTTAAACATTAGTCTCTCAAAATCATGTCCACAGCACATTTTGATAAAATAAGGATGAAGTGGACACCTCTTTCAATAAATCAGTAATTCTGTAGCTACATTTACTAGAAAGCACCATGCAGAAATTGAACTTTTTATGATTGCTCAGGACTTTCCAGTAGAAGGAAAGTTATTAGGGTTGTCCACTAGGGTTGAGCGACTTTCATTTTTTTAAGATCGAGTAGGGTTTTGGGAAACCCGATTTTGTCCAGAGTCGAGTCGAGTGCAGTCGGCCGATTATCGCTAAAAGTCGGGGATCGACCGAAACACGAAACCCAATGCAAGTCAATGGGGAAGCATAGTCGGCAGTGAGTGGAGGCCAGGAAAACACCTACAGTGCCCATTTTAATGCCAAAAACATCCATTCTTGTTTCTGAAGCTTGCCAATCTTAATTAACTGTATAATAATAGTTGGGCATAGGGAATTGGGGGAAAGTTGTGGGGGGAGTAGGGCTGGCTCAAGTTTTTCGTGGGCCCAGGAAATGCGGACTACGTCACGGCGGTGTTGCAGGGAAAGGTAAGTATTTAAACGTTGCAAGTGCTGTGATCCTGAGCAAGCAGGGGGGGGCCCACTCGTTCGCATTGCCACTGGCACAGGGCCCCTCAAAGTACGGCGGTGTGTTTGCATGGCGGGGGCGCCTCCCACCAGCAGCGACACTTTTGCGTACTCTGAGGGGCCCTGTGCCAGTGACGTCGCCAACGAGTATGCCCCCCCACCTGATGAAGGAACCTGCACTTTCATCTGCACCTTCCTCTTTGTCCCTGTGTAAGGTGGTATAACATGCGGGAAGGGGAACCTTACTTTCAGCAGGGTCAGATTCTGGCTGTGTAGAGTACAAGGGGAATGTAGTGGTCTAGGTCAATGTACCAGCAGACTCATTTAGCAGTGGCTGGGCAATGGGCAGGATGAGGAGGAAACAGATATAGGGCCAAAGAATAAAGTAGGCTACATGCAGTTCAAAATTGGTAACAGGACTAAACAGGCGGCATTGCTTTGTTCAGTGGAGTAGCAAACCCAAGAGCAGCAGACACTGTTTCAAGGGCCTAACCACACTAGTAGGCCAAATGCAGTTTAATATCTGATAGTATAGGGCGAAAGCCAGAATGTGGAAGCTCAGCTTTGTTCAGTTGAGGACAACACCAGGGAGGGGCACACAGACAGACACCTTTAGTAGGCCGGAAAAGCCTATTGCATTTTTTAAAATGGTAATTTGGAGCAGAAGGTTGAAGCTCAGCTTTATTTAGTTGAGGGCAACACCAGGCAGGGGCACACAGACAGACACCTTTAGTAGGCTGGAAAAGCCTATTGCATTTTTTAAAATGGTAATTTGGAGCAGAAGGTTGAAGCTCAGCTTTATTTAGTTGAGGACAACACCAGGCAGGGGCACACAGACAGACACCTTTAGTAGGCCGGAAAAGCCTATTGCATTTTTTAAAATGGTAATTTGGAGCAGAAGGTTGAAGCTCAGCTTTATTTAGTTGAGGGCAACACCAGGGAGGGGCAGAAGCCGTTAGTAGGCCCTAACCACCATTTTTTTTTTTTAAAACCACTTAATGAGAGCCGGAAGGTTGAAGCTCAGCTTTATTTAGTTGAGGACAACACCAGGCAGGGGCACACAGACAGACACCTTTAGTAGGCCGGAAAAGCCTATTGCATTTTTTAAAATGGTAATTTGGAGCAGAAGGTTGAAGCTCAGCTTTATTTAGTTGAGGACAACACCAGGCAGGGGCACACAGACAGACACCTTTAGTAGGCCGGAAAAGCCTATTGCATTTTTTAAAATGGTAATTTGGAGCAGAAGGTTGAAGCTCAGCTTTATTTAGTTGAGGACAACACCAGGCAGGGGCACACAGACAGACACCTTTAGTAGGCCGGAAAAGCCTATTGCATTTTTTAAAATGGTAATTTGGAGCAGAAGGTTGAAGCTCAGCTTTATTTAGTTGAGGACAACACCAGGCAGGGGCACACAGACAGACACCTTTAGTAGGCCGGAAAAGCCTATTGCATTTTTTAAAATGGTAATTTGGAGCAGAAGGTTGAAGCTCAGCTTTATTTAGTTGAGGGCAACACCAGGCAGGGGCACACAGACAGACACCTTTAGTAGGCCGGAAAAGCCTATTGCATTTTTTAAAATGGTAATTTGGAGCAGAAGGTTGAAGCTCAGCTTTATTTAGTTGAGGACAACACCAGGCAGGGGCACACAGACAGACACCTTTAGTAGGCTGGAAAAGCCTATTGCATTTTTTAAAATGGTAATTTGGAGCAGAAGGTTGAAGCTCAGCTTTATTTAGTTGAGGGCAACACCAGGGAGGGGCAGAAGCCGTTAGTAGGCCCTAACCACCATTTTTTTTTTTTAAAACCACTTAATGAGAGCCGGAAGGTTGAAGCTCAGCTTTATTTAGTTGAGGACAACACCAGGCAGGGGCACACAGACAGACACCTTTAGTAGGCCGGAAAAGCCTATTGCATTTTTTAAAATGGTAATTTGGAGCAGAAGGTTGAAGCTCAGCTTTATTTAGTTGAGGACAACACCAGGCAGGGGCACACAGACAGACACCTTTAGTAGGCCGGAAAAGCCTATTGCATTTTTTAAAATGGTAATTTGGAGCAGAAGGTTGAAGCTCAGCTTTATTTAGTTGAGGGCAACACCAGGGAGGGGCAGAAGCCGTTAGTAGGCCCTAACCAAAGTTGAAGGCCAAATGCAGTTTAATTTCTGATACTATAGGCCGAAAGCCAGAAGGTGGAAGCTCCGATTTAGACAGTGGAGGACAATTTGAATTAGGGACTGCAGACAGACTTAGTAGGCTGTCCCCTGTGGACCATGCATCCACCACATTAACCCATTGCGCCGTAATGGACACGTAATCTTCCGTGGCCATGCCTACAGGTCCATGCGTCTGTTGTCAGGTGCACCTTTGTACTCACAGATTGCCAGAGTGCATGGACAATGCGGTCTTCTACATGCTGGTGGAGGGTTGGGATGGCTTTTCTCGCAAAAGAAGTGTCGACTGGTTAGCTTGTAGCGTGGTACAGCGTAGTCCATCATGGCCTTATTAATAGTAAATAAAATATATAACTAGGCTCTATGAACTTTTAAATAGGTTCCAGGGGTACACGGGCAGCATTGGTGTGGTCAGTGGAGGAGTATTGCAAGTAGGGGCTGCAGACAGGCTATCAAAGGCCTAAAATAACAAACAGTAGGCAGTCATGGCAGTTTTACATCGGTTACATGGATACACAGGCAGGCACTCCAGGCAGCATTGTGGTCAGTGGAGGAGTATTGCAAGTAGGGGCCGCAGACAGGCTATCAAAGGCCTAAAATAACAAACAGTAGGCAGTCATGGCAGTTTTACATCGGTTACATGGATACACAGGCAGGCACTCCAGGCAGCATTGTGGTCAGTGGAGGAGTATTGCAAGTAGGGGCCGCAGACAGGCTATCAAAGGCCTAAAATAACAAACAGTAGGCAGTCATGGCAGTTTTACATCGGTTACATGGATACACAGGCAGGCACTCCAGGCAGCATTGTGGTCAGTGGAGGAGTATTGCAAGTAGGGGCCGCAGACAGGCTATCAAAGGCCTAAAATAACAAACAGTAGGCAGTCATGGCAGTTTTACATCGGTTACATGGATACACAGGCAGGCACTCCAGGCAGCATTGTGGTCAGTGGAGGAGTATTGCAAGTAGGGGCCGCAGACAGGCTATCAAAGGCCTAAAATAACAAACAATAGGCTCATTGCAGTTTTACAGCGGTTACATGGATAGACGGGCAGGCAGCTTGGTGGTGAGTGGAGGAGTATTTAAAGTAGGGACCGCAGACAGGCTATCAAAGGCCTAACATAACAAACAATAGGCTCATGGCAGTTTTACAGCGGTTACATGGATACACGGGCAGGCAACTTGGTGGTCAGTGGAGGAGTATTTAAAGTAGGGACCGCAGACAGGCTTCAAAGGCCTAACATAAGAAAATGGGCTGGCTGTAGGCACTTTATAATTGGTTCCAGGGGTACACGGGCAGCAGTGGTCTGGCCAGTGGAGGACTAGTGGAAGGAGGGACCGCAGACAGGCTTCAAAGGCCTAACATAAAAAAACGGGCTGGCTGTAGGCACTTTATAATTGGTTCCAGGGGTACACGGGCAGCAGTGGTCTGGTCAGTGGAGGACTAGTGGAAGGAGGGACCGCAGACAGGCTTCAAAGGCCTAACATAAAAAAATGGGCTGGCTGTAGGCACTTTATAATTGGTTCCAGGGGTACACGGGCAGCAGTGGTCTGGCCAGTGGAGGACTAGTGGAAGGAGGGACCGCAGACAGGCTTCAAAGGCCTAACATAAAAAAATGGGCTGGCTGTAGGCACTTTATAATTGGTTCCAGGGGTACACGGGCAGCAGTGGTCTGGTCAGTGGAGGACTAGTGGAAGGAGGGACCGCAGACAGGCTTCAAAGGCCTAACATAAAAAAATGGGCTGGCTGTAGGCACTTTATAATTGGTTCCAGGGGTACACGGGCAGCAGTGGTCTGGCCAGTGGAGGACTAGTGGAAGGAGGGACCGCAGACAGGCTTCAAAGGCCTAACATAAAAAAATGGGCTGGCTGTAGGCACTTTATAATTGGTTCCAGGGGTACACGGGCAGCAGTGGTCTGGCCAGTGGAGGACTAGTGGAAGGAGGGACCGCAGACAGGCTTCAAAGGCCTAACATAAAAAAATGGGCTGGCTGTAGGCACTTTATAATTGGTTCCAGGGGTACACGGGCAGCAGTGGTCTGGTCAGTGGAGGACTAGTGGAAGGAGGGACCGCAGACAGGCTTCAAAGGCCTAACATAAAAAAACGGGCTGGCTGTAGGCACTTTATAATTGGTTCCAGGGGTACACGGGCAGCAGTGGTCTGGTCAGTGGAGGACTAGTGGAAGGAGGGACCGCAGACAGGCTTCAAAGGCCTAACATAAAAAAATGGGCTGGCTGTAGGCACTTTATAATTGGTTCCAGGGGTACACGGGCAGCAGTGGTCTGGTCAGTGGAGGACTAGTGGAAGGAGGGACCGCAGACAGGCTTCAAAGGCCTAACATAAAAAAATGGGCTGGCTGTAGGCACTTTATAATTGGTTCCAGGGGTACACGGGCAGCAGTGGTCTGGTCAGTGGAGGACTAGTGGAAGGAGGGACCGCAGACAGGCTTCAAAGGCCTAAAATAACAAACAATAGGCTCATGGCAGTTTTACAGCGGTTACATGGATACACGGGCAGCTTGGTGGTGAGTGGAGGAGTAGTGCAAGGAGTGTCTGTCCCAGTACTCCCAAAATATAAATAGATGTTAATGTCTCGCAAAACAACCAAAACAAAAAAAAAGGTGGCATACTTAGGTACAGGGGTGGGCTCATCTGCTGAGTTTCTGACATAGTAATTTGGCAGTAACTATTTAATGGTGCCAATATAGGACACAGACACAGACTACTTTAAGTTGCATCATAGATGTCTACAAATTTGTATTGTCAGTGCCAGACATTGAAAGATGTCAGCGAATAGACTAAAGATTGGTGGAGCTGTGCGACATAATTTTGCATGTGGTAGAGCACATTTTGAGCTGGGGTAGGGGGGAACTCTCTAGAGGCCGGCGGGACCGCCCCAGGGCCCCTCATGTTACAACGGTGTGTCTGACGTTGGGTGCGCACCACCACCGCCAGAGACACTACATTGTACTATGAGGGACCCAGTAGCAATGCCGTCAACCAAAAGCGAGCACACCCACCTCTTCAGACAAACAGCAGTCTCACGGGTGCTTGCGCCAAGTCGCGATACCACGGCCCCGTGTGGGGAGTTTGGCCATTTAGGGAGGTGTAAACATGTCGTATGCTGTACAATCAGCTGCAGCAAATTAGACATTAGAAAAGTAATTCACAGGCAAGAGCCTTTCATAGGAAAGCTAGGTGTCGGCCGGGCAAGGTGGGGCAAAAGATTTCGAAATCCAGTTGTGGTTCATTTTAATGAATGTTAGATCGTCAACATTTTGGGTAGCCAGACGAGTCCTTTTTTCGGTTAATATTGAACCTGCAGCACTGAATACTCTTTCTGATAGGACACTTGCTGCCGGGCAAGCAAGCTCCTGCAATGCATATTCTGCCAATTCTGGCCAGGTGTCTAATTTGGAGGCCCAGTAATCAAATGGGAATGACGGTTGAGGGAGAACATCGATAAGGGATGAAAAATAGTTAGTAACCATACTGGACAAATGTTGTCTCCTGTCACTTTCAATTGATGCAGCAGTACCTGTCCTGTCTGCGGTCATAGCAAAATCACTCCACAACCTGGTCAGAAAACCCCTCTGTCCAACGCCACTTCTGATGTGTGCACCCCTAACACTCCTAGTCTGCTGCCCCCTGGAGCTCGTGTGAGAACGATCACGTGCGCTGTGTGCTGGGAATGCCTGAAGCAAACGGTCAACAAGAGTTGATTGTTTGGTTGCTAATATTAGTTCCAAGTTCTCATGTGGCATAATATTTTGCAATTTGCCTTTATAGCGTGGATCAAGGAGGCAGGCCAACCAGTAATCGTCATCGTTCATCATTTTCGTAATGCGTGTGTCCCTTTTTAGGATACGTAAGGCATAATCCGCCATGTGGGCCAAAGTTCCAGTTGTCAAATCTCCGGTTGTGATTGGTTGAGGGGCAGTTGCAGGCAAATCTACGTCACTTGTGTCCCTCAAAAAACCAGAACCCGGCCGTGACACGCAACCAATTTCCTGTGCCCCCGGGAAAGGTTCGGCATTAAAAATATACTCATCCCCATCATCCTCCTCGTCCTCCACCTCCTCTTCGCCCGCTACCTCGTCCTGTACACTGCCCTGACCAGACAATGGCTGACTGTCATCAAGGCTTTCCTCTTCCTCTGGTGCAGACGCCTGCTCCTTTATGTGCGTCAAACTTTGCATCAGCAGACGCATTAGGGGGATGCTCATGCTTATTACGGCGTTGTCTGCACTAACCAGCCGTGTGCATTCCTCAAAACACTGAAGGACTTGACACATGTCTTGTATCTTAGACCACTGCACACCTGACAACTCCATGTCTGCCATCCTACTGCCTGCCCGTGTATCCTCCCACAAATAAATAACAGCACGCCTCTGTTCGCACAGTCTCTGAAGCATGTGCAGTGTTGAGTTCCACCTTGTTGCAACGTCTATGATTAGGCGATGCTGGGGAAGGTTCAAAGACCGCTGATAGGTCTGCATACGGCTGGCGTGTACAGGCGAACGTCGGATATGTGAGCAAAGTGCACGCACTTTGAGGAGCAGGTCGGAGAACCCAGGATAAGTTTTCAATAAGCACTGCACCACCAGGTTTAAGGTGTGAGCCAGGCAAGGAATGTGTTTCAGTTGGGAAAGGGAGATGGCAGCCATGAAATTCCTTCCGTTATCACTCACTACCTTGCCTGCCTCAAGATCTACTGTGCCCAGCCACGACTGCGTTTCTTGTTGCAAGAACTCGGACAGAACTTCCGCGGTGTGTCTGTTGTCGCCCAAGCACTTCATAGCCAATACAGCCTGCTGACGCTTGGCAGTAGCTGGCCCATAATGGGACAACTGGTGTGCAACAGTGTCATCTGCCGATGGAGTGGTTGGCAGACTGCGTTCTGTGGAAGAGCTGTAGCTTCTGCAGGAGGACGAGGAGGAGTAGGAGGAGGGGGTGCGAATGCCTACAGCCAACTGTTTCCTAGACCGTGGGCTAGGCACAACTGTCCCTAAATTGATGTCGCCTTTGGACCCTGCATCCACCACATTCACCCAGTGTGCCGTGATGGACACATAACGTCCCTGGCCATGCCTACTGGTCCATGCATCTGTAGTCAGGTGCACCTTTGTACTCACAGATTGCCTGAGTGCATGGACGATGCGCTGTTTAACATGCTGGTGCAGGGCTGGGATGGCTTTTCTGGAAAAAAAGTGTCGACTGGGTAGCTCGTATCGTGGTTCAGCGTACTCCATCAGGGCTTTGAAAGCTTCGCTTTCAACTAACCGGTAGGGCATCATCTCTAACGAGATTAGTCTAGCTATGTGGGCGTTAAAACACTGTGTACGCGGATGCGAGGATAAGTACTTCCTTTTTCTAACCAGAGTCTCATGTAGGGTGAGCTGGACTGGAGAGCTGGAGATCGTGGAACTTTCGGGTGTGCCGGTGTACATGGCAGACTGAGAGACGGTTGGAGACGGTATTGTTTCCGCCGGTGCCCTAGATGCAATATTTCCTCCTACAAAACTGGTGATTCCCTGACCCTGACTGCTTTTGGCTGGCAAAGAAACCTGCACAGATACTGCCGGTGGTGCGGAAAATGGTGGCCTTACAGTGACGGAAGGGATGTTGCGTTGCTGACTAGCTTCATTGGCCGAGGGTGCTACAACCTTGAGGGACGTTTGGTAGTTAGTCCAGGCTTGAAAATGCATGGTGGTTAAGTGTCTATGCATGCAACTAGTATTTAGACTTTTCAGATTCTGACCTCTGCTTAAGCTAGTTGAACATTTTTGACAGATGACTTTGCGCTGATCAGTTGGATGTTGTTTAAAAAAATGCCAGACTGCACTCTTCCTAGACTCGGATCCCTTTTCAGGGATTGCAGACTGAGCTTTAACCGGATGGCAACGCTGTGCTCCAACAGGTTTTGGCTTTGACACGCGTTTTGGGCCAGATACGGGCCCGGCAGATGGAACCTGTTGCGATGTTGATGCCTGCTGCGGCCCCTCCTCCACCTCTGCCTCTGAACTACTGCCGCCTGCACCCTGTTCCCCCAATGGCTGCCAATCGGGGTCAATAACTGGGTCATCTATTACCTCCTCTTCGAGCTCGTGTGCAACTTCGTCTGTGTCACTGTGTCGGTCGGTGGTATAGCGTTCGTGGCGGGGCAACATAGTCTCATCAGGGTCTGATTGTGGATCTGTACCCTGAGAGGGCAATGTGGTGGTCTGAGTCAAAGGAGCAGCATAGTACTCTGGCTGTGGCTGTGCATCAGTGCACTCCATGTCAGAATATACTTGTAATGGGCATGGCCTGTTAAATGTTTCACTTTCTAAGCCAGGGACGGTATGTGTAAAGAGCTCCATGGAGTGACCCGTTGTGTCGCCTGCTGCATCCTTCTCTCTTGTTGTAGTTTTTGCTGAGGAGGACAAGGAAGCGACTTGTCCCTGACCGTGAACATCCACAAGCGACGCGCTGCTTTTACATTTACCAGTTTCGGAAGAGGAGGCAAAAGAGCTAGAGGCTGAGTCTGCAATGTAAGCCAAAACTTGCTGTTGCTGCTCCGCCTTTAAAAGCGGTTTTCCTACTCCCAGAAAAGAGAGCGTTCGAGGCCTTGTGTAGCCTGACGACGAAACTGGCTCCACAGCTCCAGACTTAGGTGGAATATTTTTATCCCCACGACCACCTGATGCTCCACTACCACTACCATCATTACCAGCTGACAATGAACGCCCACGACGACCTCTTGCACCAGACTTCCTCATTGTTTTAAAATCTTAACCAAAGTAACTTTATTTGTTGCTGTCAAACAACTTACACGGTGAGCTATAACTTCAGTATGATTTCAATATCCCTTAACAGGTTGGTGAGACCACAAGGAAAATCAGGCACAATGTTACACACTCTGTTTTCTGTGGCACAAAATCACAGAGATGACACACACGCAGGACTGTCACTCAAGCACTAATGTCAATATTAATCTCCCACCTAATTTATTTATTTTTTTTTCTCAGGGAGACTTTAGAAACCAAATAATATTAAAAAAAAAAAAAAAAAAAAAAGGCTTTCTATGGCCCACAATTAGAGAGAGAGAGGTGGCACACCCAGGAGTCAAGACTGGCGCACAAGCTGAAAGGGCAATATTACTCTCCCACTGTTTTTTTAAGTTTTTTTTTTATTTCAGGGAGACTTTAGAAACCAAATAATATTAAAAAAAAAATAAAAAAAAATAGCCTTTCTATGGCCCACTGAATGAGAGAGAGAGGTGGCACACCCAGGAGTCAAGACTGGCACACAAGCTGAAAGGGCAATATTACTCTCCCACTGTTTTTTTATGTATTTTTTGTTTTTTAAGGGAGACTTTAGAAACCCAATAATATTTTAAAAAAAAAATAAATAGGCTTTCTATGGCCCACTGAATGAGAGGGAGAGAGGTGGCACACCCAGGAGTCAAGACTGGCACACAAGCTGAAAGGGCAATATTACTCTCCCACTGTTTTTTTATGTTTTTTTTTTTTTTTTCAGGGAGACTTTAGAAACCAAATAATATTAAAAAAACCAAAAAAAAAATAGCCTTTCTATGGCCCACTGAATGAGAGAGAGAGGTGGCACACCCAGGAGTCAAGACTGGCACACAAGCTGAAAGGGCAATATTACTCTCCCACTGTTTTTTTATGTATTTTTTGTTTTTTAAGGGAGACTTTAGAAACCCAATAATATTTAAAAAAAAAAATAAATAGGCTTTCTATGGCCCACTGAATGAAAGGGAGAGAGGTGGCACACCCAGGAGTCAAGACTGGCACACAAGCTGAAAGGGCAATATTACTCTCCCACTGTTTTTTTATGTTTTTTTTTTTTTTTTTCAGGGAGACTTTAGAAACCAAATAATATTAAAAAAACCAAAAAAAAAATAGCCTTTCTATGGCCCACTGAATGAGAGAGAGAGGTGGCACACCCAGGAGTCAAGACTGGCACACAAGCTGA
The DNA here is from genome assembly GCF_051348905.1 of Ranitomeya variabilis. Classification (NCBI taxonomy): domain Eukaryota; kingdom Metazoa; phylum Chordata; class Amphibia; order Anura; family Dendrobatidae; genus Ranitomeya; species Ranitomeya variabilis. The sequence continues at coordinate 325,429,627 of NC_135233.1, read as the reverse complement.
AAGGGCAATATTACTCTCCCACTGTTTTTTTATGTATTTTTTGTTTTTTAAGGGAGACTTTAGAAACCCAATAATATTTAAAAAAAAAAATAAATAGGCTTTCTATGGCCCACTGAATGAGAGGGAGAGAGGTGGCACACCCAGGAGTCAAGCCTGGCACACAAGCTGAAAGGGCAATATTACTCTCCCACTGTTTTTTATGTATTTTTTGTTTTTTAAGGGAGACTTTAGAAACCCAATAATATTTAAAAAAAAAAATAAATAGGCTTTCTATGGCCCACTGAATGAAAGGGAGAGAGGTGGCACACCCAGGAGTCAAGACTGGCACACAAGCTGAAAGGGCAATATTACTCTCCCACTGTTTTTTTATGTTTTTTTTTTTTTTTCAGGGAGACTTTAGAAACCAAATAATATTAAAAAAACAAAAAAAAAAATAGCCTTTCTATGGCCCACTGAATGAGAGAGAGAGGTGGCACACCCAGGAGTCAAGACTGGCACACAAGCTGAAAGGGCAATATTACTCTCCCACTGTTTTTTTATGTATTTTTTGTTTTTTAAGGGAGACTTTAGAAACCCAATAATATTTAAAAAAAAAAATAAATAGGCTTTCTATGGCCCACTGAATGAGAGGGAGAGAGGTGGCACACCCAGGAGTCAAGACTGGCACACAAGCTGAAAGGGCAATATTACTCTCCCACTGTTTTTTTATGTTTTTTTTTTTTTTTTCAGGGAGACTTTAGAAACCAAATAATAAGAAAAAAAATAAATAAATAAATAGGCTTTCTATAGCCCACTGAATGAGAGATAGCACACACAGCAGTGGCACACGAGCCCTGACTGAGGCCAATATTTTTCTCCCACTGATTGATGTAGTGTTTTTGTGTTGAGGTAGATTTTAGAACACAAATCAAGGAAAAAAAAAAAAAATGCTTTCTATGGCCCACTGAATGAGAGAGAGGTGGCACACCCAGGAGTCAAGACTGGCACACAAGCTGAAAGGGCAATATTACTCTCCCACTGTTTTTTTATGTATTTTTTGTTTTTTAAGGGAGACTTTAGAAACCCAATAATATTTAAAAAAAAAAATAAATAGGCTTTCTATGGCCCACTGAATGAGAGGGAGAGAGGTGGCACACCCAGGAGTCAAGCCTGGCACACAAGCTGAAAGGGCAATATTACTCTCCCACTGTTTTTTTATGTATTTTTTGTTTTTTAAGGGAGACTTTAGAAACCCAATAATATTTAAAAAAAAAAAAAATAGGCTTTCTATGGCCCACTGAATGAGAGGGAGAGAGGTGGCACACCCAGGAGTCAAGACTGGCACACAAGCTGAAAGGGCAATATTACTCTCCCACTGTTTTTTTAGGTTTTTTTTTTTTTTTTCAGGGAGACTTTAGAAACCAAATAATATTAAAAAAAAAAAAAAAAAAAATAGCCTTTCTATGGCCCACTGAATGAGAGAGAGAGGTGGCACACCCAGGAGTCAAGACTGGCACACAAGCTGAAAGGGCAATATTACTCTCCCACTGTTTTTTTAAGTTTTTTTTTTTTTTTCAGGGAGACTTTAGAAACCAAATAATATTAAAAAAAAAAAAAAAAAAAATAGGCTTTCTATAGCCCACTGAATGAGAGATAGCACACACAGCAGTGGCACACAAGCCCTGACTGAGGCCAATATTTTTCTCCCACTGATTGATGTAGTGTTTCTGTGTTGAGGTAGATTTTAGAACACAAATCACGGAAAAAATAAATAGGCTTTCTATGGCCCACTCAGTGAGAGATGGCACACACAGGGATGGCACTGTAGCAGAAATGCCAATCTTAATCTCCCACAAAAAAAAAAAAAAAAAAACAGGGACTGTCCTACAATTACTATCTCCCTGCAGTAATCTAAGCCAGGTATGGCAGGCAGCAATAGGAGTGGACTGATGCACAAATTAAATAAAAAGTGTGGACAAACAAAAAAGATAGCTGTGCAGAAAGGAAGGAACAAGAGGATATGTGCTTTGAAAAAAGCAGTTGGTTTGCACAGTGGCGTACACACAGCAATACAGCTATCACGGAGCCTTCTAGGGCAGCCCAATGAGCTACAGCGCTGAGGGGAAAAAAAAAAAAAAATAGCTTCCACAGTCCCTGCACACCGAAGGTGGTGTTGGACAGTGGAAATCGCTGCAGCACAAGCGGTTTGGTGGTTAGTGGACCCTGCCTAACGCTCTCCCTGCTTCTGACGAAGCGGCAGCAACCTGTCCCTAAGCTCATATCAGCAGCAGTAAGATGGCGGTCGGCGGGAACGCCCCTTTATAGCCCCTGTGACGCCGCAGACAGCAAGCCAATCACTGCAATGCCCTTCTCTAAGATGGTGGGGACCAGGATCTATGTCATCACGCTGCCCACACTCTGCGTTCACCTTCATTGGCTGAGAAATGGCGCTTTTCGCGTCATTGAAACGCGACTTTGGCGCGAAAGTCGCGTACCGCATGGCCGACAAGCACAGGGGTCGGATCGGGTTTCATGAGACGCCGACTTAGCCAAAAGTCGGCGACTTTTGAAAATGATCGACCCGTTTCGCTCAACCCTATTGTCCACTACTATTTTTTTTTTTTACCAAAAAGCCACAGCATAGCCCAAAAATTAAAAAAAACAGAAAACATACCCACTCGCTGTCCCCCTCCATGTTGCTCTCTTAGTATCTGTACATCTGATTCTATTCATACGGATGTAGGGGATGTAGTATTTATATTGATCCTTTTTCTCCCCAACCCCTTCTAGTAAATGCACTGTTGTTATTAGTGAAAAAAGTGCTATGTCACGGGTCAGTCACTAGATGGGGGCATTATAGGGTTACTCCCATAGTACAGTGGAAGCTAGGGATTTAGGTTAGGAAATAGTTAAGATAGGAGGGGCACGGTAAGATAAGGTGTAGGAAACTTCCTGATAGTTTCAGTTTCAGTTGGGGCCTGGTGCCCATGTAGGACACAGGGCTGACTATCCCAGGGCACATCGTGACCCACAACGTTCTTCTAAGAAGAGTGGGCACAGCAGCAATATCCAAGGGGGCCAGAATTAAAAACAGAAAGTACAGCAACTATAGGAACAGCAGTGCAGTAATAGTGGGACTACAGCTGCTGGACAGAAGAAGGCTGAGACAAGTGGGGGAAAGTGCACCAAGATTTGGCAGGTTTTTGCGTGGGCCACCATTCTCAGGACTGCAGTGAAATGGCAGGGAATGTCCCCACAAAAGGCAGAAATACTGGACCTTGAGGACACTGTGGGACCGTATAGTATGGACTGTCCCGAATGCAGGCTTAGTGACAGGCAAGGGTCAGAGACACCGATGCCCGATGCTGTAACAGTGTGTGCCCTGGATGACAAGTTGCTGAGTAAACATGTTGAAGTTAAAGTGAAACCGGACTGTGACTTTTTATTCTTGGAATCGTCTGCAGAGGTAACTGTCCTGTACTGGGAAAACCCTGATGACGTAGAGGAACAGCACCGAGGTATTTTAAAGGGACGGGACCAGCGGGTGATACAGGGATTACTGTCGGCCATGACTACTACACTGGCTCCCCCATCCTACACAGACATAGTGCCAGCTACAACGGTCATATTAGATCCCTGCTGAAGGCTCAGAGGCCAAGGAGCAAAACAGAAAAATCATCAGGAGTGTATGGTTTTAATTTTATTTTTTGGCCATGTTGTGGCATTTCGTACAGAAATAAAATATTTTACAATCCCTTAAAATATATATCCTGAAGAGCTATTTGGCATGACATACAAAAAAAGAAATAGTAGCTTTGTCTTGTAATCCTCTTGGCTTTCGACTTTTCATCTGAAATTCTATCAGGAAAATGCCTGATTATATTCCCTCACTGGAGTAACAAATTGACATAGAGAGGCGTCCTCTGCCCTATTAGATATAGCAAAGCACCACTCAAATAATAGCATTTGTGCTGAAAAACTCATCATGATCATGTAATAGATTGTTCAAATTCACCCATAGGAAAAATGTGATAGCAGCAGGTGTTGACATCTTTCCTTTCTAATGCCTGGAATCAGTTTGTTAGAATGCTGGTACTGTCTTTCTAATGACATGGCATCAAAAGAGCAGGTTGTAGAAAGTCAACCTGATTTGCTTTAATCCTGATCGCAAATCAGTATCATTACCGGTTTTGACCTGACATACTATGCACCCACATCCAATGGAAAGCAAAAAACAGCATCTCCCAGTGTATTGATGGTGGGGTGAGGCTCTCATATGCTTTTATTTGTCTTCTGCTTCATCATGTTGAGGATTTTGGATTTTTAATTTAAGTTCAAATTACACAATAATCTCTTGTGCATGACTGTATGATGCAAGGTAGACATAGACAAGAGATGGCTTCTGCGCAGGAGCGCTATATAGGCTTATTGCAGGACACCCCATTTAGTTCTCTAGAAATCCTCCAAAAATGGTGTGCTATAAAATTTTAATAGCGCAGTCCTTAAAATACAATCTAATAGACAGTAGGAAGCTGCTTTTAAATGGAGTCTGTCTGCACAAAATTACTGTTCAAACCAAGCACAGGCACTCAGTGCAGCATTTCGAGTTCTCCAACTGTGAAGTGCACCTTCCCACTTCCTTTTTCCCATCTATAGCTGCCTTCCTCTTTGTTGCTTGAAAACTCTGACTTGAGAGTAACCAGAAGATTGTGGAGTAAAATGGAAAACAAGTAACGGTAGGTGCACTGAACTGCTTGGCCACGACAAGGGTGCTCTGAGTGCCAGTTCTTCTTTTGAACAGTCTTGAGCTGACAGACTTTCTTTATGTTGGCAGGGAACCCTCACTAAGCTATATGGGTTGCACACATGATATACCTGCCTCACATATATTGAGAATTAGTGATGATCATGCACTGAAATGCTCGAGTGCTCGGTACTCGAATCGAGCACATTGGTCACTTGGACATGTTCAAGTTGAGTAGCTAGCATAATGGAAATGAATGTGAAATTCGAGCATTTTTCTGGAGGATGGTCTCTTTTTCTCTCTCAAGTTCTACAGCTCACAAAGAGCCTGTCTGACAGAGAAGTCCCTACCCTCCCAGCAGGGGAGTATTTCGCTTCAGTGCGGCGCGTGCCTCAGATGATTGAAGTGAGCTTCTTAGGGGGACTCGAGCACTTGAGCACTATACGATACTTGACACTACTTGATACTCGATCGAGCACCCCGATGCTTGAGCGAATATCGAGCACTGCCAAACACGCCCGTTCATAACTATTGAGGATTAAGCTGCAGGTTTATTTAACCATTCCATGACTTGAATGAAATGTCTGAATGCAGGATGCATTATCTGGTGAGACTATTAGGGTCCTGTGTGGAAGGAGCACCAGCTTAAGATTGGTCCTGCACATTATTTTGAAAGGGTCGAAAAGAATATATGAAATCGTCACACCTCTCCCTCTACAACAAAGTAGGGCATTATTTATTTTACTGACTCATACATTCCTGCAAACACTATAAATTATTTATCTGCCTACTAACCTGGATAACAAACGGCTTCTTCTCTGGCATTTATAGCATCACTGTTTTGTTCCAAACATACGGTAGACTTAAACTCGAACAATAGACATAAGCAACATGATGATAAATATGTAACAAGGCCTAATGCTAAACATCTAAACATCACATGTAATATTTATGTGCAAGACATTTACAGTGGATCAGAATCATAGAATAGTAATGAAAAAATACAGCCAAGAGATCCATCTAGACAAAATTCTAACCCAAAAGTTGCTCTTTTGAAAATATGGGACACATTTAAAGCATATGTGCAGTCAAGTATAAAAATCCAAGTGGGAGTGCATTTATTTTCCTAATTCATCTCAAATTCCTGGGGTGCAGGAAAGAGGGATGCAGAATGCTACATACAGGGTCCCATCATCGGGGAGTTGCTTAAAGAGTAACTCTCATTGTCTTTGATTTCTAACATGTCATAGGAACAAGTCATGATGAAGAATTTATTGCTAGAAGTCCACGCATAGGGACCCCCCAAATTTGGCTGAGTATAGGTAATATAATATAGAAGGACAGCCAAACAAACTCCACTCTTAGCCGATGATTGCACCTACTTTCTAGTGATCCTGGGAGGCTCAGTGTATGTTACAGAAAACCTTTAACTTAGGTATCATTCAGACATCAGTTTTTTCTCATGCAAGTGTATGATCTGTGTTTTTTGTACCTTTACCTATAATCTGTTCACATGTCCAATCTTTTACTCAGACAAAGAGGTCCATTTAAAGAAAAGTAGAAAAGTACTATTTTGATCTGAGAGTCAGATCCAAATTGGCAATACAAGTCTATGGGTCTGTGAAAAAATGGATCCTCACTTGGACTGTCAGGAAGGAGAAGGTGGAGAAACTTTTTTTTCTCCATGTATGAGAAAAACTGAAAACAGTTGGACCACACTCTGATAAAACCAATTGGCGCGTTTTTATCTTAGGCTTTGCATTGTATCACAGGAAGGTGCACAATAAATAACAAGGTATCGCAGAGTCCCAACATTTGGGACCACACGGATCCTGAGAACGGAGTTCTAAAATGCCCATTAGAATGGAGTAGTGGACACTCTCCATTCAGTGTCTATGGGATGCCAGCATTTTTTCCTGAATCGTCTTCCATAGTTGTTTTTTCTTTGTGACATCTTTGCTGATAGTGGGGGGTTACTTTTTAACCAGTTTTAACTTGTGCTGTATAAACTAGTGAGTGGTTTCCAAGTTCGTGTCTCCTGATGACTGGTCACATTACCTCTTTTAAGCCCTTTGGGGTTTTGAAAGCCTGAATCAGTTAAAAGAAGCTCAAAATACTAAATCAGCAATCTACCTGCACCAAAGAAGATGTAATATGCACATTATTATTATACATTTTTATAGCGCCATTTATTCCATGGCGCTTTACATGTGAAATACGGGGCAAATATAGACAAATACATTAAAAATGAGCAAAAAACAAGGCACTAACAGGTACATAAGGAGGGAGGACCCTGCCCGTGAGGGCTCACAGTCTGCAGGGGATGGGTGATGATACACTAGGAGAGGGTAGAGCTGGTTGTGCGGCAGTTCAGTAGGTTCAGGATCACTGCAGGCTGTAGGCTTGTCGGAAGAGGTGAGTCTTCAGGTTCTTTTTGAAGGTTTCTATGGTAGGTGAGAGTCTGATGTGTTGGGGTAGAGAGTTCCAGAGTATGGGGGAAGCACGGGTGAAGTCTTGGATGCGGTTGTGGGAAGAAGAGATGAGAGGGGAGTAGAGAAGGAGATCTTGAGAGGATCGGAGGTTGCGTGTTGGTAGGTACCGGGAGATCATGTCACAGATGTATGGAGGAGATAGGTTGTGGATGGCTTTGTAGGTCATTGTGAGGGTTTTGAACTGGAGTCTCTGGGTGATAGGAAGCCAGTGAAGGGCTTGGCATAGGGGAGAGGCTGGAGAATAGCGGGGAGACAGGTAGATTAGTCGGGCAGCAGAGTGTAGGATGGATTGGAGTGGTGCCAGAGTGCTAGAGGGGAGTCTAGAGAGTAGGAGGTTGCAGTAGTCAAGGCGGGAGATGATAAGGGCATGCACTAGTGTTTTTGCGGTGTCGCGGTCAAGGAATGCGCGGATCCGGGAAATGTTTTTAAGTTTGAGGCGGCAGGAGGAGGCAAGGGCTTGGATATGTGGCTTGGAAGAGAGGGCAGATTCGAGGATCACCCTGAGGCACTGGGTGTGTGGGACTGGGGAAAGTGAGCAGCCATTGACATTGATGGATAGGTCTGGTGGAGGGGTAGAGTGAGATGGGGGAAAGATGATGAATTCTGTTTTGTCCATGTTCAAGCAGACAGACAGTGCGGGATTTTGGTAAGTAAGGAGGTGAGGTCAGGTCCGGATAGGTAGATCTGCGTGTCGTCGGCATAGAGATGGTACTGCGTACTGTGGGATTCTATGAGCTGTCCCAGACCAAAGGTGTAGATGGAGAAGAGTAGGTGTCCTAGAACAGAGCCTTGAGGAACACCGACTGACAAGGGGCGAGGTAAGGAGGTGGTGTGGGGGAGGGAGACACTGAATGTCCGGTCTGTCAGATATGACGAGATCCAGGAAAGGGCCAAGTCTGTGATGCCAAGAGATGCCACATACCCTTAACATGATGAGAGGGGGGCCTGAATATTGTGCATAGCTCCAATGAAACCTTATTGATATAGATCCATTAAATCCACAGCACTTTACAGCATTATCGTAAACATGCCCTTTGGGGCTCACAATCTAAGTTCCCTATCAGTATATCTTTGGAGTGTGGTAGAAAACTGAAGAACCCTGAGAACCCACACAAACATGTGGAAAACATACAAGCTCCTTGCAGATATTGTCCTTGGTGGGATTTGAACCCAGGACCCCAGTGCTAACCACTGAGCCACCATGCTGTCCCACCTTGATTTTTAAAAAATTTTTTGTTGTAATTTAAAACTAAATGCAGCGTATATCTTCTGACATCTGTCATATATGTTTTAGACAAAACTGTCTCTTTATTGTTTAACTGCAACCAAAAGAATACTGTAGAAATGCCTAATTCAGATGTGGTCACAATGAGACTTTTTCTGCTGGAACCAATTACTGATTCCTTTATAATGATATTATTTTATTGGCTTGATTATTATTATTTCTTAACTTTAGACTATGTTCACTTCACACATCCAAATATCACGTTCTGCACATAGATCGCAAATTCCTGGGTGTTTTGCAGGTCTCCTGACCCAAACTCAACATCTTCCTAGGCATTTGTTAAGCTATTGAGGTTGGTCAGGAGAGACACAGATGATCTGCAAACTTGACTCCATTCATGGACAGTGAAACTCGGAAGTTTGAATGCAGTGTAAATACCATAAGAGACAGTTTTTAAATGGGAAAGCAAGGTAGAATAGAAACAGATGTAGTCATGTTCAGTACACGATGCATGAGTCAATGTGCGGTTACTCACCGACCTACTATAGTGTAGTGGTCATACTTTTATTTCTACTATTTCTACTTTATTACACTGTTTGCAAGCATGAGTAATGTATTTTTCTTAAGTATGATGTTAGCTTTGGCCAATGATACCTCCTTCCAAATCCTTCCTTGATAATCATTGTAAGCCCTCATGTACGTTCGTTGAGTAGTAATACAGCACCCATAGACTTCTATAGAATCTTACTGTGCCAAAAATTGTGGCATGTTTTATTGAATGCTATTATATATGGCAGCCAGTTTCTTTGGTAACTGAAGCTATGCAGAATGGACATTACTAGTTTAGATTGAATAAATGGGATATTTTTACATTTTATTATGAAGGTAAGTTTGGCTCATTTAGTTATTTTTCCATCTGTCGGGCTAGCAATGCTTCTGGGACACCAGACAGTGGAGAGAGATGAGAGAAGAATGTAAATCATTTACTGTATTAAATTATTGCATGCCGAAAAGTAAAATCATCGTAAATCTAATTTTAATCATTTTTGCTGGTAATTAAACATGAATGTGAATTACAAAAACGTCCTTGGCAGATCAGCTTGCGAAACTGAAGGGTTAATATTCTGGCCAACCCTTGTAATACCTCATTCAGACTTTTTTTTTGGTTTATGAGAAAAAAAGCCTTTTTTTAAGCAGTGTAGTGGATCTGATTTTCATCCATTTTTTGTCTGCGTGTATATTTCTATTAGTATGGTATCTGTTTTTGTCACATGCAAAATAGAAAAATGATCAAGCTTCTCTGACCTGACAAAAACAGATAACATTGAGATGATGTAAAGATGGGATCTGGAAGCTTGTTTTGTTTGTTTTTTATAAAGAGCGAGTTATGCAAGTGAATTGAGCTAGGTCAAACATGTCTATTCAGAATTTGATTGAAAGTTTGTAAATCTCCTGGTCTTGGCGCCAGCAGGGGAGAATCCAGATGGGGGTGGAACGGGCGCAGCTTGAGAGAAAACCCCCATGACTGCGTTGCCATGGGAGGGTTTTTCTTTTAATAGTGTTTATTTTTGAAATGCGGTGGTGGGATTGGTATAAGGAGGTGAGGGAGGAGTTGTGGGTTGAAGGCGGGTAATAGGGGGGAAAAGTGCGGGAAAAGGGCATTAGGACGGAGATCGCAGCGCAGAAAGGAACCACCCCTCCTCCTTCTCCGCTTACCATGGAGTCTGTGGAAGTCCTGGTGGGAAGATTGCAGGATATGGCGAGATCTCGGAGGGATGGATGGCTACAGGAGCAGCTGGCCTTGTTGCTGGGGGACGGAGGTCAGCGGAGCGGCAGGGCAAGAAGAACCAGGCCCCCGGAGCGGCTATCGCCGGAGATAGCGGTGCGCAGCAGGCAGAGGCCACGGAGCCCCTCACGGGACCCTGCGGAGGCTAGGTGCACCGGTGCGGCAGCCTCGCCCGGCACCACCTCCGGCAGGAATCCGGCCGCCCGTTCTGCTGGCGCGGGTCATCGGCATGCTGTGGAGGAGAGGAGTCCTGCGGCCAGGCGGGCCGCACAGGAAATGCAGGCCGCAACTGAAGCCCGGGCTGCACCTGCACGCCGGGGACCGGCGCGGGCAGGCAGAAGGCCCAGCAGCGCTGGCGTAGCTTCGGGAAGTGGGGCCCATCCAGCGGCGGTGAACAAGAGGCCGGCAGCTACGATGGCTGCAAGTACAAGCACAGCGGAGCCTTCGGCAGCAAGCGGAAGGGCAGCAGGCACAGGGAACGGCAGGCAGAGCAGACGGCAGGACAGGCAGCCCCCCGTGGCTCTGCTAGGCGATCGATCCGGAGAGGACTGCAGTGCGCCTGGTGGCAGCAGGGTGCGGGAGACGGCCGCCTGCTACAGGTCGAGGTCTGGACGACTTTCGAGCGAGCGGGGACCACCACATGCTCCGGTCCCCCCTGGTGACGCGGAGGCCAGGGGCGCGGGCCTGGAGCTGCGAGGCAACGATTGTGAGAGCGATTCCGGGAACGAGATGGCGGATGGAGAGCAGCAGGGATCCGGAGTTTCGGCTGGCGGGGACACAGCACCCGCGCAGCCTTGTGAGTATATGTCCATGTCTCGTTTGTCACAGTCGGGGGGTTGGTTAGGTGAGCGTGGGGATAGTCAGAGTGCGGCGGCTGAGGTTGGCGGAGTAGGAGGCACAGGGGCGTCGGGTATTAGCGATATTTTGGCTGGGGTGTCCCATTTCTTGAGAAGTTTAGAAGGGGGCGTGGCCGAGCCTGCAGGGGGGTCGCCTCTGGGAGCCTGGTTGTACGGTTGGAGTATGGGATCTCGAGTAGCGAGCGACAGTGCGAGGCAAGGTGGGTCATCACATGCGTCATCTGCTGGGGTGTCGGTGTCCGTGCAGACCGAAAAAGATAAAGGGGATACGGTGAAGTTGGATGATAGGGTGAAAGGGGAGGTGTATGTTTGCTTTGAGGGTCCGCTTGGTGCACATTTAAAGAAGGAAGTAAAAGAAAAAATTTGGAAGGATGAGTATGTTGAAATTTTTTCTCTCCTTCCGTTAGAGAAGTTTAATTTGGATAAGGGTAAGAAGGACGATAGCAAGAAGGAGGAGGAAGAGAAGAGGAGATGGCGGTTGATTCCGCAAACTTTTGTTAACTGGCAGCAGGCTTTTGCGATACTGGCTAGTGAAATAGGCGAGAAATTTCCGGATAACTGCTCGGGTCTTTTTTGTTATTTTGACTCGATAGGGGAGGCACACCGTACTTATGGGGGTCAGGCATGGCTGCGTTACGACGAGCAGTTCCGTCAGAGGAAAGCGGTTAGGCCTGAGATCAAATGGGATTAGAAAGACATTGGACTTTGGTTGAAAGTCATGGCCCCGGTGAGGTATGGGCAGTCCTTTCACGGGAGTTGGGGGGCTGGCAATCAACAATTCGGACATGGCAGCGGCAGTCAGGGGGCGCAGGGCGGAAAAGAGAAGTCGGGGACGTGTTGGCAGTTTAACGACGGCCAATGTAAATATGGGAACACCTGCAAATTTAAGCACGTTTGTTCCCATTGCAACGGAGCCTCCCATGGAGCGTCTAAGTGTTTCAAGAAAGGAAGGGGTAAGCCAGGAGTGGGTGGCAGTCAAGGGGGAGACTCCGGTGATGCTTCAAAAGATGGCCCCTTATCTAAGTAGGTACCCGGATCAGGAAAAGGCGGGAATTCTTTTCCGAGTTTTTTCTGAGGGTTTTCGTATACCAGCTCCTAGTCACGTTGTTCCTTTTACTACTAGGAATTTGAGGTCGGCGGACCTAAATGCGGCAGTGGTCAGTAGTAAGTTATCAAAAGAGGTGGAGCTGGGGAGGATGGCTGGGCCATTTAGTTCCTTGCCAATTGAGGGCATGATTGTTTCGCCATTGGGCGTGGTGCCTGTTATGGTTCTCAATGGCAAGAGAACATAGCCCAGCAAACATAAGAACTAGCTCTTGGAAGGATGGAAACTAAACTGACCATGAACTAAACCTGCCGCACAACTAACAGTAGCCGGGTAGCGTAGCCTGCGTTTTATCCCTAGACGCCCAGCGCCGGCCGGAGGACTAACTAATCCTGGCAGAGGAAAATATAGTCCTGGCTCACCTCTAGAGAAATTTCCCCGAAAGGCAGACAGAGGCCCCCACAAATATTGGCGGTGATTTTAGATGAAATGACAAACGTAGTATGAAAATAGGTTTAGCAAAATTGAGGTCCGCTTACTAGATAGCAGGAAGACAGAAAGGGCACTTTCATGGTCAGCTGAAAACACTATCAAAACGCCATCCTGAAATTACTTTAAGACTCTAGTATTAACTCATAACATCAGAGTGGCAATTTCAGATCACAAGAGCTTTCCAGACACAGAAACGAAACTACAGCTGTGAACTGGAACAAAATGCAAAAACAAACAAGGACTAAAGTCCAACTTAGCTGGGAGTTGTCTAGCAGCAGGAACATGCACAGAAAGGCTTCTGATTACAATGTTGACCGGCATGGAAGTGACAGAGGAGCAAGGCTAAATAGCGACTCCCACATCCTGATGGAAACAGGTGAACAGAGAGGATGATGCACACCAGTTCAATTCCACCAGTGGCCACCAGGGGAGCCCAAAATCCAATTTCACAACAGTACCCCCCCCTCAAGGAGGGGGCACCGAACCCTCACCAGAACCACCAGGGCGATCAGGATGAGCCCTATGAAAGGCACGGACCAAATCGGAGGCATGAACATCAGAGGCAGTCACCCAAGAATTATCCTCCTGACCGTATCCCTTCCATTTGACCAGATACTGGAGTTTCCGTCTGGAAACACGGGAGTCCAAGATTTTTTCCACAACGTACTCCAACTCGCCCTCAACCAACACCGGAGCAGGAGGCTCAACGGAAGGCACAACCGGTACCTCATACCTGCGCAATAATGACCGATGAAAAACATTATGAATAGAAAAAGATGCAGGGAGGTCCAAACGGAAGGACACAGGGTTAAGAATCTCCAATATCTTGTACGGGCCGATGAACCGAGGCTTAAACTTGGGAGAAGAAACCCTCATAGGGACAAAACGAGAAGACAACCACACCAAGTCCCCAACACAAAGCCGAGGACCAACCCGACGCCGGCGGTTGGCAAAAAGCTGAGTCCTCTCCTGGGACAACTTCAAATTGTCCACTACCTGCCCCCAAATCTGATGCAACCTCTCCACCACAGCATCCACTCCAGGACAATCCGAAGATTCCACCTGACCAGAAGAAAATCGAGGATGAAACCCCGAATTACAGAAAAAGGGAGACACCAAGGTGGCAGAGCTGGCCCGATTATTGAGGGCAAACTCCACTAAAGGCAAAAAAGCAACCCAATCATCCTGATCTGCAGACACAAAACACCTCAAATATGTCTCCAAGGTCTGATTCGTCCGCTCGGTCTGGCCATTAGTCTGAGGATGGAAAGCAGACGAGAAAGACAAATCTATGCCCATCCTAGCACAGAATGCTCGCCAAAATCTAGACACGAATTGGGTACCTCTGTCAGAAACGATATTCTCCGGAATACCATGCAAACGGACCACATTTTGAAAAAACAGAGGAACCAACTCGGAAGAAGAAGGCAACTTAGGCAGGGGAACCAAATGGACCATCTTAGAGAAACGATCACACACCACCCAGATGACAGACATCTTCTGAGAAACAGGAAGATCCGAAATAAAATCCATCGAGATGTGCGTCCAGGGCCTCTTCGGGATAGGCAAGGGCAACAACAATCCACTAGCCCGAGAACAACAAGGCTTGGCCCGAGCACAAACGTCACAAGACTGCACGAAGCCTCGCACATCTCGAGACAGGGAAGGCCACCAGAAGGACCTTGCCACCAAATCCCTGGTACCAAAGATTCCAGGATGACCTGCCAATGCAGAAGAATGAACCTCAGAAATGACTTTACTGGTCCAATCATCAGGAACAAACAGTCTACCAGGTGGGCAACGATCAGGTCTATCCGCCTGAAACTCCTGCAAGGCCCGCCGCAGGTCTGGAGAAACGGCAGACAATATCACTCCATCCTTAAGGATACCTGTAGGTTCAGAATTACCAGGGGAGTCAGGCTCAAAACTCCTAGAAAGGGCATCCGCCTTAACATTCTTAGAACCCGGCAGGTAGGACACCACAAAATTAAACCGAGAGAAAAACAACGACCAGCGCGCCTGTCTAGGATTCAGGCGTCTGGCGGACTCAAGATAAATTAGATTTTTGTGGTCAGTCAATATCACCACCTGATGTCTAGCCCCCTCAAGCCAATGACGCCACTCCTCAAAAGCCCACTTCATGGCCAAAAGCTCCCGATTCCCAACATCATAATTCCGCTCGGCGGGCGAAAATTTACGTGAGAAAAAAGCACAAGGTCTCATCACGGAGCAATCGGAACTTCTCTGCGACAAAACCGCCCCAGCTCCGATTTCAGAAGCGTCGACCTCAACCTGAAAAGGAAGAGCAACATCAGGCTGACGCAGCACAGGGGCGGAAGAAAAGCGGCGCTTAAGCTCCCGAAAGGCCTCCACAGCAGCAGGGGACCAATCAGCAACATCAGCACCCTTCTTAGTCAAATCAGTCAATGGTTTAACAACATCAGAAAAACCAGCAATAAATCGACGATAAAAGTTAGCAAAGCCCAAAAATTTCTGAAGACTCTTAAGAGAAGAGGGTTGCGTCCAATCACAAATAGCCTGAACCTTGACAGGATCCATCTCGATGGAAGAGGGGGAAAAAATATATCCCAAAAAGGAAATCTTTTGAACCCCAAAAACGCACTTAGAACCCTTCACACACAAGGAATTAGACCGCAAAACCTGAAAAACCCTCCTGACCTGCTGGACATGAGAGTCCCAGTCATCCGAAAAAATCAAAATATCATCCAGATACACAATCATAAATTTATCCAAATAATCACGGAAAATGTCATGCATAAAGGACTGAAAGACTGAAGGGGCATTTGAAAGACCAAAAGGCATCACCAAATACTCAAAGTGGCCCTCGGGCGTATTAAATGCGGTTTTCCACTCATCCCCCTGCTTAATTCGCACCAAATTATACGCCCCACGGAGATCTATCTTAGAGAACCACTTGGCCCCCTTTATGCGAGCAAACAAATCAGTCAGCAGTGGCAACGGATATTGATATTTAACCGTGATCTTATTCAAAAGCCGATAATCAATGCACGGCCTCAAAGAGCCATCTTTCTTAGCCACAAAGAAAAAACCGGCTCCTAAGGGAGATGACGAAGGACGAATATGTCCCTTTTCCAAGGACTCCTTTATATATTCTCGCATAGCAGCATGTTCAGGCACAGACAGATTAAATAAATGACCCTTAGGGTATTTACTACCCGGAATCAAATCTATGGCACAATCGCACTCCCGGTGCGGAGGTAATGAACCAAGCTTAGGTTCTACAAAAACATCACGATATTCAGTCAAGAATTCAGGAATCTCAGAGGGAATAGATGATGAAATGGAAACCACAGGTACGTCCCTGTTGTGAAATTGGATTCTGGGCTCCCCCGGTGGCCACTTGTGGAATTGAACTTGTGTGCATCATCCCCTCTGTTCACCTGCTCCTATCAGGATGTGGGAGTCGCTATATAACCTTGCTCCTCTGTCAGTTTCTTGCCGGTCAACAATGTAATCAGAAGCCTTCTGTGCTTGTTCCTGCTACTAGACAACTCCCAGCTAAGTTGGACTTTTGTCCTTGTGTGTTTTTGCATTTTGTTCCTGTTCACAGCTGCTGTTTCGTTACTGTGTCTGGAAAGCTCTTGTGATCGGAAATTGCCACTCTGGTGTTATGAGTTAATGCTAGAGTCTTAAAGGAATTTCTGGATGGTGTTTTGATAGGGTTTTCTGCTGACCATGAAAGTGTCCTTTCTGTCTTCCTGCTATCTAGAAAGCGGACCTCGATTTTGCTAAACCTATTTTCATACTACGTTTGTCATTTCATCTAAAATCACCGCCAATATTTGTGGGGGCCTCTGTCTGCCTTTTGGGAAAATTTCTCTAGAGGTGAGCCAGGACTGTCTTTTCCTCTGCTAGGATTAGGTAGTTCTCCGGCTGGCGCTGGGCATCTAGGGTTAAAAAACGTAGGCATGCTACCCGGCCACTTCTAGTTGTGCGGCAGGTTTAGTTCATGGTCAGTATAGTTTCCATCTTCCAAGAGCTAGTTCTCATATATGCTGGGCTATGTTCTCTCGCCATTGAGAATCATGACAGTTTGACCGGCCCAAAAAAGGGTTAAATTACTGGCTGAGAAAGGAGAGAAAAAAGAAGTCTGCTACAATTTTTTTTTTTTTTCCTCTAGTTCTGAGTGTGCTCTTAATTGAATCACTTGCTAGTCTGCCTATACTGCAGCCTTCCTCTCTTTCTCTCCTTCTAATCCTTGAATGGCTCTGTGTTCACCTGTTTCAAATGGATCTTCAGAGTGTAGCTACAGGTTTGAATAATCTCGCCACAAAGGTACAAAATTTGCAAGATTTTGTTGTTCATGCACCTATGTCTGAGCCTAGAATTCCTTTGCCTGAATTCTTCTCGGGGAATAGATCTCACTTTCAAAATTTTAAAAATAATTGCAAATTGTTTTTGTCCCTGAAGTCTCGCTCTGCCGGAGACCCTGCACAGCAGGTCAGGATTGTAATTTCCTTGCTCCAGGGCGACCCTCAAGACTGGGCTTTTGCATTGGCACCAGGGGATCCTGCGTTGCTCAATGTGGATGCGTTTTTTCTGGCCTTGGGGTTGCTTTATGAGGAACCTCATTTAGAGCTTCAGGCGGAAAAGGCCTTGATGTCCTTGTCTCAGGGGCAAGATGAAGCTGAAATATACTGCCAAAAATTCCGCAAATGGTCTGTGCTTACTCAGTGGAATGAGTGCGCCCTGGCGGCGATTTTCAGAGAAGGTCTCTCTGATGCCATTAAGGATGTTATGGTGGGGTTCCCTGTGCCTGCGAGTCTGAATGAGTCCATGACGATGGCTATTCAGATCGATAGGCGTCTGCGGGAGCGCAAACCTGTGCACCATTTGGCGGTGTCTACTGAGAAAACGCCAGAAAATATGCAATGTGATAGAATTCTGTCCAGAAGCGAGCGGCAGAATTTTAGACGAAAAAATGGGTTGTGCTTCTATTGTGGTGATTCAACTCATGTTATATCAGCATGCTTTAAGCGTACTAAGAAGCCTGACAAGTCTGTTTCAATTAGCACTTTACAGTCTAAGTTTATTCTATCTGTGACCCTGATTTGTTCTTTGTCATCTATTACCGCGGACGCCTATGTCGACTCTGGCGCTGCTTTGAGTCTTATGGATTGGTCCTTTGCCAAACGCTGTGGGTATGATTTGGAGCCACTGGAGGCTCCGATACCTCTGAAAGGGATTGACTCCACCCCATTGGCTAGTAATAAACCACAATACTGGACACAAGTGACTATGCGTGTTAATCCGGATCACCAGGAGGTTATTCGCTTTCTGGTGCTGTATAATCTACATGATGTTTTGGTGCTGGGATTGCCATGGCTGCAATCTCATAACCCAGTCCTCGACTGGAGAGCTATGTCTGTGTTAAGCTGGGGATGTAAAGGAACTCATGGGGACGTACCTTTGGTTTCCATTTCATCATCTATTCCCTCTGAGATTCCTGAATTCTTGTCTGACTTTCGTGACGTTTTTGAAGAACCCAAGGTTGGTTCACTACCTCCGCACCGGGAGTGCGATTGTGCCATAGACTTGATTCCGGGTAGTAAATACCCTAAGGGTCGTTTATTTAATCTGTCTGTGCCTGAACACGCTGCTATGCGAGAATATATAAAGGAGTCCTTGGAAAAGGGACATATTCGTCCTTCGTCATCTCCCTTAGGAGCCGGTTTTTTCTTTGTGTCTAAGAAAGACGGCTCTTTGAGGCCGTGTATTGATTATCGACTTTTGAATAAAATCACGGTTAAATATCAATATCCGTTACCACTGCTTACTGATTTGTTTGCTCGTATAAAGGGGGCCAAGTGGTTCTCTAAGATTGATCTCCGTGGGGCGTATAATTTGGTGCGAATCAAGTAGGGGGATGAGTGGAAAACCGCATTTAATACGCCCGAGGGCCATTTTGAGTATTTGGTGATGCCTTTTGGTCTTTCAAATGCCCCTTCAGTCTTCCAGTCCTTTATGCATGACATTTTCCGCGATTATTTGGATAAATTTATGATTGTGTATCTGGATGATATTCTGATTTTTTCGGATGACTGGGACTCTCATGTCCAGCAGGTCAGGAGGGTTTTTCAGGTTTTGCGGTCTAATTCCTTGTGTGTGAAGGGTTCTAAGTGTGTTTTTGGGGTTCAAAAGATTTCTTTCTTGGGATACATTTTTTCCCCCTCTTCCATCGAGATGGATCCTGTCAAGGTTCAGGCTATTGGTGATTGGACGCAACCCTCTTCTCTTAAGAGTCTTCAGAAATTTTTGGGCTTTGCTAACTTTTATCGTCGATTTATTGCTGGTTTTTCTGATGTTGTGAGACCATTGACTGATTTGACTAAGAAGGGTGCTGATGTTGCTGATTGGTCCCCTGATGCTGTGGAGGCCTTTCGGGAGCTCAAGCGCCGCTTTTCTTCCGCCCCAGTGTTGCGTCAGCCTGATGTTGCTCTTCCTTTTCAGGTTGAGGTCGACGCTTCTGAAATCGGAGCTGGGGCGGTGTTGTCACAGAGAAGTTCCGACTGCTCCGTGATGAGACCTTGTGCTTTTTTTTCCCGTAAATTTTCGCCCGCCGAGCGGAATTATGATATTGGGAATCGGGAGCTTTTGGCCATGAAGTGGGCTTTTGAGGAGTGGCGTCACTGGCTTGAGGGGGCCAGACATCAGGTGGTGGTATTGACTGACCACAAAAATTTAATTTACCTTGAGTCTGCCAGGCGCCTGAATCCTAGACAGGCGCGCTGGTCGTTGTTTTTCTCTCGGTTTAATTTTGTGGTGTCGTACCTACCGGGTTCTAAGAATGTTAAGGCGGATGCCCTTTCTAGGAGTTTTGAGCCTGACTCCCCTGGTAATTCTGAGCCCACAGGTATCCTTAAAGATGGAGTGATATTGTCTGCCGTTTCTCCAGACCTGCGGCGGGCCTTGCAGGAGTTTCAGGCGGATAGACCTGATCGTTGCCCACCTGGTAGACTGTTTGTTCCTGATGATTGGACCAGTAGAGTCATCTCTGAGGTTCATTCTTCTGCGTTGGCAGGTCATCCTGGAATCTTTGGTACCAGGGATTTGGTGGCAAGGTCCTTCTGGTGGCCTTCCCTGTCACGAGATGTGCGAGGCTTTGTGCAGTCTTGTGACGTTTGTGCTCGGGCCAAGCCTTGTTGTTCTCGGGCTAGTGGATTGTTGTTGCCCTTGCCTATCCCGAAGAGGCCTTGGACGCACATCTCGATGGATTTTATTTCGGATCTGCCTGTTTCTCAGAAGATGTCTGTCATCTGGGTGGTGTGTGACCGTTTCTCTAAGATGGTCCATCTGGTTCCCTTACCTAAGTTGCCTTCTTCTTCCGAGTTGGTTCCTCTGTTTTTTCAAAATGTTGTTCGTTTGCATGGTATTCCTGAGAATATCGTTTCTGACAGAGGGACCCAATTCGTGTCTAGATTTTGGCGGGCATTCTGTGCTAGGATGGGCATAGATTTGTCTTTTTCGTCTGCTTTCCATCCTCAGACTAATGGCCAGACCGAGCGGACTAATCAGACCTTGGAGACATATTTGAGGTGTTTTGTGTCTGCGGATCAGGATGATTGGGTTGCTTTTTTGCCTTTGGCGGAGTTCGCCCTCAATAATCGGGCCAGCTCTGCCACCTTGGTGTCCCCGTTTTTCTGTAATTTGGGGTTTCATCCTCGATTTTCCTCCGGTCAAGTGGAATCTTCGGATTGTCCTGGAGTGGATGCTGTGGTGGAGAGGTTGCATCAGATTTGGGGGCAGGTGGTGGACAATTTGAAGTTGTCCCAGGAGAAGACTCAGCTTTTTGCCAACCGCCGTCGTCGTGTTGGTCCTTGGCTTTGTGTTGGGGACTTGGTGTGGTTGTCTTCTCGTTTTGTCCCTATGAGGGTTTCTTCTCCTAAGTTTAAGCCTCGGTTCATCGGCCCGTACAAGATATTGGAGATTCTTAACCCTGTGTCCTTCCGTTTGGACCTCCCTGCATCCTTTTCGATTCATAATGTTTTTCATCGGTCATTGTTGCGCAGGTATGAGGTACCGGTTGTGCCTTCCGTTGAGCCTCCTGCTCCGGTGTTGGTTGAGGGTGAGTTGGAGTACGTTGTGGAAAAGATCTTAGACTCTCGTGTTTCCAGACGGAGACTCCAGTATCTGGTCAAATGGAAGGGATACGGTCAGGAGGATAATTCTTGGGTCACTGCCTCTGATGTTCATGCCTCCGATCTTGTCCGTGCCTTTCATAGGGCTCATCCTGATCGCCCTGGTGGTTCTGGTGAGGGTTCGGTGCCCCCTCCTTGAGGGGGGGGTACTGTTGTGAAATTGGATTCTGGGCTCCCCCGGTGGCCACTTGTGGAATTGAACTTGTGTGCATCATCCCCTCTGTTCACCTGCTCCTATCAGGATGTGGGAGTCGCTATATAACCTTGCTCCTCTGTCAGTTTCTTGCCGGTCAACAATGTAATCAGAAGCCTTCTGTGCTTGTTCCTGCTACTAGACAACTCCCAGCTAAGTTGGACTTTTGTCCTTGTGTGTTTTTGCATTTTGTTCCTGTTCACAGCTGCTGTTTCGTTACTGTGTCTGGAAAGCTCTTGTGATCGGAAATTGCCACTCTGGTGTTATGAGTTAATGCTAGAGTCTTAAAGGAATTTCTGGATGGTGTTTTGATAGGGTTTTCTGCTGACCATGAAAGTGTCCTTTCTGTCTTCCTGCTATCTAGAAAGCGGACCTCGATTTTGCTAAACCTGTTTTCATACTACGTTTGTCATTTCATCTAAAATCACCGCCAATATTTGTGGGGGCCTCTGTCTGCCTTTTGGGAAAATTTCTCTAGAGGTGAGCCAGGACTGTCTTTTCCTCTGCTAGGATTAGGTAGTTCTCCGGCTGGCGCTGGGCATCTAGGGTTAAAAAACGTAGGCATGCTACCCGGCCACTTCTAGTTGTGCGGCAGGTTTAGTTCATGGTCAGTATAGTTTCCATCTTCCAAGAGCTAGTTCTCATATATGCTGGGCTATGTTCTCTCGCCATTGAGAATCATGACACGTCCCCATGCGTCCCCTTACATCCCCAGCTTAACACAGACATAGCTTTCCAGTCAAGGACTGGGTTATGAGATTGCAGCCATGGCAATCCAAGCACCAACACATCATGTAGGTTATACAGCACAAGAAAGCAAATAATCTCCTGGTGATCCGGATTAATCCGCATAGTTACTTGTGTCCAGTATTGTGGTTTATTGCTAGCCAATGGGGTGGAGTCAATCCCCTTCAGGGGTATAGGAGTTTCAAGAGGCTCCAAATCATACCCACAGCGTTTGGCAAAGGACCAATCCATAAGACTCAAAGCGGCGCCAGAGTCGACATAGGCATCCGCGGTAATAGATGATAAAGAACAAATCAGGGTCACAGATAGAATAAACTTAGACTGTAAAGTGCCAATTGAAACAGACTTATCAAGCTTCTTAGTACGCTTAGAGCATGCTGATATAACATGAGTTGAATCACCGCAATAGAAGCACAACCCATTTTTTCGTCTAAAATTCTGCCGTTCACTTCTGGACAGAATTCTATCACATTGCATATTCTCTGGCGTCTTCTCAGTAGACACCGCCAAATGGTGCACAGGTTTGCGCTCCCGCAGACGCCTATCGATCTGGATAGCCATTGTCATGGACTCATTCAGACCCGCAGGCACAGGGAACCCCACCATAACATCCTTAATGGCATCAGAGAGACCCTCTCTGAAATTCGCCGCCAGGGCGCACTCATTCCACTGAGTAAGCACAGCCCATTTACGGAATTTCTGGCAGTATATTTCAGCTTCGTCTTGCCCCTGAGATAGGGACATCAAGGCCTTTTCCGCCTGAAGTTCTAACTGAAGTTCCTCATAAAGCAACCCCAAGGCCAGAAAAAACGCATCCACATTGAGCAACGCAGGATCCCCTGGAGCCAATGCAAAAGCCCAATCCTGAGGGTCGCCCCGGAGCAAGGAAATCACAATCCTGACCTGCTGAGCAGGATCTCCAGCAGAGCGAGATTTCAGGGACAAAAACAACTTGCAATTATTTTTGAAATTTTGAAAGCAAGATCTATTCCCCGAGAAAAATTCAGGCAAAGGAATTCTAGGTTCAGATATAGGAACATGAACAACAAAATCTTGTAAATTTTGAACTTTCGTGGTGAGATTATTCAAACCTGCAGCTAAACTCTGAATATCCATTTTAAACAGGTGAACACAGAGCCATTCCAGGATTAGAAGGAGAGAGAGAGAGAAAGGCTGCAATATAGGCAGACTTGCAAGAGATTCAATTACAAGCACACTCAGAACTGAAAAAAAAAAAAAAATCTTCAGCAGACTTCTCTTTTCTCTCCTTTCTCTGTCAATTAATTTAACCCTTTGAGGCCGGTCAAACTGTTATGGTTCTCAATGGCAAGAGAACATAGCCCAGCAAACATAAGAACTAGCTCTTGGAAGGATGGAAACTAAACTGACCATGAACTAAACCTGCCGCACAACTAACAGTAGCCGGGTAGCGTAGCCTGCGTTTTATCCCTAGACGCCCAGCGCCGGCCGGAGGACTAACTAATCCTGGCAGAGGAAAATATAGTCCTGGCTCACCTCTAGAGAAATTTCCCCGAAAGGCAGACAGAGGCCCCCACAAATATTGGCGGTGATTTTAGATGAAATGACAAACGTAGTATGAAAATAGGTTTAGCAAAATTGAGGTCCGCTTACTAGATAGCAGGAAGACAGAAAGGGCACTTTCATGGTCAGCTGAAAACACTATCAAAACGCCATCCTGAAATTACTTTAAGACTCTAGTATTAACTCATAACATCAGAGTGGCAATTTCAGATCACAAGAGCTTTCCAGACACAGAAACGAAACTACAGCTGTGAACTGGAACAAAATGCAAAAACAAACAAGGACTAAAGTCCAACTTAGCTGGGAGTTGTCTAGCAGCAGGAACATGCACAGAAAGGCTTCTGATTACAATGTTGACCGGCATGGAAGTGACAGAGGAGCAAGGCTAAATAGCGACTCCCACATCCTGATGGAAACAGGTGAACAGAGAGGATGATGCACACCAGTTCAATTCCACCAGTGGCCACCAGGGGAGCCCAAAATCCAATTTCACAACAGGTGCCTAAGAAAGAGCCGAACAAGTTTCGGCTGATTCAGCATTTGTCGTATCCGCAGGGCAGGTCAGTCAACGACGGCATAGATGAAGAGTTATGCTCAGTAGTGTACACCTCATTTGACACAGCAGTACAATGGGTACGGCGGTATGGAAAAGGGGCCTTGTTAGCTAAAACGGATGTTGAAGCGGCTTTTAGGTTGCTGCCGGTTCACCCCGAAAGCATTCCTTTGTTGGGTTGTTTTTGGGATGGTGGATTTTATTTAGACAGATGTTTGCCTATGGGTTGTTCAATTTCTTGTTCATTGTTTGAAATGTTTAGCACTTTCCTTGAATGGGTGGTTAGGGACGTTTCGGGTGTTCCTTCCACCATTCATTATTTGGATGATTTTTTGTTTATCGGCCCCCCGGATTCTGCTGTCTGCAAGAATTTGTTGATTACTATGGAATGGATGGCTGGGTTATGTGGCGTTCCGTTGGCAAAAGATAAGATGGAGGGTCTGGGCACGGTTTTGAGTTTTCTCGGCATCCTGATCGACTCGGAAAAAATGGAATGTAGGTTGCCTGAGGACAAGCTTTTGTTGTTGATACAGGAGGTATGCAGGTTGAGTCGTTTGCGTAAGGTGACTTTGAGGGAGTTGCAGTCCTTGTTGGGGTGTTTGAATTTTGCATGCAGAATTATGCCCATTGGCAGAATATTTTGCCGCAGGTTGTCATTGGCGACGTCTGGAATCAAGGTGGCTCATCACTTTGTTCGTTTGACTAAGGAACACAAGGACGATTTGGTTGTTTGGCAGCGATTTTTATTAAATTATAACGGTAGATCACTGATTCAGTTGGAAACGGTGAATGACTTTGATTGTGAAATTTACACCGACGCGGCCGGTTCGGTTGGATACGGGGCGTATTGTGGAGGTCGGTGGAGTGCTGGTTTGTGGCTGGAGGGGTGGAAATGGCAGGGGTTAAACAAAAACCTTGCACTGCTTGAATTGTTCCCCATTGTGGTGTCACTGATGATTTGGGGTGACATCTTTGAAAACCGGAGGGTCAGGTTTCACTGCGATAATCTTAGTGTAGTCCATATTATCAATAGTCTGACTTCTTCCTCCCCCCGGTGATTAGATTGGTTAGGTTGTTGGTGTTGCGCTGTTTGGAACTGAATGTTTACATTTCTGCATTACACGTGCCGGGTGTGCAAAATTCTATAGCGGATGCTTTGTCTCGTTCACAGTTGGAGCGTTTCCGGGAGCTGGCGCCGGACGCGGAGGCCTCAGGAGTGGTATGCCCTTCTCATTTGTGGAAAGTTGTTGCGGACGAGGTCGGTTAATTCAAGCCTCTGTCTCGAGGTCGACGTGGCTAGCTTACAAGGCCGCTTGGGGAATTTGGGAAAGCTGGTCGGGGCAATGGGGAGCACTGGATTCTGATAATGAGAGGACGCTGGCGGTTTTGTTTTTGTTGGGTAAAGCGACTGAGTGGGGTTGGTCAGTATCCAAAGTAAATAAATTTATGGCAGGTTTGGCTTTCGGTTTTAAGCTACAGGGTGCTGCCGATGTTACCAAGAATTTCCTGATAACACAGGCTCTGAAGGGTTTTCGCAGTAGGAAGGTTAGCGTCAACAAGCGCAGGCATATTTCGTTTAGCACGTTAACCCGGTTGGGTGACATAGTCGAAAAAATTTGTTGTTCTCATTTCGAGGCTTCCTTGTTTAGGTTGGCTTATTCTTGGGCATTCTTTGGGGCTTTGAGGCTGGGGGAGCTGGTGTCTCCGAACAAACGTAGAGCAGGAGGTCTGTCGGCAGAAGACGTGGAATTTTGGGCTGGAGGTATTTCTTTTTGTATTCGGCGTTCCAAAACTGATAAGTATGGTAAAGGTAAGCGGGTGGTGTTAGGCAGGGTGGATGGTAGTTTGATGTGCCCGCAACGTTGCTTGGAGGAATATTGGGGCTTATGGTCTGGTAGATCGGGCCTGTTGCTTTGTCACCAGGATGGGACATTTTTGTCGCGTTTTCAGTTCACAGAGGTTTTAAAGAAGGCTTTAGCGGAGTTGGGTTTGGATTTCAGATTGTACGGGTCCCACTCTTTTCGAATTGGGGCTGCTACAGAGGCTGACTGTTTGGGTTTAGGAGCGGAGGGGATTAAACGAATTGGGAGGTGGAGTTCGAACCGTTATTTGACCTATGTACGTCGCTAGAGGTTTGTTTTGGATTTTATTGAGTATGCTGGTATTCAATTGCTGTTCTATTTTTCAGGTTCCCCCCCGTTACTGATGTGGATTTTTGGACACTCGTTCGTGTATTGGGGTGCGTTGCGAGCGGACGTCAGGCCGGATGGCAGACAGTTAGGTTTTAGCCGCGATGCCGTAGTGATTCGCTGGTTGGGGTTCCGAGGTATGTTATGGCACAGGTTGTTGCCTGAATTCTCCAAGGCCGTGCGTCTGGATAGAGCTCCGGAGATCTTGTTGGTGCACTTGGGGGGGAACGATTTGGGTGCAAAACCGGTTAGGGAGTTGATGAGAGACATCCGTTTCGACCTACTGCGCTTGTGGGTTTCTTATCCGGGAGTTATCACTGTATGGTCGGACATAGTGCCCAGGAGGCAATGGCGGTTGGCCTGATCTTTAAATGGCATCAACAGGGCTAGGATAAAACTTAACAGGGCTGTGGCGAAGTTTGTATCTAGGAATGGGGGCATTGCAGTGAGACATTTTGAGTTGGAGGCCGGGACCGGTAATTTTTGGAGAGAGGATGGGGTGCACCTGAATGACATTGGTATGGACTTGTGGGCGCTCGCACTACAGGAAGGTGTCAAGAGGGCGTTGGTGGTGGTGGGGCACTCACGAGCCTGAGGTGGTCAGGGCTGTTTGTGGTTGGCGGGGGGCGGGGTTCTTGGAGTTGGTGAGGTTCTATTGGAGGAAGGTCAATTGGATGGGGTTGATCTGGCTTGTGGTTACGGGCTCTGGACGGGGATTGTCCTCGGGAGCTTTGGGGTTTTTTGGTCTGCCCTGAAAAGGGTTACATGGTGCCCTCGAGCTGGTGGTTACGGCTGAGGGTAAGAAAGGTGTTGGTTAAAATGGTTGGGGCATTGTTTGCCTACTTATATGATGCCAGATCTTTTAGCTCCAAGAACCCTAACCTCAAGGTTTTCAGATGTTTTGTATAATTATAATTTATGTTTTGTTTGTTAAATAAACTGGCCGCTGTGGCCAAAACTTTCCAAAGAATGTTATGTGTTATGTTTTTATTGCCTATTTGGGTTAAGTAGGGGGTGGCGGAATTTGACTTGGTTACAAGTTGAGGGGCTTGACGGAGTGGGGGCAGAAAAATCCCCAAAATGGGCTATACGTGGTCATGACAGCACGCACTGTGAGGATTCCCGAGTCTGCAGTCACACAGTGTGAGGATAAAAGTAAAGAGTCACTTGTAGAGAAGGATCTGGCTGTACTTGTAGATCACAGACTAAATAGCATGTAATGTCAATCAGCTGCTTTTAAGGCCAGCAGGATAATGTAATGTATTAAAGCGTTTGTCCCACAAGAAAAGTCCATTTTAATCAATAGATCTTGGAATAATAATAATTTCCAGAATTGGATGTGTTTAAATAAAATGTTCCTGTGCGGAGATAATCTTATAAATCTGCCCCTGCTGTGTACTGTGTAATGGCCGTGTCTGACCGTACAGGGACATGGTCTGATCAAACCACATCTCCTGGGCAGGGGAGGGGTCAAAAGAGAATACAGACATTACAGCAGGGGGTCAAACATATTCTTTCTCTGAGGTAAAACATTTCTTAAAACAGTCAGGGAAATGTTTTATCCCAGTCGTGACACCGTGCTGTGATGTCTATATATTCTGTTGCTTCCTCCCCTGCCCAGGAGCTGTGGTATGATCAGACCATGTTCCTGCATGGTCAGACACGGCCATTACACAGTACACAGCAGGGGCACATTTATAAGATTGTCTCAGCACAGGAACATGTTTTTTAAATCACATCCAATTGTGGAAATTATTATTCGAAGATCTATTGAGCGAAATTAACTTTGTTCATGGGAAATCCCATCTGAATTAGTTATGAGATCATGGGATATAATACTGCAATGCACAGTTCTCTTCCGTGCACCAGTTCATAGAACAGATGCCCTACAGTTAAAAAAGAAGAGACAAAAAACTGATAAGTGGCTGGAGGCTCTTAATTATGAGGGAAGATTAAAATAATTACATTTATTTAGTCTTGAGAAGAGACATCTCAGGACAGACATTATTAACTTAGAAAAATACATAAATGGATCTATAAAAAAAAAGTTAAAAGCTGTTTCTTGTAAGACTCCTTCAAAAGACAAGACGGCACTCAATACGTCTGGTGTAAAGGTTCAATCTTGGAACAGTCTTCCACAGGAGATGGTCACAGCAGGAGCCACCATTTTATAAAATGCTTTCATGTTTTTTTCGAAGAAAAAAAATATATAAATAACTATGTAAATGTATAAAATTCTTACTCAGAATGTTGATCCAGTTGATCGACACTCAAAATTTGGATTTAGGGCAGACTGCGTCATACATTATGTATGTACTTAAAGCCGTTCCCAACCCTCAGTTGATGTTGATGAACATTGTATGGTTTTACAATCGTACTGTGGAACTATCATCCATGCCTCAACCAATACATGTGAGTATACCAATTGAGAATATGACGTAATATATAATACATAATATATCTCATCTAAACTCAGATTCACAATTTAGTTGATTGCTTGAGATTAGAAACAAAATCTGCTTTTTTTTCCTTAGAGCCACTCTTGTCCTTGGGCTCTGTATGGTACTGCAGAGTAGCCTCTAAAAATAACACTGAATAGCAAAATTGATATTTATGCAGTTTCCCTAAAGGAGAAAAGGAATAATACATAATACATCAATCATCAATTGCCATGAACGGTTAGCATAAATTTATAATGTAATTGAAATGCATGATATTTCCCAGTGATCATAAAAGATTACAGTTGCTTGTAATTCATACTCTCCAGTTATGCATCCCTGGACATCGAATGTGCAAGAACTCTGAAAGGAGCATGGCAGCAGGAATTACCACTGGAAGGAATTGGGAACTTTTTATCAGCCTCATAATATCATTATTAATTAATCCTATGTTATCCCATTCCCTAAATATTGCTGCATTATGTTTAAAAAGAACATTTAAATGGAATCAGAAAAATTATTGTTTAAATCAGGTTTTTGAGTTAAATGTATTTCTCAAACTCTTGGCAATGATTTTTTTTCTATGTCATGATCTGTATTAAAAATGAGAAATCTTGCAATTTCCACACTGGACACTGGGACTATTCTACACTTATAGCTCCTGTTCAAGAAATTCACATGTACCTTAGCAGCAGCAGACTGACTCAGACCCTATCTTTTGTCTCGAAGCATCTAATGAACGTGTGAAAAGGTCGTTGTAATGGAAGAGAGCAGGGTCAGCTGTGACACTACCTATTGTGATTTTAGGATCCTATGTTATCAGTTCTGTAATCCTGACTTTAATAAGATGGAAACTGCTGTAGACTCTCCCTGAGAGAACATGATGTACAGTAACTTATAGAAAGTTTGGACTCACCTGATTATTCAATAGATTTTCTTATTATTATGGGAATGTGCACATTAAAGATTCAACCTCAAGGCAGCAACACCATTATGGAACACATATGGAAACAAGGAGTGAGACAAACCAGAATACGTGTTAAACCTTAGATTTCTCAATGTACCCCCATTTTACTCTGATGACAGCTTTACGAGCTCTTGGCAGTCTCTAATGCAGTTTCATCGGGTAGTCACACGGAACGTCTTTCTAATATTCTGAAGCAATTTCACTGAGGTGCTCAGTATTTTTTGGCTGCTTTGCCTTCTTGCTGTGGCCCAACTCATCCCAAAACATTTCAATTGGGCTAAGTTCAGGTGATTGTGGAAGGTCACACAGCCCATCCATAGTCTGGAAGTGAATTTTGGACCATTGTCCTATTGCAAGACAAATGATGGTCCATCTTAATGCAAACCAGATGGGATATCATTGCAGAATTGTGATAGTCATGCTTAAATTAAATTAAATTTGGAATAAATCATCAATAGTGTCATTAGCAAAGCATCTCCACACTATCACACTTCCCCCTCCATGCTTCATGGTGTGCACCACACTGTTGTGAATTTACCTTTTGGCTCCCTCTAGTGGCTACTAGTGATTTGACTCTGGGTATGTCATTCATCCCTTGTATGCTCACCTGGGTCGTTAGGTCAGGGGTGTTGCTATATAAGCTCCCTGGACCTTCAGTTCAATGCCTGGCAACGTTGATATCAGAGCTAATCTGTAGTGCTCTTGTCTACTGATCCTGTTTCCTGCTTGATTAAGCTAAGTCTGCTTTCTTGCTTTTTGCTATTTGTTTTTGTTTGCATTTTTGTCCAGCTTATACATAATCTGTATCCTATCCTTGCTGGAAGCTCTAGGGAGGCTGGAGTTCTCCCCCCGGGCCGTTAGACGGTTCGGGGGTTCTTGAATCTCCAGTGTGGATTTTTGATAGGGTTTTCGTTGACCATATAAGTTATCTTACTACATTCTGCTATTAGTAAGTGGGCCTCTCTTTGCTAAACCTAGTTCATCTCTGTGTTTGTCATTTCCTCTTACCTCACCGTTATTATTTGTGGGGGGCTTGTATCCAACTTTTGGGGTCTTTTCTCTGGAGGCAAGAGAGGTCTTTGTTTTCCTCTTCTAGGGGTAGTTAGCTCTCCGGCTGGCGCGAGACATCTAGCGACCAACGTAGGCATGTTCCCCGGCTACTTCTAGTGTTGGCGTTAGGAGTAGATATATGGTCAACCCAGTTACCACTGCCCTATGAGCTGGATTTTTGTACTTCGCAGACTTGCTGATATCTTTGAGACCCTCGCCATTGGGGTCATAACAGTTTGCCAGGCCAGTATTAAATGTTAAATGCATTGCAGAAGCGGGATTATAAGAAAGAAAATTCTGAGTTTTTTTTTTTTTTCTCTCTCTCATTTTTTTTTTCTTTTCCCCTTTACCTCTGAGTGGCTTGTGTTTGCTGCAGACATGAATGTTCAGACCTTGATTACAAGTGTGGACCAGCTTGCTGCTCGTGTGCAGGGCATACAAGATTATGTTACCAGAAATCCTATGTCAGAACCTAAGATACCGATTCCTGAACTGTTTTCCGGAGACCGATTTAAATTTAGAAATTTCAGGAATAATTGTAAATTGTTTTTGTCTCTGAGACCCTGTTCATCTGGAGACTCCGCTCAGCAAGTAAAAATTGTTATTTCTTTTTTACGGGGCGACCCTCAGGATTGGGCCTTCTCGCTGGCGCCAGGAGATCCGGCATTGGCTGACATTGATGCGTTTTTTCTGGCGCTCGGTTTGCTTTATGAGGAACCCAATCTTGAGATTCAGGCAGAAAAAGCCTTGCTGGCTATGTCTCAGGGCCAGGACGAGGCTGAAGTGTATTGCCAAAAATTTCGGAAATGGTCCGTGCTGATCCAGTGGAACGAGTGTGCATTGGCTGCAAATTTTAGAAATGGCCTTTCTGAAGCCATTAAGAATGTGATGGTGGGTTTTCCCATTCCCACAAGTCTGAATGATTCTATGGCCCTGGCTATTCAAATCGACCGGCGGTTGCGGGAGCGCAAAACCGCAAATTCCCTCATGGTGTTGTCTGAACAGGCACCTGATTTAATGCAATGTGATAGAATCCTGACTAGAAATGAGCGGAAAATTCATAGACGCCAGAATGGCTTGTGTTACTACTGTGGTGATTCTACACATGTTATCTCAGCATGCTCTAAACGTCTTACTAAGGTTGTTAGTCTGGTCACCATTGGTAATTTGCAACCTAAATTTATTCTATCTGTAACTTTGATTTGCTCACTGTCATCGTATCCTGTCATGGCGTTTGTGGACTCAGGTGCTGCCCTGAGCCTTATGGATCTGTCATTTGCCAAGCGCTGCGGATTTGTTCTTGAGCCATTGGAAAATCCTATCCCTCTTAGGGGTATTGATTCTACGCCATTGGCAAAAAATAAACCGCAGTTTTGGACACAGGTTACAATGTGCATGACTCCCGAACATCGGGAGGTAATACGTTTTCTTGTTCTGCATAAAATGCATGATTTGGTTGTTTTGGGTTTGCCATGGTTACAGACCCATAATCCAGTCTTGGACTGGAAGGCTATGTCAGTGTCAAGTTGGGGCTGCCATGGAATTCATGGAGATTCCCTGCCCTTGTCTATTGCTTCTTCTACGCCTTCGGAAGTTCCGGCGTATTTGTCTGATTATCAGGATGTCTTCAGCGAGTCTAAGTCCAGTGCACTGCCTCCTCATAGGGAATGTGACTGTGCAATAGATTTGATTCCTGGCAGTAAGTTTCCTAAGGGGAGACTGTTTAATCTGTCGGTACCTGAACATACCGCGATGCGTTCATATATCAAGGAGTCTCTTGAGAAGGGGCATATCCGTCCTTCTTCTTCCCCTCTTGGTGCGGGATTCTTTTTTGTGGCCAAAAAGGACGGATCTTTGAGGCCTTGTATTGACTATCGGCTTTTAAATAAGATCACTGTCAAATTTCAGTATCCTTTGCCGCTGTTGTCAGATTTGTTTGCCCGGATTAAAGGTGCCAAGTGGTTCACCAAGATAGACCTTCGTGGTGCGTACAACCTTGTGCGCATTAGGCAGGGCGATGAATGGAAAACCGCATTCAATACGCCCGAAGGTCATTTTGAGTACTTGGTGATGCCATTTGGGCTCTCTAATGCACCTTCAGTTTTTCAGTCCTTCATGCATGACATTTTCCGGAAGTATCTGGATAGATTTTTGATTGTTTATCTGGATGATATTCTGGTTTTTTCTGATGATTGGGACTCGCATGTGGAGCAGGTCAGGATGGTTTTTGAGATTTTGCGTGAAAATTCTTTGTTTGTAAAAGGCTCAAAGTGTCTCTTTGGTGTACAGAAGGTTCCCTTTTTGGGGTTCATTTTTTCCCCTTCTGCTGTGGAGATGGATCCAGCCAAGGTCCGAGCTATTCATGATTGGACTCAACCCTCGTCAGTTAAGAGTCTTCAGAAGTTCTTGGGTTTTGCTAACTTCTACCGTCGTTTTATCGCAAATTTCTCTAGCGTTGTTAAACCACTGACGGATATGACCAAGAAAGGCTCTGATGTAGCTAACTGGGCTCCTGCTGCCGTGGAGGCTTTCCAGGAGTTGAAACGCCGGTTTACTTCGGCGCCTGTTTTGTGCCAGCCTGACGTCTCAC
The DNA here is from genome assembly GCF_051348905.1 of Ranitomeya variabilis. NCBI lineage: Eukaryota > Metazoa > Chordata > Amphibia > Anura > Dendrobatidae > Ranitomeya > Ranitomeya variabilis. The sequence continues at coordinate 325,396,558 of NC_135233.1, read as the reverse complement.
TTCCCTTTCAGGTTGAGGTGGATGCTTCGGAGATTGGGGCAGGGGCCGTTTTGTCGCAGAGAGGCCCTGGTTGCTCTACTATGAGACCTTGTGCCTTCTTCTCTAGGAAGTTTTCGCCGGCAGAGCGAAATTATGATGTGGGCAATCGGGAGTTGTTGGCCATGAAGTGGGCATTTGAGGAGTGGCGTCATTGGCTCGAGGGTGCTAAGCATCGTGTGGTGGTCTTGACTGATCACAAAAATCTGATGTATCTCGAGTCTGCTAAACGCCTGAATCCTAGACAGGCCCGCTGGTCATTGTTTTTCTCCCGTTTTGACTTTGTGGTCTCGTATTTACCAGGTTCTAAGAATGTGAAGACCGATGCTCTGTCTAGGAGCTTTGTGCCTGATGCTCCTGGAGTCGCTGAACCTGTGGGTATTCTTAAGGAAGGAGTTATCTTGTCTGCTATTTCTCCAGATCTGCGACGTGTGTTGCAGAGATTTCAGGCTGGTAGGCCTGACTCTTGTCCACCTGACAGATTGTTTGTGCCTGCTAAATGGACCAGCAGAGTCATTTCTGAGGTTCATTCCTCAGTGTTGGCAGGGCACCCGGGAATTTTTGGCACCAGAGATCTGGTGGCCAGGTCCTTTTGGTGGCCTTCCTTGTCAAGGGATGTGCGGTCATTTGTGCAGTCCTGTGGTACTTGTGCTCGAGCTAAGCCTTGCTGTTCTCGTGCCTGCGGGTTGCTCTTGCCCTTGCCTGTCCCGAAGAGACCTTGGACACACATCTCTATGGATTTCATTTCGGATCTTCCGGTGTCTCAGGGCATGTCTGTCATCTGGGTGATATGTGATCGTTTCTCCAAGATGGTCCATCTGGTTCCTTTGCCTAAGCTGCCTTCCTCTTCTGATCTGGTTCCTGTGTTCTTCCAGAACGTGGTTCGTTTGCACGGCATTCCTGAGAATATTGTGTCGGACAGAGGATCCCAGTTTGTTTCCAGGTTCTGGCGATCCTTTTGTGGTAGGATGGGCATTGATTTGTCGTTTTCGTCCGCTTTCCATCCCCAGACTAACGGACAAACGGAGCGAACTAATCAGACTCTGGAGGCTTATTTGAGGTGTTTTGTCTCTTCTGATCAGGATGATTGGGTGACCTTCTTGCCGTTGGCTGAATTTGCCCTTAATAATCGGGCTAGTTCCGCCACCTTGGTTTCGCCATTTTTCTGCAACTCTGGTTTCCATCCTCGTTTTTCCTCGGGACATGTGGAGCCTTCTGACTGTCCTGGGGTGGATTCCGTGGTGGATAGGTTGCAGCGGATCTGGAGTCATGTGGTGGACAACTTGAAGTTGTCACAGGAGAAGGCTCAGCGTTTTGCCAACCGCCGCCGCGGTGTGGGTCCCCGACTTCGCGTTGGGGATTTGGTATGGCTGTCTTCTCGATTTGTTCCTATGAAGGTCTCCTCTCCCAAATTTAAGCCTCGCTTCATTGGTCCTTACAAGATATTGGAAATCATTAATCCTGTATCCTTTCGCCTGGATCTTCCAGTGTCGTTTGCCATTCACAACGTATTTCATAGGTCCTTGTTGCGGCGGTACGTTGTGCCTGTGGTTCCTTCTGCTGAGCCTCCTGCTCCGGTGTTGGTTGAGGGCGAGTTGGAGTACGTGGTGGAGAAGATCTTAGATTCTCGTCTCTCCAGGCGGAGGCTTCAGTACCTGGTCAAGTGGAAGGGCTATGGTCAGGAGGATAATTCCTGGGTGGTCGCCTCTGATGTGCATGCGGCCGATTTAGTTCGTGCCTTTCACGCCGCTCATCCTGATCGCCCTGGTGGTCTTGGTGAGGGTTCGGTGACCCCTCACTAAGGGGGGGGTACTGTTGTGAATTTACCTTTTGGCTCCCTCTAGTGGCTACTAGTGATTTGACTCTGGGTATGTCATTCATCCCTTGTATGCTCACCTGGGTCGTTAGGTCAGGGGTGTTGCTATATAAGCTCCCTGGACCTTCAGTTCAATGCCTGGCAACGTTGATATCAGAGCTAATCTGTAGTGCTCTTGTCTACTGATCCTGGTTCCTGCTTGATTAAGCTAAGTCTGCTTTCTTGCTTTTTGCTATTTGTTTTTGTTTGCATTTTTGTCCAGCTTGTACATAATCTGTATCCTATCCTTGCTGGAAGCTCTAGGGAGGCTGGAGTTCTCCCCCCGGGCCGTTAGACGGTTCGGGGGTTCTTGAATCTCCAGTGTGGATTTTTGATAGGGTTTTCGTTGACCATATAAGTTATCTTACTACATTCTGCTATTAGTAAGTGGGCCTCTCTTTGCTAAACCTAGTTCATCTCTGTGTTTGTCATTTCCTCTTACCTCACCGTTATTATTTGTGGGGGGCTTGTATCCAACTTTTGGGGTCTTTTCTCTGGAGGCAAGAGAGGTCTTTGTTTTCCTCTTCTAGGGGTAGTTAGCTCTCCGGCTGGAGCGAGACATCTAGCGACCAACGTAGGCATGTTCCCCGGCTACTTCTAGTGTTGGCGTTAGGAGTAGATATATGGTCAACCCAGTTACCACTGCCCTATGAGCTGGATTTTTGTACTTCGCAGACTTGCTGATATCTTTGAGACCCTCGCCATTGGGGTCATAACACCACACATGTAGAAACTATCCACTCACCTTTGACTCATCAGACCACAGTACATATTTCTACTGGTCTAATGTCCAGTCCATGTGTTGAATAGCTCAAACTAGGCTCTTCTTTAGGCTTGCAGTCACAGTGATGGCTTCTTTTTAGTAGTTTGTACATAAAGACATGTTTGCCTGTTTCCTGCAGTCTCATCTGGACAGTTTATGTTGAGATGTGTCTGCTACTAGGTGCCTGGGTATCATTAATGACAGATGGTATCTGAAGTGCGTTCGAGTTTCAGTTTCTGGGACTGGCAACTCTGATGAACTTATCTTCTGCAGAAGAGGTAATTGTTGGTATACCTTTCAAGGGGAGGTCTTAATGAGTTTCATCATAGAAATTGATGGTTTTCACGACTGCACTTGAGGATACCTTAGAGGTTCTACCAATTTTCTGCATTGACTGACCTTCATGTCTGAAAGTAATGAGGGACTTTCATTTCTTTGTACTTCATTGAGTGGTTCTAGCCACATTTTGGCTTAGAACAGTTGTGGAATAGGGCTCAGGACTGTATGGACCTGTGTTCCAACACGGCCTCCTGAAGGTCACCGACATTTTTGGAAGGCCAGTGATTACACAAATGAATTCTTGAATTTTTGATGAGGTACACCTGTTCATTGGAAGCCATTTCAGGAAACTTTGAGAAATGCTTAGGGTGCATGAAGCTGTCATCCGAGTAAAAGGGAGTTACTTTATGGAATCTAAGATTTCCCACGCTTTTATACACTCTTTTTTCTATTTATGTCTATTTCTGATATTGCTGCCTTCTGTCTAAATCTGCAATGTGCACATTGCAATAAGAACAAGGAAAACCACTGCCTGAACATGTGTGTCCACATTTATAACTGGTACTGTATAAATCTAGAACAGTCCCAATGGCCACAGTGAAAATTGAAATATTAATAATTTCGTTGATTTTTTTAAAATATAGATTGCAAAATAAAAAGGAAAAAATTACCAGAAATATTAAAAAAATCTGTAAGAAAAAAAGCCAGAATTGAAAATTGGATTTTTTTTGTAGATGAAGGATAAATGAAAATGACTATCTCACGATAGCTTTAGCTGAGCCTGTTGAGATAAAACGGTTTACATAATCTATATTTGAGCAAGTAAAAAACATTCCAGGTGGAGTAGAAACATCAAAGACATCATCACCTAAGCATCTCAGACACAACTGTGTCATTAATCATGGAAGCTGATTTGCTGTAATACTCTGATGATACCTTCTCTTTAATACTGGCATTCGGATGCCGGGTCTAATCAGGGGCCACTATCCTCCATTCCAACAGTGTGCTGGTCTAACCCCCTCAGACCGTCTTCCTCTCCTCCTCCCTGCAAATGTCGGGATGTCCATCATGCCACGCTGTTGGAATGAGTGACATTGGCTTTGGATTACTCTAGGTACAGACAACGACATTAACCACATTTTTCAAACATACTATAGAAACACCTAAGGATAATTGGTGGACAAGGTGCTCCTGATACCTTCTAGGGGAAAATCCTGCGATCAGGTTCCCTGTAAAAAAATGCTTGTATTTGGAAGCATAATCTTAAGAAATAAAGAAAAATGCCATGCTTGCTTAAAATATAATTTTAGTGGATTTATCATCTAAGCTTCCCAGTGTCTGATCTAAATGAGACTGAACACAAGAGCTCTGCAGGGTATGTATCCGAATTTTCAAGCTTGGGTAGGCGGAGGACACAACAACGGCACATGATGCAATTACACAAATTGGAGGCAGTTCCCGGTCCTTAGAAATAATACATTTTGCACTCCAAATAACAAAGGCAAGATTACCTCTTACCTCAGACAACTTACCCTCCAACTTATCTTTTCTCTCCATAATGATATTTTACCCCTAGCATTAAGCTCTCAATATACATTTATTTTGATAAGAGCATATTAACATAGGTATAGAGGTGCAGCAGGTAGACAACTTGTACAATAGCATTATATTATTGGATCCGTTATATGTAGAGGAGGAAGCGCTAATAACGTCTCTACTCTAGATCTATATTATATATTCCACCTTAGCTTTACACTTATATAATAATCATGGATGGACATAAGTATTTGGTATTTCTGTCTCCAAACTGAAAAACTAATAGGATATTTCTTATGTGCTAATTCTAATCGAACATATGTTTATATACTGTTTTTGGAATTCCTAAAAATCGATGGCCTATTGCATCACCCGAGAACAGTCACTACAAAGTATATGGAGATGTGCTTTTCCGGCTCTGTATAACGTATACATGCGGCTGTTACAAGAGCTGGTTGGTGGGGATGTTGGGTATCAAACCCCCACTAATCTGATATTCAAGAGAATCTGTCAGGAGATTTTTGCTAATTAAAGGGAATCTTCAAGTTGGTTTTTGCTATGTAATGAGGATAGCATGAGGTAGGGGCTGAGACACAGATTTCAATGATGTGTCACTTATTAGGCTGTGGTCCATTGTTTTCTTACAATGAAACTTTTATCACCAGGAGATTATCACTGCCTAGACTAGCTCCCAAGTGGTCTGACCACGCCCCCTCCTCTGACAAGCAGCTCACTGTCAATCGACAATGTGCACAGAATGCTGTGACTCGTGGTGTGGGTGGGCGGGGTTAGCTTTCTGATCTCTTCTACATGATACAGCGAAACTCTGAATGTATAACAAGGCTCTATCCAGTAAACTGAGTAATACATTGTTGGAATCAGGGTCTCTTTTGCTACATTATGCTGCTTTCAGAGGAGGTAACAAAAACCTGGTGAAAGATTCCCTTTAATCTGACAGCAGCATAATGTCGAGGCAGAAAGACGGATTCCAGTGATGTATCACTTGCTCATCAGCTAGATGTAGTTTCAATACAATCAGTGTTTTATCAGCAGCAGATTATCACTGCAAGACTAGGTGTCATGTGCAAGGCAGTCCAGCTTTGTGTAACGCTGCCTCCAGCAGTGATTGGCACCTTGCTGACAATATACGATGTATACAGGAAGATTCCGATCATGTGTGTGGCTGGGGTTATACTGGAATCAGCATTCATAGCGCATAGCACTACTTCATTTACATCAAATAGGGATTTTATCAAAACTTCACCAAGTAGTTCAGTTAGTGATACACCACTGGAATCAGGGTGTCTGTCCCTTCATCATGCTGCTCTAACATTCAATAGCAAAAAGCTGCCGACAGATTTACTTTTATGACCTTTAGCGGTCAGGTCTGGAAAAAGAAGCCTGTATTTGAACATCTTTTTCAGGTGGGCAAACCTGCTACTTTTTTTTAAAGGAAGGTGCTTTAAAAAATGGTGAAGTGTTTTTCCCCAAAGCATCTTTTTTAGTGGTTTTTGCTTAGATCGTTTCCCAAGTTTTTAGCAAAACTTTTGACCACTGGCATTTTAAAAGCATTTTTTTCCAGCATTTTCTGATGTCTTTTTTAATTGTTTTGCATCACAACTGTACACAGAAAGATGTCAATTAGAGTTCTGGCACATTGTTACAGGCGCCATTCACAATATAGTGAGGACTGCTGTGATTGCAGCCGCTCCGTGCACGTCAGTGGCTCCTGGGAGGAAAGATGTTCGTTTTCTCCCAGTAGCCGCACTTTTAGTACGGTGACTGGGAAGCAATGGAGCGCTTTAAGTAATCCTATATCTGTAAGTAGATGGCATTTTCCAAGATGACAAGTTCCCTTTAAGTAAACTTTGAAAGCAACAGTTCTGTCTTCACGTTTTTGGAGTGTGCCGGGGCTAGATCTTTTGTATTGTCTTACCGTTTTACCTCTGAGCACCCAACAGTGGTTGAGCCTGATCCTAAGTTCCCTTTAAGTGGCATACTTTGGCAATCAGTGCAGCACCACTACTCATTTACTGTCCTTGCAATTTACAATTAGACATTTGAACATTCATTTGAAACCAAGAATTACTATATCTGTACACTTTAAAGAGTAACTTCTGAAATGTTTTCAGCAAATGTTATTGTGTTTCTATATGACATTAATGAATGCATTTGTCAACTAGACTAAGCACACATGCCTAAAGTGACAAACATTAAAGCAATGATTATTCCTAAGCATTTGGATTCACGTCAAAATGGATGCCCCTAGGTAACGGGGAAAGACTGAGTGGGCGGAAACTGGCGCTGGGATATTTCTCACATTTTGTTCTCATCTAAAAGCTGTTCTGGCATTCTGTTGTCTTCTGGGAATTAAACATAAATAGGAAACATATACCAAAATTAGAATTACTAGTGAATTGGAGCCATATGGCTTTAAATAAGTTATTTGGAAAAGGTTCATCTTCTGCTTTTACATGTAATGGGAAACATAGGCAGATGGTTTGGAATATTTTGGGGTGATCATCTTCCAAATGTTTGTGTCTGTGACTGTCTTAGTACATTAAATACCTCCTAAAAGATTGACATAACTGGAAAATAACATGACTATGGTATTGAACGGAACTCTACATTTTGGTAATTTTGTCCCTAGGTGGCAGTACTGTTCACATTAGCTGTGATAAAGCTGCCCGATCCACAGGCAACATGTATCAGGCACTGGCTGCATGATCTCAGCTATGAATGCTTGAGTCTGAAATGCTGTGGTGTTTCATAGAGGAACATACTTCAAAAGCTGCCGGGGACCAGCCGCACGGGAGCTAGTCGGATAGTCAGGTCCCCCCCAGCAACTGTTCCCCATAAGCGCCCCTTGAGTGACAGGTCGCTGAGCCCACATCTTTCCCGGCACATGTCAGCTGTTTTTTCCGGTATGGATACCATCCATGGCTGTTTGGATTTTCCACAGACCCATAGACTTGTATGGCTATTGTCATCTACACTGTCAGGAAAAAATATACATATATGTCTACCACAGGAGATAGTAATGGCAGATACTATGACAACTTTAAAAAAAGGGCTGGACGATTTCATCATTAGACATAACATTGCTAGATTAGTGACAAAATGTACAATTGGTGGAGAAAGGTTGAACTTCATGGACCGTAGTCTTTATTCAACCTACGTAACTATGTCACTATATAACTATGTCTTCATGTGTTTTGCTCCAACAGACAGTCGGTGAAAAAATACAGGCAAGTGCAAGTGATCCGTTAAGAAAATGGATACCCCATGTACTGGTGTGAAGGAAGCCTTATAGGCAGGGGTGTAACAACTGCAGTCGCAGGGGTCACAGCTGCGACCAGGCCCGGAGTGCGTAGGGGCCTGCCCAGTCCAGCAGACAAGTAGCAGTAGCCGGGAAACTCAGCAGACAAGTCACGCACCCTGCTGTTCACGCCCACAACAGCCAGCTTCCCCAGACTTCCAGTGGTGTGAGGCGAGTGGGCGTGTCCGTGAAGGACATGTGACCTAGCAGAAGGGCTGGGCATGTCACTGAAGCTTGATAGAGATGGAGGGGAAACAACAAACCCAAGGAGCCTGCAGCAGCTGTCACAGAGTCTGGGTGAGGCGCGAAGGCAGCAGCTGGTGAGTCAAGTGCAGTTGCAGCGCCCCAGAGTCCTGGTCGTTGCAGTATTGTCGCTCTGCCACAAGGGGGAGTGATGGTACATCTGATGGCACTAAAGGAGTTCACCTGGCCAGGTATCACAGTCACACACTACACTTCACACTCCGGCCACCAGTGGGAGCAAAAGGTTCTATGTATTAGGCCACTCCTCACACTCTGGTAAAACTGGGAGTCGGATAGGAAGTTAGAGAGAAGCTGACTGGGTTTTTGCCCAGGTAACATTTAGTGAGAGAGAGAGTTGCTTGGGAAGACTCAGGGAGGTCCCTGTCAGGGGTGGGATCCTGGCTGTGGCCTAGCACGAGACAGATTGTTACGGAGCCGTGCCTGCACCTCATTGCGGTGGCATCCTAAGAAAGGACACAAAGCGAAGGATATTGTGGAGAAGTGAGAAACGAGATCACAGCACAAAGGAGATAGAACCAGGAGGAGTCGTGCCCCGAGATCGGCAACATCCTTCTGAGGCGCGTAGCCGGTGGCCGGAATGCCGAGGAAGTAACAGACTCTACGCATTACTTTGAACTACGGCAGGGCAGTTAACTCTAGGTTGGCTGTCTCACCTTTTCACCTAATGAAGTCAACAGAGGCAATTGTGGGAGAGGGGCGTCTCTAGGGTCCCTATAAAAAAACTCCAGGCCTACCCCGTCATACGGGTGCGTCCTATCCAAACCATCTGGGGGACGGAGAGAAAGAACAGAAACATACACGACAGTTGTGAGGACTATCCCGTGGTGCTCAGCAGGGAAGTACTACAACACCCAGGCGCTAGTAGGTAGGCACTGATTTCCACCTGCAAAGGGAACTCTGGATGTGCCTTCGGACCGGCCGGTCTCAGCCAGCCCTGTTAGCAGTGCTCTGGATTGTGGATGCCGAAGCCTTCAGTAAAAGGTAAAGAGACTGCAACCCTGTGTCCTCGTCATTTACTGCGACCCACACTATTACCATCTACTCATCAAGGGAAGCCCTGGGGACATACTTCACCTGTGGGAAGGTACACCATCTAGCTGCCATTCCATCACCCCAGCGGACCCCTAGCAACGTCGAATACCACAGGTGGCATCACGAACACTTGACAAACTCTCACCTACACCTTTATTTGGGCGCCCCTTAGCAGGGCCACGGACCGGGTCGGGCCACCGTGACATCCCTAGAACCGAGACCGAGGGACCCGGTACCGAGTACCCCGCTGGCCTGCGTTTGGGGGCCGCTCCACAGTCACGGCTGTAAAGTGCTGATGTGCGGCCAGTGTGCTGCTTACACCTGTCATTCACCTACACACACACCTGTCATTCACCTGCACACACGCACACACACCTGTTCTGTGTGTGTGTGTGTGTGTGCACAGGACCTGTGATGAGGTCACAGGAGGGGAGGAGTCAGGGGTCACATGATCAGTGGCCTCAGCGTATGCAGGACTCTGCTGTGCTGATTGTCATGGAGCTGAATGAGGGGAAGTTTATGTGTGGAGTCAGGAGGGGTTTACAGTGTGGATGTAGCAGAGCCGTGTGTGTACAAGGTGTACAGAGCGGAGCCGTGTATGTGTGTAGTGGAGCAATGTGTACGAGGTGTACGGAGCGGAGTCAGGTGTGTACGAGGTGTACAAAGCTGAGCCGAGTGTGAAAGAGGTGAGCGGAGTCGTGTATGTACGAGGTATGCAGAGCCGCGTGTGTACGTGGTGGACCAAGCGGAGCTGCGTGTTTATAGAGTGTACGAAGCGGAGCCGCGTGTGTATAGAGTACGAAGTGGAGCCGCGTGTGTATGGAGTGTACGGAGCGGAGCCGCGTGTGTATGGGGTGTATGGAGCAGAGCTGTATGAGGTGTATGGAGCAGATCCGCGGGTGTAAGGAGTGGAGCCGCGTGTGGACGGAGTGGACGGAGCGGAGCCGCGTGTGTATGGAGTGTACGAAGCGGAGCCGCGTGTGTATGGAGTGTACGGAGCGGAGCCACATGTGTATGGAGTGTACGGAGTGGAGCGGCGTGTGTATGGATTGTACGGAGCGGAGCCGCGTGTGTATGGGGTGTACGGAGCGGAGCTGTGTGTATGAGGTGTACAGAGCAGATCCGCGGGTGTAAGGAGTGGAGCCGCGTGTGGACGGAGTGGACGGAGCGGAGCCGCGTGTGTATGGAGTGTACGAAGCGGAGCCGCGTGTGTATGGAGTGTACGGAGTGGAGCGGCGTGTGTATGGATTGTACGGAGCGGAGCCGCGTGTGTATGGAGTGTACGGAGCGGAGCCGCGTGTGTATGGGGTGTACGGAGCAGAGCTGTGTGTATGAGGTGTATGGAGCAGATCCGCGGGTGTAAGGAGTGGAGCCGCGTGTGTACGGGGTGGACGGAGCGGAGCCGCGTGTGTATGGAGTGTACGGAGCGGAGCTGTGTGTATGAGGTGTACAGAGCAGATCCGCGGGTGTAAGGAGTGGAGCCGCGTGTGGACGGAGTGGACGGAGCGGAGCCGCGTGTGTATGGAGTGTACGGAGCGGAGCCGCATGTGTATGGAGTGTACGGAGTGGAGCGGCGTGTGTATGGATTGTACGGAGCGGAGCCGCGTGTGTATGGAGTGTACGGAGCGGAGCCGCGTGTGTATGGGGTGTACGGAGCAGAGCTGTGTGTATGAGGTGTATGGAGCAGATCCGCGGGTGTAAGGAGTGGAGCCGCGTGTGTACGGGGTGGACGGAGCGGAGCCGCGTGTGTATGGGGTGTACGGAGCGGAGCTGTGTGTATGAGGTGTACAGAGCAGATCCGCGGGTGTAAGGAGTGGAGCCGCGTGTGGACGGAGTGGACGGAGCGGAGCCGCGTGTGTATGGAGTGTACGGAGCGGAGCCGCATGTGTATGGAGTGTACGGAGTGGAGCGGCGTGTGTATGGATTGTACGGAGCGGAGCCGCGTGTGTATGGAGTGTACGGAGCGGAGCCGCGTGTGTATGGGGTGTACGGAGCAGAGCTGTGTGTATGAGGTGTATGGAGCAGATCCGCGGGTGTAAGGAGTGGAGCCGCGTGTGTACGGGGTGGACGGAGCGGAGCCGCGTGTGTATGGAGTGTACGAAGTGGAGCCGCGTGTGTATGGAGTGTACGGAGCGGAGCCGCATGTGTATGGAGTGTACGGAGTGGAGCGGCGTGTGTATGGATTGTACGGAGCGGAGCCGCGAGTGTATAGAGTGTACGAAGCGGAGCCGCGTGTGTATGGAGTGTACGGAGCGGAGCCGCGTGTGTATGGGGTGTACGGAGCAGAGCTGTGTGTATGAGGTGTATGGAGCAGATCCGCGGGTGTAAGGAGTGGAGCCGCGTGTGTACGGGGTGGACGGAGCGGAGCCGCGTGTGTATGGAGTGTACGAAGTGGAGCCGCGTGTGTATGGAGTGTACGGAGCGGAGCCGCATGTGTATGGAGTGTACGGAGTGGAGCGGCGTGTGTATGGATTGTACAGAGCGGAGCTGTGTGTGTGAGGTGTACGGAGCGGAGCTGTGTGTATGAGGTGTACAGAGCAGATCCGCGGGTGTAAGGAGCGGAGCTGCGTGTGTACAAGGTGTACGGAGCAGAGCCATGTGTTTACGGGGTTCACGGAGCGAAGCCGCGTGTGTACGGGCTGTAAATTTCCGAGTTGGGAAGAATGGTACACGGCTGTGGGCAGAGCCCAGCATGTGCACAGTGGGGGAGTATTAGGTGTACTCGCCAGCGTCAGAATGTGCAGTGCGTATGCTGCGGAGCCAACCAGTACACCCAATACACCCCCACACTGCACAGGTCCGGAAATGACGCACTGCAGCGTCATACCAGGAAGAAACAGCACACAGATTTCAAATGCCAGGAGTGCGCTTGGAATTAGAGCGAGGAAGGACATGAACGCCCAGAGTCTGCACTTCCAAAGACATCGCCCTAATTAGTATAGGGACATGTTAGTTATAAAATCATTTTTCTCAACGATTACAGGGCAGTATTAGGTCAGACTATACAACAAAGCAACAAAACTATAGTGTGCGAAATGAATAGGGAAAATTAATTTTGGTGGGAAATATATTGGCGTGGGGGGGGGGCCATTTGAAAGTTCGCATCGGGGCCCCTCACTTTGTAGTTACGCCACTGCTTATAGGGATAACAGTTTTGTAAAGGAGAAACGGTGATTGTCACTGCCATGAGGTCAATGCAGCCAGCACTGTTATCATGAGGATCCACACCATAAAGACAGACTGTGCAGGCACTATGGTGCCTAGAGAGAAAGGAGGCTCAGTCGAACTTCCCACTCTATAGGAACCACAGAGTTTGCAAACAAGAAGTATGCTCCCTATGTAACCTCTCTAACTCACCTCTTCCTCTCTCTGACCACAACCTTCTCACATTCTCTGCCCTCTCCACTCCATGTCTACAATCCCCGCCCCACAAACTTTCACACCCTCGCAGAAATCTTAAACATCTTGACCTACAGTCACTCTCTGAATCCCTCCTCCCCCTCACAGACATAAGTTCCTTACACAATGCGGATGACGCTGCCGCTCTATATAACACCACAATAGCTGAAGCTTTGGAATCTGCTGCCCCACTTACACATACCAAAGCTCGCAAAATCAACAGACAGCCCTGGCACACCAGCCTGACCAAAGAACTGAGGCGAGCCTCCAGGGCTGCTGAGTGCAGATGGAAAAGATCCCACTCCAACGAGCACTACATCGCATTCAAACAGTCCCTCACTACTTTCAAGACCACACTTGCCACAGATAAACAAACCTACTTCTCATCTCTCATATCCTCCCTGTCTCACAACCCTAAACAGTTATTCAACACCTTCAATTCTCTCCTCCGTCCACCAGCACCTCCTCCCTCCCCACTTAGCTGAAGACTTTGCCTCATTTTTCAAGCAGAAGATTGATAACATCAGAGACAGTTTTGGTCAACAACCCCCAGAGCCCTTCCTCCCGACTTCCCAGCCCTCCACCTTCAAAACCAACTTCTCCACCATTACAGAAGATCAACTCTCCACTCTACTCTCAAAATCACATCTCACCACCTGTGCACTTGACCCGCTCCCATCCCACTTCATCCCAAACCTCACCACAGTCTTCATCCCAACCCTAACCCATTTCTTCAACCTATCACTAACAACTGGTGTTTTCCCCTCAAGCTTTAAACATGCCTCCATCACACCTATCCTCAAAAAGCCCTCTCTTGACCCATCCTCTGTATCTAGCTATCGCCCTATATCACTTCTCCCTTATGCCTCCAAACTACTGGAACAACACGTCTACCTTGAACTGTCCTCCCATCTCTCTTCTTGCTCCCTCTTTGACCGCTTACAATCTGGCTTCTGGTCACACCATTCCACTGAAATTGCCCTAACTAAGGTCACCAATGACCTCTTAACCGCCAAGAGCAAGCGACACTACTCTGTCCTCCTCCTCCTTGACCTGTCGGCTGCCTTTGACACAGTGGACCATTCCCTATTATTACAGACCCTCTCTGTTATGATCCCAAGTGGCGGAGGATCACAAATAGATCAGCAAGTGATTAAACTAAGGACGAGCTCTAGGGAGATGGTAACTGGACTGATCGCAAATCTGAACCTATCCAAAACAACTAGAGGTAGCCGGTGAACGTGCCTAAAAAATTCTTAGACGTCTCGAGCCAGCCTGAGGAACTAGCTACCCCTAAAGAGAAAGAAAGACCTCGCTTGCCTCCAGAGAAATAATCCCCAAAGATATAGAAGCCCCCAACAAATATTAACGGTGAAGTAAGAAGAAGGCACATACACAGGGATGAAATCAGATTCAGCAAAAGAGGCCCACTAGTACTAGAAAGCAGAAAATAGAGCAGGGGTCTATGCGATCAATAAAAAACCCTTACAAAATATCCATCCTGAGATTTCAAGAACCCACACACCAACTAACGGTGTGTGGGGAGAAACTCAGCCCACTAGAGCAACCAGCAAGTGAAGGAATTACATTTTAGCAAGCTGGAACAGAAAACATGATAAACACTGCTGATCAAAAAATGAGCAAACAAAACTTAGCTTATCCTGGATGGACTGGGAGCAAGGTAGTCAGAAGGAATCTGAGTAGCACTGATTACATCGACAGCCGGCAACAAGTGAAAGTAAAACAGAGCTATATAGGAACCTCCCCTCCCAGAGGATAACGAACCAGCTGATAGCCAGAGACCAGCAGAATAACAAACAAAGCCACCAGGGGGAGCCCAAAGCAAAAGTCACACCATACCACCAGTGACCACAAGAGGGAGCCCGAAAACAGAGTTCACAACAGTACCCCCCCCTTAAGGAGGGGTCACCGAACCCTCATGAAAACCCCCAGGGCGATCAGGATGAGCCACATGGAAGGCACGAACCAAATCGGCCGCATGAACATCAGAGGCGACAACCCAAGAATTATCCTCCTGACCATAGCCCTTCCACTTGACCAAATACTGGAGCCTCCGTCTAGAAACACGAGAATCCAAGATCTTCTCCACCACGTATTCCAATTCTCCCTCAACCAGCACCGGGGCAGGAGGCTCAACCGGAGGAACCACAGGTACCACATACCTCCGCAACAACGAGCGATGGAACACATTATGAATAGCAAATGATGCCGGGAGGTCCAGACGGAATGATACAGGACCAAGGACTTCCAGAATCTTATAAGGACCGATAAACCGAGGCTTGAACTTAGGAGAGGAGACCTTCATAGGAACGAAGTGAGAAGACAACCACACCAAGTCCCCAACGCGAAGTCGGGGACCCACACAGCGACGGCGGTTGGCAAAGAGCTGAGCCTTCTCTTGTGACAACTTCAAATTGTCCACCACATGATTCCAAATCTGATGCAACCTATCCACCACAACATCCACTCCAGGACAGTCAGAAGGCTCCACCTGACCCGAGGAAAAACGAGGATGAAACCCCGAATTACAAAAAAAAGGAGAAACCAAAGTAGCAGAACTAGCCCGATTATTAAGGGCAAACTCGGCCAACGGCAAAAAAGTAACCCAGTCGTCCTGGTCAGCAGAAACAAAACATCTTAAATAAGTCTCCAAGGTCTGATTAGTTCGCTCGGTTTGGCCATTCGTCTGAGGATGGAAGGCCGACGAAAAAGACAATTCAATGCCCAACTTAGCACAAAAGGTCCGCCAAAATCTAGACACAAACTGGGATCCTCTGTCAGAAACAATGTTCTCAGGAATCCCGTGCAAACGAACTACATTTTGAAAAAACAGTGGAACCAACTCGGAGGAGGAAGGCAACTTAGGCAAGGGCACCAAATGGACCATCTTAGAAAAACGATCACACACCACCCAGATGACAGACATTCTCTGAGAGACAGGGAGATCTGAAATAAAATCCATGGAAATGTGCGTCCAAGGCCTCTTCGGGACAGGCAAAGGTAACAGCAAACCACTGGCATGAGAACAGCAAGGCTTCGCCCGAGCACAAATTCCACAAGACTGCACAAAGGAATGCACATCCCGCGACAAGGAAGGCCACCAAAAAGACCTGGCCACCAAGTCTCTGGTACCAAATATTCCAGGATGGCCCGCCAACACCGAAGAATGAACCTCGGAGATGACTCTGTTGGTCCATCTATCCGGGACAAACAGTCTCTCCGGTGGACAGCGGTCAGGTCTATCCGCCTGAAACTTTTGCAGCACACGTCGCAAATCTGGGGAGATGGCAGACAAAATCACCCCTTCTCTAAGGATACCAGCCGGCTCTGAATCTCCAGGAGAGTCAGGCACAAAACTCCTAGAAAGAGCATCAGCTTTCACATTCTTCGAACCCGGCAGGTACGAGTCCATGAAATCAAAACGAGAGAAAAACAACGACCAACGAGCCTGTCTGGGATTCAGCCGCTTGGCCGACTCGAGATAAATCAAATTCTTGTGGTCAGTCAAGACCACCACACGATGTTTAGCTCCCTCGAGCCAATGTCGCCACTCCTCAAATGCCCACTTCATAGCCAACAGCTCCCGACTACCGACATCATAATTCCGCTCGGCAGGCGAAAACTTTCTTGAAAAGAAAGCACATGGCTTCATCACAGAGCCATCGGGGCTTCTCTGCGACAAAACAGCCCCCGCTCCAATCTCGGAAGCATCAACCTCCACCTGGAAGGGAAGTGAGACATCTGGCTGACATAAGACCGGAGCCGAAGAAAACTGACGCTTCAGCTCCCGAAAGGCCTCCACAGCCGCAGAAGACCAATTAGTCACATCAGAACCCTTCTTGGTCAAATCCGTCAAAGGCTTAACAACGCCAGAAAAATTAGCTAGGAAGCGACGGTAAAAATTAGCAAAACCCAAGAACTTCTGAAGACTCTTAACAGATGTAGGCTGCGTCCAGTCGTGAATAGCCTGAACCTTGACTGGGTCCATCTCAATAGTAGAAGGAGAAAAAATGAAACCCAAAAAAGAAATCTTCTGGACTCCAAAAAGACATTTTGAGCCCTTCACAAATAAAGCATTGTCACGTAGGACCTGAAAGACCATCCTGACCTGCTTAACATGAGACTCCCAATCATCCGAAAAAACCAGAATATCATCCAGATATACAATCATAAACTTATCCAGATATTCACAGAAGATATCATGCATAAAGGACTGAAAGATTGAAGGAGCATTAGAAAGTCCAAAAGGCATCACCAAGTACTCAAAATGGCCTTCAGGCGTATTAAATGCACTTTTCCATTCATCACCCTGTTTTATACGCACAAGGTTATACGCACCACGAAGATCTATCTTGGTGAACCAACTAGACCCCCTAATGCGAGCAAACAAATCAGTTAACAATGGCAAAGGATACTGAAATTTGACCGTGATTTTATTCAAAAGGCGATAATCAATACAGGGTCTCAGGGAACCATCCTTTTTAGCCACAAAAAAGAATCCTGCACCAAGAGGGGATGAGGACGGGCGAATATGTCCCTTCTCTAAAGACTCCTTTATATAACTCCGCATGGCAGCATGCTCCGGCACAGATAAATTGAAAAGTCGTCCCTTAGGAAACTTACTACCAGGAATCAAATTTATAGCACAATCACAGTCCCTATGAGGAGGTAGAGAATTGAGTTTGGGCTCCTCAAATACATCCTGGTAGTCTGACAAAAACGTAGGGACTTCAGAAGGAGTGGACGAAGCAATTAACACCACAGGAGCGTCACCATGAATTCCCTGACAACCCCAACTTGACACCGACATAGCTTTCCAATCCAGGACTGGATTATGAGTCTGCAACCATGGTAGACCCAACACGACAACATCATGCAAATTATGCAGTACAAGAAAGCGAATCACCTCCCGATGAACAGGAGTCATGCACATGGTCACTTGTGTCCAGTACTGAGGTCTATTCGTAGCCAATGGTGTAGAATCAATTCCCCTTAGTGGAATAAGGAATTTTAAAGGCTCCAAATCAAAACCACAGCGCCTGGCAAATGACCAATCCATCAGACTCAGGGCGGCACCTGAATCTACAAAAGCATTAACCGGGTAAGATGACAGGGAACAAATCAGGGTAACAGACAAAATGAACTTAGGCTGTAAAGTACCAATGGTGACAGATTTATCAACCTTTTTTTTGCGCTTAGAGCATGCTGAGATAACATGAGCTGAGTCACCACAGTAAAAGCACAACCCATTTTGCCGTCTATAATTTTGCCGTTCACTTCTGGTCAGAATTCTGTCACATTGCATAGATTCAGGTGTCTGTTCAGAAGACACCGCCAAATGGTGCACAGGTTTGCGCTCCCGCAAACGCCGATCAATCTGAATGGCCAGAGTCATTGACTCATTCAGACCTGCAGGCGTAGGGAACCCCACCATGACATTCTTAATGGCTTCAGAAAGACCTTCTCTGAAATTTGCAGCCAGGGCACACTCATTCCACTGAGTAAGCACCGACCATTTCCGAAATTTCTGGCAGTACACCTCTGCTTCATCTTGCCCCTGCGAGAGGGCCAATAACGTTTTTTCAGCCTGGTTCTCAAGATTAGGTTCCTCATAGAGCAATCCAAGGGCTAGAAAAAACGCATCTACACTAAGCAATGCAGAATCCCCTGGCGCCAATGCGAAGGCCCAATCTTGGGGGTCACCACGCAAAAAGGAAATGATAATCTTAACTTGCTGAACGGCATCACCAGAGGAACGAGGTTTCAAAGAAAGAAACAACTTACAATTGTTCCTACAATTCAGGAACCTAGATCTATCTCCAGAAAACAACTCCGGAATAGGTATTCTAGGCTCTGACATAGGACTGTGAACAACAAAATCCTGAATACTTTGAACCCTAGCAGCAAGATGATCCAGACTGGAAGCCAAGCTCTGGACATCCATGTCAGCAGCTGAACTCAGAGCCACACCAAGATTAAGAGGAGGAGAGAAGCTAGCCACAGCAGCTAGACACACGGCAACAACAAAAAAAAAAAAATTCTCAAGGCTTCTTTTCTCCTGCTTCTGCCATGCAATTAACACTTTATGGCCGGCTGTACTGTTATGATCCCAAGTGGCGGAGGATCACAAATAGATCAGCAAGTGATTAAACTAAGGACGAGCTCTAGGGAGATGGTAACTGGACTGATCGCAAATCTGAACCTATCCAAAACAACTAGAGGTACCTGGTGAACGTGCCTAAAAAATTCTTAGACGTCTCGAGCCAGCCTGAGGAACTAGCTACCCCTAAAGAGAAAGAAAGACCTCGCTTGCCTCCAGAGAAATAATCCCCAAAGATATAGAAGCCCCCAACAAATATTAACGGTGAAGTAAGAAGAAGGCACATACACAGGGATGAAATCAGATTCAGCAAAAGAGGCCCACTAGTACTAGAAAGCAGAAAATAGAGCAGGGGTCTATGCGATCAATAAAAAACCCTTACAAAATATCCATCCTGAGATTTCAAGAACCCACACACCAACTAACGGTGTGTGGGGAGAAACTCAGCCCACTAGAGCAACCAGCAAGCGAGGGAATTACATTTTAGCAAGCTGGAACAGAAAACATGATAAACACTGCTGATCAAAAAATGAGCAAACAAAACTTAGCTTATCCTGGATGGACTGGGAGCAAGGTAGTCAGAAGGAATCTGAGTAGCACTGATTACATCGACAGCCGGCAACAAGTGAAAGTAAAACAGAGCTATATAGGAACCTCCCAGAGGATAACGAACCAGCTGATAGCCAGAGACCAGCAGGATAACAAACAAAGCCACCAGGGGGAGCCCAAAGCAAAAGTCACACCATACCACCAGTGACCACAAGAGGGAGCCCGAAAACAGAGTTCACAACACCTCTCATCCCTTGGCATCACAGACTTGGCCCTATCCTGGATCTCATCATACCTAACAGACCGGACATTAGCGTCTCTCACTCACGCACCACCTCCTCACCTCGCCCCCTATCTGTCGGAGTCCCGCAAGGTTCAGTCCTTGGGCCCCTTCTCTTCTCCATTTACACCTTTGGCCTGGGACAGCTCATAGAATCTCATGGCTTTCAGTATCACCTCTATGCTGATGACACACAGATCTACATCTCTGGACCAGATATCACCTCCCTACTAACCAGAATCCCTCAATGTCTGTCCGCTATTTCATCCTTCTTCTCTGCTAGATTTCTGAAACTTAACATGGACAAAACAGAATTCATCACCTTTCCCCCATCTCACGCGACCCCCCCAACGAACCTATCCATTACAGTACACGGCTGCCCACTCTCCCCAGTCCCACAAGCTCGCTGCCTCGGGGTAATCCTTGACGCTGATCTCTCCTTCAAACCACATATCCAAGCCCTTTCCACTTCCTGCCGACTTTAACTCAAAAATATTTCACAAATCCGTACATTCCTCAACCAAGAATCTGCAAAAACCCTAGTCCATGCCCTCATCATCTCTCGCCTTGACTACTGCAACCTCCTGCTCTGTGGCCTCCCCTCTAACACTCTCGCACCCCTCCAATCTATTCTAAACTCTGCTTCCCAACTAACCCACCTGTCCCCCCGCTATTCCCCAGCTTCTCCCCTCTGTCAATGCCTTCACTGGCTCCCCATTGCCCAGAGACTCCAGTAGAAAACCCTAACCATGACGTACAAAGCCATCCACAACCTGTCTCCTCCATACATCTGTGACCTCGTCTCCCGGTACTTACCTGCACGCAACCTCCAATCCTCACAAGATCTCCTTCTCTACTCCCCTCTTATCTCCTCTTCCCACAATCGTATACAAGACTTCTCTCGCGTATCACCCCTACTCTGGAACCCTCTACCACAACACATCAGACTCTCGCCTACCATCGAAACCTTCAAAAAGAGCCTGAAGACCCACCTCTTCCGACAAGCCTACAACCTGCAGTAACCACCGATCAACCAAACCGCTGCATGACCAGCTCTATCCTCACCTACTGTATTCTCACCCATCCCTTGTAGATTGTGAGCCTTCGCGGGCAGGGTCCTCTCTCCTCCTGTACCAGTTATGACTTGTATTGTTTAAGATTATTGTACTTGTTTTTACTATGTATACCCCTCCTCACATGTAAAGCGCCATGGAATAAATGGCGCTATAACAATAAATAATAATAATAATAATAATAAATAATAAATAAGATAGGCAAATGGGTCATGGAAAGAAGGGAGCACCAAAACGCATAACTTAACAGCGACTATGGGCACCATTGACCACCATGAAGCTACTGGCTAGAATTACAGCTGCGCGATGTGTAGAAGATAGAGATCATTGTGTATAAAAATGTATTGCAGTGCGTAAAGAACATTTTCTGCATTGTTTCAAGGAAGGTTATATGTAAAGATTGCTAACACTGTGAGTACAAATCTAATTGACCTAAAAAACATTCCAGGAGAAGATTGTCTATCTTCCACAATGGGGATGAGATCAGAAAGTCAATCACTATGGACCACCATTAAGCCCACCAAAATACCAATTCATAAAGCAGGGCAAATGTCCATCTATACCATATGCATAAAACATAGAAATAGATAAAACCATGTCTATTCAATCTGTTATAGAAAGATTAGACGTGGAATATATAACATCTTTCCTAAAATCGTATAAATCCTCAAAAAGCCTCCAGAGATTCTCCAGACACTAAGTAATCTTTATTAAGAATTTACACTGTGTAGAATAGCAATAAAATGCAAACATTTCCAAAGAGTGCACATTAAAAATGCTCTCTGAAATAAACCTGTCACTCTACTTTGGCTTCGTTTCATGCATCTAATAAGGATATTGAAAAGGGGGAGATAAAACCGTTCTCCAGAAACGTGTCTAAGCTGGTACAAGGAGATCGATTATCATAACTCATTACTGAAAAAATAGATGTTATGAGAGTAGGTTCATACAGTGCAAAAAGTCTAAGAATACACGATTCTGGCTGAAAATCTAGATCTTATCAATTCTGCTCAGGTTTCACCAGGAATATTAATTTATGAGCTGCTAGAAAGTCTGATGAAGCATGAATGATCTTATTTGTGTTCTACTGAGTTTCCTTAAAAAAGGAAGCAAATTTGTCGATTTACTGCAACACATTTCTACAGCATGGCTACAAAAAAACATATCTGGTCTTGATCTTGACCAAAAGTGTCCATGTAAAAAAAGTCGTAAGTTAGGCAACTGCATTATTCTTCCAAAGGAACCTCAATAGATGATTTCGAGGGCACCCAGAACCTTGATCTACCCTATTAAATGATATTTAGTCTTAAAGTGTATGTCCATCCTTGACATCTATTCTATTTTATTTCTGGAAATAGGTTTTGATTAATTTATTATTTCCTTTTTTATTACATATTCCTTACTTATTTGAAGCTTTGTGTTCCTAATATTAAGCTTTAAATCCCCTGAGTAAACATATATACCTATAGATTCATTTTTTTGCCTGCCTATAGTCACCACTAGAGGGTGCTAACTGAATACTGTAAATGACCAATTGATTAAATCAGGTGTTTGTTTTAAATGTTTTTTTTTTATTATTGGCATTGTTTTTATTTCCATAGCACAATCTGTATTAAAAAGGTAAATTAGACATCTTGCAGTTTATAGTTCCATACTTTCATGTTTTTTCAGAAAATCTACATACATATTAGCAGCTATAGACCAACTCAGAACTTATATTTTGTATTAATGCATCTAATGAGCATGTACAAAGGTGATTGGGAGAGCTGTAATGTTGTCTTATGCTAGATGCAGACGAACATCCAGTTTGTCATCCGAGAAAGTCGTATCTGTTATGCTAATCACACCCTAATCAGACTCTGATAAGGTGTGATCAATTTTTCTCGGATGTGGACAAGATGTAGAAATAAAATTCTCCATATTCTCAATTGTCTCAGTTTGTGGAAATCAGACTGCACTCAGATGTCTCCCGAGTGCAGTCCAATGGTTTCCATGGACTGGTTGACTTGCACGGCCAAATGAGATGCAAATATTGGATCAAATTGGGGAATGAAGCATTTTTTTATTTGAACAATCTCTGTCCGGGTTAAAAATTGGACATGTGCATAGCCCCATAGATTAACATTGGTCCAAGTGCGATACTATATTTTCTCGGTTTGCACTGGGACGGATAGTACAGTCATGTCCACAATTCCTTACACTGATTGCTACATCAATCCTGTGTTATCAGCTGTTTAAAGAAGTGTTACTTGTCATTGCAATCCTGCCTCTGATGATAAAGAGCCTGGTGAAAACACTTCCGGAAAGGACAGGAAAATAAGTGTAAAAAAGCACCAGTGGCAAATGTGAAAAATGCAGGATTACTACTTTTTTTTAATATAGATTGTGATATAAAGAAACATAGCTAAAACATTTGTAAGCAATGCATCTAAAATAAAACTCAGATTTAAACACTAGGTCATTTTCTGCTGATAGACTCCCTTTAAGAACAACACAGTGTTCAGTTGCCTCTTAAACTCCCTCTAGTGGTGGCGGAAGGTAGCTAAAATATTATCTTTTAAAGTATATTTGCTGCATTGTTTACAAAAATGAGGCTATGATTGCCATAAAAAAAGAAAAAAAAAACTGAATTTTGGATAAAAAAGGACTCAATGTTTAAGATGGACATTCCCTTTAAGAAACTTAGATCACTTGTCATCTACTACCTTGCTCCTTCACAGGAGGAATAACAGCTGGAAATCGTCACAACTTGCTGAAAGTAACATTGTTACATTCCAAGAGAAATGTTAATACACAAGGCCCGCTGTGAAAAAGGTTCCCATCCTAAATAATTTAAGAGCACTAGTCATTTCTCTTATGTCTGTGTTTCAAAGCAGCAATCCCTTGGGCTTGACGAAAATGAAATTGCGCTTTTGTTTTACTTGTTCATACCAGCTAAAGAACATTTCCGACAAAACTAGTACACTGTTAGGTATGAAGTGCAGTTCCTCAGGGCGGTGCCTGACAGGGATTCTTCTATTTGCCATAACTGCATGCTCCGCCCCTGAGGTGCCGTCCTGCCTCGGCCACATCATGGTCTATTACTTTCATCTGGATTATTCCTTCAATCTCCAACAATCTATTTTTTTGCAAAATAATATTTATTTACATAATTTTTTTTATTCCTTTATTTGTTTTTGTTTTTTTCTTATATTTATGAGTAATGCGATGCTATTTTTCTTACTATTTATTTCTCCCAGCACTGTCTCTACATGTAATTGAAAAATGTAAAAAAATTGTAAAAAAAAAAAAGGAAAACTTACTAAACAAAAAATAAATGTTTAGATTATTTATTTAGCAATTTATTCTACAGATAGTAGGAATACATTTGCATAAATGTTTTCAGATGTAACTCAATCGTGCAAACACTGGCCGCAGTAGACAGATGCTGCTCATGAAGACGGAGCTGTCCTCTGATACATAAATGCTTACTGAACGAGTAAACAAGTGCTGGCAACGCAACGTGTATAGCATGTCAGCCGCCATGCTTAGGTAGCACCGAGGATGATTTGTGACTTCTCGGTACAGATATGCTGTATGTATGTGCAATCCTCTAGTGCTCTCATCAATGTATAGACACATGATTCATTATATTCTGCACTTGAAAAATAATAAACTATTACTGCGGAGGTCAGATCTCCTGCTGTGATATGGGCTCCGGTGGTGAGCCCGCATCAAAGCCGGGACATGTCAGCTGTTTTGAACAGCTGACATGGGCCCGCAATAGCGGCGGGTGAAATCGCGATTCACCCGCCGCTATTAACTAGTTAAATGCCGCTGTCAAATGCTGACAGCAGCATTTAACTGGCGCTTCCGGCCGCGCGGCCGGATATGAGCGCCTCGCCGACCCGTCACATGATCGGGGGTCAGCGATGCGTCGGCATAGCAACTAGAGTTCTCCTTGAGACCTCTATGGTTGCTGATGCCGGCTTGCTGTGAGCACCACCATGTGGTCGGCGCTCATAGCAACCCTGTAATTCAGCTACATAGGAGCGATCTGATGATCGCTGCTATGTAGCAGAGCCGATCTGGCTATGCCAGCTTTTAGCCTCTCATGGAGGCTATTGAATCATGGCAAAAGTTAAAAAAAAAAAAGTTTAAAAAAATATGAAAAAAATAAAAAAATATAAAAGTTTAAATCACCCCCCTTTTGCCCCATTTAAAATAAAACAATTAAAAAAAATCAAACCTACACATATTTGGTATCGCCGCATTCAGTATCGCCCGATCTATCAATAAAAAAAAGGATTAACCTGATCGCTAAACAGCCTAGCGAGAAAAAAATTCGAAATGCCAGAATTACGGTTTGATGGTCGCTGCGACATTGCATTAAAATGTAATAACGGGCGATCAAAAGAAGGTATCTGCACCAAAATTATATCATTAAAAATGCCAGCTTGGCACCAAAAAAAAAGCCCTCACCTGACCCCAGATCACGAAAAATGGAGACGCTACAGGTATTGGAAAATTGCGCAATTTTTTTTAGCAAAGTTTGGAATTTTTTTTTACCACTTAGATAAAAAGTAACCTAGTCATGTTAGGTGTCTATGAACTCATAATGACCTGGAGAATCAAAATGGATGGCAGGTCAGTTTTAGCATTTAGTGAACCTAGCAAAAAAGCTAAACAAAAAACAAGTGTGGGATTGCACTTTTTTTGCAATTTCACTTGGAATTTTTTTCCTGCTTTCTAGTACATGACATGGTAAAACCAATGATGTCATTGAAAAGTGCAAATTGTCCCGCAAAAAATAAGCCCTCATATGGCCATATTGATGGAAAAATAAAAAAGTTATGGCTCTGGGAAGGAGGGGAGCGAAAAACGAGAATGCAAAAACGGAAAAGGGCAAGGTCGTGAAGGGGTTAAGGTCCATATTAAGGCTGTTATATTTCATTCATATAGACTCTATTCAGCAGTGTCCAATTTTTTCAGGTCCCGGGGCCCGATTGTCACATTGAACTATTTCCAAGGCCCACAATAAAACTTTAAATACAGTGTGTCCGTAAAGTCATGGTGCACTTTTGACCATTCACAGGATCTATTTATAGTTTACATTTTGCCACCCTTTCTCTGGCCCAATCATATCAGACCTGTTCATGAAGAGAGATAATAAGAACCAATCAAACAACACAAACTCATTTAAGCGGTTGCTTAGCCCCCAGTCAGATTAACCCCTGATAAACTGAATTCTGATTAATACATTGCCAGTTCTGTAACATCATGCAACCACAAGCTTATGCCAGCTGTGTGGTTTTCCATGCCAGTCGAGATGTGGACGGTACAGAGGGAAGTTCAGTGTGTTCTGTGGCTCGCTAAATTCGAATCCGTGACCAAAGTGCTACGTGAATACAGGCACGTTTATAACGTAGCACCACCACATAGGAATAACATTGCTTGGTGGGATAAGCAGTTGAAGGAAACTGGCAGTTTGGTGGAGAAACCCCGTTCTCATAGGTCATCAGACAGTGGTGAGTCTGTAGAGGCTATACGGGATAGCTACCTAAGGAGCCCTAAATAATTTGTGCATGCATGTGCTCGACAATTACACCTAAGCAAGACTACAGTTCATAAGGTGTTAAAGAAACGTCTCTGTTTTACGGGGTACAAACTGTGGCTGTTGCACACAATCAAGCCGGCATGTAGACCCAAACGATGAGTGTCTGCTACAGATATGCTTCATGAGATCGAACATTTTTGCAGAAGATTGTGTTGAGCGATGAGGCGATCTTCCATATCTGTGGACATGTTCACCGCCATAACGTCCGAATATGGGCTGCTGAACATCCTCATGCCTATGTTGAGTAAGAATGTAAAACCCCTAAAGTGAAAATGTGGTGTGGCCTGATGCATGATAAGTAGTGTTGAGCATTCCGATACCGAGATCCGATACTTTTGTGGTATCAGGTATCGGTATCGAAACAACATTGTGTAAAATAAAGAATTAAAATAAAAAATATTGCTATACTCACCTCTCCGACGCAGCCTGGACCTCACCAAGGGAACCGGCAGCGTTGTTTGCTTAAAATGCGCGCTTTTACTTCCTTCCGTGACGACACGGCTTGTGATTGGTCGCGTGCCGCCCATGTGGCCGCGACGCGACCAATCACAGCAAGCCGTGACATAATTTTCAGGTCCTCAATGCCTAATTCTAGGCATTCATGATTTTAAAATTACGTTCCGGCTTGTGATTGGTCGCGTCGCGGTCACATGGGCGACGCGACCAATCACAAGCCGTGACGTCACGGGAGGCAGGAGACGCGCGCATTTTTAAAATTACGTCACGGCTTGTGATTGGTTGCGTGCCGCCCATGTGACCGCGACGCGACCAATCACAGCAAGCCGTGACGTAATTTCAGGTCCTGATGCCTATTTCTGCATTCAGGACCTGAAATTACGTCACGGCTTGCAGTGATTGGTCGCGTCGCGGTCACATGGGCGGCACGCAACCAATCACAAGCCGTGACGTAATTTTAAAAATGCGCGCATCAGATGCCTCCCGTGACGTCACGGCTTGTGATTGGTCGCGTCGCCCATGTGACCGCGACGCGACCAATCACAAGCCGGAACGTAATTTTAAAATCATGAATGCCTAGAATTAGGCATTGAGGACCTGAAAATTACGTCACGGCTTGCTGTGATTGGTCGCGTCGCGGCCACATGGGCGGCACGCGACCAATCACAAGCCGTGACGTCACGGAAGGAAGTAAAAGCGCGCAATTTAAGCAAACAACGCTGCCGGTTCCCTCGGTAAGGTCCAGGCTGCGTCGGAGAGGGGAGTATAGCAATATTTTTTATTTTAATACTTTATTTTACACATTAATATGGATCCCAGGGCCTGAAGGAGAGTTTCCTCTCCTTCAGACCCTGGGAACCATCAGGAATACCTTCCGATACTTGAGTCCCATTGACTTGTATTGGTATCGGGTATCGGTATCGGATTAGATCCGATACTTTGCCGGTATCGGCCGATACTTTCCGATACCGATACTTTCAAGTATCGGACGGTATCGCTCAACACTAATGATAAGGTGATAGGCCCATTTTTTTGCGGAGCAGTCTGTGACGGCAAACATATATCTTGATATTTTGGAATTGTATGCAGTCCGACAATTTCCAGAAGGTGTCATCTTTCAACAGTACGGCGCTCCAGCTCACTATGCCACCATTGTTCATGAGTTTCTGGATAGAACATTCCCCCAGCTGTGGGTAGGCAGGGGTTCTGTCAAGCCATGGCCACCACGATCCCCAGATCTGACAGCCTTAGGCCTCTTTCACATTTCCATTTTTTGCCATCCGTCACAATCCATCGTATTGGCAAAGAAATGGATCCTGCAAATGTGCCTGCAGGATGTGTTATTTTGCCATAGACTGTTATTGCCGACGGATTGCGATGGATGGCCGCACGTCGCAACCGTCGTGCAACGGATGCGTCATGTTTTTGCCGATCGTTGTGACAAATAAACTTTCAAGGGAACGTTTTTTTGTCCGTCAGATCCGCCATTTCTGACCGCGCATGTGCGGCCGGAACTCCGCCCCCTCCTCCCCAGACTTCATAATGGGCAGCGGATGCATCAGGAAACTGCTTCCGCTGCCCACGTTGTGCACTATTTTGCACAACGTCCGTCGGTACGTAGAGCCGACGGAAATGTGAAAGAGGCCTTAGACTTTTACTTTTGGGGTTATGTGAAGCAACATGTGTACATTGAACATATGAACGACATTAATCACTTAAAACAGAGAATCACAGATGTTATTCACTCTGTTACACCAGACGTGTTTACCCGTGTGTGGCAAGAACTTCACTAACGTTTGGATGTGTGTAGGGCAGCAAATGGAGCCCAGATCGAACTGCACTGAGTAGGTATGAAACTGGGAGTTTTTCTTTTATTTGGAGCATATTTCACATTTCTATCGTTTTTTGTTGCTTTCCAGTGACTGGTCAAAAGTGCACCATGACTTTACGGACACTCTGTTATTGTATAACCTTTAGAGTGTTATATGCATATGAAAAGTATAGTATATGCCATAAATGTCTAATAGATGAAGGTTCCACTACCAGGATTCCCAAGTATCTGGAGAATTGGGGTGCTCTTCTCCTCGGTACTCAATAGGAGGAGACCCCGCACACATGTAAATCTCTCCATTGAAAATGATAGGTGTTTTAGTAGCTGGCTGTATTTCACAAATCCCTTAAAAAAAATAATGAGAGCACACAGCTATTTATATCAGACAAGTGTTTTCTGGATGACAGGATGGAGAAGATGAAGAAACTTTTTACAAAGCTGATGAATATGGAGAACTATATGGCAACTAGTCCCTTAGTGATAATCTCTTGCTGATAAAACAGTGATTTTTATCAAAATGATAGCAAACAGCCCATAAGTGACGCATCACTGAAATCAGGATTTCTGCCTCTGCATTATGCTGCTCTCAGATTAGGTGGTAAAAAGCTAATGTATATGTTAGAGACCCAGTGTCTCCTTTGTGATGTATAGGCTGCAGCATTAGTGCACCCTATTGTTGTGAACTCTGTTTTCAGGCTCCCTTTTGTGGTCACTGGTGGTATGGTTTGACTTTTGCTTTGGGCTCCCCCTGGTGGCTTTGTTTGTTATCCTGCTGGTCTCTGGCTATCAGCTGGTTCGTTATCCTCTGGGAGGTTCCTATTTAGCTCTGTTTTACTTCCACTTGTTGCCGGCTGTCGATGTAATCAGTGCTACTCAGATTCCTTCTGACTACCTTGCTCCCAGTCCATCCAGGACAAGCTAAGTTTTGTTTGCTCTTTTTTTGATCAGCAGTGTTTATCATGTTGTCTTGTCCAGCTTGCTAAAATGTGATTCCCTCGCTTGCTGGATGCTCTAGTGGACTGAGTTTCTCCCCACACACCATTAGTTGGTGCGTAGGTTCTTGAAATCTCAGGATGGATATTTTGTAAGGGTTTTTTATTGATCGCATAGACCCCTGCTCTATTTTCTGCTTTCTAGTACTAGTGGGCCTCTTTTGCTGAATCTGATTTCATCCCTACGTATGTGCCTTCTTCTTACTTCACCGTTAATATTTGTTAGGGGCTTCTATATCTTTGGGGATTATTTCTCTAGAGGCAAGCGAGGTCTCTCTTTCTCTTTAGGGGTAGCTAGTTCCTCAGGCTGGCTCGAGACGTCTAGGAAATTTTTAGGCACGTTCACCGGCTACCTCTAGTTGTGTTGCATAGGTTCAGATTTGCGATCAGTCCAGTTACCATCTCCCTAGAGCTTGTCCTTAGTTTATTCACTTGCTGGTCTATTCGTGATCCTCAGCCACTAAGGATCATAACACCCTATGTGATGTACATGCTCCAGCCCCAGTGTCTCCTATCTGATGTATATGCTCCAGGCCCAACATCTCCTATGTGATGCATATAACCCAGCCCCAGTGTCTCCTATGTGATGTTTATACTCTAGCCCCAGGGTATCCTATCTAGTGTATATACTGAAATCCCAGTGTATCCTATGTGGTGTACATGCTCTACATGCTCCCACCCCACCATGTCCCATGTGATGTATATGCTGCAGTCCCAGTGTCTCCTATGTGATGTATATGCTGCAGCCTCAGTGTCTCCTATGTGATGTATATACTCCAGCCCCAGTGTCTACTATGTGATATTTTTACTCCAGCCCCAATGTATACTATTGCGTGTATATACTGCAATCTCAGTGTATCTTATGTGGTGCTCATGGTCCAGCCCCAGTGTCTCCTATGTGATGTATAAGCTGCAGCCTCAGTGTCTCCTATGTGATGTATATACTCCAGCCCCAGTGTATCCTATCTTGTGAAGATACTGCAGACCCAGTGTATCCTATGTGGTATATATGTGCCAGCCCCAGTGTCTCCTATGTGATGTATATATTACAGCCCCAGTGTACCCTATGCGATGTATATGCTGCAGCCCCAGTGTATCCTATGGTGTATATACTACAGACCTCCCACTGCTTGAGTTCTATAAATTTAACGTGACCAGTGATATATTATCCACTGTGAGGAGACCTGCAGTGTAATATACATTTGTATTTGCAACAACTTACTGCTGCATGTTCTTTCCAAAACTTATAATTGCAAAGAGTTGCGGTAATGTGCTCCAGACGCAAACCTGGAAAACCAGGTGTGAGAAGCAACATGATCAATATCACCTAACATTACAGCCGCACCAAAGAGAAACTGTTGCAGCCATCAGATTGGAGGGGAGTTAATTGTTTGACAAAAGAATAATGGTAATTTTCAAGTTGATAATTCACTTCCATGTGGATTTGGTCCCAAGCTGCTATTTTTCTAAATTATGCCTTAAAAAGGTTAAAACAGAAAAAAATTCTTAAACTCAATTCTCTGGCCCCTCAGCTCCTCATCGTCACCCATCTGACCTTTGTTGCATCTTCTCACTATTGCAAAGTCACAGTACACGTCGTGACGTCATTACGTTGTGACCTTTTGCGCACTTGCTCTGAACTAGGATTTAAGTGCTCGAGACAATGATGAGAAGATGTGAAGAACAGCAGACATGTGACGATGAGGCATGTAGAGGCAGAAGAGGAGAGCGGTAAGGTGAGTTAAGGGTTTTTTTTACTTTTCATATCTTATGTTTATTATGCTCTGGGGTCTCGAGAATCGAATTTCCAGGAAAAATCTGGAAGAACAGGTGAATTCAAATTTTGTCTTCTCCGCTCATCTCTATATGTAAAATCATATACTATTAAAACCTGCTTTCAATAAATTAGTGTTAAAGGACTAGCTCAATCTACAAAGTAAATCACAAGAGCCTGTGGTTGGCTCTTTCACTTGGATCCTCCCAAGCAAAGCTGCAAGCCCTGTCCATTGAAAAGTATACCAAAGGGATTTTTTGAGGATACACAATCTAAAGTCTTACTAGTCTTCCACCAGGTGAGCGCATAAAGTTGTGCACACATCAAAAATTTTAATATTGTGTTTTGCACACTTAATGCACCACGATTTGTCTGTTCTTCTCTCCCAAACAGGGTTTTTTTTCTCATCAATCTACAAAGTGGTAGCATAAAACAAGGGCTTTAGGGTCTCCCGCTAGATAAATTACACATCAAACTTCAGCTCAGCCCTATTTTCTTGAGTTGAGAAGGACCCTTTCTTTTTAAGGACGGTATGAGCCTGGATGTACAGTAGGACCCCGGAACTAAAAACTTTAAAGACTACACTGCTATTAATGAAAAAAATCTACAATAGGAATACTGCTTTAATATAAAAAAAATCCCCAGTATGACTTTAGCTTAGAGAATTAGGAATGTTCATAGAATTTTGAAAAAGAAACTCTGTAGGAACAAAATAGTAATTTCTCTACTCCAATCTAATTTTCTTTTTATGTGAGACGATTTTATTGTAGGTTTAATGGTTCTTTACATATGTAGAATAAATATACCACATTCTTCAACAAAACAGTTAAAAACAATATTAGTACAAGAGAAAATGGAAAATCTCGAAACGCTAAACTGGAAAATGAGCTCCCATCTTCGGCTCTCATATAACTACTCTTTGATATGAAGTGACTAGTAATCCTTCAGTGTCACATCAGCACTGTATTGAGGTTCATCAAGCCATAGCAAACGGACGTCACATTCTCCAAGCCCGTCTGCATATAATTGGGTTATGCTGAGAGACAGAGAGAGGTCGTCATCCATATTAAATGTGAGAGCTTCTTGGAAGATGGACTTCTTCATTAAAGAACCATGACCATCTGGTAGAGTTCTTGTTGGTTTTTAAGTAAAATATACATGGGGAATTAATGCTAAATGTTGAATTTTAGGTAACAATTTCTAAAAAATTATAAAGTAAAAAAAAGCAAAAAATAACTAATAAAAAGTTGCATAACACTAAAGTTTTGTTTTCACAGAAAAAAGCTGTTCTCTGTGCATTTCTCCTGGGGAAAAGAAGAACTGTGAATTCTATTCTGTCACCGAACTGCAGATGGGGAATTCTGTGTCTTGCAAGTAATTACCTTCCTATGCAGGCGAATGTGCATTGAGAGAATCATTGCTTGGGCATACAAGATGAAATAGCTTTGTGCGGAACTGATGGGTATCCTCAGGTCTTTACATTTTATACACTGTACTATTTGAGGGATTTTTTCTCTTTATGTGTTACATTTAGCGATTTTAGATCAATTTGATCTACATTTTTAAAAATACAGTTTAGGATTTAAAAAAAAAACCCTGATGCTTCATTTATAACCCACCAACACACGTAAACGGTAGAGCCTGCTGGAAATTAAAGAACAAGATTTTATTTTTAGAATGTATTTGCTATCCCTATGATAGCTTGGTCTGGCTGGGCATGTACTCTGAGTGCTATGTGCTACAGGCGGTGTCAGCAATATATTCTGCCTTGTCCAAAGTAATAATATAGAAGTCTATGGAAACCATCTGAATATTTTCCTTTTTCTGAAAAATAGCCTTTTATGACTTTTGTCATGGCCTCTTGTCACATGCCATACCCTGGGACACTCTGATATTGTAATGATTTCAAGTGAAATTGAGACTTTTTGATTTAAAGGGGTGGTCCGAAGGCCAAATCCCTTTCTACTTAGTACCATAATCTAAACAATTGTCTAATATACTTGAATCAAATATTCCCTATCCTTCCTTAATTACACTATCTAGCTCATTTTTCATTTTTTTATCCACCTCCTTTTTGATCACACTTTGTTGGAGAATCTTAGTGCATGCTGGGAAACTCAAACAAAGCATCAGGGGACAGAAGCTGCAGTCACTGACCCCTCACTGCCCCTCATCAGTTACACTCATTTCAGGGGCAGGACTGGACCCTGCAAACTATGCAATGTGCACAATGACAGTGCACTCTCTGTTGCCATCTCAAATCATCAGTAACTAGCTGGCAGGGGAGTGTGTTGTCAAAATACCCAGCATGCAGAGACCAGAGCTGCCCCGTAAGTGACATCATTGGTGTCTGCATTTTGGGTATTCAGACAACATCCTCTGTTGCTGGCACATTACTGCTGATCTGAACAGGCAAAAGAGTGCACTGTCATTGTGCACATTGAACACCACGCAGGGATTTGCCCAGCCCCTGAAATGAGTGTCATTAATGATGCTTTGTTTCAGGGAGGGGGCAGGGGCTGCCCCCTGATGACGCTTCATTTGAATATCCAAACATGCAATGGGATTCTCAAACAAAGCATCATCAAAAACTAAGTAGGGAGAAAAAGAAAAGCAGTAAGAAATTGCAGTTATACTTCAACTATATTAGAAAATAGTTAAGATGACACTAAATTGATAGGGAGGAAAATGACTTTGTACTTCAGACCATTCCTTTAATGGCTCTACTAAGGTAAAGTAGCTCTAACAATGAGGTGGATTTACTAATTCTGTTTATAATACAGTAAACACAGTGGTAAAATGCATAAAAGTTATCTCCAAATATGAAAAAAATGTTCAGCTCACCCCTTGGCGTTCTCGGACAGCAGAATCCACACCGTTGCACGGAGCCGGCCTGGCCTGACATACACAACTCCAAATACACAGTAATCTCCAGCGATCTCAGGCAGGAAGGTAAGTATAAAAATTATTCCTTTATTTTCTTTGTTAAAAGATCATGTTACAGGCAGTGGATACCACAGTGGATGGTAAGAATTCCAACGCGTTTCAATTCAAGGAGTATTAACCATGGATTCAATGATTAAGACTCCTTGAGACTTACCATCCATGGTATCCACTGCCTGTAACATGTTCTTTTAACCAAAGGAAATAAAGGAATCATTTTTATACTTACCTTCCTGCCTTAGATCGCTGGAGATTACTGTGTATTTAATGTTATCTCCAAGGTTGATTCGGAATTATATATTTTGGCATATCTATACATCAATTCTTGATCTGCTTAATATATGCCGATAGTTTTTTTAACCAAAATTTTGGTGCAATTATGGCATGAAATGCCGTATTAGTTGTATATTATTTCCTCCTTACTATTAAGGCAAAAATTGTGAAACTCACTGACCCAAAAAGCATAAAAAGAGTCTAAGACACATAGTAAAAATTGGGCAGTTCATGGAAACCAGTTTTTGGTGCAAAATAAGGCAGACTTGTCTTGCATCTAACTCACTAAATCTTTTGCACTGTTCCCTAAATCATAATCCTAAAAATATCAGTATGTCCAAAAGCCTATCAGAGCATAAGTTTATGATTCAATTTTCACATTCTTTGTGTTTTTGAAGCAGTTTTTAGGCATTCAATCGAATGTGTTGAAAAATGCAGCTAAAAGGCTGAAAGAATTGACATGTTGCGTTATTACAAAAACACACCGCAGCTCAAAACATGCTACAGATAAAAAAAAGCGCATCTGGTGAATGACATTTTGGAAATCTCATTTATTTTACTGCTACTTTAAAATACACAAAAAAAAAAAACGCTCAGAAAAATGCACCAAAAATGTAACATGTGAACAAGTCCATTAGTAAATTGTTGACTTGTTGAAAAACAGAAAATTAAAAAAACAAAACACATCAATGAATAAAATATTACATAATAACCACAAAGTATAAACATATTTTCCTACATTATAAAGAAATTATTATATTGGAATTACACCAATATTATTCATTTCAATCCTACAAATAATCTCATTTTAGCAAATGAAAACGACATAATAACAACATATTGTACAGTAACCGAAAAGCAAAAACAGCTATTAAATTACAACAAAAGCCATAAGCATGAGTCACAGGTTAGAGGAGTGAAATGAGAACCGAGAAGCCTGTAATAAGCTGTCACAGTATGTGGGAAAGTCTCGGCACACGTATTGATTGAGCTCGCTTCCTCCTAAATGTCGGCTAGGTTGCAGGACACAGATTACTGTGCAATCCTTCATCTAATGAGCATCTATAAAGATTAATTTTTGCAGGATCATTTTTGTTCACTTTCACAAATCATTCTGGGGTAAAACCAACATCATTATTCTTCATACGTAAAGGCGGCATATTCTCTAATTGTAATGGTCTACAAGGAGAAGACAATGGTAACCAAAGAGCTCCTGCTGTACATAATGAGGGAAACTCTCCCTAGCAACATGGAAATCCTAAATGTGCACACTAATCTGTACGCCCAAAAATTGATATTACATATTGTTTATGACATGCCTTGACTTTTTGATATTGCAGGAACAAGATGATCTCGGTACTTACAGATATAACAGTGCTCAGTTTTATTATGAGCTGCTTATATAGTGCTATCATATTCCATTTTACTTTAGTCATCATCACTGTCCCCATTGGGTCTCACAATCTACATTCCCCATCAGTATGTCTTTGGAGTGTGTATGAGGAAACTGGAGAGCCTGGAGGAAACCCACCAAACATGGGGAGATCATACAAACTCCTTGCAGATGTTGTCCTTAGTGAAATTTGAACCCAGGAACCCAGTGCTGTAAGGCATCAACCCGACCCCTGAGCCACCATGAGGCCCTAAGTGCTGAGTTTATTTGTGCAGTTAGGGTACTGTCACACAGTGGCACTTTGATCGCTACGACGGTACGATCCGTGACGTTCCAACGATATCCATACGATATCGCTGTGTCTGACACGCAGCAGCGATCAGGGACCCCGCTGAGAATCGTACGTCGTAGCAGATCGTTTGGAACTTTATTTCGTCGCTGGATCTCCCGCTGTCATCACTGTCAGCGATGCGTTCGCTTGTAACCAGGGTAAACATCGGGTTACTAAGCGCAGGGCCGCGCTTAGTAACCCGATGTTTACCCTGGTTACCAGCGTAAAAGTAAAAAAAAAAAAAAACGTACATACTCACATTCCGGTGTCCGTCAGGTCCCTTGCCGTCTGCTTCCCGCTCTGCCTGACTCCCGGCCATAAGGCAGTACAGAGCACAGCGGTGACGTCACCGCTGTGATCTGCTTTCACTTTACGGCGGCACTCAGTCAGAGCGGGAAGCAGACGGCAAGGGACCTGAAGGACACCGGAATGTGAGTATGTACGTTTTTTTTTTTTTTTACTTTTACGCTGGTAACCAGGGTAAACATCGGGTTACTAAGCGCGGCCCTGCGCTTAGTAACCCGATGTTTACCCTGGTTACCCGGGACCTCGGCATCGTTGGTCGCTGGAGAGCAGTCTGTGTGACAGCTCTCCAGCGACCACACAACGACTTTCCAACGATCATGGCCAGGTCGTATTGCTGGTCGTGATCGTTGGAAAGTTGCAGAGTGTGACAGTACCCTTAGGTGCACATTTGTAATCTAAAAATTTGTATTAATAAGGGTGCTTTCACATTGCGTCTGGCAGGGCCATAGACTGCAATGGTGACGGCAGAGCGAATATGCACTCTGTCATGCCCTTTTTTCTGGAGCGTACGCCTGCAGGAAGTAGACATTCAGACATAGCAAATTGCATCTGACTGCCCGCCTGTTGTATGCGTACACTCCTGAAAAAAGTGCACGGCATAGCGCACGTTCACTCTGACGTCCAAATTACAGTCTATGGTCCTGTCGGCGCATACGTCTGGACCCCATTTTGAGGGTTATTTTGAACGTATGCCTCAACAGGGACAAACAACAATGCAATGTAAAAGCACCCTGACGGTATGTTTCCACGTTCAGTATTTGATGCGGATTGGATGCTGCGTACAGCCACAGCGTCCAGATATTACAGCCTAGTGGAGGGGATTTTATGCGTTCAAAGACGCAGGTGGCAGGCCTGCGTATATGCACATGAGGCACGTCTTTATAGACTGCAGCATATCTATTTATCTTGCAGAGACACTCAGTCTCCGCGAGATAAATAGCACCGTCCTATGTATAGGTTGCAGTGATTCCGCACGGTTCAATGAACATATGCGGAATCACCGTGCGTACAAAAGCCGGCAGCGCTTTGGGCGGTGCGGGGTATCTGCTGCATCCAAAGCGCTACCTTTATGGAATGTGGACACATACCCTTATGGTTCTTCATAGAGCTGCAATTAAATCTACAGAGTTTTTTTTTCAGATGGGTGCATAGGATTAGAAAAACATGGCTGCATTCTTTCTGGTCTTGCACCACTTATGCCTTTGCGTGGTATTGTAGCCTCATTGAAATGAATTTGACAGCACTGTAATAGCACAGACAATCATGGGCAATAGGCCATTTTATTAATATGATGAGCCAACAGCAGCACGGTGGCTCAGTGATTAGCACTGCAGCCTTCCAGCGCTGGAGTCCTGGATTCAAATCCAACCAAGGAGAACATCTGTGAGGAGTTTGTATCTTCTCCACGTGGTTGCATGGGTTTCCTCCCACACTCCAAAAACTTACCGGTAGAGAATGTAAGCCATAAATATTAACAGAAATAAACACTTGAAATTGATCACTCTGTAATGACTCTATATAACATATGAGTTTCCCTTTTTGTATTGAAGAACTGAAATAAAATAACTTTTTGCTGACATTCTAATTTTGTGAGATACACCTGTATCCAAGAAAATTCAAACCCCTTTTCTCACTATTTTGCAAGAATCAGTAAAAGTGATGGGAGCCTGATATATATGACAATAAGCCGGAAAACAAATGTTGCTAAATGAATTTGTATTTGCCGCTGCATAATGGTTGTGAAGAGAGAATATGAAGAACAGAGGTTGTAGGTCAGTGTGTTAGGTCAGTGTGTTATTTCCATAGCAGAAGAGCAGAAGACTTTGTAGCTGTATTCCTTCTTTATTATAGGTGTTTGACTTACAATGTGTTTCATGGTCAGTGCTCCCCACCCCTCCTCTCTTCTTGCTTTTTTTTCCCCAATATGCATCATATGTCAAATACCTGCATTAAATAAACAATACACGTATGTAGTGTTCAGTTCTACTGCTATGGGAATAGCACATTGGCCAATAAACTATGTTCTTCGTATGCTCACCATGCAATAATATGACCAATCCGCTATGGGCAGAGGAGGCCCGGAAGCCTCATAAGTTTGTGTGGTGAAAGACATCTTTAGGTGTTATGCGCTTAGCACTACCCCACTAGGTGAGCACCAACAATGCATATAAAATGTATAAGGGTACTGTCTCACAGTGGCACTTTTGTCACTACGACGGTACGATCCATGACGTTCCAGCGATATCCATACGATATCGCTGTGTCTGACACGCAGCAGCGATCAGGGACCCCGCTGAGAATCGTACGTCGTAGCAGATCGTTTGGAACTTTCTTTCGTCGCTGGATCTCCCGCTGTCATCGTTGGATCGGTGTGTGTGACACCGATCCAACGATGCGTTCGCTTGTAACCAGGGTAAACATCGGGTTACTAAGCGCAGGGCCACGCTTAGTAACCCAATGTTTACCCTGGTTACCATCGTAAAAGTAAAAAAAAACAAACACTACATACTCACATTCCGGTGTCCGTCAGGTCCCTTGCCGTCTGCTTCCCGCTCTGACTGACTGCCGTCAGTCACCGCTGTGATCTGCTTTCACTTTACGGCGGCACTCAGTCAGAGCGGGAAGCAGACGGCTAGGGACCTGACGGACACCGGAATGTGAGTATGTAGTGTTTGATTTTTTTTACTTTTACGATGGTAACCAGGGTAAACATCGGGTTACTAAGCGCGGCCCTGCACTTAGTATCCCGATGTTTACCCTGGTTACCCGGGGCCTTCGGCATCGTTGGTCGCTGGAGATCGGTCTGTGTGACAGCTCTCCAGCGACCACACAACGACTTTCCAATGATCACGGCCAGGTCGTATCGCTGGTCGTGATCGTTGGAAAGTTGCAGAGTGTGACAGTACCCTTACACTGCATGTTAGGCCTCCTTCACATGTCCATGTGTGGTTTCCGCTATTTGCATAGATAACACTTCAACAAATGATAACCTATGGGGCTGCTATGCACATGTCCGCTTTTTACACAGACTGTGTCCGTGCAAACCAGAAGGCCGTTTTTTTTCTGGCAGCACGGATGAAAAGGGCCAATACAAGTATATGAGTCCGTGAAAAATATGCACAGCACATGGATGGCATCTGTGTGCCATCCGTGTAACACTACAAAGTATAGGAGAAGCGTTGTAATTTATTTCTTTATCCATACCGGAAAAACATTGATGACACACTGATGGTAAAAATGGACAAACGGAAGGAAAACACTGATGACACCGGTACCGGTTTTCACATCCGTGTTTTATACGTTTTATGTGAAGCACGCCTTAAGAATTGTTGCCCTATTAAGCCCTTTCTTCCTTTTTTTGTACATATTATAATGCAGCAGTTTTCATGACAGTGTGGTTAAGAGGCAGTAACCAAGGTTAGTCCAACTTAAATGTCTTTATTTTGGTAACTTACAAAGTAACTCAAACTTTATCATCCAGTTCTCAGCCAGATGATCCATACCAGTCCGTATGAAATCCATTTCAGTGTGCGACGCGGCGCCGTATCATTCATGACTCATGAGTGCATCAATGGCTTTGCCTTCTTTGGTCTGTGTTAAGACTCACACAGGCCTGTATTACATAGTCTCCTGCTCTGATGATTGCAAAATAAACGCTGGCACACCCAAACCTTAACTGAAAGATTAAATGGGATTTGGGGATATGAGCCAATCCCAAGACCCAGAGTGAAGGGAGAGATGCATCCCATCACCATCCTGCAGATCTCTCCAAAAATAAAGGACCATGTCTTCTGACTTAGTCAAATAGCTTAACCAAGTTCACATTTTCTTTTATTTTGCACTGTAACCACAACTTCATTGCAGTAATAGCTTTCATGCTAATGATTCCCCGGATAGTTGATATTATAATAGAAATGTTAGTTGCTTCTCTGTATTCTTTTAGCTTAGAATTTAAGCAGGTATTTTTGGTGCTGCACTCATCAGTATCTTGATTTCGTCATTTTACAGTAAAAGTTGTTTTTGTTGCTTTTTTCTCGTTAATGTTTTAATTTTGATTGATTGGATGTTTTTCTTATGTAGATTATCGGGGTTCAGACTTATTTAACATATGCTAATGATAAAGAAGAGGAAATGTGTGTCTGCAGCTTTTATAAAATGCCGTACATGTGCCACAGCTCAGAGTGATTATACGTGTGCTTCATCCAGCTCGCTGTGCAGCGATGGATTATCACAGCTGCCTCACAGCGGGCATCAATTTACATAAACTAGAAGCTGCTTACCAATCAATCGCCATTTGCTGGACTGTCATTCATGATATATTGTTATGTATCCCCTATACCTCACAGTGATAGATCTTAATGTTAGTAGATCAGTGGCTGGAATGGATTGAATTTTTGAAAGTGTTTAATAAATGCCTACGGTTGACAGAGGTAA
This sequence comes from Ranitomeya variabilis, assembly GCF_051348905.1. Lineage (NCBI taxonomy): Eukaryota > Metazoa > Chordata > Amphibia > Anura > Dendrobatidae > Ranitomeya > Ranitomeya variabilis. Next base: position 325,355,723 of record NC_135233.1, on the reverse strand, counting down.
GAAATTACCATTTTAATTCATAGTTTCAGAAGATGTATACATCTTAATATACCGGCTGCAAATGTGTCTCCAATTTAATGCATGGGTTTTTTTCTTACAGAGAGGGCTCATTCAGATTACCAGTTTCGGTCCGAGTGCGATCGGTCAAAACATTGGATTGCATTCGAACCAATCTTATTCAATGAGGCTTTACTCATGTCCAAGGAAAAAAAATCGCAGGACACATAAATTGCCTCCAATAATCGGGTTGCACTCGGCTATTCAAGTCAATGGATCCATGAAAAAAATCAGACTGCACTAAGATGAACTTTAAATAATACAGAGTTTTTAGTAATACTGTTTTTGATCAAAAATAGCATAAAAGCCATCCCACCCTGACAAGGTAACTCCAATCGGGACAGTCCTACACTGTCTAATATTAAAACCTTACCATGTGTCAATGTTGACCTCAGTGTGATTAAGGGCAGTCAAAAGGATTGGCCCAACCAGTGAAACACCAGACTGGGGAAGCCTTATATACAATCTCTAGCTCAGAAAAAGGGAGGCTCAATTTTTGTGTTTTTTCTGTGCAAGCCGGGGTGTGGTTCTGAGCTGGAAATTGTATATAAGGCTTGCCCAGACTGGTGTTTCACTGGTTGGGTCTGGTCCTTTTGTCTGCCCTTATTCACGCTGAGGTCAACATCGACACATGGTAAGATTTAACCTTTAATATTAGACAGTGTAGGACCATCCCAATCAGAGTTACCTTGTTGTGGTGGGATGGCTTTTGTGCTATTTTTGATCACAAACAGTATTACTAAAAACTCTGTGTTATTTAGATGCACTTTTTGCTTTTTACTTAGTTACAGCAGGGTTTTGCTCATTTTTTCTCTTGTAGGTTTTATATGTTTTACGGCCCATTTGAACATGCATTTATGAGCTGCATGTCTACCAACTCAAGTGAAGCTCAATTTTTGTGTTTTTTCTTTATAATATTGCATTCTGTGCAAGCCGGGGTGTGAGTGTTGAAATATTAGGAACGTGGGATGTCTTCACGGACAGGAGGCAGATCAAGAGTTAACAGTTTTATTAACCATAAATGCACTCCACGCTGGGAGTAGTGGGTTGCAGGGTGACGGTAGGGAAATGGGGAAGAACTGGGAGAGTGGCAGGGTAGGTCAGGGATGAACGATAGTTCAGTAATTAAAGAGGAGAAACTTATCCGACTGTAGTCTTCTTCTGTGCAACGTCTCAGGGTTCCAACGGTGTCACTGACAACACCGCCACACGACGTCGCGATGAAGTCTGTGACAGATGGGAATCCAAAGGTGGCACTGACAACAGCGGCACTTGACGTCTCAACGAAGTCTGTGAGGAGAGGATAACATTCCCATACTCACATGTCTCTAGCACAGTACTGAGTCCAATGTGTGGAACCGCCAGAACGTAACTCTGCTCCACAGTGTAAACAGGTGAAAGGTCACCAACGTCTATGGAGCACTAAGTACTCTACTTGCGGCACGTGTGCTGTATTGCTCAGTCACTAAGCACACGGCACCTTGATCTCTGTCAGTTACTGGGCGCGTTGCAACACCCAGCTTGGTTCTGCTCTGCTCCACACGACTCCACTCTGCACGGCTCTGCACTGCGCAGCTCTGTTCCGCATGGCTCTGTACTGCGTGGCTCTGTTCTGCAGGGCTCTGCTCTGTATGGCTTTCTCTGCAGGCAATGGAGGCTCTTTCTATATGGCTTGTCACCAAGCCGGTACTCTGGTGGGCGAGGCAGGGCGCGGCACTCACCGCTCTGCGTGCTGCTCTCTGTCCTGTCCTCGATACTGCTCTGCGCCGGTGCCAAACTATCCTGCAGGGCGTGCTTTTTCCCACTCTTTCTCTGTCCTCCTTTGTCAGCAGGAAGCTCCATATCACCAATGCTTCCCTCATGCAGCAGGGGATGGTCCACCTCTCTCAGGCTTCCCCCCAGAAACAAGGTATGCAGCCTCTCTAGTTCTGGACCCAACATGAAGGTAACCATGATCTCGTTGACCTTCTTACATTCTCCCTCTCTTTTAGCTCGCCATTCCACAGGTGAGAACTCTTCGTACTCCAGTACAGTCATCTGAGGTCCGACAGATGCCCATAATTTTAAGCAACTGCTTCTGCCTCTCTGGCTCCATCTTCTTCCTGTAAAGCTCGTAATGGTCACCCTGAGCTTTGGGTGGAGTGGTTGGGAACGGGAGTCCAGGTCCCATGGAGCAACTTTCTCCGAGGCCTGTTCCTCTTCATCTTTGACAGCTGTGGGGGAGAAGTCTTCAGAAAATCATTGTTTCGTGACCTCAGGTTTTACAGCTGCATGCATCATGTTCTTTTTCTTCTTCTTCTTCTTAGCTTTGCGGCCAGCAGACATTTGAGCAGACGGTCCGCCCTTTTCTTTTTCATCAGCAGAAACCTTAGGGACTTCTTGCTCGGGTTCCTCAGTTTGGGGACTTAGTACTGGTATCTTCTCCATAGCTCCCCCTCTCTTTGACAGGCACATTCCTGCCAGAACTGGATTCAGATGCGTCAAGACCATGCAGGCCGGACCCTTCGTCTTCCGCGCTGTAGTCAGCAGGATCTTGTGAGCTGATGGCTGGCAAACTTTCCACCTCAGGGGACGACAATAATAGCTCTTCCTTCTCATCAATGAGAACCATAGGAGCAGGCATCTCGGGAACGCTTGTCACCTTCTCTCCTTTGTCGGGAGCTTGTGGAGAGCATAATGGCGATTTACCGCTCGGGCAGTCGTCCCTTCCTCCTCTTCAGGTCGAATCTCACCATCGGGACCTCTAGAGCCAGTTTGGAGTTTTGCCAGAGTCGCCGCCACGTGTCGGGAAAGCGCAGACATTTTATCGTGGACAGTCGACACCCTCTCTATCTATTCTCACTGTCATTCGTTGTGGCTCCATCGTGGCTCTATCTCTCTTATTAGCAGGACCTTCGGAAGGATGAGCAGTTCTCCGCCATCGTTGGTCTCTGCTAGGGCAATTTCTGGACAGTTGTCCCACTCTACCACATGTCCAGCACTTGCTTCTGCACCTCTCTGGTGGGCACTTCCTTATGGATCGTCGGCCTCTGTGGGAAGAGTATCCCATCTGCGAGCGCTCTTCATTCCATGACCTGGAAGCAAATTTTGGGGAGACAGCTGGGGTACCTCTGATGTTCTGCACCTCTCCTCTAACTGCTGTGAATTACCTTGGGGCATGATGCTGGGCTTCAAGACAGCAGCAAGGGCTTTCCTCATGCTTTCGACTTCTTGTCATTATTTTTGCATTCCCAGCCGTATGTTGTGGGACCACGTCAGCTCTTCTTCATTCGGGTTGCGCACTCTGCAGTTTCGGACCATCCCTGTCAAGGCTGTAATCCCCTGCTCCTGCTCACCTATGTGTGCTTCTGCCCCTATTTCAGAGAAAGTCATGCTGGGTTTAACTCTCAGGCACTCTCGCAGAGCCTGCTTCATCAGCACATCGCGTAAGCCTGTCACTAGCTAGTCTCGCAGCACTACGTCAATGGACCCTACGCCTACTCCATCTTTGCGAGCAATGGCAGCATGGAGTTCCTGCAGCACATTCATAAGTTGGGTCACAATCTCCACCTCTCTTTAAATAAGCCTGAACAGATCATATGTAACTCTCCCACGTCCATAGGATCCCCATGCGTCTCCTCAAGTATTAGTAGAACTTTACCCAGGGTGTCTCTTGCCAGAGCATGATAGAGTGCCTGGCCTCCCTATCTAAAGCCATCATAGCCACCTCTGCTTCTAGGGCCGGGGTCATGGGGGGCATACTCATCAACCCCCTTATACGTTCTGCTCAACTCCACAGCATGGTATTATTTCCAGTGAATTTTGGGAAGTTGTTTAACATGGCCCCCAGCGAGATACTACCTCTAAGACCCCCTCTAACTGCTTGATCTGCCACCTCCACGCAATAGTACAACATCCTGCCGACTATGCTATGTGTAGAAATCGCAGGAACGTGGGATGTCATCACGGACAGGAGGCACATCAAGAGTTAACAGTTTTATTAACAATAAATGCACTCCACAGAGTGAGAAGTGGGTTGCAGGGTGACGGTAGGGAAATGAGGAAGAACTGGGAGAGTAGCAGGGCAGGTCAGGGACGATCGATAGTTCAGTAATTAAATAGGAGAAACTTATCCGATTGTGGTCTTCTTCTATGCATTGTCTCAAGGTTCCAACGGTGGCACCGACAACAGCGGCACTTGATGTCTCGACAAAGTCTGTGAGGAGAGGATATCTTTATCGTACTCACGTGTGTCTAGCACGGTACTGACTCCAATGTGTGGAACCGCCAGAACATAACTCTGCTCCACGGTGTAAACAAGTGAAAGGTCACCAACATCTATGCAGCACTAAGTACACTACTTGCGGCACGTGCACTGTATTGCTCAGTCACTAAGTGCATGGCATCTTTATCTCTGTCAGTTACTGGGCGCGCTGCAACACCCAGCTCAGTTCTGCTCTGCTCCACACGGCTCCACTCTGCACAGCTCTGTACTGTGTGGCGCTATTCCGCATGGCTCTGTAATGCACGGCTCTGTTATGCAGGGCTCTGCTCTGTACGGCTCTCTTTACAGGCGACAGCGGCTCCATCTATATGGCCCGTCACCAAGCTGGTACTTTCTGGCAGGGGAGGCAGGGCGCGCCACTCACCGCTCTGCGTGCTGCTCTCTGTCCTGTCCTCCACACTGCTCTGCGCCGGAGACAGACTGTCCTGCAGCGTGCACTTTTTCCCTCTCTTTCTCCGCCAGGAGGAAGCTCCGTCTCACTAATGCTTCCCTCATGCAGCAGGGGATGGTCTGCCTATCTCAAGCTTCCCCCCAGAAACAGGGGATGCAGCCTCTCTAGTTCCGGACCCAGCATGCAGGTACCCATGATCTCGTTGACCTCCTTACATGGCCTCCTTTTTTCTGAGCTATAAATTGTATATAAGGCTTCTCCAGACTGATGTTTCACTGGTTGGGCCCAGTCCTTTTGTCTGCCCTTATTCACGCTGAGGTCAACATTGACACATGGTAAGGTTTTAATATTAGACAGTGTAGGACTGTCCCAATCAGAGTTACCTTGTCGTGGTGGGATGGCTTTTATGCTATTTTTGATCAAAAACAGTAATACTAAGAATCCTGTGTTATTTAAATGCACTTTTTGCTTTTATTTACTTAGTTACAGCAGGGTTTTTGCTCATTTTTTCTTTTGTAAGTTTTATATGTTTTGTGGCCAATATGAACATGCGTTTTGAGCTGCATGTGTTTCAACTCAAGTGAAGCTTAATTTTTGTGTTTTTTCTTTGTATTATTACACTTGGATGGCATCTGAGTGAAGGCTGACATTCACGGACTGACAGAATAAGGAAGATGGAGAAACTTTTTTTTCTATATTCTCCAGATCCAAGAAAAACCAATCACACTGTGATCATACTCTGATCAAACTCTGATTTCAGTGTGATTAGCATAATTACACAATTTTTCTCAGATGGAGAGCATACAGTCGTTTGACGCTAGATTGTAACATGCCCCATCAAAAACTGCCTTATAAAGGTATTATCTTTTAGAAACATTAAGGGAAAGACTGGCTTTGAATAAAAGCCTGTTGGACTAAAGTGGGCCAAATATCTTAAGACTGGGCTTTTCTCCCATTAAAAACATAAACAGTTGTGGTAGAAGTCAGCTACAGTGTATGACAGGTTTTCTTAGCATACATTTTGGATAACTGTATCCCACTTTGGTTGACTTTGTCATTAAGGCCAAACTCTAGCCGATGCTAAGAAAAGTGTCAAAAGGTGCATTTTTTTTGCACAAGCTCTTTGCACAAATTGTGTGTCTTTCAAACCAGATTACTGACGTAGAGGGAATTTTAATTTCCTCACGTTGACTATAAGGTAGAATACCCAACTGTGCTTGGCAATAGATAACTACTGAGAGTGAGGCAGTACATTCAGTGAAATCAATTTTTATTAACCAACTCAACATTTTAGCTCCAGTGAGCTTTTCTCAAGCGTTTATTTTGCATGGCAATGGTTTAGTGATTTTAGTTACCATATGGCATTTTACAAAATAATTTACTGGGATTATCCAGAGTCTTAAAAAATTCTATCAGCAGTTAAAAAAACAGTCTTAACCCATTTAATAGCCAGCTGCTCTTGTGCCAATGGTCTTAATTACTTTGCTGAAGTGATCATGTACCAGACATCCACTTGACCACTGCACCCAATCACTAGCCTCAGTGGTTTTGTGCCCTTACATACACATATCATCACTGAGGCCAGTGATTGGCTGCAATGGTCACATGGATTTTTGGCACATGATCACTGCAGAAAAGTGAACAAAAGGTCAGAGTGGTGAAACTGAAATAGTGTGGATTTAACAGTTAAGTATTGCTTTTTTATTTTTGTGGTATTCCCAGCTATTATTTATTTTGGTTTTTTTTCCAGTCCAAAACTCCTTTAAATAGCCCAAATTTTGGAACTATTGCTCTGGTAGTGCCAAGAAAATATCAAATTTCTTAACATACAGTACATTCAGCCCAATATTAATTTATTATAGAAAACTTTAATTTACCGTAGTTCAAATTTATTAATCCCACTAAAATGTACTTACTGAAGGGTACAAATATCCATCACTGTTCATGGCTAGGTATAGCTTCGTTTGAACACCTTGAATAGCCACCACTCGTAAGCCAACTGGTATGAGGTTAAACAAAGCTGAAAAAGATACAAATAATCAAAATCAACAAACACATTATTATACATAAAATAATCAGGTATCTACAACTATTACATTGACTCCTCATGGAGCCTGTCAAAAAACATCAAGTAACTATGGGTAGATCATCACTGACGTTGTATAGATTGCCACTTCTGGAGGCAAGGCAAGAATTTTGTGCCCCTTATCCTGTGGAACGTTAGCTCTCCATGAATCCCTTTCACTTGAGATGAGGAGATCGATCTATGGAAGACTGATTTCAAATTGACTGTTGAAATTCAAAGGTCCCTATGAATTCAAACACTCTGCAATTCAGATCGCCAACAAAAAAATTTTGAAGACTCATAAAATGGTACAACATCAGGAATGACAGCACAGAGTTCCCCATAATGCCCTCCAGCTATTGCATCACATGATCTAACCAAGCCAATCAACGTGGACTATAACAACCATTTTAAAAAAGGGGGCCGTCCAAACAGCGCCATTTTAGGCTTTTCCAGCATAGGGATAAGAGAAAAGCATACACAGCTCATTCCACTTAGGGATACGAAATCACCCAATTTGATTGTTTTGTACTATTTCAATGCTGAATCGCATTTAAAATGGTAGTGGCAGTCTAATTCTGTGAATACTAATTCAGAGATTCAAATGATATAGGGAGATGCTGTAGTTGTATAGTTAGTGTGATTGTGAATACATTGATCTGTGAAATACTGCAGTATCAGCACATTAAAAACTGCATTTTTATTTTTCACACTCTGCAAACAGGGTGGGCAGTATTAAACCCCCTGTACTAATTTTGCCAGTGAACCAAAATCCTGAAAACAAGGCTTGTGTGACACAGAAAGTGTGCTTCCTGCATTGATAGACATGAAAACCTTTAAATTTTATTTTTTTTATGCCAGAAGAATAATCTCCATAATTTAGAACCTTAAAAAGTGTGTGTGTTGTAAAAAAGTACTTTTATTTTATTTTCTGGCATATTTCCTTGTTGTAGTACTTCAATATTAGACCCACACATGCAACACAAATACAACTGTTTTGATTACCACTTGTTATCATCCATTTTTTCCTAGCCAGATAAGTTGTGGTTAATTGGAGATTAAAAAGTTGTGGTATGCATTGGAGAGCTTAAAACAGATCAGAGAACTCAGACTGTTTTACACATATTTTATGGTCTATTGGAAGTTTTTTAGTATTGCGGTGGATTTTTGGAGTAAAATTCAGCAAAGCTGGCAAATTCGACTTTCAAACGATCCGCCCAACTCTAATGTCTCCCTTTATTGAACCCATTTTTCCCCAAGCACATTTTCTATTTTAAGAAAATACTGATGTAATTTTAGTTTGCCCTTTAGCCTCCTAGTTTTCTTTTTGCTGAAATCTGACGTACAATTTTAAAATGTTTTAATATCATCATTTGAGCTACAATTCTACATAACCGCAAGGTCCTTGGCAGGGGAAGGAGCACTGCAGCTGTGTCAGGACATGAAGAATAGGTGGATCTGGGCAGCCAGGAACTTTCAGTGATGTAGTAATGTAGTTATAATAATGACTAGAGATGGGCAGACCTCTGGATGTTCGAGTCCGGCAGGTTCGGCTAAACAGTTACAAAATGTCCAGGTTTGGGTACCAGAACAGTCCCTGGACCCAAACCTGGACCCCATTCACTTGAAAGGAGGGTCCGAACATCCAGTGTTTGCCACAGTGCAGCAAACGCCGCTTCTGACCTGCGGTAAAATCATTGCCGCCAGTCAAACAGCAGCAGTTCCCATTCTGTCAATTGGCAGCGTGAGCCTGTAGCTATGATCGGAGGTAAAAAGTTTACATCCATTCACTAGGACTACTGCTCCCATCAGCCTATGCCTGCTGTCAATAATAACAGCGAGAGCAGGCAGCTCATGGGAGTATTCATCAGATAGTGCCTGTGCTGTAAATAAAAAAATGGCATGGGTTTCCTTGTATTTTTGATAACCAGCCAGGCAAAACTCACAGCTGGGGGCTTTAACCCTCAACTGTTAGCTTCAGCTAGGCTGGTTATTAGGAATAGAGGGGTCTCCACTCTGATTTTTTTAACTTATTTAAATGAATAATTTAAAAAAAAAAACGGTATGGGGGTCCCCTACATTTTTGACAACCAGCCAAGCTAAAGCAGACAGCTGGGGGCTGGTATTCTCAAGCTGGTAAGGGGCCATGGATATGTCCTGTAGCAGTGGTAAGTGAGGTTCATATTTGTGGGGTTGATATCACCTTTCTATTGTTAGGTGACATCAAGCCAACGGATTAGTAATGGGGAGGCGTCTATAAGATGCATCTCCATTACTAATTCTATAGTTGTATTGTAAATTAACACACAGCCAGAATAAAGTCTTTTATTCGATATAAAACAAAACACTTTTACTTTTTATTGAAAGATAATAAATACAGTTATACTCACCTAACACCCATTCCATTGAATCCCTCATCTCCTGTAATAAAACTAAAATAAAAAACAACAATATTCCTCACCTGCCCATTGTTCTTTCCCACGCTGTAATCCATGTCTGAGGGATAAACAGTTTTTAACCTGGATGGTGCCAAGAGGTGACCGTCCAGGCTGAGAACCACTGGAGAATGAGCTGCTGCGAACACAGCATCAGTGACTAGAAGTGATCTCATCAAGGTTACCACCTGTCATGGAGACTGCGTTCCCAGCCAGGAAAATTACCTACAGTGACCTTAGCAAGATCCTCGCTAGCACAGTGAGATAGTTTCAAGGTGCAGCACTGATCTCCAAGAATTCACCGCAGTTGACTATGAGAAATTGGTGAACTCGTTGAGGTCAGCGCTACACCATGAGCCTTTTTCAAGGTGTTCTCTAAGATCTCACCAAGATCACTGCAGTTCATTTGCCCAGCTGAGAACAGAGCCTCAGTGACTGGCAGTAACCTCGATATTGTCACAGCTGGTCACTTATGCTGCACTTGCAGCAACTCATTCGCCAAGGGCAAAGGGAAGAGCCGAGCAAAGCACCATAATTGGCGTATCTAATAGATGCGCCTTTTCTGGGTGGCTGTGGGCCATTTCTAGGCTGGGAGGGGCAATATCCATGGCCCCTTAGCAGCCTGAGAATCCCAGCCCCCAGCAGTCTGCTTTACCTTGGCTGTTTGTGAAAAATTGGGGGACTTCATGCGTTTTTTTTACATTTTTACCTCTGATGACAGCTGCTTTCTCATGCTGTCACTTGACAGAGTGGGAACCGGGCTCTCTGACCAGCGGTAATGATTTTACTGGTGATCAGAATCTGTGTTTTCCACACTGTCAGTCACAAGACAGCATGACAGACACCCGGTGTGAACCCAAACAGTAACATGGACTTCCTGGTGAAGTTCATGTTTGGTGGCCGTGCCCGAACAGTAGGTCTACAATACGGATGCCAAACCTTACTGTTCGGGTTCGCCCATCTCTAATGATGACTCATTTTGTTAAAGAGACTTTCTGTTTCTTGGAAGGAGTCAGCTAGTCAGTTTTTAATCACGTGATGTCATAGACTTGATGGAAAACAGAAGAATTAACTGGGTAGAAAGACAAAATGAGGAATTGTAAGTACACAGTGCTATATAATATGGTGACTGCAATATACTAAGAGGATAATAACTTTGATAGGGTGCCTCTTTAATTATTAGGCATTATCTACATTAGGAATTCTATTTTTCTGTTACACTATAAGATGGAATTCATAGAAGGGGAAGGATCCATAACATGAGACACTCAAAAAGATGCCCAAATAAACTCCAATGGCTCAAATGGTTTTAAGTGAGATTTCCATGATGGTGTCCACCATTTTACGCGAAATATAATAACAAAGCACGCTGCAGTATTTCTTACACCGAAACGCATCATTATTATTTATTTATATAGCACCATTAATTCCATGGTGCTGTACATGAAAAGGGGTTACATACAGAATTGTAGCCATCGTTTACAGTAAACAAATTTACAATGACAGACTGGTACAGAGGGGAGAGGACCCTGTCCTTGTGGACTTACATCATTACTAGAGTCAGGTGAACAGAACAACAGTGTACCAGGGAGGCTTTGGATTAGTAGTGTGATTATTACTCCTTTTGCTGACTTAGACCATTGTTAGCTATTTTTAAAAATATTGGGGTTGTAAAACTCCTCAAGAAGTTATTATTGGAGTAAAATATGGCAAAAAAATCAGGGGCAAGTACCTTGATAAATATGGGCCAGATTCTGTACAACACTATAGAATATGTTGTTACTTTGTAATTTACAAAGAAAAAATAAACTGTATATACATAAGATATCACACTGATAGGTTTCTCTCTAATTTCTTGTTATTTTATTTTTTCCTATACTAAGTGTTAAGTGAATCTGAGTGAATCATAGTTCAGAGAACTTAAATGATTTAAAAGTTTGCTGAGCATTAAGCATTCAAACTTGAACTTTATCTGCTAATGATGTTCTATGCAGCGCAATTACTTGGGTTAAACTAATTTAACAAAGGTTAACGAAAAATGCTAAAGTCATTGCTGAGAAATTGCAAAGCTGATGAATGGCTGGACGAAACCGATTATTCTGAGATAGGTCTGGTAGCAACTTAAAGGTGCCGCTGTCCCCGTCTTAATTAAAAAGATTTGAGAAGAGCAGTAGGCGAGAAATCTTGGATGTAAATAAAGGTGTTCATATGATAAACAGTATGTTCTGAGTCCACAGAACATTGACACTAAAGCTGGCCGTACACATGCGATAGCTTGTGACTTTCAACTAGAGGACAGCAATCTCTCCTGATGCCCTCAGATACATGAATGCTCAACTTGGTTGAGTATTCATGTGTATTTACTACTTAGAGTGGAGGAAGTGTCTCCAGACAGCTCTGGGGGCAGCATACCGTATTTTTCAGATTATAAGACGCACTTTTTTCCCCAAAATTTGGGTGGAAAATGGGGGTGCATCTTAAAATGCAGATATACCTTACCGGCCATGGTGGAGCAGGGTCCCGGGGTCGCTGCTGGAGGTGGCAAGAGTGGAGCATTGCTGCAGGCCGCAGGCTGGGATGAGGGGTGCTTGGATGTGCGACGTGCCACTGTGGTTGTTCAGTGCTGTGGGGGCTCTGCCGACATTTTGTGAAATCCCAATGCTCCACTCTTGCCTCCTCCAGCAGCAACTCTGGGACTCCACATCACCGCAGCCACCACCCCCGGTAAGCAATAAGATGCATGAATTATAGAAAGCACCACCATTTTATTAAAAAAAAGCTTTTTTTCCTGTTTTTCTCCCCAAAATTTGGGGTGCGTCTTATAATCCGCAAAAAATGTTATCTGCCAGAAAACGAAATGGTCTTGCCATTTCTTGTGTATATATTCACACCGTCTGAACTCTGGTGTCAGAAGGTCTCCATATGTATTACATAGTCTGATGATCCTGCCAATATCAAAGTGCTCTTACACCTTGCACAAATACCAACTTATGGTCCGGCTCCTTTCTTTGGTTTTGCTGTCGTTTCTTGTACTTTGCACAGAGGCTTAGTCCCTCTTTTTGAGCTAGCCATTTAATCTATATAGTTTCCCCATGGGCAGGTATCGGAACAGTTGGGCAATGGTCTTGCTCTGTCCTTGTATACAGGTCGACTGATACAAAGTGAGGTTTTATTAGTAGAGATAAGACAGTCTAGAATAGGTACACTTTGTCACGGTGAGATGGCGTTTATGATTTTTTGATAAAAAAAGTGTTAACTAAGTACCTTATGTTATTTAGGTGTACTATTACTGTTTACCTACTACATGATCATGGATATATGATACCTACTACATGATCTACATGACCTATATGATCATGGGTATATGTTTACCTACATCATCACTACATGGGTATATGATCATTTTGTTTTCTTCTTGGGCTTTGTCTGTGAAATAAACACAGTGTGTGCGTGCTCTTACACATTGAAACTAATGCTCCGGCTCATTTCTTTGGTTTTCCTGCCACTATCAGAATAATAAGTGAACACAGATGTAAAGATAATGACGATCATGTTGGCATATTGTGGAGAAGAACCTGTACATGATGAGTTGATCACAATGACTTGATGTAAACACTGTATGTAGCAAGTCTACACTAACATTTATTTTCATCATTATTTTGGAGGCATACATTGGAAAAAATTCATATACGGGAATGTTTTTAATAAAAATTGATACAAATTGAATATTTTATTATTAAAAGTGGTAGGTTTCTGGTTGCAAAGTAATTATACACACCAAAATACCCTACCTTTCTGTAAGCGCATAATGCGTAGAAGCAACCTCTTACAACAGAACATATATTATTGTCACCCCCATGACAGAATGTCATTGCAGAAATCGGGGCTGTTGCATTAAAACTACTACAATATTTTAGTAAAACGCATGCACTGATAGATGGAGATTTTAGTTAGACAGCCCCCCACTCCTTGCTAGTATTTTCTCTAACAAATTAAATAGTTAACACAGCTTTCTTATGAGGATAGCAAACCCAATATAAGTTTTATCTGTTTGCAAAGTGCGGAAACTTTAACTCTATTATTTCCATGGAACAGTGACCCGCACCCCCTCCGAGTATCCCATTTACTACTGTACAGAATACTAAGAGAAGCCTCAGCGATTTAACAATGGACAATAAAACATTAAAAAGCCAATAATTGTTATATTTATAAAAAGAAAAAAAAAACATAACTTTGCAAGGAGTTAGCTTGACTGCACATTATCTGGAAATAATTCCTGATGCTTCCTAAATGGATCCACGTTTCAGCAATTCGGGGGCCATCTGCCTTTCATATCTGCTTTTAAGAGTCTAAATATACCACTTATCACTCTGACTTAAGACAATGGAGCTTTCCAGAAGACCAAGTGATAAAATGTTTCTGTGTCCTTACTGGTGTTATAAACTCTTCGAGGCGCTGGAGAAGATTACTTTAAATTAGGCATTCGTATTAACCCTATTGGATGTTGGCGGCATCTGAACGTTCAGCCGTGTGTGTGTGTATGCTCCTCAGAGGAAGAAGGGGTTAAAGTAATAACTGGTTAGAAGTGAAGTGGGAACCAATCTATTATTGGCAGGATGTGTGGGTGAATATAAGTCCTTTTGATGAAATGTGATACAATGTACAGGACATCGCCAAATCTCCATGGAGATAATGTTTGATTCTCTCCTAGATGTCAACAACATCGCCCCGTTCTTTAGCTTTTCTTTGTCATAATGACATCACATTTATTACTTTTTTTTTTGCATTTTGGATATTTTCAACCCACCTCTATGGCTGTGTGGCAGAAACGTCCTTTCCCAGCGTCAGAATAAAGCATGTAGATATAGTCAGTGATGAAAAGAAGGTTAAGAGTTACTTACTGTAACTGCTCTCCTCCTCCTTTGTGCCATCGATTGTGCCATCTGCTTGGAGCTGTAAGTGGTAGCCTTGCCGGCTATAGAGTTTTGTGACTATACCTTTGAGTTGAGGCTCTGTAAGCAAACACAATATGAGGGATAGATTAGAACTACAAAATCTGTCCATAATCAACATCAACATACAAATTATTCATCATCGAAATGCACTGAAAGTGTACCAGAAAAGTCATACATTAAGGGGTTATTGAAAAAATGAGGCACCCCTCTACTACAGATGTCATACAGATGTCAGTGTATGTTGATTAAAACATATGTGGAAAGAAATGTAAAACACCTAAATAAATAACAAACTTATTGTATCAACGCCCAGAAGAGGAAAAAAATAAAGCAGAATTTCATTATTATGATTTATGAAATAAACATGACCGGCAAAGGGAATTCCCTTCTCTGCGTAACAAGCTGCTGCTGAAATGAAAACTGTGAATGCTAAATAATATGTTTACAGCAAGAGGAAAGACCTGATTGATGCCCTCATGGAAATGATAGTAGGTATGTGTAATTCTAGCCGCTTTGGCGTAGAAGCGATATTATCAAATGTCAATATTAAGATCACCGGTTTGGACTCTAAATTATAGATGAACGATGCAGTAGATAATAAGTCCTGCCTATACTACTGTGATGGTAAAAATCTAGAATTCATGATATTATGGATTCCCACTTATTTTGGATGATACAGAAGAAAAATACTGATATTGAGTTGCAGATAGTCTGCCACTCTCTAGAATATCCAACACCCTGCAATCAGATGCAAGAAGCCATGCCCTGTACATTAACTAATCATCATCATCTACTTTGCCTATAAATCCTTTAATATCATAATGGCGCACCCCAGTGAAATCATACAAGTGATATATCAAAGCCCATTAAGATAAATGACCAACATCACAGCCACACAAATCCAATTCGTGATGAAGCATGACTGATGAATGAAGGTAGATCATAAGTAGGTGGCAAACCTGGTCGTCGTCTTTTCCTCTTTTTAGAACCGAACAGTTTGACACGAGAGAAGACATTGAGTTTATTTTTTTCGCAGTTCCCTTTTCCTTTGCTGGGGCTGCTAACACATTTACATGCATTGGATTTTTCCCTTTCTCGAGCTTGTCTCTTTTGCCTAATCAGTGAGCTGGCAATAGCGGCAGCCATGGCTAATGTTTACCAACAGGAAAAAAACTGTTCTCGAAAATATACTGTGAATGCCGCAAGATAAATAAAATGGAGATAATATCTTCAGGAGGCAAAGAAAGTTGACATTTGCACCATTGATTTTCCTTAGGTCAGTCTTGGTGGAAATATATCCTGACTCACTTCTCTCCCTTATGAATATTGACAACTTTTTGAAGCCCTCTGAT
The DNA here is from genome assembly GCF_051348905.1 of Ranitomeya variabilis. Classification (NCBI taxonomy): domain Eukaryota; kingdom Metazoa; phylum Chordata; class Amphibia; order Anura; family Dendrobatidae; genus Ranitomeya; species Ranitomeya variabilis. The sequence goes on along the minus strand of NC_135233.1, from coordinate 325,340,204 downwards.
ATATGGTGACCATCAGCCTTCAGATTTTCCTATTGTCCTGATCTTTTCATCGCAGAGTTTTAAAGCAAAATTATTGACCAGTGTTGCAGTATGGGCTTGACCTCGAAGAAGCAATGGTCTGTTCTTTGCACTTCCATTCTGGAATTATGGATACAGCTCACGTCTCTTGCTTGCAGCTGATGCATTTCTCTTCTTTGGGTCACACTAGATAAAAATGAGCCTTTTCTGTATTCCAAGAAAGCCGTGTTCAATGCAGCAGCTGCAGACTCAGTCTTCAGGCAATGAAGCCACTTGTAACTGTGTGTGTGTGAGAGAGAAAGAGGGAGAGAGGGAGATGCAGATGGGTTGTTCCACTCCTTTTTTCAATGAAATACAGAATAGCTTTGACCAACATCCTATTGTGTGTCATCCACAAACATCTGGTTACTTTTACTGAGCACAAGGAAAGCATTTACAGCTCAGTTCTTCCATTTGTTGATCAGAGTCCGGTATGAATTTGTGTTGCAGTCTTTTCTACCTCTACCGAAAGGCTGGAGATGGCAGGTCAGGATGAGCTATGTGTTGAGGAAGGGAACCTGCTCTGAAGAGCCACCTCCCGGAGGGAGAAAGGTAGTTTGAATTAATTGGTAATTGACTCCTTCATTACCAGGACAGATTAAAATATAGTGAGTAACTGGACTTGGGACAGAAAAGGATCTATTATGGTTCTTTGCGGAGATGGTGGGATTGGCTGTCAGGGATATAGCTCTGATTGGTTGATGTAATTTTCCTGCCTAGTTCTTCTTCAAAAGGGATTATTAACGATGGCTCTGAATGCATAATTTTCCCAGTGATATTCATCTATATGCGCTGCTCATGAAATTAAATCATACTAACTGAAGATCATTTATAACCATTACACAAGATGTAGGAATATATAAAGATCTGCATTGCACATTACGTATGTGCAACTATTTAACCATTGCAGCCAGAAGATCATTGAATTTACACTTCTGACAAAGATCTGCGGAGGGTCAACTTTGAGTCAAGTTTCCAGAAATTCGTAGGTCCCTGCGAATTCAAACACTCTGCGATTTGATTAAGGAGGATCATTTCACACAATGTTGAACAGAGGTGTCAAACTGCATTCCTCGAGGGCCGCAAACAGGTCATATTTTCAGGATTTCCTTGTATTGCAAAGGTGATAATTTAATCACCTGCACAGAATGATTCCAGCACCTTGTGGAATGCTAAGGAAATCCTGAAATCATGACCTGTTTGCAGCCCTCGAGGAATGCAGTTTGACACCTCTGATGTTGAAGACTCAGAGAGTGGGCTACTGGCATCAGACACATCCATAAGGGCTTCACTGTAATGCCATGCAGTTACCACATCACATGGTCTACTGCTGCCGATCAAAGGGGTTTCAAAACCAGTATAAAAGATGGGAGCAAGTGAAAGAGCTCAATTTTAGAGGAGGTCAGTTGCAAAGTTCATTCCATGTATCATTATCTTTATTAATTATCATTATAAAATAAATTAGATTACTATTAGATGCAGCTAACAGAACATAGAGAAGTTTGTAGCGTGAGTACTATGCCTCATCTCAATAACTTCTATAATGAAGTGATGCAGGGAGATGAAGCTACTACGAATCTCCAACTCTGTCCATCCAGTTGACCTGTATTTGATACTTAGAATAAAGCTATGGTCACACGAGCAAACAGTCTCTCATGTGAGAAAACTGGATTGATTATGATAATAACACTCGGATCAATCTCTGAGTGTGATCTGATTCTCTCAGATGTGAGAATCGGAGCACACTGTGTGGAGAAGATGGAGAAACAAATTTCTCCATCTTCTCCAGTCTGTGAGTCTATGGAAACTGGATTGCACTTGGAGGTCATCCGAGTGCAATCAAATTTCTATATGCAAATTGCCTCTTCTGAGAAAAAGAGGACTTAACTCTATAGCGCCACCTGTTGGAAGTAGCGATCCTACAAGTCATAATCAACCCTTTAAAGAGTCGTGCAATATGACTTAGGATAAAAGCCAAATCAGTATCTAAATTCGCAGACACGGTGTTTTGAGCTGTTGGCCCTCGTCAGTGCGAAGCATGAGAACTGATTTGGCTCTAGGCACCCACAGATTTGAATGGTTGAATGTCAGCCAATTTGGGCTGCAAACCACAGCATGCTACAATATTTTTCTCATGGCCACCCACTGCTATCAGTTAACTTACAGCCTCCCATTTTTCTGAAAACGTCCACCTTGAAGTCTCAAATCATCTACTCCTCATTTACTGATTTGATGATTTAAGGTACATATACACCTGTGAGCGTTGATGAGTTCTCTATGAAAAGAGTGGAGAAAGCCACTGCTAGACTCATTTGACAATAGTACTTGTAAATATTAGAGGGGAGTTCGATGCTGCCAAATTTGTTGGGTTCAAAGTTACAATCTTTATTTTACCATTCCACTAAATCTGCTCTTATCAAAGTTGCTATTAATTTCCTAAAGGCTAAGTTTTCAGCTTTAACACTGAATATAATTTATAATAACTAGACATAAAATCTTAACTGGTGAGAGGAACTGATGAAACTTTCCTTCTAAGAATGAATTCACGTGTTGCAGAACAATAAAGTTTATTGACCTGCAATCATGACTTAAGTGTGACATAACCACAAAATGCTGTATTATGTTGGTGGTTAAGAAATATGCATTAGAAAATGTAACAAAAATGACAAATTGACTGTTCTTCTTCAGTATTATACACTTCTCAAAATTGGAACTGCAAAACCAAAAAGGAAAAGTGGTTAAATAATGAAAATCATAAAGAAACCACTACTCCGAGTGTATGCAGTGCTTGTAAGTAATGTTTCTTATTACCTCCATCATTTGTGCTCCTGCCTGATTCAGGTAAAAACTGCTCCTCACCAGTAATATTAGCTTTCATGTAAGTAATGTTTTGGTCTCCCAGTCATTTGTCTAGGTTAGGATTCTCCTTCCCCCTCCTTCTTGTCGGCTCTGGCATCCAGTCATTGTGAGACAACCTCCCCCCTCTCATTCCTATCTCTGCAGAGACATGCTCGGCTGAATCTATGCCTTTTGGCGGCAGAGCAGCAGTGTTGGGAATAAGCCCAAAGTGTGTGTGCCAATGCAAGATAAGGTAACAAAAATATGGTCATTTACTTCAGTGATCTTCTACCTGGGTCTTTTTAGCTGTTGTGAGACTAAAAGTTCCAGCATGCCATGAAAGTTTAATAATTACTGGAAATTCTGGAACCTATAGTGTTGCAATGGCTGGAAATCCACAAGTTGGAGGAAAAAAGCTGAATCTATATAAAGGTTACTCATGTGTGAATAGTGAAATGTATAGAAAATGCAAATATAATGCCTGCGAGGATTGGAAACGGAAACTGGATTGCAGACATACCGTAGATAGCCATCGCTAAAGTGCCATGTGCAAAAGCATAATGCTCAATTTATTTCACTGATGACTTCATCGAGAGAGTAAAGCCGGCCACACACATTGGATGGCTGTCGACCCAATGATGCTTTGTCTGATTGTCCAACAGCCATTTCTCTCCAATACACAGAAGTGCTTGTTCAGCCGAGAGCTCCTGTGTCCTCATTGATAAAGACACCGACAGACATCTTTGGCTTATCTTTCACAGAACAAATTGATCATCAGTCTGGAATTTGACATGCCCAACTGACATCTCCCCAGACTATCAGTTGGCTGACATCCCTAAACACATTAGAGTGTTGGCCGAACCCCTTGATGTTGACCGATTCTTCTGACATTAGTCTAATGTGTATGGGAGCAGTCAAAAAAAGTTGAAAAAAGGGTTTTAAAAAAAATTATTGTTATTGTACCTTACCCAGAATTCATGTTGTTTAGACAGATTTGCCATAAGAAATATCTGGACTCCATATTGGTAATGGTCACTCAGGACCCCTGAATGATTTTGCAATGAAGTAGCATAATATTAACTTTAGCTTATCATACCACAGCCAATTTCCATTTTTTTGTTCTTGTATTTTCCTTCTTTTCTTCCCAAAGCCATAACTTTTATTCTTTGTTTTTCTTCTCTGACTTTGGCCGATGAAAACATGGCCGTACCCACAGAGAAGTTTTGCGATATTTACATTAAAACGTATTGTCTCATCTCGGGCAATGATAATGTCAGGATATGCCATAAATGTCTGATAGCTGGACAAGAAATCGCAGACTGATATTTCTACAGAAATTAATTTACACTTTCTTTGAAATACAGCTCATTTTATTTAGTAAAAGACCCATTTAAAATATTGATTGTCCGCTCACATATATTACCTTTCATATCTCGTCTCATGGGGTCCACTTTCCTTTTAGATCTGACTCGATATTTTCATGACATGGCAATTGGTAAATTATTTCAATTACTTAACTGATTAATAACATTTCAGTGGAGCACTGCTTAGTCATAAAGTGGCCATTTTAATTCTCTGTTATGGCAGCATTATCCCACTGGACATTATTGATTACATATGATTGAGTACTTTATTTCCAGAATGCAGCATGCTTTACTGTGCAAAATGCAAATATCTCTTACTTTGTATGGTATAGATAATAAGACAACTTTGCGCAGAGGTTTGTGATGCCTAGGAGAGGCGAGCTTCCAGGAGTGGACCCTCTGGGTCGTGGCACTGAACCTCCCCCGGGTGAGCAAACCTGATGGAGCCGACCCCTATACAGGGATCGTTAGGGGCAGGCCCGGGGGAGTCAGATACCAAGACGGCTGGTACCAAGAGGGACAGCTCGTAGGGAAGCAGTGGGCCAACATGGATAGGGCAGACAGGACAGCCGCCGGCAGGGTAGCAGGGAGACAGTAACCTAGCAAGGCTGAGCATGTTCATAGAATACAGGAATGGAGACCAGAGAACAGGATGACTGCAGAGAACACTGGAAGGAAAACCCCTAAGACACCAGGGAACGGGATTAGGAGGGAGATAGGGACCACAGCACAGAATCCAGGAGCTGAGGAACCCTTGGGGCAGAGCAGGAGCAGGGAATCCAGAGGCAGGAAGACCCAGGGACTGCGGGTGACAGCAGCAGGGATAGGGTTAACAAATAATAGTGGACAGGTACATGCAGGGATGGCCTAAGCATGAGTACGCAAGGCAGGTACACACACAATAATCAGGTGCTTCCACTAAGGGAGGGCGGCCTGAAATACCCAGTGAAGGAGTCTGATTGGCGCAGCAGGACTTCCGGGTCAGGCGCCACACAGCTAAAGAGCTGGCAGAGCGCTCGGCCTAAGGCACCTGCGCCGAACTGTCGCCGGCTGTGGGACTGACAGCGCGGGAGTGACACTAATTCTTGCTTTTTGAGGTAGGACCAACCTACTGAGAAAAATTATGTTTTCAACAAGTAATTGTTCACGGGTATAATAGACATGGCTCAGAATTGTAAAGAGAAGTTGGTCAATTGCAAAACCAATCCAAATTTGGAATAGGAATACAAATTTTGTTTAAAGCCTGAAAGAGTGAGTCCCATCGGAACATCTTCTGTTCATACATCTGATTGGGACTTATCAACATCAAGAACCAGAGAAGCAAGTTGCTATAGAACATTAGTTACAACTTAAGAGACCTGTGCGCATTAGATAGCTGTCGGATGAACGATTGTTTGGTAGACAGCTTTCTCGCCCAACTTCCCCATAGAGGAACGCTCGCTTGGCCAAATGCTCCTTTGTTCGAGAGAGCCACTGCCATAATTTAGCAGTGGCTTATCTCCAGTGAGTACAAAAGAATCAGCAACTTAAGTACAACAGTTTGAGGGAGGTTCAGCCACTGAGATACATCATAGTCCGGAGAGAGTGGGGAGGACCCATAAATATTAGATGAAAGCCAGCTGAACTAATTTCTTTCGGTCGTCCAACAGTTTAATGAGCAAGGTGGTCTCTTAAGTCTCATACAACAGATGTTGACAAGAGAGAGAGAGAGAATCAGCTTGTTAGCATTCCAACTCTCGATACCTTAAGGCCCCGTCTCACATAGCGAGATCGCTAGCGAGATCGCTGCTGAGTCACTAGTTTTGTGACGCAACAGCGACCTCCATAGCGATCTCGCTATGTGTGACACGTACCAGCGATCAGGCCCCTGCTGCGAGATCGCTGGTCGTGTCGGAATGGCCTGGACCTTTTTTTGGTCGTTGAGGCCCCGCTGACATCGCTGAATCGGTGTGTGTGACACCGATCCAGCGATGTCTTCACTGCTAACCAGGGTAAACATCGGGTTACCAAGCGCAGGGCCGCGCTTAGTAACCCGATGTTTACCCTGGTTACCAGCGTAAATGTAAAAAAAAAAAAACAGTACATACTCGCCTTCTGATGTCCGTCAGGTCCCTTGCCGTCTGCTTCCTGCTCTCACTGACTGAGATCCGGCCGTACAGTGAGAAGTGAGAGCACAGCAGTGACGTCACCGCTGCGCTCTGCTCTCAGTGTACGGCGGCTCAGTCAGAGCAGGAAGCAGACGGCAAGGGACCTGACGGACATCAGAAGGCAAGTATGTACTGTTTTTTTTTTTTTTGGTAACCAGGGTAAACATCGGGTTACTAAGCGCGGCCCTGCGCTTAGTAACCCGATGTTTACCCTGGTTACCCGGGTGCTGCAGGGGGACTTCGGCATCGTTGAAGACAGTTTCAACGATGCCGAAGTCGTTCCCCTGATCGTTGGTCGCTGGAGAGAGCTGTCTGTGTGACAGCTCCCCAGCGACCACACAACGACTTACCAACGATCACGGCCAGGTCGTATCGCTGGTCGTGATCGTTGGTAAATCGCTTAGTGAGACGGGGCCTTTAGGGCCCCTTCACACTGTGCAATCAAAGTCTGAACGAGCGTTCGATTTGTGACGTTTATCCGTCCTCGTTCCGAGGTTGCAAAGTGTGACATGGCGTTACGATTTGCGACGCAGCCCAGCATCGTACGATGTGAAAGAAAGAGCAGAACTTTCTTTCGTCGTAAATGTCTCGCTGTGGCGGTCGAAATCGTAGTATGTGACGGCGGTCATACGAGCTCGTAATGCGACTACGTGGGTTGGGCTTCCGCATACCTGTCTCCTGATTGGGCGTGACGTTTTAGCACGCCCATGCTGGTAATACGTCACGCTCGGAGTCGTAGGACTATGGCGGTGTGAAGGGTAGCGTACGATTGCGACGCGTGACGTTCACATCGCAACTACGTCAGAAAAAGCGTTAACATCGTAGAGTGTGACCGCTGGCTACGAGCTCGTACTGCGATGTCGAATATGACGCAAATGCGTCGTAATCGTAGCAGAATCGACCAGTGTGAAGGGGCCCTTAGTTTTGCGTTGGGATAAGCCTCCGCCAGAGAACAAAGAAGTGCTCATCTGAGCCGAGCTTTCCCATAACGAGTGAAGATGGGATAGATAACTGTCAGCTGAACAATCGTTCTCCCAACAGCTATCTAATGTGCCTGGGCGGCTTAACTCCAGAGCTAGGTCTATGGAGGGTTTCACCCAAGAGCTAGATCGAAATACTTGACTGCTCTTAGCAAAATATTTTTTTAGGATTCTTCTTTCCATTTTGGAAGCAGAGAAAGGAAAATAGGTTATAAAAAATGACTAAAATATTATAGCTAAAATAAAATTAACACTTATAAAAGAAGCAATGACTACCATAAAAATAATCCAATATAGTTTTCAAATCAACCTTCCATATATTCGCTTTATATTAGATTCTCAAGTCTGTTTATGCTGATTAAATAGAAACGTTGTGTTATAAATCATCTTTATGGGATGATGGTGGCCCTGTCTCATTTTTATAATAGCACCTACAGCTGGGTACAATATATTCCATCTATATTTTATCAGTAAATGTTATTTTTTCCTGACCGCTGGTAGAAGAAGCCCTCCTTATTGATGTGATGCTTGCCAGCTACTGCCCATGTCATTCATAGTGGGTTTTTTCCTGTCTATGCTCGGTGCAGCTCCCATGAGCTTTTCTCCTGTGCTGTGTACTGCATATTCTTTTAGAAATGCCTGAAGCAGAACACGACTCACAGGATATGTGCACTAGTTTTGAAATTTCAGGGAAAAAAAAAGAAGAAAATACTAATAACAATCAAGTGAGTAATAGAACTCCCCAGTATGTGATCTCAGCTTGATGATTTTTTATCTCGCGCTTGTACAGCTTTGCTTGATGATAATAGCAGACATGTTATTTACACACAATCTTATCTACAATCTAAATGGAAAGATAAAGCAAATTTAATTAACGCAATTTATAAACTTTCCTGAAGAACCAAATAGTACGCATGCATCAGGAAATAGGAAGAATGTCTTGTTGTCCTAATTGCACTTCTGGAACTTTCCACTGCATTTGCTGTTATAAAAACAAAGCCCTATGGCAGACACATGCTGTGGGCTTTCTGACCCCCCTCTTCACTCTTCTTGTCAGCTCTGTGTAATTCTAAACCCTTCATCCCCCCTCCCGCCTGATACCAGCTATAACTGGTACAGCAACTTTCAAACCGCATGGGATTTCTTTGTTCTTGAAAAGTTACATATAATGGCACTGATCAGGGTTAGAGATATAAAAGTTACATATTGCAGATGTCCACCAAGAGATCTATAACTCACTGAAATCACTAGGATTAAAACCCAACGAAATGCAAGGAACGGATTTCTCCGTAAGCAGATCATATATCCACTTTGTTTTTATACTTAAATGAACCACCATGCCATGGGGAGCATAATGATAATTTTGTCTTTCTTCTACGAGGTTCATATGCCGAGATATGTGTAGAGATGGTTTATCATATGTTCAAGAAAGGGGAGTATTCAGCCACCTAGTAAGGTCACCACAGGGGGAGTGCCTTGGTTTTGGGCATAAGTATGAGATAGTGAGACTTCATTTTGCAGTAATCTTTGTCCAGGGAGCTAGCTGAGAGACGCTCTGTGATGCATCTGGATGTATTGCCCCTCCCCCGCACCGCATGGTCTGCTATGAAATGACATAAGCAACTGTAAGTTTATTTTCATCTTTAATCCCTGTTATTTTTGTGATTGTCTGTACATATGATACCTATCTCCTTTTATAATATCTTTTTATACGTTTGTAAACACTGCCTATCTTTTGGAGTAAAATATTTAAAATTACTAGCTTCATTTCTCCTTGCTCTATAACGTACTGTCACATCCTCTAAAGTAAATTATGCTACTAATTGGGTTGGCTCCTGACCCATTATTAATTCAGGAATAGGAGCTGGTGGCAGCAGAATTGTCCTGCGCTGGTGGGTATCACTGGCAATGACGGAACAGGGTTTTTATAGTGTATTGCTCGGCTGCGGCTGGGAATAATTATATCACCCTCACTGCAGTGTGTGCCCCACAGCCAGTACATAGCAGGGAGCCTTTCTGGCGACTAAGTATCCTTGGTGTAGTTCCCTGACTGACCTGCTGGTAAGGGGGTGCCAGAGAGCTGCAAATTCCAAACCAGAACTGTGAAGTGCGATATAAATAAATCCCCTTCAGAAAAGAACCAGAGGCAGCCAAACAACCCCGGTTCATGACATATTGGTGTCAGCGATGGGGATGCTAAAAAATATCCTCCCTGTTATTCGTGACAGCATGCTTTATGTAAATCAAGTAATTTATTAACACCATCAGTAAACAAGATTGATTTATCTTTACAAATCCCTGTAGTTCTGTGTATTGTACTGTATATGGCTAAAAGATACTAAATACTGAGGCACTGGCTAACTACAGTTACTACATAGCTAATAATAATAGTAATAATTGTATTTCTATAGCGCCAACATATTCCGCACTACATTACATTTTAATATTTGTGTGTGCGTCATTAAAAGGGTATTCCCATACTGTACATTTATGGTATGTACAGGATATACCATAAATGTATACTTCATTCAATTCCCACACATAGGACCAGAATCTATCTTAAAGGGATTGTCCGCAGCCTGCAGTAACTATGTGAGAGCAGACTTGTGAATCCTCACATCCCACGCACTCCTTGCTGTAAAGATTCTCCAGTCCGGGTTAGTGACTGCAAGTACGTGATTTGCATACGTGCGGTCACATGTCCACTAGATGGGCACGGCCTCGCTCAATGCAAGGGTATTGAGCAAGGCCGGATACAGTCTAGTCAGGATGTGGCCGGGAATATGCATCAGCACTGAAGAATCGTGCAGTGTGCAGTGCACGTGATATGAGGATTTATAAATCTGCAGTGTAAGATAGTGACTGCAGACAGAACAATTCCTGACACATGTTGCTTTCAGTGGAGAGATGCCCAGAACTATAAATCATTTGTTTGGAAATTCTGACATCAATACAATGGAACCATTCTCGAGATTGATGTGGACCCGCATCTAATACACTTTGATTCCTGTGGATGTACCATGAATGTATGATACGGGAATACCCCTTTGTATGTAACTTCTTGAATTCTTTCTTTTTCAAGTGACAATCTAATTATTCTTTTTGTTGAAAAAAAAATTAAAAAATAATGTTGGCCAGTGAATTGCTGTGCAGTACTTACAGTAGCATGTAAAAGTTTGGGCACCCCTGGTCAAAATTACTGTTATTGTGAACAGTTAAGCAAGTTGAACATGAAATGATCTCTAAAATGCCTAAAGTTAAAGATGACACATTTCCTTTGTATTTTAGGCAAACTAAAAAATACATAATGTAATATTTTAAATTTTTAAAAAAATACAAAAGAGGAAAATGGGTCAAAGCAAAAGTTTGGGCACCCCACATGGTTAGAACCTAGAAATATCCCCTTATGAAAGTATCACAGCTTGTAACTGCTTTTTGTAGCCAGCCAAAAGTCTTTCAATTTTTGTTTGAGGGATTTTACTCCATTCTTCCTTGGAAAATTCTTTGAGTTCTGCAAGATTTCTTGGTCATCTTGCATGCACTGCTATTTTGAGGTCTATCCACAGATTTTCAATGATGTTCAGATCAGGAAACTGTGAGGTTCATTGTAAAATCTTCACCTTGCACATTTTTACATAGTCTATTGTGGATTTTGATGAGTGTTTATCCATCTGGAGAAGCCATCCTGTTTTCAATTTCTGCTTTTTTACAGATGGTGTTATGTTTGCATCAATAATTTGTTGAAATTTCATTGAATCAGTTCTTCTATCCGTGAAATGTTCCCTGTGCCATTGGCTGCAACACAACCCCAAAGCATGATTGATCCACCCCCATGCTTAATGGTTGGCGAGATGGCCTTTTCCTGAAATTCTGTGCCCTTTTTTCTCCACACATATATTTGATTATTGTGGCCAAAGAGTTGCATTTTAACCTCATCGGTCCACAGGAATTGTTTGAAGAATGCATCAGGTTTGTTTAGATGTTCTTTTGCATACTTCTGATGCTGAAATTTATGGTGAGGACACAGAAGAGGCTATCTTCTGATGACTGTTCCATGAAGGCCATATTTGTGCAAGTGTCTCTGAACAGAAGAACAATGTACCACAATTCCAAAGTAAGCTAAATCTTTTTGAAGGTCTTTTGCAGTTAAGCATGGGTTCTAATTGGTCTCTCTAGCAATCCTTTGAGCAGCTCTCACTAAAATTTTGCTTGGTCTTCCAGACCTTTTCTTGATCTCCACTCTTTCAGTATCTGCAATTTATTAATTACATTTCGAACTGAGGAAAGGGCAACTTGAAAATACTTTGCTATTTTCTTATAGCCTTCTCCTGCTTTGTGGGTCTCCACCATTTTCGAAGTGCTAGGCAGCTGTTTAGAAGAACGTATGGCTGCTGCCTTTTGGCATAAGGTTAGAAAAGCCTGTTCTTTGTGAAGCTGGGAAATTTGCATCACCTGGCCTTTCCTAATGATGATAGTGAAAAAAACATAACCATAACAGGCTTTTGCAGCCCATTTTCCTTTTTACAATTTTTAAAATGAAAAAAAAAGACTATATATATATATATATATATATATATATATATATATATATATATATATATACATTATTTATTTATTTTGCCTAAAATACAAAGGAAATGTGACATCTTTAACTTTTAGGCATTTTAGAGATAATTTCATGTTCAACTTGCTTAACTGTTCACAGTAACAGTAATTTTTACGAAAGGGTGCCCAAACTTTTACATGCCAGTGTACCTAAAAAAATGTTTTAGAGTGCTTTCAAAGCTGTAAATGTTGGGAATTAACCTGCTTTTCTAGGGTAGTGCACTTCATATAACTGCTGCAGCATGAATAAATTTGCAAAAATTTGAGTGGTAGGTTTTTATCATTAATATCATGGTGGATATCAATTTTTGATCATTGGCAGAACGTAAAGGTGGGTAAGATAGCAGACAAATGTGCAAAAGGAGACATAAGGTGGTAAATCATTTCCAGGAGTTTTGTAAGTGAGAGTACCAACTCAGCGACTGAGCTACCAATGCAATTACTAGCACAGGGCAGTAGAGTCCGAAAGAAAGAAAGTGGCTGCTGCAATCATGTTTGGTGGAGAGAGGAAGGTTTGGATATGGGAAGAATGATTAGAAGCAAGTTATGGTAATCAAGATGAGAATATACAGCAGGCAAAATGTAGGGACTTTTCTGCAATAAATCACTTTCGCCTAGAAAAAATCCTAGTAGTTTCTGAAGGCCAGGATTTCCAGCATCTGAAGGCCAGGATCCTGTTTGAGAGCTAGTAACTAGGTGAAGCCAATCTAATAACAAGATGCATTCTGATTTACTGTATCTACAGGCTAATAAAAGAGCAGCAGATTACATGGCACTAAGAAAATGATACCATTACCACTGAGTAGGCAATAGGCAGGAGGACAATAACTTTGATCTCTAGAGCCCAGTCAGTTTATGTCTACTAAGAAACATATTAAGCTGATGCACACAGCTAGAGATGGCATCTTCAATCCCCAGAGTGATTCCACCAGGATCACATCAGCATTGTTGTGTGGGTGTTTATGGTGGACTGGACGCAGAAGTCAGAATAAATATAATGTCATTCATTATCTGCTTGAGAACAGAGAAAGGCAATAAGAGTTCTTCACGTCAATGCAGACTTCAGCAATCTGTCACTTTACACTCCAAATGAGAAAAGTTATGCTCTCCATGAGGAATGGGCAAATCGACTACTCCTCTCTGACATGTAAAGAAGCAGAAACCAAAAAAGGGTAGCCAGAGCTTTACAGAGCTAGTCTTCATCACAATGTGATTCTATGTCCTCTGTGAACCTCAAGCCAAGAGCGAGCCCCAAACTACATACATTAATATATGTGGAAATCCCAATAGTTTTGTTACTGTGTTTAAGTTATACTCCTGCTGCCATATAACAATGAGGATGCTTACTGCCAGAGGAACAAAGTGACTCCCACACTTCTATTCCTCACATCTTCAGAGCAGTAATAGGATGAAAACAAGAGTAAAAGTGGGTCATGCAGACTACACGGTTGAAAAAATGCAAGAATAGAGCTGAGCACAGACGTACTATAGAAGTGAGCATTCCCATCTTTAGAGGCGATGTGGTAACATCAACTTTTGAGTATCATGCAGAAATACTGTATATAAGTCTTATTGCTAGCATAAATGCAGATATCTGTGCAATTACAGCTGGGGGTCAACTTGACATGCCACGATTTGCAACAAAAATACACCATCACCACCACTTATGCACTACATCAATGTTCTACTATAGAAGAAAAGTCATTTGAGCAAGTTTCCATACTGTATGTCATCTGTAACTTTATTTTCTTGAAGAAAAATTGAGGCTTTGAGCAAGTCTTGGAAGTGCCAGAGATACTGTCAATCACAGATGACCAAGTGACAAGTGACCAGGTATCCCTGTAGAATCTTAGCCGAAAAGGAGACATACCAAACCATTAATCAATGGTCGACTTGTAGAAGAGAAGACTCCTATAATATATCTGGATAAAAGGTTGGCCTGACTTGCAGCTTATGCATCTTTTATCAATCCCAAATATTGGAGAATAGCAAAAGAAAAGTTATCACTCATTTTCCCATCAGTAACGAGACACTGTTCAGAACTCCATGGGCCCATTAGGCAATGTTAAGCCAGAGAAAGGGTAACCAAACTATAGGCATGCCTCTATCTTGTGCAATAGGATGTGTGGTGGCATTAATCAGCAGAGCAGTGGTTGTAATACTGATTTATTTTACCATCCTCACACATCTTATCATCTTAACCTGTGAAGCAGAAAAAAATTGAATTGAGAAGAATCGAATTTGAATCTCATTTAACAAAAAAAATCACGACTCACTAGAATTTGATATTTTTGTGATTTGTGAGGTCAGCCAATTTGCTTGATTATAGCATTGAGGGTATAAGTTAATAAAGGGATTCTTGTGCTCACGTCTTCTAGGCTCCTCCCATACCTATCCACCACCCCCATTGCTCAAAGCAACCCGTTTACCTTCTTTTTTCTATCTTCCATCGTTCCTTCAGCCAGATGTTCCATTCTCCAGCCCCGAAACCACCATGTGGGACGCAACACACGTGGTTTGTTCCTCACATGATCAAATGTGATTAATTTCAAATCAATGACATGCATCTCATCCAACATAATGGTATGGGGTGGAAGATAGAAGAAAGAAGACAGAAGATAAAACACAAAATAAAAGAGCCGATCAAAGGATTGGCGGTGGTAGAAGAGGTAAGGGGAGGGCCGAGGAGTCTTGAGTATAAGATTTTTTTAACCCCTTTCTACCAATTCAATTTGCATCAAATTTATTTAATGAAAATCAAATTTCTCTCCTTAATTAAGTGAATCTGTCCAAATCAAACTTTAGGAGAATTGCTCAACTCTAATAGATATAGAGTAAATGCAGTAGAAAAGACGAGATGACAAATGAAAATCATAATAATGAAGATAAAATGTATATGGGTCAACACAAAGTGCAACTTTTCAACTGTTTCTAAGCTTCGTAAAAGCATGAATTTTGCATTAGCTGAAACTTGGTGAAGGACAAGGCTCATCCTATATTCTTCATGTAGATACCTTTTATTATATGATAGCCTCATTTAATATAAAGCGACTATTCACCCAAAAATTGCTGAAAAATAGAACAGCATATTGATCGTTAATCTCAGAGCTGACTGAGAGCTAATGAGTGCACAGTATTCAGTGCATACAAACTAATGAATGTGTAATCCATACTTCTATTGGAGATAACACTGACCAGTTCCACTGAATCACAATGATAATCAGGATCATTTTTTATTTTTGCACTTTTGCTTTTCCTCCCTTTCTTTGAGGAGACATAACATTTTTTTTATTTTTCATCTATGTAGGTATTTGAGGGACTTCTATTTACTGATTAAGTTGTAGTTTCGAATGACTATTCATTTTCACAGGTAATGTACTGGAAACAGATAAAAGGTGGTTGAAATGGAGAAAAAAATCAATTCTGCCATTGTTGTTGCGTCTTATTTTCATGACATTCACCGTGTATTAAAAATTACCTGACGATATGATTACAGCGACACCAAACTTGTATTTTAGTGGTTAAAATAAGTACGTTACCAAATACCAAAATGATGGTGACAGGGTCCTTCTCTTCGCCCTGGCAGCCATGTCAACCCATTGGCAATGATCGCATTGCAGGGGTAGGAGGTGAATGGCGCCCGAACAATCGCAAGACGCTCTTGCTACACTTAAATGATGCTCTCAGAAAATTTATTAACAGCGATCAGTATTAGATCTTTTGGCATCCCGTCTGGTGCACAGCACTTGAAGCACATGCCCTGGCCGCCCCCTAGCCGTGTCCATCCTGTTGAGGGGTTTTATTTTGGCTAATTTCATAAGATAATGACAGAAAAGAATGAAAAGAACATATTCCTTGCTCTGCAGATTTATCAGCACACTTACGTGACAGCAATTTCTTGCGAAACTCATGATGACCTGCCAGCACAGAGAAGATAAAAAAGGGCAGTGTCACCCTATTATCTGTGCACTAGACACCGGCCGTGATCACAACCAAGACGCAGCACTGCTGCATACACTGACACAATAGGAATGTGTCAGAGCAGTGTGGTTCCTGGCTTCTGCACATGCCCGGAGCCATCCTATACTGGTTTATTGGCTGCTTGGGAGGCTCGTTACAAAGATTTACAGTACTGCATTCTCCCGGATCTTATGTAGAACCATAATGACCATAAATGGTGGTCACAATGATGTGGTTATAAGTAATCACAGGAGGGGTCATATCATTTAGACCCCAATAATTAGACATATTCTGAAATTATGTCATCAATACGTTTAAGAAGATATCGCTTTTAAAAGCAGAATTTTAACTGGAACCATAGATGACATTAAAATGACAGTGCATCAATATAAGGAAAGACTTATATAATTGATAATTACAGAACATGAGATCCGTCAGTCTTACCAGGTGTCGATCAATGTTCGAACAAGATTTTACTGACATTCAGGACTAATAAATAACATAGATAGTTTTATTAAAGTGATTAAACTGATTATCAGATTCTTACATCTTAGTTTTTCCTGCCAGCAGCAGATCAGAGGGGTCTCATTGCCAGGGCTGGCATCAGCACCTGGCACACCAAGGCAAGTGTCGGGGCCCTGAGCAGGAGGGGTGGCTCACTCACCATCGGGGACACCAGTGCACTATGGGAGCTCGGTGCCAGCGAGTGGGCCCCCCAGCTGCTTGCTCAGGGCCCCGGCACTTGCAATATTTACTTCTGTGTACTTACTACTGTGCCACATTATTTTCCATGTCTTCTGACTCTGACGTTTCAGTTCAGTGGGCGCAATGACATCATGTCATCATGTATTGGAGCATCACATGGGGACCATCATATATGGAGCACCATATGAGGCTCATCAAATACTGGAGCATTATATGGGACCCATCATATACTGGAGCATTATATTGGGCCCATTATACACTGGAACATCATATGGGACCATTATATACTGGAGCATCATATGGGGCCCAATATATATGGAGCAATAATTAGAGCCCTTTATGTATGGAGCATTATATGGGGCCCATCATATGCTGGAGCATTATATGGGGCCCATTGTGTAAGGAGCCTTATATGGGGCTCATTATTCTGTATGGAACATTATATGGGGTCCATTATACTGTATGCAGCAATATACAGTGAAGGAAATAATGAATGGTAGGCTAATTTTAACATTGAGAGATAGAATAACAAAAATAAAATTCAGAAAATCACATTGCATAAATTATATAAATTTATTTGCATTTTGCAGTGAGAAATCAATATTGATCCCCTACCAACCACTAAGAGTTCTGGCTCCTACAGACCAGTTAGACGCTTCTAATCAACTCGTTACCTAAAACAGCTGTTTTACATAGTCACCTTTATAAAAGACTCAATTACTCAGTCAGATTCTAACCTCTACAACATGGGAAAGACCAAAGAGCTTTATAAGGATGTCAGAGACAAAATCATAGACCTGCACAAACCTGAAATGGGCTACAGAACCATAAGCAAGACTCTGGGTGAGAAGGAGACAACTGTTGGTGCAATAGTAGGAAAATGGAAGAAATACAAAATGACTGTCAAATGACATTGATTTGGGGCACCATGCAAAATCTCACCTTGTGGGGTATCCTTGATCATGAAGAAAGTGAGAGATCAGCCTAAAACTACATGAGGGCAGCTTGTTAATCTCAAGACAGCTGGGACCACAGTCACCAAGAAAACCATTGGTAACACATTACGCTGTAAAGGTTTAAAATCCTGCAGTGCCTGCAAGGTCCCCCCGCTCAAGAAGTCACTTGTGCAGGCCCATCTTAAGTTTGCCAATGAACACCTGGATGATTCTGTGAGTGGTTGGGAGAAGGTGATGTGATCAGATGAGACAAAAATTGAGGTCTTTGGCATTAACTCAACTCGCCGTGTTTGGAGGAAGAGAAATGCTGCCTATGCCCAAAGAACACTGACACCATTGTCAAGCATGGAGGTGGAAACATTTTGTTTTGTGGGTGTTTCTCTGCTAAGGGCATAAGACTACTTCACCACATCAATGGGAGAATGGATTGAGCCATGTCCCGTAAAATCCTATGTAATTTATGCAATGTGATTTTCTGGATTTTATTTTTGATATTCAAATCTCCCAATGTTAAAGTTAACCTACCCATAAAATTTTAGACTGTTAGACTGTTCATGTCTTTGTCAGTGGGCATACTTACAAAATAAGCAAGGAGTAAAATAATTATTTCCTTCACTGTTTGGGGCTCATTATTTTTATGGAGCACAATGTGGTGCCCATAATACTGTATGGAGGATTATACTGTCTGGTTTCTGAGCTATTGTAAAATATACAGTACAGACTAAAAGTTTGGACACCTTCTCATTTAAAGATATTTCTGTATTTTCATAACTAAGAAAATTGTACATTCACACTGAAGGCATCAAAACTATAAATTAACACATGTAGAATTATATACTTAACAAAAAAGTGTGAAACAACTGAAATTATGTCTTATATTCTAGGTTCTTCAAAGTAGCCACCTTTTGCTCTGATGACTGCTTTGCACACTCTTGGCATTCTCTTGATGAGCTTCATGAGGTAGTCACCGGAAATGGTTTTCACTTCACAGGTGTGCCCTGTCAGGTTTAATAAGTGGGATTTCTTGCCTTATAAATGGGGTTGGGACCATCAGTTGTGTTATGCAGAAGTCTGGTGGATACACAGCAGATAGTCCTACTGAGTAGACTGTTAGAATTTGCATTATGGCAAGAAAAAAGCAGCTAAGTAAAGAAAAACGAGTGGCCATCATTACTTTAAGAAATGAAGGTCAGTCAGTCAGAAAAATTGGGAAAACTTTGAAAGTGTCCCCAAGTGCAGTGGCAAAAACCATCAAGCGCTACAAAGAAACTGGCTCACATAAGGACCGCCCCAGGAAAGGAAGACCAAGAGTCACCTCTGCTTCTGAGGATAAGTTTATCCAAGTCACCAGCCTCAGAAATCACAGGTTAACAGCAGCTCAGATTAGAGACCAGGTCAATGCCACACAGAGTTCTAGCAGCAGGCACATCTCTACAACAACTGTTAAGAGGAGACTTTGTACAGCAGGCCTTCATGGTAAAATACCTGCTAGGAAACCACTGCTAAGGACAGGCAACAAGCAGAAGAGACTTGTTTGGGCTAAAGAACACAAGGAATGGACATTAGACCAGTGGAAATCTGTGCTTTGGTCTGATGAGTCCAAATTTGAGATCTTTGGTTCCAACCACTGTGTCTTTGTGTGATGCAGAAAAGGTGAGCGGATGGACTCTACATGCCTGGTTCCCACCGTGAAGCATGGAGGAGGTGTGATGGTGTGGGGGTGCTTTGCTGGTGACACTGCTGGGGATTTATTCAAAATTGAAAGCATACTGAACCAGCATGGCTACGACAGCATCTTGCAGCGGCATGCTATTCCATCCGGTTTGCGTTTAGTTGGATCATCGTTTATTTTTCAACAGGACAATGACCCCAAACACACCTCCAGGCTGTGTAAGGGCTATTTGACCAAGAAGGATAGTGATGGGGTGCTACGCCAGATGACCTGGACTCCACAGTCACCAGACCTGAACCCAATCGAGAAGGTTTGGGGTGAGCTGGACCGCAGAGTGAAGGCACAAGGGCCAACAAGTGGTAAGCTTCTCTGGGAACTCCTTCAAGATTGTTGGAAAACCATTCCTGGTGATTACCTCTTGAAGCTCATCAAGAGAATGCCAAGAGTGTGCAATTCAGTCATCAAAGCAAAAGGTGGCTACTTTGAAGAACCTAGAATATAAGACATAATTTCACTTGTTTCACACTTTTTTTTTAAAGGGAACCCGTCACCCTGTTTTTTCAAGATGAGATAAAAATAGCGTTAAATAGGGGCAGAGCTGTGCTTTACATTAGTGTATTTTTTGTGCCTTTATTCCCCACCTATGCTGCCGAAATACCTTTGTAAAGTCACCGTTTTGGGGTGTCAGTCACGCTGGTCTGGTCATATGGGCGTGGTGACATCGCTGTTTCTCCCCCAGATCTTGCTCAGCTTTCCGTTGGTGGCGTAGTGGTGTGCGCATGCCCAACAGGCGAATCCACTGTGCAGCTGAAGGAAAACAGCGCGATCTGCGCTATTCAGCGGTTTATCGGTGGGCGCGGCCATCTTCCTGAGGCCGCGCGTGCGCAGATGGTAGTGCTCGGCTTCCCAGGGCTTCAGGAAAATGGCCGCCGCGATCTCCATCTGCGCACGCGCGGCATCCTGCGGCCATTTTCCTGAAGCCCCGGGAAGCCGAGCACTACCATCTGCGCATGCGCGGCCTCAGGATGATGGCCGCACCCACCGATAAACCACTGAATAGCGCAGATTGCGCTGTTTTCCTTCAGCTGCGCAGTGGATTCACCTGTTGGGCATGCGCACACCACTACGCCACCAACGGAAAGCTGAGCAAGATCTGGGGGAGAAACAGCGATGTCACCACGCCCATATGACCAGACCAGCGTGAGTGACAGCCCAAAACGGCGACTTTACAAAGGTATTTCGGCAGCATAGGTGGGGAATAAAGGCACAAAAAATACACTAATGTAAAGCACAGCTCTGCCCCTATTTAACGCTATTTTTATCTCATCTTGAAAAACCGGGGTGACAGGTTCCCTTTAAGTATATAATTCCACATGTGTTAATTCATAGTTTTGATGCCTGCAGTGGGAATGTACAATTTTCATAGTCATGAACATACAGAAAAATCTTTAAATGAGAAGGTGTGTCCAAACTTTTGGCCGGTACTGTACATGAAGGGGCCAATATCCATAGCTCCTTTACCAGCATCAGGCTACCAGCACCCAGCTGTCTGCTTTAGCAAGGCTGGTTGTCAAAAATAGGGGAGACCCCATGCCGTTTTTTTAATTATTTTTTTTAATTTCTTGATAACCAGCCTTGATAAAGCTGACATTTGAGAGTTGAAGCCCCCAGCTATGAGTTTTGCTTGGTTGGTTATGAAAAATACAGGGGAACTCACTGCATTATTTTAAAATTATTTATTTACGGCGCCGGCTGGTGAATGTTCCCACCAGCAACTCCTGCTCTTTCTGTTATCAGCGGCAGCAGTCGTCGGCTGATGGGAGTAGTAGTCCCATCAGCTGCCGAAAGTGACAGGAGGTAAACTTCATACCTCCGATCACAGCTGATCACAGATCTTTTGCAAATGTGGGAACCACGGCTGTCTGAACAGCATTGATGATTTAACCACCGTTCTGAAGCGGTGTTTGCCACGCTGTCATGCACATGACAGTGTGGCAAACACTGCATGTTCAGAGCTCCCATTCAAGTGAATGTCGTCTGTGTTCGGAAACTGTTATGGTACTCAAACTTTTTGCAACTGTTCAGCGAAACCACCAGACCTGAACATCCAGGTGTCTGCCCATCTCTAATCAAAACGCCAGATTACGTTTATCTTATTTTGAAAAACAGAAAATCCCATGGTCGTGAAAGGGTTAAAGGGAACCTGTCAGCAGTTTTGGCCGATATAAGATATGGCCACTGTCTTTCAGGACTTATCTACAGCATTCTATAATGCTGCAGATAAGCTCCTGGTCCGACCTAAAAGATAAGAAAAATAAGTTTGATTATACTCACCTGAGGGGGCGGTCTGTTGCGGTCCGGTCCAATGGGTATCACAGGTCTGGGTCCGGGGCCTCCCATCTTCTTGTGATGCTGCCTTCCTGTTGCTTCATCGCTCCCAGCATTGTGCTCCTGCGCAGGCATACTTATCTGCCCTGCTGAGGGTAAAGTACTTCGGTGTGCATGTGCTGGGCCTCTGTGACCTTTCCCAGCATGGAAAAAACAAAAACATTACTTTGTCCTAAAGGCCCAAAATAGGCATAACGCCAATGGGTTGGGGCTAAGAAGCAGAATGTTGGTGTCTCCTACCCTAGCACCCGTTCTCCTGCTGTTAATAGTATAGCCCTCTCCTTAACCCCACCCATTTATCTAGCGGTTCCAACCATATTAATTTATAAGGAGTATATCAAGCAAAACTGGCAACAGAAACCAAGCACATAGGCTTGTAGGATAATATTGCACCTTTAGTGCTCTAATTGCTTCCTCCATTCATCAGGAACTGAAATGTAATCAAATATGCTAATTAGCATCCTTAATGCTGTTTTGACAAGTCAGAGCTCCATTTATAGCTGGATCCCGTTAGATAAACACATGGGTGGGCTGCGTTGTTGGAGTGTAGCAATTCTTCATAAAAGATGAGGTAAAGGCATTTTATTCACAATGCCTTTCAACACCGTACCGGCATCTTTTTCAAGTGAAAAAAACAAACATTTATGTATTTATATATATACTAGATGGTGGCCCGATTCTAACGCATCGGGTATTCTAGAACAGAGGTGTCAAACTGCATTCCTCGAGGGCCGCCAACAGGTCATGTTTTCAGGATTTCCTTAGCATTCCACAAGGTGCTGGAATCATTCTGTGCAGGTGATTAAATTATCACCTGTGCAATACAAGGAAATCCTGAAAACATGACCTGTTGGCGGCCCTCGAGGAATGCAGTTTGACACCTCTGTTCTAGAATATGCATGTCCACGTAGTATATTGCCCAGCCACGTAGTATATTGCCCAGTCACATAGTATATTGCCCAGTCACGTAGTATATTGCCCAGCCACGTAGTATATTGCCCAGCCACGTAGTATATTGCCTAGCAATGTAGTATACTGCCCAGCGACGTAGTATATTGCCCAGCAACATAGTATATTGCCCAGCACCGTAGTATATTGCCCAGTTATGTAGTATATTGCCCAGTGACGTAGTATATTGCCCAGTGACGTAGTATACAACACAGAGCCATGTAGTATGTAGTATATTGCACAGCGAAGTAGTATACAGCACAGAGCCACGTAGTATATTGGCAAGTCACGTAGTATATTACCCAGCCACGTTTGTCACAGGTTAAAAAATAAAAAATAAACATATACTCATCTATCCAAGGGCCCCTTGTAGTCCACGGCAGCTTCCGGTCCCAGGGTTGGTCTGAGTGCAGAACCTGTGATGACGTCGCGGTCACATGACCGTGACATCACGTCAGGTCCTTTCCGCGCAGGCGCGCAGGACTTGTGATGACGTCACGATCACATGACCGTGACGTCATGGCAGGTCCTTCTGCCATACCATCTTTGCAACCGCAACCTGCAACGGAAGATGGCGGGCGGCGCGAGCGGCTCAGCGGACTACAGAGGGTGAGTATAGCAGGTTTTTTTTTTATTTATTATTTTTAACATTACATTTTGTACTATTGATGCCGCATGGTATGGGAATAAACATACTAGAAATAGGAGGAAACCAATATGGACAAATAGAGCTGTAAGAGGTGCAATAAGTGACAAAAAGAAAGCATTTAGAGAATTAAAGGAAGTAGGTAGTGATGAGGCATTAAATAAATACAGAATATTAAATAAATTCTGTAAAAAGTAAATCAAGGCAGCAAAGATTGAGACAGAGAGACTCATTGCCAGAGAGAGTAAAAATAATCCCAAAATATTCCTTAACTACATAAATAGTAAGAAACTAAAAAATGATAGTGTTGGCCCCCTTAAAAATAGTCTGGGGGAAATGGTGGATGAGGATGAGGAAAAAGCCAATATGCTAAATGAATTTTTTCAACAGTATTTACACAAGAAAATCCCACGGCAGACAAAATAATTAGCGATAACAAAAATTCCCCATTAAATGTCACCTGCTTAACCCAGCAGTAAGTATGGCGGCATCTAAAAATCACTAAAATTGACATATCTCCGGGCCCAGATGGGATACACCACCGAGTACTGCAGGAGCTAAGTACAGTCATTGATAGACCACTATTTTTAATCTTTAAAGATTCCATAATAACAGGGTCTGTATCACAGGACTGGCATATAGCAAATGTGGTGCCAATATTCAAAAAGGGGACAAAAACTGAACTTGGAAATTATAGGCCAGTAAGCTTAACCTCTACTGTGGGTAAAATCCTGGAGGGCATTCTAAGGGATGCTATACTGGAGTATCTGAAGAGGAATAACCTCATGACCCAGTATCAGCACGGGTTTACTAGGGACCGATCATGTCAGACTAATTTGATCAGCTTCTATGAAGAGGTAAGTTCCGGACTGGACCAAGGGAATGCAGTGGACGTAGTGTATATCTACTTTTCAAAAGCTTTTGATACGGTGCCACACAAAAGGTTGATACATAAAATGAGAATAATAGGGATAGGGGAAAATATGTGTAAGTGGGTTAAGAGCTGGCTTAGGGATAGGAAACAAAGGGTGGTAATTAATGGAGCACACTCGGACTGGGTCACAGTTAGCAGTGGGGTACCACAGGGGTCAGTATTGGGCCCTCTTCTTTTTAACATGTTTATTAAATGACCTTGTAGGGGACATACAGAGTAGAATTTCAATATTTGCAGATGACACTAAACTCTGCAGGTTTATCAATACAGAGGAGGACAATTTTATATTACAGGAGGATTAATGTAAACTAAAGGCTTGGGCTGATAAGTGGCAAATGAGCTTTAATGGGGATAAATGTAAGGTCATGCACTTGAGTGGAGCAAATAAGGCTACTTTCACACTAGCGTCGTGCGCTGCAAAGTTGCCCGCAGGATGCGTTTTTTCTCCATAGACTTTTATTAGCGACGCATTGCGACGCAGTGCCACACGTCACAACTGTCGTGCGACGGTTGCGCCGTGTTTTGGCGCACCGCCGCCACAAAAATTTACATGTAACGTTTTTTTGTGCGTCGAGACTGCCATTTTCGACCGCGCATGCACGGCCGAAACTCCACCCCCTCCTCCCCGGACCTTGCAATGGGGCAGCGGAAGCGTCGTAAGACTGCTTCCGTTGCCCACATTGGGCATTTTTTGCACAGTATGCGTCGGTACGTCGGGCTGACGCAGCGCGACGGCCCCGTACCGATGCTAGTGTGAAAGCAGCCTAAGATATATAATTATGAGCTCAATTGTAAAACACTGGGCAAAACCGTCAATGAAAAAGACCTGAGTGTATGGGTGGACGACAAACTCACATTTAGTGGCCAGTGTCAGGCAGCTGCTACAAAGGAAAATAAAATAATGGGATGCATTAAAAGAGGCATAGATGCTCATGAGGAGAACATAATTTTACCTCTATACAAGTCACTAGTTCGACCACACTTACTTACAATACTGTGAACAGTTCTGGTCTCCGGTGTACAAGAAAGACAAAGCTGAACTAGAGCAGGTGCAGAGAAGAGCGACGAAGGTTATTAGAGGACTGGGGGGTCTGCAATACCAAGATAGGTTAATACACTTGGGGTTATTTAGTTTGGAAAAACGAAGGCTACGGGGTGATCTTATTTTAATGTAGAAATATATGAGGGGACAGTACAGAGACCTTTCTAATGACCTTTTTTAACTTGTAGACCTGAGACGGGGACAAGGGGGCATCCTCTACGTCTGGAGGAAAGAAAGTTTAAGCATAATCACAGACACGGATATTTTACTGTAAGAGCAGCGAGACTATGGAACTCTCTGCTGTATGATGTTGTAATGAGTGATTCATTACTAAAATTTAAGAGGGGACTGGATGCCTTTCTTGAAAAGTATAATGTTACAGGGTATATATACTAAATTCCTTGATAGGACGTTGATCCAGGGAACTAGTCTGATTGCCGTATGTGGAGTCGGGAAGGAATTTTTTTCCCCAATGTGGAGCTTACTGTTTGCCACATGGGGTTTTTCTCGCCTTCCTCTGGATCAACATGTTAGGGCATGTTAGGTTAGGATATGGGTTGAACTAGATGGACTTACATAGTTACATAGTTACATAGTTATTAAGGTTGAAGGAAGACTTTAAGTCCATCTAGTTCAACCCATAGCCTAACCTAACATGCCCTAACATGTTGATCCAGACTTAAAGTCTCCCTTCAACCTTAATAACTATGTTACTATGTGCTCACCAGAGGTAGTCTGCCTGTCATTAGGTACCGAGATGAGATCATCAGACCCCTTGTGAGACCATATGCTGGTGCGATTGGCCCTGGGTTCCTCCTAATGCAGGACCATGCCAGACCTCATGTGGTTGGAGTGTCATCAGTTCCTGCAAGATGAAGGCATTGAAGCTATGGACTGGCCCGCCCGTTCCCCAGACCTGAATCCGATTGAACACATCTGGGACATCATGTCTCGCACCATCCACCAACGTCATGTTGCACCACAGACAGTCCAGGAGTTGGCAGATGCTTTAGTCTAGATCTGGGAGGAGATCCCTCAGGAGACCATCCACTGCCTCATCTGGAGCATGCCCAGGCATTGTAGGGAGGTCATACAGGCACGTGGAGGCCACACACACTACTGAGCATCATTTCCTTGTCTTGAGGCATTTCCACTGAAGTTGGATCAGCCTGTAACTTCATTTTCCACTTTGATTTTGAGCATCATTCTAACTCCAGACCTCCGTGGGATATTAGTTGTGATTTACGTTGATAATTTTTAGGTGTTATTGTTCTCAACACATGCCACTATGTAATGAATAAAGATTTACAACTGGAATATTTCATTCAGTGATATCTAGGATGTGGCATTTTAGTGTCCCCTTTATTTTTTTGAGCAATGTATATACTGAATATATCAAGATAAGACTGTGATTACATTTCCATTGCTGAAAATAATAGCATACAGTCATATCTGTGTGTGCTATTGCATTTTCAGCAATGCAGGACATGTAGTCACAGTTTTTATCTTTGTCACCCAGCTATCTGTATTCTCAAATAACTTTTAATACAGAACAAGTTGAACGCTTGGAACTAGAGGGACATCTAGAGGAAGTGGGTAGAAAAGTACTGTCTGCAGCAAAATGGAAATGAACAATATATTCCATTGTAATCATGACATATTCTGTGCTATAACATAAAAACACATTTTGTATATCAAGGAATAATTTTGAAAGCTTTCCATTTAGCAAAATTACATCATCTTCTACCTGAAATGTGGACTGCTCTTGACTATGCCTAATGCATTTCATCTGAAGGGTTTTACACTGTATTCTTCTGCAAATGTACTTAATATTAACCTTCCTAACTTCCCCGATGCACTTAACCCGATACTGTAAATGCATTCACACATAATCCAATTGTCCCACTTTGCATGATACCAGATCTTGTACATTTAGAAATCCTTTGGGTATGTCATTTTACATTCACTTTTTATTCAACTCCTTCTTGATAACAGAGAAACTATGTAAAAAAAGACAATGATACAAATTGCTACATTTGTAAAGACTAGAGATGAGCAAAACGATTCTAAAGGTGTCCATTTTGCCACACATTTTTTCTTTAGTTCATCAAAGTTTGCAATTAATTTAGGTTGAATCGCCTAAAATTACAGTTTTAATGTTACATATAGTGAAAGTCAAAGAAGAATCCTATGACCTTGGTGCTTCCCCATAATTCCTTGTAGTTACCACACCCTGTAATACAGCCAATCGTGCGGTACTATCAGAGGATGATGAATGTGGAGCGCCCCCACTGTCGCAGGGCCGAGGGGTACCCAGTACCGGGCCTCTCTGTCTCGGTTCTGGGATTGTCACGGTGGCTAGACCCGGTCCGTGACCCTGCTAAGGGGCGTCCAGTAAAAGTTGAGAGTGATGATGTGTGGTGCAGGGTGCGATGAATAACGAGGACACAGGGTTGCAGTCTCTTTACCTCTTTACTGAAGGCTTCAGGATCCTCAGTCCAGAGTATGGTTAACAGGGCTGTCTGAGACCGGCCGGTCCGATGGCACCTCCAGAGTTCCCTTTGCAGGTGGAAATCTGTGCCTTCCTTCTAGCGCTTGTGTGTTGTAGTCCTTCCCTGCTGAGCACCAAGGGATAGTCCTCACAACTGTTGTGTCTGTTTCTGATGTTCCCTCACAACTGATTCTGATGTTCTTCTCCATCCCCCAGATGATATGGCTAGGACGCACCCGTATGACGGGTAGGCCTGGAGTTCTTCTGGGACCCTAGAGTCACCCCTCTCCCACTGTTGCCCCTATGTCTGCTTAGGTGATTTAGGTGAGACAGCCCGCCTATAACTGACTGTCCTGCCGTTGGTTTGAAGTAAGGCTTGGAGCCAGTACTTCCTTGGCATTTCCGGCCACCAGCTACGCGCCTCAGTAGGATGTTGCCTCGATCTTACAGCACGACTCCTACTGGTGTTTTCTCCTTGTTGCGTTGATCTCGTTTCTCACTCTTCACAATAAACCTCGCTTCTTGTCCTTTCTTGGGGTACCGCCACAATGAAGTGCAGGCGCGGTCCCGTAACGTTCTTTCTGTTCGCTAGGCCTCTGTCAGGATCCCACCCCTGACAGGGACCCCCCTAAATCTTCCCCTGCAACACCCTCTGCCACAGGATGTTGCCTGGTTCCAACCCAGTCATCTTCTGACTAACTTCCTATCTAACCCCCAGTTTTACCAGATTGTGAGGAGTGGCCTAATACATAGCACCCTTAGCTCCCCCTGGAGGCCAGACTGTGAAGTGTATTGGTGTCTGTGATACCTGGTCAGGTGAACTCCTTCAGTGCCATCAGACGTACCATAGCCCCCCTTAGTGGCGGAGCAACAGTACTGCAACGACCAGGACTCTGGGGCGCTGCACTCCCCCCCCCCCGGTTAAATCCAGTACTCCTGGACTCAGCAAAAAGACATACAATTTCTAGAAATGCAAAAACAAGTAAATTTTAACAGAGCTTCCCTTTATGGGAGGTGAGAACACTTGAACGTTACAAACATGGTTAAATATTTTAAATAACATACTATAAATAACTTCTCTTACCCAACCGGGTATTCTACTTAGTGCAATTTCTGAACAATAATTTAACATTGCCTTTAAGGACGTATAAGCTGAATCCACTAAAGGCTTACTATAAAACACTACAATGCTAATCAACTTTTCTTCATTTTTCCAACTTTACATTCGCAGGACTGTCTGTCTATCTGCCCCAGGCCTACTGCCTCTCGCTCTTTTGCAGGACCGCCTCGTTCCTCGTCTGGGCCTACTGCCTTTCTCTTTCTATACACAGTATAGGACTTATCAACCTTCTCTCAGCACAAGATCACTGAGCCATCTCTGTATGGCTCCTAGGAGGACTCACTAACTAACCCCGTACGGGACCTCTACCCGGGGGATGAGGTCACCTACACTCGGCACTTTGGGGAGAAGGGGTGGTTCGCTCTGAACGTCCACAAGAAAAAAGACCCCCTGAGTCCCCCAACCAAGGTGCCAGCAACGCAGCTTCCGGTGGTGAAGATGCCCTCCTGTGACCGATCCACCGTCACTACAAAGACCACGGTGGTTACTCCAACTTGCACCGTGGTAAAGACCACAACCTGCACTGTTGCTACCACCACCACTGTAGTGGCTGGGAGCTTGGCCGCAGTGGTAACTGGTGCCCCAGCTGGCGTCGGGACCCGAACAGTGGCTACCCAGACCCCTATCTGGGGCAAGGAGGCCACCTCCGGATCAGCCAGAACCTGAGTAAGCATAAATGCTTTACAGAATGTATATAGTTAACTGTTTGTCCTTCCATGTGTTTCTGCTGCTACAACCCGACTAGGGTTAACTCTTAAAGGGATCCCTTAGTTTACCCGGGATCCCTAATTTAATTCTCTTCTGCTTGTCCTTATGCCAAGAGTTCGCATAACTGTTTTTCAAAGGGGTTTATGATCCATGTAGACCTGGACATTTGTTTATCTGATCACTACATTTATTGTGCCCTGCTGTCTCAATTGAGTTAGATTGATTGGTAACGAGAGGGGGGAAGACCAAAAAAAAAAAAAAAAGTGAGATCTAAGAGCTGGCCACCTATAAATGTAGATATAGCTTGGGGAAGCATTCATGCAGGGGGCATTCGTGCACTATTATTCGTGTACATTTTTTTTTTTCAAAGTACTTTTTTTTCTAAGTATTCAGCAGTTATAACATGGCAGTTAGACAGGGCAGGAGACAGGTAAGACAATCAAAATCTATTCCCTATTCAGTTGGCACACAGCAAATACTCACCATATGTATTTGTATAATCTATATCATGGCTGCTGCTTTCACACACAATCACCGCCCTTGCATCAACTCTTTACACTCCATCCATATTGGCCCCTCTGTCCTGGCCTCTCCTATGTATAGCACTCATGCTCTGTTCACATTGCTTAACAGTACAGATCCATTCAGTCCCACCATCCAACACAAGAGACGCTCTCACAAATCACTTAACCATCTGCTCACTCTTTCTATCCTCCTTCTCCTAGTTGCTGGAGACATCTCTCCGAACCCCGGCCCCCCATGTTATAGCCAGTCAAACCTCCCAACTGCTACACCCAGAAACCCCTCTAACCTTATTAATATTCCATGCATGCCTTCTGTCTCTTTCAATTGTGCTCTTTGGAATTCTCGCTCTGTGTGTAATAAACTCTCCTTCATTCATGACTTCTTCCTTTCTAACTCTCTTAATCTCCTGGCTCTTACTGAAACCTGGATCCAGCAGTCAGACACCACCGCTGCTGCTGCTCTCTCATTTGGTGGACTACACTTTTCTCATACCCCAAGATCAGACAACAGAGCAGGTGGAGGCGTTGGTCTGCTCCTTTCACCCAAATGTACCTTCCAAGTTATCCCCCAAGTACCCTCACTTGTATTCCCTTCCTTTGAGGTCCATGCTGTCAGATTCTACGTCCCCTTCTCCATGCGAGTGGCGGTGGTGTATCGTCCTCCCGGCCCCTCTCACCAGTTCCTGGATCATTTTGCCACCTGGCTTCCACACTTTCTCTCTTATGACACCCCCACCCTCATCATGGGTGATTTCAATATCCCAATTGCTTCTCCCCTCTCCCCATCTGCTTCTCACCTTTTATCTCTAACCTCCTCTTTCGGCCTCTCGCAGCATACTAACTCTCCAACACATGATGATGGAAACTCCCTTGATTTGGTCTTCTCCCGGCTTTGCTTACTGGATGATTTCACAAACTCCCCTCTCCCGCTCTCTGACCACAACCTTCTTTCATTCTCTATCAAGAACTGCCATCCCGCTCAGGTCATCCCCACTTTCCACACTTATAGAAACATACAGGCCATTAACACCCAGAAACTTATGAAGAACTTGCAGTCTTCATTGGCCCCAATCTCCTCCATCTCTTGTCCTGATTCTGCTCTGAAGCATTACAATGAAACCCTGCAAAGTGCCCTGGAAGAAGCTGCACCTCCTATACATAGAACAACTCGGCACAGACGGCGACAACCGTGGCACACGCTGCAAACACGTTTCCTGCAGCGGTGCTCCAGGTGCGCCGAACGTCTGTGGAGAAAATCTAATCTGCCCGAAGATTTCATCCATTATAAGTTCATGTTAAAAACATACAACTCTGCCCTTCACCTCTCCAAACAAACCTATTTCAACACCCTCATCACCTCGCTGTCCAATAACCCTAAACGTCTCTTTGACACTTTCCGGTCCCTACTCAACCCAAGAGAGCAGGCCCCAACCACAGATCTCCACGCTGACGATCTGGCCAATTACTTCAAAGAAAAAATTGACCACATTCGACAGGAAATCATTTCCCAATCTCTTCATACCAAGCACTGTCCTCCCTCCCCCACTGCATCTAGTTCACTCTCTGACTTTGAACCAGTTATAGAAGAAGAAGTAAGCAGGCTCCTTGCATCTTCTCGCCCGACCACTTGCACCAGCGACCCCATTCCGTCGCATCTCCTCCAGTCCCTTTCCCCGGCTGTCACCTCTCACCTAACAAAAATATTCAACCTTTCCCTCACTTCCGGTATTTTTCCCTCCTCATTTAAGCATGCCATCATACATCCACTACTTAAAAAGCCCTCCCTCGATCAAAATTGTGCCGCTAATTATAGACCTGTCTCTAATCTTCCCTTCATCTCGAAACTCCTGGAACGCCTGGTCCACTCCCGTCTTACCCGCTATCTCTCAGATAATTCTCTTCTCGACCCTCTTCAATCTGGTTTCCGCTCTTTACACTCTACTGAAACTGCCCTCACTAAAGTCTCTAATGACCTACTAACAGCTAAATCTAATGGTCACTATTCCATGCTAATTCTCTTGGATCTCTCCGCAGCATTCGACACTGTGGATCATCAGCTCCTCCTCACTATGCTCCGCTCCATCGGCCTCAAGGACACCGTTCTCTCTTGGTTCTCCTCCTATCTCTCTGGCCGATCCTTCACTGTTTGTTTTGCTGGTTCCTCCTCCTCTCACCTTCCCCTTACTGTTGGGGTTCCTCAAGGATCAGTCCTAGGCCCCCTCCTCTTCTCTTTGTATACTGCCCCTATTGGACAAACAATCAGTAGATTTGGTTTCCAGTACCATCTCTATGCTGACGACACCCAATTATATACCTCTTCTCCTGTTATCACGCCGACCTTTTTAGAAAACACCAGTGATTGTCTTACCGCTGTCTCTAACATCATGTCCTCCCTCTATCTGAAACTGAACCTGTCAAAAACTGAACTCCTCGTGTTCTCTCCCTCTACAAACCTACCTTTGCCCGACATTGCCATCTCTGTGTGCGGTTCCACCATTACTCCAAAGCAACATGCCCGCTGCCTTGGAGTCATCCTTGATTCCGAGCTTTCATTCACCCCCCACATCCGATCACTGGCTCGCTCTTCTTATCTGCATCTCAAAAACATTTCCAGAATTCGCCCTTTTCTTACTTTCGACTCTGCAAAAACTCTTACTGTCTCACTTATTCATTCTCGTCTGGACTATTGTAACTCTCTACTAATTGGCATACCTTTTACCAGACTCTCCCCGCTCCAATCTGTCCTGAATGCTGCTGCCAGGATCATATTCCTCGCCAACCGTTACACCGATGCCTCTACCTTGTGCCAGTCATTACACTGGCTACCCATCCAATCCAGAATCCAGTACAAAACTACTACCCTCATCCACAAAGCACTCCATGGCTCAGCACCACCCTACATCTCCTCTCTGGTCTCAGTCTACCAACCTACCCGTGCCCTCCGCTCTGCTAATGACCTCAGGTTAGCATCCTCAATAATCAGAACCTCCCACTCCCGTCTCCAAGACTTTACACGTGCGGCGCCGATTCTTTGGAATGCACTACCTAGGTTAATACAATTAATCCCCAATCCCCACAGTTTTAAGCGTGCACTAAAAACTCATTTGTTCAGATTGGCCTACCGCCTCAACGCATTAACCTAATTATCCCTGTGTGGCCTATTAATAAAAAACAACAACATAATCACGTTCCTCCATCATGTTCTCATACACTTTATGCAGTTAATAGCCTCTGTGTCTGTACTATTACATACTTAGGCAGTTAACTGGTTCATGCAGCTTTACATGAACACCCGAGCCTTACACTATGGCTGGTCCAAATAACTAAAGCAATTGTTACCATCCACCTCTTGTGTCTCCCCTTTTCCTCATAGATTGTAAGCTTGCGAGCAGCAGGGCCCTCATTCCTCCTGGTATCTGTTTTGAACTGTGATTTCTGTTATGCTGTAATGTCTGTTGTCTGTATAAGTCCCCTCTATAAGTTGTAAAGCGCTGCGGAATATGTTGGCGCTATATAAATAAAATTATTATTATTATTATTATTTTTGCCCTTTTTGTTTCGTTTCCTGTTTATCACTGTTGAAAAGAACTGCTGGATCATGAACACTGCCTGATTACAAACTTATTGTAAATAGTTTGCACCTTCTTAAAGGTGCCCCCTACTGGTTTTACAAGGAAAAGGACTCTTTGCGAAGAAACTGTTCCTGGAAACAGTACAGAAATTCCTGCTGCAAACGGATTTGCAGCCTGAGAGGTTGCGCTACCTCAGAGAGACTTGGTTCCCTCTTAAAGGGAACGTTCACTAATAGCACTTAAAGTATAATGATGCCTTAAAAGTAGTAATAATGCTTATATGTAAAAGTTATATGTAGTTAGTTAGTTGATTGTAGGAAATGTTTACTAATGTGTTAGAGAATGAGGACAGGAAGTGAACCTGGTCCGAATGACCCTCCCTCAGATGGGACTCGACATCTCTCCGGTTGACGAATACCTCGGCGTACAAGCCCGGCTCTTTGATGAAGCCCCAGCCTCCATGGAGCTTAAAGGCAATAACGATGCCCTGCCTGCGCAGGGCCTGATGAGCGGTGGGGTCCTTGCGGGCCCGGTCTTTCACTGCTAAATCTTTCTGGTGATGGGCCTCCAGCCCGGCCTCGTACGCCTTCTCTTTCTTTTCCACTGCTGTTCTAGCTGGGCCTGGTATTCCTCCCAGCTGAGGGCCTGCACCATCTCTCCTTCTTGGGTTGCCACCCTGGGGAACCCCATAAAGTCAGACCCGGGGTTCACCCAGCGGCACACCGTGCCCTCGGCATACACTGCGCCCGGCAGGGTGACTGGTACGATCGGGGCCTTTAGAAGGTGCTCCATGCCGGTGGCCTGGTCCCAGGGAAGGAGGTGCTGGAGTCGGTGGGTCCCAGGGGGAGGTGGCGCTGCAACTGGGCCTATCAGCAGGTCCTCTGTTAATGGGGCAGGGTCGGCGAGCTTACCGGCCGGTGCAACTTCCTCCCGCGCGGCTGGCCATGCTGGTAATGATATCGGTGGAGACGTCGGCAGCAACCCGAGCAGCGGGGCAGGGACCGAGGTCAGGGGATCCTCCGCTGGCGTTTCCTGAGATGCAGTCTTGGCTTCCACCCGCAGCTGGAGAAGTTGTTCGATTAGGTCCTCCATCTCGAGCTGCAGGAGACCCACATCGGCTGTGGAGACGGGGCCGCTACGCTCCTCAAGGTAGTTGGGGGAGTTCTCCACTTCAACCTCACATTCTGGGTCTGAGCGATCAGCCATCTCATCCTCCACGTGGGTCACTTCCTGATCTTTTTCCCGCTCTCTCCCTTGTGGGCGGTTTCATTTTCTCTGCCGCCGCCCACCATTGAGGATTAGGAGGCGTATCTCAGCCGCTGACGGACACGTCCTCACGGTGCAATAATACTTAGACTGGGCGACCATTGTCTTTCGCACTCTTCAGCTTGTCTATGCCCACTTCCACGCCCTTCTTCTTCTCCTGCACTCCCCTTAGCGCTGTAATGGCGGCAGTTTTGGTGGGAGTTTCGGGCAGCAAGTGGCAATACACAGTCTTTGCAATAAGTCACAGTCCAAGCACAACAAATCACAGTTCCAAGGCACACATGACCTGATTCTTCAGGCTTAAGTAGATCCTGTTCGTGACACCAAATTGGAGCGCCCCCACTGTCGCAGGGCCGAGGGGTACCCGGTACCGGGCCACTCTGTCTCGGTTCTGGGATTGTCACGGTGGCTAGACCCGGTCCATGACCCTGCTAAGGGGCGTCCAGTAAAAGTTGAGAGGGATGATGTGTGGTGCAGGGTGCGATGAATAACAAGGACACAGGGTTGCAGTCTCTTTACCTCTTTACTGAAGGCTTCAGGATCCTCAGTCCAGAGTATGGTTAACAGGGCTGTCTGAGACCAGCCGGTCCGATAGCCCCTCCAGAGTTCCCTTTGCAGGTGGAAATCTGTGCCTTCCTTCTAGCACTTGTGTGTTGTAGTCCTTCCCTGCTGAGCACCACGGGATAGTCCTCACAACTGTTGTGTCTGTTTCTGATGTTCCCTCACAACTGATTCTGATGTTCTTCTCCATCCCCCAGATGATATGGCTAGGACGCACCCGTATGACGGGTAGGCCTGGAGTTCTTCTGGGACCCTAGAGTCACCCCTCTCCCTCTGTTGCCCCCTATGTCTGCTTAGGTGATTTAGGTGAGACAGCCCGCCTATAACTGACTGTCCTGCCGTTGGTTTGAAGTAAGGCTTGGAGCCAGTACTTCCTCGGCGTTTCCGGCCACCCGCTACGCGCCTCAGTAGGATGTTGCCTCGATCTTACAGCACGACCCCTACTGGTGTTTTCTCCTTGTTGCGTTGATCTCGTTTCTCACTCTTCACAATAAACCTCGCTTCTTGTCCTTTCTTGGGGTACCGCCGCAATGAAGTGCAGGCGCGGTCCCGTAACGTTCTTTCTGTTCGTTAGGCCTCTGTCAGGATCCCACCCCTGACAGGGACCCCCCTGAATCTTCCCCTGCAACACCCTCTGCCACAGGATGTTGCCTGGTTCCAACCCAGTCAGCTTCTGACTAACTTCCTATCTAACCCCCAGTTTTACCAGATTATGAGGAGTGGCCTAATACATAGCACCCTTAGCTCCCCCTGGAGGCCAGACTGTGAAGTGTATTGGTGTCTGTGATACCTGGTCAGGTGAACTCCTTCAGTGCCATCAGATGTACCATAGCCCCCCTTAGTGGCGGAGCAACAGTACTGCAACGACCAGGACTCTGGGGCGCTGCAAATGCTAATAGCTGCTACAAATGAACAAAAGGAAATGCTGCAGCTGCCATTACATGGGAATCAAGGATAAGAAAGAGGATGTCAGATTCAGAGCTCAGTCAGAGAGACATAGAACACAGAGACATAATATAGAGATAGGTATGGTATTGATGCTACTGCCATTATTTGCACTACTGCTACCATCCAGACATCTCCAGCCTGTTCAACAAGTTCTATACAGTACTGCTACCACTGCCACTTCACAGCTGCCCATCTCCTGCTTTTCCGTCATGTTCAATACTGTACTGCTGCCGTGCACAGGGAAAAAATAAACAATTGGACACTGCTCCCAAAAAAGTTTTTTTTTTTTAAATAGATGGCTAAAAGAAGCCATTGCTTCTCAACTTCCCAGATACCAAATCAGTTGCTGCTAACTCGCCAGAGAAGGTATACTTTTTGGACTGTTTGTGAAAAGCTTTTGCTTCTTTTGATGCAAATGTTCAGCAGACATCTTCTCCCCCAAGAAGGATTATATTTTGGATAATTTCTTAAATGTAGACAGCATAAAAAGATAGAAATTGCAGAGGGGTATTAAATAAGCTGTTTTATGTAACCAGTCACCATTAGGGATGGGCGGGTTCTGGTACCAGAACAGTACCCGAACTTCCACCAGAACCTAAACTCTATTGAAAATAATGGATTCTCTCTCTTTTTCTCTCTCACTCTCCGCATCTGCATGAAAAAGCTTGAAATGGTCTGGATGCAGTCCTAGGACAGCTTACAGTGTCATACGTGTCTCTATAAAGTCTTTTGACATTACAAAGCACTTTCCATTCATGCTGAATCAATTTGAGTTGAATACAATATCTTTAGGAGAAAAAAAAAATTATTTAATATTCGGCGGGGTCACAGAAGAGCACATCTCACCACTTTGCAGCCTTTACAAATCAATTTTCCTCCTGCTGAAGCTCAATATTTCCCTTTAATTGCACCCATGAAGTATGATGCCAACAAAAGTGCCCCCCAAACAATGTATGATACCCCCACAGTGAATTCCTCCACAGTACTATTCTCACACGCACAGTATGCTGACCCTACTGTACCCATCTCAACTCCAAAATATGGTGACCCAACAAAGTATTATCCCAACACAGTATGATTCCCCAACCGTGACCCCCACACAGACCTACATGCAGTATAATGACCCCACACCTTACCACCCTGTATAATGGTCACCACTAGTCTTCCCAACAGTAAAATGGCCCCGACACAGCCTTCCAGATTGTATGATGGACCCAACACACACCTTCACACTATATAATTGCTTGCATATATATAGTGTAATGGCCCCACATAGCCCTTATAAAGTATAAAGGCTCTCACATAGCCCACCAAATATTATAATGTACTACTATACATGTACATGCTATATTGCTCTATGTAATATTATAATATACTCTTATCCCAGCTGGGTGAGGAACAAATGAAAAGGTAACTTTTTTGTTTGACTTTTTTTGCAATTTCCATATACTTGCTCATAAAATGGCCACAGTGTGAACATGCTTTTACACATCACACATGTATCAAGTTATGCTCCAGCTCATTTGCTTGGTTTTGCAGTATTTTCTTGCACTTTGAACAAACAGGGATGTGGTTCCTTTTCTGAGCTAGGCATTTCATCTATTTAGATTCCCATGGATAGGTGACTGAACAGTTACCTCTACTATTACTGTTTACTTACTAGAGGGTATATGCTCATTTTGTTTTTTCTTTTTTGTTTGTTTTTTTTAAGGAAGAGAGCTGCATATATGTGGCAAGG
Source organism: Ranitomeya variabilis (assembly GCF_051348905.1). Lineage (NCBI taxonomy): Eukaryota > Metazoa > Chordata > Amphibia > Anura > Dendrobatidae > Ranitomeya > Ranitomeya variabilis. Next base: position 325,302,034 of record NC_135233.1, on the reverse strand, counting down.
TTTCCATTTATTCTTCACCTGTACATGGTATTGAGAAGCAGTCTTCCTAGGTGGGACAGTTCTGTTCTCGAGATAGATGCAGGTCCTAAATATGAAACTCATATACATAAGTGATTTATGGAAGAATCTGGAGAAATTCTATAAATGTCTAAGGTGGGAATACCACTTTAAGTAAATAATGGACCCTTCATCTAGTATTTATTACATGCATGATGCACATAAAAAGGAAAGGAAAAACCGTCTAACATTCAAGCATGTTAATGAGTCAGTTAAAAGGGATTTCAGCTAGTGAAAATGTATATGGAAATATATAATCTAGGCCTACATAATTTACAACAAAGACTGAAAGATAGCCCATTGGATGTTACATTTATAGCTGTACTGCTAGGGAAGTTGTATTTTGGCTAATGTTAAGTAATGTCCTACTCATCGGGCCCCCAGTTGTATGGATCTGCAGGGTTTCGTTTTTACAGCTTTTACAAGTCTTTGTCGTAGGGCCATGACAGGGAGTGCATACATCAGCCCTGTTTCCTGTGTAGCAGAATGGCGTATAAGAAAGGTTCAAGAATGCCTACAAGCCTCTCGGGCCCGGCAGAGTCTTCACTTTCTCTTTCTTACAGAGAACAGAGCAGACATATGCCATGGTTGTCCATACTAAGGACATCGTAAACAGCTTTAGGAAAGTACAAGCACAAAGCGTGAAACGTAACCTTACCAATCAACACTACAGGGGTCTTTAAGCTTTTACAAAAATATAATCCTTTAGGATTTTTTTCCATCTCATTCCTCCATCCAAATACATAGAAATTTCTAGAAGGTTCACCTCAAGGGAGGTGGTGATATCACAGTGTTCGGAAAATATTGATCACAAATTGCAGTTTATCTAGTCACCTTGAAATGCTTCTTCAACGTCTCAACTTAGAGACTGCCTTGTCTGGTGGAAACGGCTAATAATGGAAACAGAAAAATTATGTTTCCAGTCAGTCTATGCTCCAGACAGAGAATATAACTACCGTATATTTTTTTCTGCAGTGACAAATAAATCAGGTCTGGGTAATGCTTTATGGGAAAGAAGAGTATTATGGCAGAGCGACAGAAACCAATCATTACAGCTCTGCAGGCGAACATGGGAGTAATCAGCAGTGTCCTTCCAAGTTCCACTTCTGTTTATTTTGTTCAGTTCCTTTGTGTCTGTTTTGGGCTTAACTTTTGCCAATTTAGGTGAAAAGGGTCATTTTGGTGTGAGATAAAGGAATTATTTCTCCTATTAGTGCAGAGTTATGGACAAAATAACAGCAAATGATGACGATAATGTCAACGGAGGTCATTGGGTCTAATGTGAGAATCAAGAGTTTCCATGCAGAAGATGGAAAAGCAAAATGACACTGTAAAGGCAGTGAGTTGTTAAGATAACTCCTTTCCTTATGTCCTGCTAAGATCTCCCATCAATAGACAGCTATTGGCCAACTGCTATCTCTTCAGACCCACCATACACAAGGGTGCTCGGTTGAGCCAAGCTCTCCTGTGTTCTCTATGACAGTGTCACTGTTAGACTCCTTTGGAAGCAGCTTATCTAAAGAGGGAACAAGTAGATTGACCTCGGATTTTTTTTCCCAGCATTGTTTGCCAGTGGAAAGTCGAGAGGGTTCCATCCATGTTTGAGTGTTGGCGGATTCTGCAGATATCAACGGGTTCAGCTGACCTTAGTCTAATGTGCTTGGTCTTTATGGTATATGGACATTACACAAATGTAAAGATAAGCTATTGATCTAATGGATCCTGCTCCTCAATATATTGCATTTATGGTCATCTATCGACTGAAGGGAAATGTGTCGTTGGCCACAGAATTCCCAGTAAGAACAGCTGATCACAAGGAGATTCTGCAGCTATAGAAAATGGTGTAAAGACAGCACCTCAATGTCTTCCTGGTGCAAGTCACCAGTTGGGCTATGCATGATCACGGAAGAGGTTGGAGATAGTATTCAGTCACAAGCTCAGCTATAAAATAGGGTTTACTTTAATGCAACACATGACATTTTAGCTTGCTATACATTAGGATTTGTAGTGCCTAAAAATGCCAAAATCAATTTGAAATGTCACATTTTAGATTAAAAGAAATACTGCTTCCCTTTTAAGCTGGTAAGAGAGTGCTGTCGCTGACCTCTCCAGAATTTCAGAATTTTGACCTGCGATCAACTAACCTCTATTCTGGGTTCAATTGCAAAATGAATACTCATAACTCAAGAAATCATGGCAAAATCTCAACCCAAGAATTTTCTCAGCAAAAGAACAATAACCCTCGACATGCCACCAGAGGGGATCCATGGACCAGTAAATATATCACCAATGATGATAAGACTGCTCATGTCTTAAAATACAAATAATTTTTAGCCTCTGTAGAAGAATGAGTGGCCAATGAGCAACTTACAAGTGTCCTGAGTGACACTCAATGTAATTTTTTTTAAGGTCTGAGTCCTGTGGATAGCACATACACATCCACTATTGTCAAGAGCATTTGTCCTCCTTTGGTTAATGCATAACATAATACACCATAATCCTATCGACTTCTGATTGTTCCTACTTATTTTCCCTGTGATACCCCTTCCTTTATTCCTTTCTTCTTTCCCATTTACTTAACCCCTCATTTTTGTTTGTTTTTTAATAATTATTATTCTATTATTTTGATGTTAGGTGTAATTGTCTTGTTTGTGATCGCTATGGCATAATTTACGCAAATTGTTTAAAAGGAAACTTTAAGGACAATCGTCCCTTTAAGTTGATGAGATACATATTTTAAGAAGAAATGTTGAAAGCTCTCTCTACCTAAAAATGGAACAATCGATAACTTTGATGGTATCTGTGGGAATAACATTGTGCCAGAAAGGGCATTATATAATAATGGAATTATTTGTAGGGTCTATTTTAGTGTTATATGACTAAATAGAGAAAGGATAGATCATCTATATACCATGCAATATAATGCATGACTTATGGGATTAACTCTATTAAGAATATCATCCTCCAGTAATTAGCTTCTTAAAGAATGACTTTTGTTTTTATGGAACTGACCTTACAAAACACCAATAAATATATAAAAAAAAAAAAATAATAATAATAATAATAATAATAATATAAGCTGCATAATATTAATACAATATATTTCATGATCCTCAGTCAAGTTACAATTTTCAAAGCCAGGAAGCTATAGGAAGAATAACATAGGTAGCTAGCTATGGTGCTGACCTATCACTTACTGCCAACTCTGAGCATTACTGCTCTTCAATCTTCATCAGTACTTTAACAAAACAGGATGCAACATAGACAATACTACAGGAACAGATACTTCTGCTGAATTAACTGAGTGATTCATTGCCTTGAGTTTTACACTTAACAACCATAGGAAGTTAACATAAGAACAGTGGCATAAATAGAGAATTTCTGCATCATCCGACCTTGCACACCTCATTTTCCTGTATCGTAGATGTGCTATGTACATTGAGCTTTGGTGCTAGACGCACCCTTGAACAGTGCTAAAATGAGACCTCATTAAATGGAACCTGGGTTGCCAACTGTCCAAAAATTCCAGGACAATTCAAAACGTAAAAAAAAAAATTGAAGGTGTCCATGATTTTTTTTGAGGCTGAAGAAAGTTCTACAGATTATTATGACTGTAACTATCATCATTTTGCAGATTACCCTTCATATCAGAATTATGGCCAGTAGACACACATGACTGATAATCATAATGATTTATTATGGTTTTCTAATGTATCTGGAAAAATGTTGTCCGTTCATAATTTTTTGATAAGCTGTCCAAAAAAAAAAATTGAAAGTCAAGTTGGCAACCCTGATTGGAACCTGTCCTACAAATTCCTTTTAACCAGTTTCTAGTTGAACCCTATGAATGGCTGGAAGCCACTGGTAAATGTCTAAGTGGATTTAGTATGTATGTGAATAATAGAAGATGAGAAACAAGATGTCTTGGCTATTATTCCGATTTGTGGGCGTTGGTTCTTACAGTAAAGTCTATCTAATTAAGCCTACACCATGTAGATAAAAGGTAGCGCTCTATTAATGGCAAAGCAAACTATACATTTTGCGAATGGCATATGTTACACCACTCCGCTAACCTGTCCTATGACTTCATGCTTAAGTAAAGGTCATTTGTTTCCACGGGCAGTGATCTGATTCTATATAACATTAGAATCTAGAATCTGTCTATATCATATAGATATAAGTAACATATGGCCAAATCAGTCATTGTCTTATCATGGGCTACACCCGTCTTACAAATGTTGGCAAAATGGAAAATATGAGTCATCTCGGAACAATGCAAAGAGCCTATGTTTAAGGATTATGGTAATAAAAGTCCTATATAAAAAGGAAATATTGAAGATCAGCAGCCCAGATATACATCATCTATTTTTTCTGTGATATGCTAGGATAAAATAATCTAGAAATCTAAGGAAACAAATGCTTAATCCTCAATTACTGGAAGGAGAATCTTCTTGTAAAAAAAAAACTAGAATGTCTTACCTGAATTTGACTTTCTTAAACCCAAAGCCATCTTTTCTTTTGAGCCGAAGTGAACAATTCCAGCTGCAGTCTACATTTGCAGCAGGCAAATAGACAGGGAAAGTTTAAGGCATATTTAAAGTATTCTCTAGAGTATTGGCCAGAACCATCAAGCCCCTACTAGTGGTAAACAGAGATCATTAATGGGCATTAATGACAGACCATTATGACTTTCAGAGATCATTAATGATTCATCACATAGCAGAATTGTTCTGGCAATATCTGACAATTTCTTGGATCTGAATGTCGTCCCGTCCTTTTATTCAGAGCTTAAACATGTTGGATTTTTAAGCCAAAATATTTAGCTGGGGTTCTAGAATTACAGAGAAAAGAAATAAATGGCTTGTAACCGGACACGGCTTTGCATTGGATTAGCCTTCGCAGTGCGCAGGCCCTGGCTGGAGGATTCATCTAGATCTTTTGCAATTCGATCAGAGGGGGAAAAAAAAAATCTCCTCTAAGAGCTACATGAAAATGGTGTTATTTACTTTTCGTGAGGATAAATTATTCATGATCGTTAGAAACCACAGCTAAGAGGAGAGCATTTAAAATAACACTTATTTTTGTAAAATGTTGCACTATGCACACTGTTTTTAGCAGTTTTTTTGTTTTTCTTTGAAAATATATCAATAATTTTTTTTGTAATTTCACTTGAGTTATTCATGGACAATAGACATAAAGACTGGAAATTTTGAAAAAATTGAGATGTCTTTGCCTTTTATAAAAAATAATATAAATATATACTGTACTTTGCGGACTATAGGATGCACTTTTTTCACTTAAATTTGGGAGGAAAATGGGAGTGCGTCTTATAGTCCAAATGTAGCTTAACAGAGGACTATAAATTTGGACTATAAGAAGGACCCCCATTTGACACATTTAAAAAAAAGTTTTCCTATTTCCCTCCTCAAAATTTGGAGTGCGTCTTATAGTCCGCAAAATACGGTGTATATTTAATGGTGTTTTTGGGACCCACTTTTGTGTAAGCTCCTTGTTGAAATCAAGAGTGAAAAAAATGAGGAGAAGAATAGAAAAAAAATAGACTTTTGCATAAGGCCTCATTCACATTTCCTTTTTTTTTGTTATGTGTGCTGCCAGTTTTTCTCACTGATAGCTCACCGACACATTATATCCTATGGGGCTATTTACATATCACTTTCTTTTTGTTGACCCATGGAGATGTTTTACAAAGATGGAACTCGACGATTTACGTGAATTGATCCACATAAGGAGCACACAGATCCCATCCATGTTGCATCCATTTGTTCTCTGTTTTTCATTTACTAGTAGAAGCTTGTGAAACCTCCGTTATTAATTTTCTCATACAAGGAAAACAGATGCCATATGCATTGTAAAAACAGGCACATGAATCAAAAATGGATGAAAATTGGATCCAGCACACTGATGAAAATCTTTTTTTCTTCTATACAAGCAAAAAGAAATAGCATTTTAATTTGGCCTCACTATTCTGAGAGACGCATGGTGAGACACTAACTCCAGAAATGTGTCACTTACTAGGCTGTGTTCTTGTTTCAATTAAATCAGTGTTTTATTAGCAGGAGATTATCACTAGAGGTCTATGTGTCTCATGCCATGTAGTCCTCCTGCTCTGTGTAATCCTCAACAGACAACTTATTAGCAGCTTTCTTTCAATGTACAGTGTTCACAGGAATCTGCCAATCAGTGATGTGGGTGGAGTTCCAGCGATGTGTTACTTACTGGGCTGCTTGCTGTAGTTTTGATAAAATAATTGTTTTATCACCAGGAGATTATCATTAGAGGACTAGCAAACCTGCTGCCATGTAGTCCTTCTTATTCATGAGCTTTTAATAACCCCACCCCAACAGTGATTGGCAACTTTCTGCCTATGGACAGTGTGCACAGAAAACTGCTAATCAGTGATGTAGGTGCAGTGTTCCAGATCTCAGCATTCAGAGAACTGGTGGATCTGCAACATATAAAACAGGGATTTTATCATAACTGCACCAAAAAGCCCATTAAGTGATACATCGCTGGAATTAAGGTCTCTATTAGTGATGAGCAAGTATGCTCGTTACTCGGGCTTCCCCTGAGCATGCTCGGGTGGTCTCCGAGTATTTCAGCGTGCTCGGAGATTTAGTTTTCGTCACCGCAGCTGCATGGTTTGCGACTGCTAGACAGGCTGAATACATGTGGGAATTCCCTAACAAACAGGCAACCCCCACATGTTCCCTGTCCCTTCATAATGCCATTTCAAACATGCAAATTTGAATTTTGGGCTTTGTCCGCCACCACAACCATGTCCACCGCCATGTCATTATGCGGCTCTTGCTGACAATTAGCAGAGTGCCACCATGTGAGTTTTGTGAGCTCTACAGTTCAGTTTTGCCATTGGATCCCAATGGATCCACTGTCATAGCGGGCGAAGATGCTGTAAGGTGAATATAATACAGAAGTTGGAGGAGCTGTACGATCAATGTCAGCAAATTGGATTCTACATGACACCAAAAGCGTTAGAATTAAATTCGGAATGCAGTGTATGCAAGCGAGGGCCTGCATTGTGGTCAGTCTGTCAGACCTGAAACCCATGTCAGGAACATGTACAAGCCTCATTTTACTTGGAAGCAGCCTCCTCAATGGAAAGAGACAGGAGAGTCATTGACCAATCTGCACAAGCCTATGCACTTCTACTGGAAACTACCCAACCAGGCAGAATGTATCTTTTGCATGGTTTTAGGCAAAAATGGAGAAAGTAAAGGATATGTCCTAGAGAGTGACGAGGTCTGTGGAGTGTATTACTCAGGTGACAGGCAGTGCTACAGAGCTCAGGTAACGACCTTAGCGTGGCAATGACCATGTTTCCAATATGTGTAAGACTGCGGCCTGAATAGGTCTGTGGAGCATATTAACACAGTCTTTTAGATGCGCTTAAAATGTACAGAAACTGGCCAATACCCCACCACAATTTTTTTGTAAGGACACAAATGTAGAAAATGTAAGGGAGAGTGATAGTTTCATATAGAGACAAAAGTCACATTTAGGAGCCTGGAAAAATTAGCAATGATCTGTATGCCCTGTCCAACTAAAAATTTGTGAACAGACATATATGCTGACAAGGGATAACTGAACGCAGCACTGAGAGAATGAACTTGACGTGGTTGATGACTGTTGTCTGTACAACTGCAGGTTGTGGACCAGAAGCCTCAGCGCCTCCTTCCTGGACAGCAGAGTGGGAATGACGTAACACAGGGGAAGGGCCAGTGGTTTCACCATCAGACACAGATTTTGTACACAGGCTTTCCACCCACCTACAAGAGGGCTGTGCATATGAGCAGTATATGGCGTATGCTACCAGAGGTATTATGTTGAATTTCCATTTATAAAGGGATATGTGGGTAAAATTATAACAATAGAACATATAGAGATTGAGAGTAGAAATTTGACCATTGCACAATGTGCAAAGGTTTCTAAAAATTACCCCAAGGGGTCTGTATGATACATTCTGAAAGACACCATGATGGGGACCTCAAAAAACATTTTGCAGTTATTAAAATAGGTAGAGATAAAGAGTACAAGTTTCACCATTGCACAGTTTTCCAAAAATTACCCAAGGGGTCTATATCATACACGCTGAACGACGCCGTCATGGGGATATCACAATACACTTAGCAGTTATTGCAAGAGGTGGAGAGTAGAAGTTTCACCATTGCAGAATGTGCAAAGGTTTCAAAAAATTAGTCAAGGGGTCTCTCTCAGACCAGCAGAAAGATGTCTTGATGGTGATATTACAATACACTTCATAGTTATTACAGAGAGTGCAAGTTTCGCAATTGCACAATGTGCAAAGGTTTCAAAAAGTACAAAACCAATCCCACGTGGGGAATGCATAGATGAACACTAAGTACTTGTTGCAGGAGGAGAAAAGGGAGGAGGACGAGATGATTTCCTGAACAAAATGGTTTTGGATGGTCAGAGATGGACGTTAATACAACTGCCAAAAAAACAAAAACATTTGGGCTGCATTTACTTAACATTGCTGTTATGTGTAAGGCTTACAAGGTTAGAGGAAATCCAGCCCTTGTTCAATTTTAGAAGAGTCAGCCTGTCTGCATTTTCTGTTGACAGGCGTGTGCGCCTATCTGTTATGATTGCACCTGCCGAACTAAAAACCCGCTCAGATAGCACATTCACGGCAGGGCATGGCAGGGTCATGGCAGCACCTCCAAGATGTAGAAGGAGAGGTCAGGCCAAGTGTGCAGCTTGGACAACCAATAGTTAAAGTCCACTGAAGAATCAGGAAGGACGCTGGTATGTTCATTTAAGTAGTACTTCACCATCTTGGTCAACTTCACCCTCCTCGTCATAGTAACACCCACAGATAGCCTTTGCTGATGGGACGATCTCGTGAAAATGGCCCAGTTGGTGGACATCCTCCCCCTGAGTTGCACCTGGTGTTTGTGGCCCTCCCATGTAATCCTTGTGGTTGAAAAGAGCCGGTACCTCTGCCACCAGTATTGTCTGAGGGTAATCTTTTGAGCAAGTCTTCCACTGCGGCCCTCTGGCATGCATGCACTGAAAATGGCATGTCTGCCTCTGACATTAGAGAAGCAAATTTCTTGTACCGTGGGTCAAGAAAGGTGCACAGCTAGCATGGTGGACAAAATGTCTTTCTTGCGAGGGTCTTGGGAAAGGCATCTGGACATGAACTCTACCATGTGTGTCAAACGTTAAGTGTCCTCACCAGGAAAAATCATGATGCATTGCCTCCTTCACCTCCTCCTCTTCAGGCAATCTTTGCTGGACAGGCATGAAGCTGGAATTGGGAGTCCCTTCTGGAGCGCAGAGCAAAAAATCGTGTTCCTCCTTCTCCTCCTCGCCATCACCCAAAGTGATGAGAATCCTGTGTGAGGCTGGGCTGTATGGTGTCAGTCGCTGTACAATCTTGCTCCATAGTCATCACCTGCTCTGTATTCAAAGCTTCATCTTTCAGATTCTGCAGAGAACGCTTTAATAGCCAGAACAGTGGGATGGTTACACTCATAATAGCGTCCTCAGCGTTCACCATCTTTGTGCAGTACTCAAAGTTTTGAAGAACCTCACATAGGTCAGTGATCCACACCCACTCGGCAGTTGTTATGTGTGAGGGCTTAGTGTTACTCTGATGGGCATTAAGAAGCTGTAATTCATAGACAGCCCTCTGCTGCTCACTAAGCCTTGCCATCATATGGAAGCTTGAATTCCAGCATGCGGGCAGGTCACAAATCAGTCGGTGACAAGGCAAATTTAAGTGCTGGTGCAGCAAAGCTAAACTGGCAAAAGCCTGAGATAACTTTTGGAAATGTGCGCTTACACGGCGTACCTTGGCAAGTAGGTCAGGCAAATCAGAGTATGTTTTTAAAAACCGCTGTACAGCCACGTTCAACATGTGGGCCACGCATGGAACATGTACCAGCTTGATGAGCTTTAATACTGCCACCAAGTTACACCAGACCTGGTTGTAGGTTCAGCAGGGAGAGCCACTGATCAGTCTTTTCTTTTATCCCTTTTAACAACTTGGTTGCGTTGTGAGCTTTATCACCTAAACAGATAAGCTTTAGCAGAGTGTGATGCCGCTTCACCAAGGCAGTGCTGCAGATTTCCCAACTAGGGAGTGATGGGGAGGCTAATTCCAATGAGGAGGAGGAGAGACAGGAAGTGGAATACAAGGAGACTGAAACCCTGAAGGAATTTGGCTCGCTATTCTTGGTGTGGGTAAGATGTGTGATGTCCCAGCCTCTGACTCCCTGTCCCAAAGAACTTGTCTACGTGTCTGTGGGTAGGTGGACCTTCCCTGTGACTGCGTTGGCCAGAGCACGGCTGGTATTGTGTAAGGCATGCTTATGTAACAAGGGGATGGCACACCGGGAAATATAGTGTCAGCTGGGACCGTGGGGCTGCCACTGCCAAGAGGTCACAGAAAGACTCAGTTACCACAAGTTGAAACGGCAACATTTCCAGAGCTAACAATTTGGCAATGTGGGTGTTTAATGTTTGGGCCTGTGAGTGGGTGACTGGATACTTTAGCTTTCTAGTAAATGTCTGGGGAAATTACAACTGAATGCTGCGCTAGGACAATGAAGTCATGTAGGGCACTGACCAAATTTTGACAGGAAGCTATAACGAGATATAGTCACCTTCGGATCTGTCACATGGCCTTGGCGAGCACCACCACATCCATGTCCCTTAATGCCACCCTTTTGCATCTTGAAAGCATTATGCTTATGAAACAAATAAATACTGGCTTTATTTTTCACAAGTACCCTTACAAAGGTCTTATGTACAAATTCACTGTATCAAGCTATGTGTGGCTATTATTTTGAGATCGTCTTTCTGACATACTCCAAATGCAGAGTAATGAAGATGATTGCCATGCTAATTTGTCGCATACGATTATATCTACCCGGATTGCGCCAGTCGCACAAATGCTAGATAAAGATACGCTATTCTTTAGAACACTACAAAACTATGATTTTTTAAAATCTGCTTGCTGACACACCGCAAATGCGGAGTAATTAAGATTATTGCCCCTGCTGAATTGTCATGTAAGATTATTTGTACAAAGATTGCACAGGTCGCACAACTGCTAGACAAATACTAGGTATTTTAAGTGGAAAATAGCAGAGGGCTGCAGCAAGTACTTGCAATGATCAGAACCCCCAGGTGCCAGCCTTTCACCCACCCTCCCTCCCTCTGATTAAATCTCTCATTACTAAATCCCTAACAAACAAAAATAAGTAATCTTTACAGTCTTCAGCTCTTAAAAGAGCTTTTTAAAATAAACAGCGCTCACCATAACTTTCTATCACTGTCCCTATGCTCCTTTTACTCTCCCTATGCTCACACTACACTGTTTCCGGCTGCAATGTGCGCAAGATGGCAGCGTTTAAATAGTCCCTAGGATGCTGGAAGACCAGACAATCACAGTAATGCTACACTAAAGATGGCGCTAGTATTACTGTGATTGGCAAGCCAGCCCAGCATGTTCATTGGCTGCAAATAAAGCACCAAACATGCTGGGCGGGTCACTCGAATATATCGAGGCGAATATCTAATTATTTGTCGAGTAACAAATAGGCCAAATACCGTACTATTTGTGAGAGTAACGAATAGTTCTGAATGTATTCGCTCATCACTACCAAATACCTCTTTGGTCATTAGTTCGCTATTTTTTCCAACTTAAGTGATTAACCTGCAAAGTTTTAAAAGAGAAGATTGCAACTGTTACTTGTGGTGCTGAAATTAGATTTTTTATATACCAATAGACCATATCACCAACCACATCATAATATGATGACTATGAGCCATAGTGATTCTAAGCTCCACTTGTGTGAACAGTAGGGTAGTCCCTACATAAAGGCAACTATAGTCCTCATATGAGTGCCAGCCGTGCTTCATAATTATAATGATATCTGGCTTTGATAATCAATGCAATGGATGTTCGAAACGCATAGCTATGTCAACCCCCATGAGGGAACCCCTTTTTTAACCAAATACATTTTGAAATTTCTGAAGCTGGAACCTCCTCCTTTTCCTTTTAGCAGATGACCTTGGAAGATCTAGGTAAACAAATCTATAATAATGGAAGAAGTCCAATAATCTTGCCACTCAATAGCATGCTATACTACCAATTTACTAATTTATATATTTTAATTATTATACTGTCAATAGTATAAATTACTGTAAATTCAGCCTCTTCTAATTGAAAACACTGCACGAGGAAAAGCTGAAAAGTCTGATGGACAAGTCTGGTCAGATGCTTTTCCACTGGTTGCCATATTGGGAGCAGGTGTACTGTGCAGTCTATCAGGAAGGCTGCACTGACAAGTGCAGGAGGAGAACCTGTAATTATTATATATTAGTAAATGACATAAATCCTGTCCTCAACACATTTGTTTATATAAAGATTAAATAGCAAGATGTTAAAACTTACCTGTCAATAGAAACCAAAGCCAATGTAATAGCATACAAGTCCTCAACAATGGAATTTTTTGATTTAGCAGTGCAGACAGATGAGATATTGAAGGTTTTTTTTAGTAATTAGTGACATTATGTTAAGAATATAAGTTTTGGGGATATAATCCGTGCTGCCGATAATGATATAAAGTCAAGGTGTTCAAATAAACGAAAGTGGTTTAACTCAACGCGTTTCAAGGTTCAAATGACAATTTTCAATTGTAGCCTTTTCTAGATATATCACATTGTATACACAGCAACAAAGCATGGTGGAGAAGTGGTGGTCACCGGCACAGTTGTATCGAGCACCAAAGTCTATGGCGGTGCAGTATTCAAGATGAGTTTGTCATCAGCTGCGGTGCTCTGCTTAGCCAGCAACTTGGATTAAAAATCTATAAGTATAAGGAGTTGAGCTTTGCCATCTTGGTCACTGCCCATGCAGAGGACAGCAGCAGATGATAAACTCATTTTTACTGATGCGCTCTGCATATGCACAGAATAATAAGACAAGCTGAACACATGACAAAATATTTACTTCATTCATTTAATAATAGCTGCTATTTTACAATTTCTCTAACCATAAGGGCTCATTCATACATCTGTGGAACCCGGTCTGAGCACGGACCTCAATCCACCAACTAGCTGCGGGTCTGCTGACCTGAACTTAGCAACTTCAGATATGCATATGAGGCTTCTGAGTTAGGATCAGGAGACCAACAGCTAGTCTGTGGATTAAGATCCGAGCTTGGATCAATTTTCATGGATGTCTGAATGAACTTTAACTATGATTAGCAAATAAATCAGAGCACTAATCAATACATGAAATATACTAGAAGGCCAAGTGGCCATATCAGAAGGTGACAGGGCACTCCGATAAATATGCATGAAAACTGAAAAGGATGGAGTCAACAAGTCTGTCTTAGAATGAATACAAAATGATCTTTATTACTACATAAAAAAAAATTTGTAAAATATCTTTCACCAGTAATAATAGTAATATTTAAGTGACAGGTAGATTTGTAAAGGACTCAGGTATAACGAGCCTGGAAGGTATAACAAGCCACTGTGGGGCTGTGAAGCTGGAGCCACACTAGGGTCCATATTGGTAAGGATCACTCCTGAGCTAGCCATTACACTTATGGCCTCTTAAAGAGAATCTGTCACCTAATTTTGGGCCTATGAAGTGCGGCCACCGCCATCAGGGGCTTATCTACAGCATTCTGTAATGCTGTACATAAGCCCCTGATGTAACCTGAAAGATAAGAAAAACAAGTTAGATTATACTCACCCAGGGGCGGTCCCGGTGCGGTCCGGTCCGATGGGTGTCGCAGGTCCGGGTCCGGGGCCTCCCATCTTCATATGATATAGTCCTCTTCTTTGCTTCCTGTCACGTCTCCTGCACAGGGGTACTTTATCTGCCCTGTTGAGAGCACAGCAAAGTACTGCAGCAAAGCAAAGCAAAGCAAAGTTGAGCGCCGCGGCAATCGCGTGCGGGTGTCAGCTGTATGTGACAGCTGACACCCCGCAGCAATGCCCACGATCGATGCTAGCGCCGATCATGGGCATTTAACCCCTCTGATGCCTATCGAGAATGGCTTTCCAGAACCACTTAGCCAACCCAAGTTTGGATTCCCCATATCAGTCCAGCCCCAACCCATTGAGATGTCAGTCATCCCGTTTGGACCTTCCATTAGGAAGTCATGACCCATCCTAGATATTGGGAATTATTTCAACTAGGAGGTCAGGGGAGGAGATTTCACTCTGGCCCAGAGGGATGGCGGGAAATATGGGAAGGGGCGAGCTAAGAGTTAAAAGCTAGCCCCACACCTTTAGCCAGTGTCATTGTTCTGCCATGGAAGCCGCGTCACGTCACGCGTGGAGACGGACCATAAAGTACTTGTGGACTTGAGCACATCCCTAGGCCCACATGTTATAAGGAATGATAATGTGACACATACAGCTAACTACAAACCCGTACCTGTACCCTACCTTTATCTGTACTTCTGGCTGTAATATCTGTATATTCCTCTGTATAAATTTGTATTATCTAGTGCGCCTTTCGGCAATTTAAATATCAATTAATTTTGGGCTGCTCTTTTACTCAAATCCCAATTTCCCATGTCCGTGAGTCTGGCTGTTACTTATACATTACCCGGGGTTGGTTTGTGACCCGTTATAAGCTTGTTAATGAACCGGGCTTATATCTAATGAGGAACTGGTGGCAGCATACCATTCTGGTGTTATTGGGGCATCCTGGCAGTGATTGACCGGAGGTTTACATATATATTACCGGCCTGGATATATATACAAACCTTACTGCAGAGTGCCCCGATAACCAATACGTAACAGGGCATCCTCTCCGGCAACTACGTATCCTAGGTGCAGTTCCCTGACTGACCTGAGGGTAAGGGGGCACCAGAGAGCTGTGACTGTGTAAGCTCCTTCACAGATTGGTGACAGCAGGGGGATATCTGCTCTTGTTTCGTCACAGCTTAGTATAGAGTTAAGAGTAAGGTTAGGCTTAGGGCTTGGTATAGGGTTAAGGCTAAGGTTAGAGGTTAGTGATAGGGTTAGTTATAGTGTCGTGGTAATAAAATAATTACATCAAAAAAGTACTACAAAATAAAAGAGAAAAATATAAAAACCCATTACTTGATTTATTTATTTTAACTAGTGGATCAAGGGGCAAATTTTAATTGCTTCAGTATTTTCTTAAATACAATACATTTGCTTTAGGAATAAGGGTATCAATACTGGTTTGGTGGAAGGAATTGATAACGGTCCACAGGTTAGAGGGTGCATAATATTTCCTTAGCCTCAGGCACTGGCAATTCTTGCTTTGCCATGGCCTATATGGTGGGATATGTTACAGCTTCCCATCGCAGGAATATGGTGGGAAATATACTTATTATGTAGGTATTTGACTTGATGTAAACAGAGTTATAGTAAGTAATACATATAATTCTCCAATATTCAATATTGTGAATAGCAAGTCTGAGGGGGGTTAGAAACACCTAGATGGTGGAGGTCCCTGTTGGCTATTATAAAATTAGTCCTAGATTACAGATCCATTCCATAAGTTATATTTTTATGTAATAACATATACTAAGAATTTGCAAATTTCAGATAGACAAATTCTGTGTCTACCGCACAGCAAAGGGCCTTTATATTAATTTTCCAAAGCCTGCTGTGTATTTCCCACCATCCTATTCTCACAAACCATATAATGTAGGATGTCGAATGGAGGGAACCATTATGGAATCTGCTGACGTGCTATATTACACTGAGCTCTACGTGTCAAGCCCAGCAGTAACCATTCACAATTCATTAGATGTGCAGAATGAAAGCTTCGTAATGCACTATTTCCGGCATTAGAGCAAGAAAGTAGAGTAATGATGATGTCTAAATGAAACTTCTCATAGACAGCAAACTGGGCCAAATGTCAAATGCACGCTAATGCATCAATATTACAAATACACACTTAAAACCAATGAAGAGCTCCATTCAATAATCAATGATCTGAGTGTGAGTGCATTTTGTAAATTGTTTTTAGAAAACACTCGTAATTATTGAAGATCTGGCGGTCATAAGAAAGAAGAATAAATTATTAAGGAACTCTGGATATCTAATAGAAAGATCCATATGGTGATCATAAGGCAAATACTCTGAACCTAATTGTCAAAGCTAAATGTACATAGCATAGTGTAGTATGGGGTCTGAATTTAGTGGTTTAGTTTGACATCTCAATTTATTTGTGTTGCTAAATAAGGTGAATATGGGCTGAAGGGGCCAAAATATACTGTGTGATCAATAAGCTCTGTCATCATCAGGAAGGTTGTAATGGTGGTCTTGGCAGTATAGAGAAGTAAAAGACAGATTGGATGTACAATCAGAGAACATATCATCTGTGTGTCACTGGATACAATTTTTGTGCACTGCTGTGTTAGGGTTGGCGGAACGCACCGAATATATTTATTAATGAGATAGGTGCGTTCGCAACCCGGGATCCACCGTGCAGGAAAGAACCTGCTGCTAAGTAAGGTGGTGAAGTAAATTAGAATAAACAAACTCTCTTACTTCACAGAGCCCGTAGTAAAGAGAACGCTGTGCCCTGTTTAGCTCACAGGGAACACAGCTACTGAATAGAGCCGACAGTGGTCATGCAGTCTCAACCAAACACGCTGCTCCTCTCCGGTGGAGCCGGAATTCTAATGGCTATTAGCCAGCCCTGAATTCACTCATGAGAAACTCCTCGCCAGAGGTGCCAGCATTCTAGGGGCTTATTTCAGCCGGGTCCCTGACTGCATACACACAAAAACTCCTCGCCGGAGGTGCCAGCATTCTAGGGGCTTATTTCAGCCGGGTCCCTAGCCACACACACGACCACACTGACGCTGAGCTCGTACATATTTGATACTAGCGCATGGCCGCGCGGTCATGAGAACCTTTTATAGTTGTAGCACCTACAGGACCTTCCAAGAAGGACCAATGGAAGTTGCTGCAGTACCTGAGCATGTGGCCCTAGATCTCCACTGAGAGATCTTGCCCTGGGCATGCTCAGTGTGTGCAAAGCAGGACTTAGTCCTAGCACCTACAGGACCTTCCAAGAAGGACCAATGGAAGTTGATGCAGTACAGTACCTGAGCATGTGACCCTAGATCTCCACTGAGAGATCTTGCCCTGGGCATGCTCAGTGTGTGCAAAGCAGGACTTAGTCCCAGAAAAGCCTGCTTGCCGCAGAACAGTGCAGGGTACAATAGTAAAGCCTGGAGAGGCAGCAGTAACCCTTTGCACAGTATCCGATTCAGTGAGACGCTGGGACCGACGTCTCCGATGAGCAGGCGCCACTGCGGCTGATGCAGAATGGGAGACCGCAGCAGACATGGTTCGAGATTCCCCCTGTGCAGCAGCGGGAACTCTCCTAACATGCTGTGACCGTATTTGATCAATAATATATTGTGTGTATAGTTTGATGTATGATAATATACTGTTGACCTCTTGTGTGGACCTGGTATCTTACTGGGGGTGTGACTATTGAAGAGACTAAGATAGTAACTACACAAGAGACGTGGTGACTAGAGGACTCCTTAAAAAGATGCCAGTGTTATAAAGAGCACATAGTAAATAGGGGCCCCATTTATAGATTTTGCAGGGCCCAGGAGATTGGACCTACAGTATTACAATCCTATACCAAGCTATATTAATGAGTAATAATGTGATTGGTGAGCTGCATTTCTATGTGGATATGGGAAACAAAGTGTATGCAATGGGAAATTGTTAGGCCTCTGCCTCGGCTCAGCAGGGCTTCATCACCTTCCCCTATAGCTGCTGCCCTCTGCTCTGCTCCATATTGGGTTTTAGAAGTGTCCCAGTGTGGTTCCATGTCATCATCTGCCTAGGCCTACACAAGGCCCTCTAAGACACACACCTCTGTTTTGGTATTTAGGGTACCGTCTCACATTGGCACTTTGATCGCTATGACGGCACGATCCGTGACGTTCCAGCGATATCCATACGATATCGCTGTGTCTGACACGCAGCAGCGATCAGGGACCCTGCTGAGAATCGTACGTCGCAGCAGATCGTTTGGAACTTTCTTTCCTTGCTGGATCTCCCGCTGTCATCGCTGCATCGGTGTGTGTGACACCGATCCAACGATGCGTTCGCTTGTAACCAGGGAAAACATCGGGTTGTGACGTAACCGCTGTGCTCTGCTTTCACTTTACGGCCGGCAGTCAGTCAGTGTGGGAAGCAGACGGCAAGGGACCTGACGGACACCGGAATGTGAGTATGTACTGTTTGTTTTTTTTTACATTTACGATGGTAACCAGGGTAAACATCGGGTTACTAAGCGCGGCCCTGCGCTTAGTAACCCGATGTTTACCCTGGTTACCCGGGGACCTCGGCATCGTTGGTCGCTAGAGAGCTGTCTGTGTGACAGCTCCCCAGCGACCACACAACGACTTACCAACGATCACGGCCAGGTCGTATCGCTGGTCGTGATCGTTGGTAAATCGTTTTGTGAGACGGTACCCTAAGACTCTTGGCTCTGTTTGCTTTGATGTGCACCACTACATGCTCCAGGCCTGCCTCTGCCTGCATTGTCTTGGACTTTCGTGACCTGATTGCCTGTGGCATCCAATGCTCCAAGTCATTGCTCCTTATGTACTTTGCTGTGTCGTGCCTGCCTTCGGCCTCCAGTGCTCCAAGTCCTTGCTTCATATACACCTGTATGCTGCTGCATCAGCGCCTGGGATCCATGTACCCACCCAGACCTGAGGCTTAGAGGATCCACTTCACAAGGCGACCCCAAATAGAAATATGTCTAAGAAGATTGACTACATTTCTCAATATAAATCAAATACTGATTCATCATATTCAGCCCTGAAATGTTAGTCCCCATCATGTTCTTTATTGCTGGAAATTTGTTGGAAAAAAGTATGCAAAACTATAACACATATTTTCATATATTGGACAAAAAAAAGTAAAGTTTCATTTTTTTAATTCTTTTTTTTTTTCTTAGCTATATCATTCGGAAGAAAAAGGACTCAATATATGTAAATGGATGCCATATATTTGCAAATGATGAAACATTGATTTTTGTTATAAGAAAAGAATGCCTAGCTTTCTTGGTGTAAACAATAAAGGCATACATTGAAAAAGCTATTAAGGCATACCCTAAAAAAATATTCATATTCAGAAGCCAGTGAAGCAGCGTTATTGCTGATATTTGAAGGGTAAGTTTACTTTCAAGTGACTTTTTAGAATAAGCTTTTTTCAGTCGTACTAAGTATGTGAGCTGCATTTGTGTGTACATGGGGAATAACACTATTTCTGGCCATTTTCTGACTTGTCGCCTCTGCAGGAACCAATTCTTATTTGGAAAATCTACACTGAGCTAGTGGGAGGAGCAGGGGTCATAACTTGGAAGGGGGCATTTAGGGCAATTACCAGCAGATTAGCATTTTGCCTTATGTGATGGTCTGATGTGTCACTCAAGGGGCAGCAGTTGAAGAGGAAAAAACCTGGAAAGGACAAAAAGAGCAATAGAGTCTTAATTAGGTGGATGCTTGTAAAAGAATATGCACTATCAGGCTAACTTGATCAGGTTATGTGCACACAGCCACTGAACAAGACTTGGACTGCTGCAGACCCATGAGGAAGGAATAAAAAAAACTGAAAGCAAATGGGTTAACCTGCTCTGACGTCAAAGGATGATAAGGAGACAGGAATCCAATACAGCAGTTTATTGCTCAACGCGTTTCTAAGTTTCAAGCTTCGTCATCAGGATTGCCATGGTTTTGTTTTGATGAAGAAGTTTGAAAGTTCGAAACGCATTGACCAATAGACCGCAGAATTGGATTCCTGTCTCCTTATCATCCTTTGACGGCAGAGCAGATTAACCCATTTGCTTTTCTTGAAGCGGCAGCATTTGGGGGAGTGAGATTTGTCTGTTCTCTGAACCAGTTATTAAACTAACAGCAGGCTGCGAGAATAGGTAAAAGGCCAGCTCCCTATTGTCAATTGTATTTTGCACTCTGTTGATGTACTCATCTACTGGTGATAGTTGTGATGCTGCATTTCTTTATTAATTGTAGTTCTAATAAAGAATTCTTGTACTGTTATAGGTTCTGATCCTATACCCATATAGTGTTGCATAACTTGTCAGATAACGTGATACATGGCTATGTTAATAAAGTATTGTGCCTTTTGACAAGTGAAGGATAAAAACATTTGCATTTAAGTTAGGAAGATTGCTTATAAAATTAAGCATTGTTGGATACCAAATCCTAATGGTGTGTAATACAGTATACTCACTGTCAGGATTCAGCTCTGCTTGCTGATTCCAGCAGCCATCACATGGCCACTGTTAGGGTTGGTGGATTGCACTAATGCATAACTAATAAAGTGCAATCACAACCCAGGGTCCACTGTGCAGAGGAGTTAAACTGCTGCTAGTGAGCAATGACGAAGCACACAACGAGCAATTGCTTGTACACACTGAGTTAACGCCACTCAGTATGAACGGGATGCTGTGTTCCAAGCTCTCTTACTAAGTGCTAAGCCCTGTTAAACATCACAGGACTAAGCATATGGACTGAACTTGCACTGCAACTGAACCGTGTCAATAGCACACAGTAACGAAACAGAGGCTGAGTAAAGAACCCTGACTAGGGTTGAGCTTGCCCTGAAACTCTATTGTGCTAACCGCACACATGTAGGTATCAGATGCTAAGCCAAGGTTAATTGCCCCCACTTACGCTAGCTGCCTGCCTACGTGTACAGTCCTAAAGCTAGATGGACACACAACACAAGCAGACAGAATGGTAGTGTCTCCACTCACATAGCCACACATAAATGATACTAGCGCACCTGTGGGCGCCACTGGAAGTCTTTTATAAAAAAGGCTCCACCCCAAACACTCACACCCAGTCAGTCGAGACATTGCCCGTGTGCCAATTGGGAGCTGCCATATCACCAGAGCAGGAGACGTCCGACCACCAATAGGAAGGCGCCACATCACAGACATGCTCAGTAAGGTGATTTCTGTACTTAGACTCTAGAGCATCAAGCCACAGCAGCCTATCACTGGTTACCATAGACTTGGCTGGAGAGCCAGCAGCAACCAAATTAATACCTTGAGCCTGAGCAGGATGCTGGGACCAACGTCTATGCTGAATAGCAGCTGAGCCTGAATGGGAGACCGCAGAGGCAGATAAGGCTTGGGATCTATCCTGGGCAGCGGGAGAATCCCGACGCTTAACAGCCACTCATGCGATTTTCATACGTACAGAAAATAAGCTTCTTAACTTACCTTTTTGCTTCTCTCATCTGCAATGCAGAACTTCTGAGTAGCATCTGACAGGCAGGGAAGGAGGCATGTCAGTTCCTGCTCTCTGCAGGTACTGGGAAGCCACCTTCTCTGTAGGACCTGGAAGGACATTGCGGCCATGCTGGGGCCGGAGGTCTCCATGGAGACCATCAGGACAATGTGATTGCATTGCATAGTCCTGATGGAAGCACACAGGGAGCCCCCTCCGTGCGCGAAGCCCCTCTAAGTCGCTGTTACTACTGACAGCAGCATCAGAGGGGTTATATGCCTGCGATTGGTGCTAGCAACAATTGCGGTTGTTGCTGCGGGCTGTCAGCTCTCACATACAGCTGACACTACATTGCCATGGCACTCAGTGTGAGGCCGTCCGTGGCACTCAGTGTGAGGCCGTGTGATCATTGCACAGTACTAGTTCCCACAGAGCAGTACTAGTACGACGCATGTCAGGAAGAGGTTAATGATGTGTCCAATCTGAATATTGTTTTTTTCAAAAATATTAATATTTAATAGGCAAGCAACTATATATATTGAGCTTTATGGTTATATATCTGCCACTGAATGAAAAACTACAGACTACTTTCAAATCTGTAGCCCTCTTATAAATTATTCTATTTTTTTTTCCTTTTTTAATTTCCAAAATAAATAGTCCCCTTTCATGAGTTTGTATCATCTCTATGCATGTATACAAAAATAAATTTTTGGTCCTATTCAGAATCATATACAGAAATACACTGTGTATAACAAAGTATCCTCAAAGCCAAGTAGCCAGAAGTGGCAGTTAATTCACTGGCAGTTAGTCAGGGCCGTAGTCAGGTAACCCTCACATTGTATGCCTTTTAACCATGCGCTTTATTTGTAAGTCTATCTTCCTTTGTGCCTTTGCCATCCACATTCACTGCTTTATCCCCCTCCATCATCACTCATTCACATCAGCCCCTTTCTCCTTCCCTCTCCCATGTACAGCTCTCATGCACTTCTCACTTTCCTTAAAAATCTCAGTCCATCTTGCCCGAAGGTATCGCACAATAAACCATGTCACAAATCCAAGAACTATTTGCTCTTTCTCTTTTTACTGCTACTTATTTTGGGGGATATCTCTCCCAACCCCAGTCTACCATCCGCCAACTTCAACCCCTACCCCACCTCATTTTGAAACCTTACTAAACTTATCCTTATTTCATTAGTTGTACTCCTTCATCTCCTTTTAATTGTGCACTCTGGAATCCACGGTATATATGCAATAAGCTTCCTTTCCTGCACAAATACCTTTTGAACAACTCTTTTAGGCTAAGTTCACATTTGCATATGTGTTCGCAGCGTATCAGCTGCATGTGCAAACGCATGCAAAAGCGCATGCAAATGCATGTGTACGCAGCGGTTTTTATCCGCATGCTCTTACGCATGACGTAAAAAAAACACTGCTATTGCATGTGTTTGCGTTGTTTATGCGCATGTGTATGGTATGGTTTTCTATATATAGAGACACTGCATAGGAGAAATTTGCTCCTTTGGATGCGGAATGCTGCTGCTCCAAGATGGAGAGCGTGGAGAGCTTGAATATGAATATGGATTTATCTTTGGAATTGACTTTTGCTTTCACTGTGGCTTGTGAGGAAGAAAGAAGAGAAAGATGGAGAAGATGTTGTCATCACTTTTGGCAACAACCCATTGTTGAACTCCGACAGAGCCATGGAGCCTACCACTCACTGTACACAGAGCTTTGTGAAAACCTGGCGAAGTTTTGGGACTACACCAGGATGTCACAACACAGCTTTGATGATTTGCTGCAATGTGTCCAGGGATACATCAGCAGGCTGGACACCCAACTACGTACTGCAATTCCTGCTGAGGAACATCTGTTGGTGACCATAAGGTTCGTAATTTTGAACAACAAACACCTGTCGTTATCTATTATTGTTAGAAAAGCCATGTACTGATTTATTTGTTCCCTTGTCTGTTAAGCAGATTCCTGGCTACCGGAGAGACCTTAAGATCTCTACATTTTCAGTTTTGAATTGGACTGTCCACCCTTTCTAGAATTATTGGAGATACCTGCCGTGCATTGTGTGACGTTCTGCATGCCGACTCCCTCCCCAAACCACAGCTGAATGCTGGATGAAAAATGCAGCAAAATTCAATGAAGTGTGTAATTTTCCTAACTGTGTGGGGGCTGTAGATGGCAAATATATTCGGATTCTAAAACCTGCAGGAAATGGATCTGAGCACTTCAATTACAAAAAATACTTTTCCATTGTCCTGATGGCAATTGTGGATGCTGAATGTTGATTTGTCGCCGTTGACATTGGACGAGGAAATGAATCAAAGACTTTCAAAAACTCGGACATGGGACAATGATTGTATGGGAATGATTTTAATTTTCCCCCACCACAACCTCTTCCTAACACTGAAAGACTGTCAATGCCGTTTGTTATTGTTGGTGATGAGACCTTTCAAATGTCTGGCAACCTCCTAAAACCATACTCAAGTCAGGACTTGAGTCACACAAAAAGGATTTTCAACTACTGACTGGCAAGGGCATGAAGAACTGTTGAGTGTGCCTTTTGCTTGCTTGCATCTAAATGGCGCATTTTGGACACAGCCATAAATCTAAAAAGAGAGACAATTGATGATGTTATGAAATCATGTGTTGTTCTGCATAACTACATTCTGTCAAAACAGCAACCCCACTTTGAACTTAAGGAAACTGTTAATTCCATGTAATATCACAGCCCGCTGCATGGCCTCGGCATAATCATCCTGACAGGCCTTCATCACAAACAGCTGGAGACCAGGACAAAGGTTTTCCGTCACACCCCGTACTATAGTGGAAAAATAATGTTGCGCCAGTCTATTAAGGTCGCCTTCCAGGCGGTCAAGGCATTTGTGGACTTCCTGGAACAGTGTGTTCAGATGAGTGAACCCACTCTCTATCGTATCCACAACCGCCTTCATCCCAGCCTGGAAAACCGAACTTAAGTGAATAAACTGGGGCAAGACTGACCTCTCCCAAGCCCTCTGCCACTGCAGAGCAGACCCAAGTAAAGTAGTGGCAGAGGGCTGGGAGAGGGAAAAATAACCAGAAGGACCGATTTCTTGTTCCCCAGCCTGTGAAGCCTGCCTGTCTGCTGCATCGCTGGTGGATGATTGGGATGGTGCCGGTTCGTTGGTTGGTCGATGAGGGGCTTACATTTTTTCCATTTCCCAAGACCCGCAATCAGACTTGGTGGTTGAGTCGGCATACTCCTATCCCCATATTACACTTTCCAGGTCATTCCCCTAGTTCCATTACTTTCATTCCCTTCCTTTGAGGTCCACGCTGTCAGGCTCTTCCATCCCCTCTCCCTCAGAGTAGCGGTCATATACCGTCTCCCAGGCTCACCCACCCACTTCCTTGACCACTTTTCTGCCTGGCTGCTGCACTTCATGTCCTCAGAATTACCAACCCTTATCCTGTGAGAGTTCAACATCCCCATAAACAACCTCACCTCCCCATCTGCATCCCAGCTTCTATCACTAACCACTTCGCTTGGCCTCTCTCAGCTCGATTTCTACAGCGATGCTCTAGGAGTGCTGAACACCTTTTGAAGAAAACTCGCACACCAGAAAACTTCATCCACTATAAAGTTACAGTTTTGCTCAAAAATGTATATATCCCGGCAGAATTTTTGCTTTTTTGGCCTTTTTTCAGAGAATATGAATGATAACACCAAAACTTTTTCTCCACTCAAGGTTAGTGGTTGGGTGAAGCCATTCATTGTCAAACTAATGTGTTTTCTCTTTTAAAATCATAATGACAACCCAAAACATCCAAATAACCCTGATCAAAAGTTCACATACCCCATTTCTTAATACCGTGTATTGCTCCCTCTAACATCAATGGCAGCTTGAAGTCTTTTGTGGTAGTTATGGATGAGGTTTTTTATTTTCTCAGATGGTAAAGCTGCCCACTCTTCTTGGCAAAAAGCCTCCAGTTCCTGTAAATTCCTGGGCTGTCTAGCATGAACTGCACGCTTGAGATCTCCCCAGAGTGGCTCAATGATATCGAGGTCAGGAGACTGAAATGGCCACTCCAGGACCTTCACTTTGTTCTGCTGTAGCCAATGACAGGTCAACTTGGCCTTGTGTTTTGGATCGTTGTCATGTTGGAACATCCAAGTATGTCCCATGCGCAGCTTCTGGGCTGATAAGTGCAAATTTGCCTCCAGTATTTGCTGATAACGTGCTGCATTCATATTTCCCTCAACTTTGACCAAGTTTCCTGTGCCTTTGTAGCTCACACATCCTCAAAACATCAACCATCCACCTTCGTTCGTTACAGTAGCATTGGTGTTCCTTTCATCATAGGCTTTGTTGACCTCTCTCCAAATGTAACGTTTATGGTTGTGGCCAAAAAGTTACATTTTGGTCTCATCACTCCAAATTACCTTGTTTCAGAAGTTTTGAGGCTTGTCTCTGTGCTATTTTGCGTATTGTAGGCGAGATACTTTATGGCATTTGTGCAGTAATGCCTTTCTTCTGGCGAGTTGACCATGTAGCCCATTTTTCTTCAAGTGCCTCCTTATTGTGCATCTTGAAACAGCCACACCGCTAGTTTTCAGAGAGCCCAGTATTACAGCTAATGTTATTTGTGAGTTTTTCTTTGCATCCCGAACAATTTTCTAGGCAGTTGTGGACGACAGGTCACAGGTGAATATCTTACCTTTAGTAGCCATTCAAAGCCACTTGTGTCAACTTCTGTGCATGATATCATGCCAAAATCACCAGGCTATTTGAACTTTTGATCAAGATAATTTGGATGTTTTGGGTTGTCATTATCATTTATAAACAGAAAATGTAGTAGTTTGACAATAAATGGCTTCATCCAACCACTAACCATGAGTGGAGAAAAAGTTTTGGTGTTATCATTCATATTCTCTGAAAAAAGGCCAAGAAAACAAAAATTCTGCCGGGGTATGTAAACTTTTGAGCACAATTGTAGGTTAAAAGCCTATAATTCTGCCCTTCACCTCGCCAAACAGACCTACTTCACCACCTTGATCTACTCACTATCTAACAACCCAGAAAAACTTTTTGACACCTTTCACTCCCTCCTCAGTCCGAAAGCACAGACCCCTATCATAGACATTTGTGTTGATGATCTGGCTTCCCATTTTACAGAGAAAATAGAGAATATCCATCAGGAAATAAGCTCCCAGACATCAAGTGCTATGACTCCCATCCCTCTCTACATCTCCTCTGGCCCACTCTCTACATTTGATCCCGTCACAGAAGAAGAAGTCTCCAGGCTCTTCTCTTCCTCTCGTCCTACTATATATACTACTGACCCCATTCCTTCACATCTCCTCCAGTCTTTCTCTCCAGTTATCACTACTAGTGTTGAGCATTCCGATACCGCAAGTATCGGGTATCGGCCGATACTTGCGGTATCGGAATTCCGATACCGAGATCCGATACTTTTGTGGTATCGGGAATCGGTATCGGATCCATATTACTGTGTAAAATAAAGAATTAAAATAAAAAATATTGATATACTCACCTCTCCAGAGGCCCCTGGACATCACCGCTGGTAACCGGCAGCCTTCTTTGCTTAAAATGAGCGCGTTTAGGGCCTTCCATGACGTCACGGCTTCTGATTGGTCGCGTGCCGCTCATGTGACCGCCACGCGACCAATCACAAGCCGTGACGTCATTCTCAGGCCCTAAACTCCTCATTCTAGGAATTTAGGACCTGAGAATGACGTCGCGGCTTGTGATTGGTCGCGTGGCGGTCACATGAGCGGCACGCGACCAATCAGAAGACGTGACGTCATGGAAGGCCCTAAACGCGCTCATTTTAAGCAAAGAAGGCTGCCGGTTACCAGCGGTGATGTCCAGGGGCCTCCAGAGAGTTGAGTATATCAATATTTTTTATTTTAATTC
Organism: Ranitomeya variabilis; assembly: GCF_051348905.1. Taxonomy (NCBI): domain Eukaryota; kingdom Metazoa; phylum Chordata; class Amphibia; order Anura; family Dendrobatidae; genus Ranitomeya; species Ranitomeya variabilis. The sequence continues at coordinate 325,274,736 of NC_135233.1, read as the reverse complement.
TTTATTTTACACAGTAATATGGATCCCAGGGCCTGAAGGAGAGTTTCCTCTCCTTCAGACCCTGGGAACCATCAGGATTTCTTCCGATACTTGGTGTCCCATTGACTTGTATTGGTATCGGGTATCGGTATCGGCGATATCCGATACTTTTCGGGTATCGGCCGATACTATCCGATACCGATACTTTCAAGTATCGGACGGTATCGCTCAACACTAATCACTACTCACTAAAATCTTCAATCTCTTCCTATCCTCTGGTATATCCCCCTCTTCCTTCAAACACTGTATCATTACTCAATTATTTTAAAAAACCTCTCTCAACCCATCTTGTACAAATAACTCCAGACCAGTTTCCAATCTCCCTTTCATCTCTAAACTCTTGGAGCACCTGGTCTACTCTCGCCTTACCCGTTACCTCTCCACTCCTAGAGCCATCACAGTCTGGCTTCAACCCCCTACATTCTAAAGTGACCAATGACTTTTTGACAGCAAAATGTAATGATGATCACTCTCTGCTCATTTTTCTCGACCTCTCTGCACCTTTCAACACTGTTGACCACCATATCCTACTCTCTATTCTCCAATCAATAGGCATAAAGGACACTGCTCCTTTCTGTGTTATGGACCTGGTGGTTAGGAGCACCCGGAATGACCTGATGAGTAAACTAGTAATCAGAACAAGCTCTGGGAAAGTGGGAACTCTGCTGACCGCAAATCCTACTCCTATCACACACACTAGAAATAGCTGTGGAGCGTACCTAACTCTCCCTAGACGCCTCTTCACAGCCTAAGAGCTAACTACCCCTAAAGATAGAAAAGAAGCCTAACCTTGCCTCAGAGAAATTCCCCAAAGGTAAAGTCAGCCCCCACATATATTGACTGTGAGTTAAGAGGAAAGTCACAAACACAGGAATGAAACAGGTTTTAGCATAGGAGGCCAGACTACACTAAATAGTCAGAGGATAGCAAAGGGAACTATGCGGTCAGCACAAAAAGACTACAACAAAACACGCAGAGTAAGCAAAAAGACTCCCCACACCGACTCACGGTGTGGAGGTGCCACTCTGCACCCCAGAGCTTCCAGCTAGCAAGGAAATATCATGATAGCAAGCTGGACTAGAAATTAGCAGTACTAAGAAATATATTCAGGAAGCAGTAACAACAAATGAACTAGCAAAGACTTAGCTTCTGCTGGAGTAGACAGGTCCTCAGAGAAGTCCAAGAGAGATCTGAACCAATACTGAAACATTGACAGCTGGCATCAAGTAACGATCTGAGTGGAGTTAAATAGGGAAGCAAGCATAGCAATAAACGAGAGCAGCTGACAAAGCCAACCTCAGTGACCAGCAGTTCCGCTCAAAGCCACCAGAGGGAGTCCAAGAGCAGAACTAACCAAAGTACCATTCATGACCACAGGAGGGAGTCCAAGAACGGAATTCACAACACTTCTGGTCCTTTTCCTATCTTTCTGACCGCTCTTTCAGTGAATCGCTTGCTGGCTCCACTTATTCTCCGCTTCCTCTCACTATTGGGGTCTCTTGGGGTTCAGTCCTTGACCCTCTTCTCTCTTGTTACATGGCCCCAATTGGATAGACCATCAGCAGATTTGGTTTTCAGTACCATCTTTATGCTGATAACACACAACTATACACGTCTTCCTCTCACCTTATCCCCGCTGTACTACAGAACACCAGTGACTGTCTATCCGCAGTCTCTAACAACATGTCCGCTCTCTATATGAAACTCAACCTTTGAAAAACTGAACTTCTTCTGCTCCCGCTGTCTACTGAACTCCCTAACTCTGACATATCCTTGTGTGGCACCACAATATCGCATAGGCAGCTGTCTAGGTGTTATGTTTGGCACCAATCTTTCCTTCACCTCCTATCTACAATCTCTTGCCCGCTCTTGCCACCTGCACCTAAAGAACATTGCTAAAATCTAAAATCTTACACTTTCTCACCATGGAAACAACAAGAACCATTAACTGTTGCCTTCATCCACTCCCAACTTGACTACTGTAATGCTCTATTAATTGGCCTCCCCCTCACTCAACTTTCCCCTCTCCAGCTCATCTTTAATGCAGCAGCCAGTGTCGTCAATCTGGCCAATCGGTATTCAGACGTCTCCGCTCTGTACCTGTCATTGCACTAGCTGCCCATACAATATAAAATCCAATTTACATGGCTTTTTCTGTCCCACAAAGCTCTCCACAGTGCAGCACCCCCTACATTTCCTCCCTCATTTCTGTTTATCGGCCTAACCGCTCGGTATGCTCTACAAGCGAATTTTGACTAACATCCACACTATTCTGTACCTCCCACTTCTGGATCCAAGACTTCTCCTGAGTTGTGCCAATCCTCTGGGATGCTCTACCTCAAGAAATCAGGACTAACCACAACTTATACAGTTTTAGGCACTCCCTAAAAACACATCGGTTCAGAGCGGCCTATCATGTTCCCAAACTGAAGTCCTTTTATACACTGCTCAAAAAAATAAAGGGAACACTTAAACAACAAACTATAACTCCAAGTAAATCAAACTTCTATGAAATCAAACTGTCCACTTAGAAGCAACACTGTTTGACAATCAATTTCACATGCTGTTGTGCAAATGGAATAGACAACAGATGGAAATTATTGGCAATTATCAAGACATACTCAATAAAGGAGTGGTTCTGCAGGTGGGGACCACAGAACACACCTCAGTACAATGCTTTCTGGCTAATGTTTTGGTCACTTTTGAATGTTGGTTGTGCTTTCACACTCGTGGTAGCATGAAACGGACTCTACAACCCACACAAGTGGCTCAGGTAGTGCAGTTCATTCAGGATGGCACATCAATGCGAGCTGTGGCAAGGTTTGCTGTGTCTGTCAGCATAGTGTCCACAGGCTGGAGGCACTACCAGGAGACAGGCCAGTACACCAGGCGATGGGGAGGGGGCCATAGGAGGGCAACAACCCAGCAACAGGACCGCTACCTCAGCCTTTGTGCAAGGAGAAACAGGAGGAGCACTGCCAGAGACCTGCAAAATGACCTCCAGCAGGCCACAAATGAGGATGGTCTGAGTGCCTGACATCCACAGATGGGGGTTGTGCTCACAGCCCAACACCGTGGAGGATGCTTGGCATTTGCCACAGAACACCAGGATTGGCAAATTCGCCACTGGCAACCTGTGCTCTTCACAGATGAAAGCAGGTTCACACTGAGCACATGTGACAGACGTGACAGAGTCTGGAGACGCCGTGGAGAGCTATCTGCTGCCTGCAACGTCCTTCAGCATGACCGGTTTGGCAGTGGGTCAGTAATGGTGTGGGGTGACATTTCTTTGGAGGGCTGCACAGCCCTCCATGTGCTTGCCAGAGGTAGCCTGACTGCCATTAGGTACCGAGATGAGATCCTCAGACCCCTTGTGAGACCATATGCTGGTGCGGTTGGCCCTGGGTTCCTCCTAATGCAGAATAATGCCAGACCTCATGTGGCTGAAGTGTTTCAGCAGTTCCTGCAAGATGAAGGCATTGAAGCTATGGACTGGCCCACCCGTTCCCCAGACCTGAATCTGATTGAACACATCTGGGACATCATGTCTCGCACCATCCACCATCTTCACGTTGCACCACAGACTGTCCAGGAGTTGGCAGATGCTTTAGTCCAGGTCTGGGAGGAGATCCATCAGGAGACCATCCGCTGCCTCATCCGGAGCATGCCCAGGCGTTGTAGGGAGGTCATACAGGCACGTGGAGGCCACACACACTACTAAGCATCATTTCCTTGTCTTGAGGCATTTCCACTGAAGTTGAATCAGCCTGTAACTTCATTTTCCACTTTGTTTTTGAGCATCATTCCAACTCCAGACCTCCGTGGGATATTAGTTGTGATTTACGTTGATCATTTTTAGGTTTTATTGTTCTCAACACATTCCACTATGTAATGAATAAAGATTTACAACTGGAATATTTCATTCAGTGATATCTAGGATATGGGATTTTAGTGTTCCCTTTATTTTTTTGAGCAGTGTATATAGTTCATTCACTATTTCTCTGAACATAACTCTCCATCAAACTCCACCGCACCCAAAGGCACCACAAATATTGGCTGATGACCTGCTCATGCAGCCTTTTTTATCACCCATTTTCTCAAGATGGCTGGACCATCATTGTAAATAGGCACCTGTACTTGGTCTCCTCCACCTCATTGTAGATTGTAAGCTCTTACGAGCAGGGTCATCATTATTTGTGCTTTAATTATTGGATTATCTTTAACATTGTTACTTATGACTTGTATATGAACTGTTGGATTGTAAAGCGCTGCGGAATATCTTGGCTCTACATAAATAAATATTATTATTATAGTGTGAGTGATGATGTATCAGGAAAGAAGACCTTTATGTATACTAGGCTCTATGTGCTGCACAGTTACTAACATAACTCTACTGCCATCTTGTGGTCAACATGTGAATCGTTACTACTTATTCTTATGCATACTTTGTTAGTGCTTTTCTTGGTCACTGATTATATAGAACACTAAGTAAGACACTATGGCACATGGTTTATTATTGTATCAGTGTTAGTAGTAATGCAATAAAGGGTGACTATGACTTCTGCTTTCAATTGCTAACAATTATGTCATTTTGTTGAAAAACAATAACCTGCTCAGTTGCAACATGCATGAGCTGCTGAATAAGTAATCCTAAATAAGTAGAATGGCCATACAACATTGCAGATTAGTGAAATAGTGGAAGTTTTCATCAAGTGGAAATGCAACAAAAAGTAGAGAATTTGCTGTAGGATTACAAGCCTTTACCTTGTCATTGTATTTTAGGGATCTAGCACCCTCTAGTGGCATCATGAATTATTACACAACATAATTTTCAGATATATTCTCATTTGTAAATAAATGCATTATAATGTCTCAAGGAATTGGCCATTATGTCTCCCTAATATTTTCTAATCCTAACAGTTCGACATTGTGTTAAAGATAGGTAAAATCCCTGGAAGTTTAGATCAACTGGAATAATATGACAAGACCTCAATAAATCACTTAAAGGGTTATTCAATTTTTGAAAAAACCCTGTTCCCTAGCTATAGATTGTTTAAAAACAAACAGTTCTTTACTCACCCTTCTCAGGTCTGATGCTGATTACTGAGGCGTGAACACCTGGATGTTTGCATCCGGCCGAATATTTCAATTTGGGTACCAGAACAGTACCCCAACCTGGACCCACATTAATGGGGAGCCTGAACATCAATTGTTTGCCACACTGTCATCTGCATGACAGAGCAGCAAGCACTGCCTCTGATAAGCAATAAGATTGTTACCGGCGGTCAGAGAGCTGCGATTTCCAAGCTGTCAGATGACAACGTGAGCCAGCAGCTGGTAAAAAGTATACCTCTGGCAAGAAATTTCTTACTGTGAACTGGGGTGAACTCACTAAGCTCAGTGCTACACAATGAGACTTTTTCTCACGGTGCTAGCGTTGATCTCACTAAAGTCACAGCAGTTCATCAACCCAGCTCACACTGAAGTGAGCTGGGATCGCAGCCTCAGTGACCTGTGGTAATCTTAATGACGTCACCGCTAGTCACTGACATGCTTGCAGCAGCTCATTCTCTCATAGTTTTAAGCCTTGACGGTCGCATCTTGGCACCATCCAGGTTGAAAAAGAATTATCGCAGACACAGATTACTGCGTTGGACAGTATGTCAGACAGGTGAGGGATATTGTTTTTTATTTTTGTTTTTTTACAGGAAACCAGGGCTTCAATGGAATGGGCGTAAGGTGATTAAAACTGTGTTTGTTATTTTTAAATAAATTTGAAAAACAGTGTGCATTTTTATTTAAACTAAATGACTTTTTTTTTACTAACAATATGACTATGGGGTTAGCAATGGAAAGACGCCTCTAAATACTAACTGCTGGACTTGATGTCACCAGAAAATTCAAAGGTGATATTCACCCTATAAATATGAACCCCATTTGCCACCGCCACGGGGCAAGTGAGAAGAGTTGGGCAAAGCACCAGAATTGACGGATCTAATAAATGTGCCTTTTCTGGGGTGGCTGCGGGCTGCTATTTTTACAACAGAGGCCAATATCCATTATTTAAATAATTAACAAAATGGCATGGGGATCCCTCTATTCTTGATAACCAGCCATGATAAAGCTGACAGCTGGGGGTTGCAGCCCGCAGCTGTCAGTTTTGCCATGCTGGTTATCAAAATACTAAGACCCAACGTCATTTAAAAAATGTATTTATTTATAGCGCAGGAGCCAGCTGATTGATAGACTGGAGGTAAACTTTTTACCCCTGGTCACAGATACTGGCTGTCAGATTAACTGCAGCTCTCTGACCAGCAGTAATGATCTTACCATAAGAGCCATTGGTGTTTCTCGCGCTGTCATGCAGCTCAGATGACAGCGTGGGAAACACCCAATGTTTGGGGTGCCAAACCCGAACAGTAACACAGACTTCATGGAGAAGTCTGTGCCCGAACAGTATGTGTTTGGTATAGGCCCTGAACTTTATTGGTCGGGTTCGCCCATCACTAGTGATGAGTAACCACCGCTGCTCCTAGTGTCAGTTATTGCCTGCAGTATTGATGTCACATTGGCAGCGCTGCAGCCCAATAACAACTCAGGGTTTCTGAGAGGCTCATGCCATCAACTTATGGGAATTAGATTTGTTAAAATCCAGTACAAATACACTGTGTTCCAAATTATTAAGCACAAAGAGTTTAGGAGTGATAAGGTTAGAATTTTTTTGTTTGTCATTTAAACTCATTGATGGTGATGTGTGTCAGGGCTCTTTATATCACTGAAAGCAATTGCAGATACCTGTGCAAATTAGTTTGGCAGGTGTGTCCAAATAAAGGCAAGACTACTTAAGAAGGCTGTTCCACATTATTAAGCAGCCTACATTTTTTGCCAAAATGGGAAAGAAAAAGGATGTGTCGGCTTCTGAGAAGCAACAAATTGTGGAGTATTTAGGTCAAGGCATGACTACAATCAACATTGCCAAGACACTTCATCGTGATCATCGCACAATCAAGAAGTATGTAGCTGATTCCCAGCACACACGTGTGCATGCTGATAAGGAAAAATTGAGGACTCTTTCCAACAGGCAATTGCGTAAGGTTAAAAGAGCAGCTGCAAAAATGCCTTGTCATAGCAGCAGACAAGTTTTTGAAGCTGCTGGTGCCTCCAACGTCCCCAGATTAACAAGATGCAGGGTCCTTCAGAGGTGCGTAAGCCATCCTGTCGACCACCTCTATACACTGCACACAAGCAGAAACGGCTCCAGTGGGCCAAACGATACATGAAGACTGACTTCCAAACTGTTTTGTTCACCGATGAGTGCCGTGCAACGCTCGATTGTCCAGATGGATGGAGTGGAGGATGGCTGGTTGATGGACACCCCATGAAAACACGGCTAAGGCGCCAACAAAGAGGAGGTGGAGTAATGTTTTGGGCTGGAATCATGGGGAGATTGTCGGCCCCTTTATGATCCCTGAAGGGGTAAAGATGAACTCCATAATCTATGTGGAGTTTCTAAAACAACACTTCCTGCCATGGTTCAAGAGGAAGAACCGTGCTTTCCGCAGCAATATAATTTTCATGCATGATAATGCACCGTCTCATGCTGCAAAAAACACATCTGCATCTCTGGCTGCTATGGGCATAAAAGAGGACAAACTTATGGTGTGGCCACCATCTTCCCCTGACCTCAACCCCATTGAGAACCTCTGGAGCATCATCAAAAGGAGTGTCTATGATGGCGGGAGGCAGGTCACATCTAAGCAACAGCTCTGGGAGGGTATTCTGTCCACATGCAAAACAATTGAAGCAGAAACCAGCCAAAAACTGACAAATTCAATGGACAAGAGAGTTCAGAAGCTTCTTTCGAACAAGGGGTCCTATGTGCAAATGTAACATCACCTAAAATAAAGTTTTCACTTGAAAACTGTTTGATTTCATTTTTTAATAAGCTGATAATGCTTACACCTTCACAATTGACCATTTTTTTGTTCAAAATAAAATAAAAAAGGTTGAAAACTCTGCTGTGCATAATAATTTGGAACATGCATTTTAAGTGTTTATTTTTTTTCTAAAATATTCTGTTTTCATAGGCAGTTTGTTCCAAAACATTGCAGTTATACTAGAATAGTAGATGACTGGAAAATAACAATGACTGCAATTCAGATAGGTAATTTAGAGAAAATATGAGGAAATATTATTTGCATAATAATTTGGAACACAGTGTAATCCTCAGCATAACCATCTGGAGTGGATATACCCCAGACCCATAAGGAATTAATTGTGAGGACTGGGACAAGATAAAATATCTACTTTGACTTTTCCTGTCCCTCACATTGTTGTAATTTTAGCATGGTGGCATGTAGTCCAGCACGTTGGCTTGATAGCACACTAGCCTGTCACTGACGTAGTGATGCCCAATCCTTAACCACGGTCACTTGCTTTGACATGGTGCAAAATAATTTATATTTTTAAGAAATCTGACATCTTCAAAAATGTTATTTACATGCAGATATAGGAATAGTCTTCAGATAAATAGTGTTTAAACTATTTTACTAGAGCAGCGGCTATAGGGAAAAAATTAAGTTATATTCTCCCTGCAGCTGCTAACTTCTAGTCATCAGGCTGGTGCAGGGTGCGGTAACAGTCATCATTCACTGCACAGTCAGCACATTTTAATCATTCCCTGACACATTGACTGAGAACCACCGAACCCATGTGTGCAGTGTGTGTGCAGAGTAGGCTGTCAATCAATGTGCAAGGGGGTAATTACTGTGTGATCACTATGTACTGAGCTGTGACTGTAACGGCTCCCTGCTCCCCCTTGGTGATTGGAATAACTTAATTTTCTCTCTGTATCCGCTGCTCAGGAAAACAGCCATATAAGTTTTATACATAGTTACCCACAGATTAACCATATACCTGGGTAAACAGCTTTTCGGCAGATTACAGGTTCCCTTTAAACTAGAAAAAAAAACACACAACTGGATATTCCAGTGTGACCCAGTAGTGAATTTTAAAGAGGGATAACTATAGATGATACTAAAGTAGTTACACCCAGATTCTTGTGACACATGGTAGAAAGGGGCACTGTTAGAGATTTTGTGTTGGGGCCAAGAGATTTAAATTATGACTCAGGCTGAGCATATTATGTAGGGGTTTTCTTTCTAGCCCATTTAAAAATTTTATTACAGGCCAAAAAATCTATTTAATGTGAAAACTTTCACCTAAAATATTATCACAAACCAGCACAAGCTCAAAGTGTAGGTCTACAGTACTGATAGTTATTACCGCAGTCCCCTGAGCTTCTTTTATGTTGATCTAATGACTGACATGTACTTCTCACTTCTGACTTGAGAAATTTTGGCATTTACAAATGCAAACATAAATTTGCATGATGCTTTATAACACTGGTATACAGTGATTTTGGTTTTGGTGCCATCGATGTCTGAACTGTTTTATATTAAGTTTATGGTGATGATTAAGAAATAAGAATATGACTCCGGTTTTGCCAGATTGTCTCCAGTTTCTGAGATATGTAATAGTTAATTACAGTTGAATTCTGGCTTCAAAAAGTCGCTATAATAGCATTGTAAGGCTACAAATTGAAATCCAAATTGAAATCATTCTGTTTATTATGTTATTTTTTCATTTTCAATACGATAACTATACTTAAACTTTCTTTGCCGTATCACAGCTGGCGGTCTACTGCAAGCTCTATACATATTAAATCATTTAGAGAACATTTCTTACATATTTAAACATTGGTGCTTTGGGGTTTATCATAAAACATGTCTTTTAGAGAAAAGATTCTGAAGCAACCAGAGTTTTCAGTGTGGTGATAGGATTATTCCTGAATCCTGATACATTTGTAACCAGGAAGGTTTCAGGATACAAAACAGTCATGCTAAACGTTGCCTGTAATAACTTAGATTGAGTTTTTTACTTGCAGTTCTGCAGCACAATCTTCCATTTAAGCAGTTGTGGAACTTTTCTTTCCAGAATTGGGTTTCTCATGATGACAGTACCTGTCTATATGCTCTTTTAGAGAATATTTGTTTCTACAGGGAAATATCTCTGTAAATGCAGCTTTTAAATTTGGCAAAGTGATATTAATTTATATGTGGGACAGTCGTGGTGTCACTATCTGCTACACCAGTACCTACATTCTGTATGTAAGTCGGCATTCCCTATAGAATGTCATCCTGGACTTGTCGCAGACAGTAGAGCAAGGAAACCCAAGTGCAGCTTATTAAAGTAAAATTAGTTCATTTGCAAGCCAGGGCAATCATTAACCTGCAAATACTCTGTGTATATGGTAACACATACTCCACAATAGTCTGTATCTATGGAAAATACCTGGAACGTGGCAATAAGGAGATTATTTATGTTAAAGCAGCAAATTTGATCTGAACAGGAAATATCCAGTGCTGCCAATAATCATGACATAATGAGTTTCCCATATGACTGTCACATTTATAGATGAGAAAAGATGTCAGCCAAGTCTTTTTGTAGTAACAGATGAAGTTACATCAGCTGCCTGCCTTCATTATGGGGATGATTGTTGACTTAAGCACATGGAAATCCTTTTACATATGGTGAGATCTTCAGATAATACAGGAGACTATACTGGATGTGTAAGAAGAAGGTAGTGGTGGCTTGGTTAGAGTTTTGGGATAAAGTAGGGTAGTTGTGCAGAAATCAGGACGACTAACCCTGCACTGATCCAATGATAGAGTTAGACTGCAAAGACCCCTGTGCAAAAATAGAAGATAGGTCTCATGTTTTCCAATATTTCATCATAGAGCGTTCCTTTGTATCTCTGACAATTTCCTAGTAAAGTTAAGCCTTAAAGTTCACTAACTCGGACCTTCAAACACTATTTTGAAGCTGGCAATGTTACCTTAAACTACTGGGCCCCTGTCCAGCTGCATAAATCATACATAAAGTGGTATCTGAAAGTCTGTAAAAAATTTTTCTCTATATTTGCATAAACTTAACATAAAATGTCATCAGATTTTCACACAAGTCTTAAAATTGGGTAAAGAAGACCAAGGTTAACAAATTAGTTTAAATTACAAAATGTAACCGTTTTATTATTGAGGAATATGATCCAGCATCACATATCTGTGAATGGAAAAAGTATGTGAACCTTTAGGATTAGCAGATAATTTGAAGGTGTCTAGTCTAGTGTTTTCATTCAATGGGCTGACAATCAGGTGTGAGAGAGTGATCTGTTTGGTTTGAAAAACAGGGATCTATCAATGTCTGATGTTCACAAAACATTTGTTTATCACGGCATGGACAAAAGAGATTTGTGAGGAAAGTTGTATAAGGGTATGTGCACACGTCCGGATTTCTTGCAGGAATTTCCTGAAGAAAACCGGAAATTTTCTGCAAGAAATCCGCATTTTTTTTTGCGTTTTTTTTCCGTTTTTTTCGCGTTTTTTTTAGCATTCTGCAAGCGTAATTAGCTTGCAGAATGCTAAAGTTTTCCAAGCGATCTGTAGCATCGCTTGGAAAACTGATTGACAGTTTGGTCACACTTGTCAAACATAGTGTTTGACAAGTGTGACCAACTTTTTGCTATAGAGGCTGCCTATGCAGCATCAATAGTAAAAGATAGAATGTTTAAAATAATAAAAAAATGGTTATACTCACCTGCAGACAGCCGATCTCCTCGGCGGCGTCCGTTCCTATAGATGGTTTGTGTGTGAAGGATGTTGTGAAATTGGATTTTGGGCTCCCCCGGTGGCCACTGGTGGAATTGAACTGGTGTGCATCATCCTCTCTGTTCACCTGTTTCCATCAGGATGTGGGAGTCGCTATTTAGCCTTGCTCCTCTGTCACTTCCATGCCAGTCAACATTGTAATCAGAAGCCTTTCTGTGCATGTTCCTGCTGCTAGACAACTCCCAGCTAAGTTGGACTTTAGTCCTTGTTTGTTTTTGCATTTTGTTCCAGTTCACAGCTGTAGTTTCGTTTCTGTGTCTGGAAAGCTCTTGTGATCTGAAATTGCCACTCTGATGTTATGAGTTAATACTAGAGTCTTAAAGTAATTTCAGGATGGTGTTTTGATAGTGTTTTCAGCTGACCATGAAAGTGCCCTTTCTGTCTTTCTGCTATCTAGTAAGCGGACCTCAATTTTGCTAAACCTATTTTCATATTTGTCATTTCATCTAAAATCACCGCCAATATTTGTGGGGGCCTCTGTCTGCCTTTCGGGGAAATTTCTCTAGAGGTGAGCCAGGACTATATTTTCCTCTGCCAGGATTAGTTAGTCCTCCGGCCGGCGCTGGGCGTCTAGGGATAAAACGCAGGCTACGCTACCCGGCTACTGTTAGTTGTGCGGCAGGTTTAGTTCATGGTCAGTTTAGTTTCCATCCTTCCAAGAGCTAGTTCTTATGTTTGCTGGGCTATGTTCTCTTGCCATTGAGAACCATAACAGTTTGACCGGACCACAAAGGGTTAAATTAAATGACAGAGAAAGGAGAGAAAAGAGAAGTCTGCTGAAGATTTTTTTTTTTTTTTTTCCTTCAGTTCTGAGTGTGCTTGTAATTGAATCTCTTGCAAGTCTGCCTATATTGCAGCCTTTCTCTCTCTCTCTCCTTCTAATCCTGGAATGGCTCTGTGTTCACCTGTTTAAAATGGATATTCAGAGTTTAGCTGCAGGTTTGAATAATCTCACCACGAAAGTTCAAAATTTACAAGATTTTGTTGTTCATGTTCCTATATCTGAGCCTAGAATTCCTTTGCCTGAATTTTTCTCGGGGAATAGATCTTGCTTTCAAAATTTCAAAAATAATTGCAAGTTGTTTTTGTCCCTGAAATCTCGCTCTGCTGGAGATCCTGCTCAGCAGGTCAGGATTGTGATTTCCTTGCTCCGGGGCGACCCTCAGGATTGGGCTTTTGCATTGGCTCCAGGGGATCCTGCGTTGCTCAATGTGGATGCGTTTTTTCTGGCCTTGGGGTTGCTTTATGAGGAACCTCAGTTAGAACTTCAGGCGGAAAAGGCCTTGATGTCCCTATCTCAGGGGCAAGACGAAGCTGAAATATACTGCCAGAAATTCCGTAAATGGGCTGTGCTTACTCAGTGGAATGAGTGCGCCCTGGCGGCGAATTTCAGAGAGGGTCTCTCTGATGCCGTTAAGGATGTTATGGTGGGGTTCCCTGTGCCTGCGGGTCTGAATGAGTCCATGACAATGGCTATCCAGATCGATAGGCGTCTGCGGGAGCGCAAACCTGTGCACCATTTGGCGGTGTCTACTGAGAAGACGCCAGAGAATATGCAATGTGATAGAATTCTGTCCAGAAGTGAACGGCAGAATTTTAGACGAAAAAATGGGTTGTGCTTCTATTGCGGTGATTCAACTCATGTTATATCAGCATGCTCTAAGCGTACTAAGAAGCTTGATAAGTCTGTTTCAATTGGCACTTTACAGTCTAAGTTTATTCTATCTGTGACCCTGATTTGTTCTTTATCATCTATTACCGCGGATGCCTATGTCGACTCTGGCGCCGCTTTGAGTCTTATGGATTGGTCCTTTGCCAAACGCTGTGGGTATGATTTGGAGCCTCTTGAAACTCCTATACCCCTGAAGGGGATTGACTCCACCCCATTGGCTAGCAATAAACCACAATACTGGACACAAGTAACTATGCGGATTAATCCGGATCACCAGGAGATTATTCGCTTTCTTGTGCTGTATAACCTACATGATGTGTTGGTGCTTGGATTGCCATGGCTGCAATCTCATAACCCAGTCCTTGACTGGAAAGCTATGTCTGTGTTAAGCTGGGGATGTAGGGGGACGCATGGGGACGTACCTGTGGTTTCCATTTCATCATCTATTCCCTCTGAGATTCCTGAATTCTTGACTGAATATCGTGACGTTTTTGAAGAACCTAAGCTTGGTTCATTACCTCCGCACCGGGAGTGCGATTGTGCCATAGATTTGATTCCGGGTAGTAAATACCCTAAGGGTCGTTTATTTAATCTGTCTGTGCCTGAACATGCTGCGATGCGAGAATATATAAAGGAGTCCTTGGAAAAGGGACATATTCGTCCTTCGTCATCTCCCTTAGGAGCCGGTTTTTTCTTTGTGGCTAAGAAAGATGGCTCTTTGAGGCCGTGCATTGATTATCGGCTTTTGAATAAGATCACGGTTAAATATCAATATCCGTTGCCACTGCTGACTGATTTGTTTGCTCGCATAAAGGGGGCCAAGTGGTTCTCTAAGATAGATCTCCGTGGGGCGTATAATTTGGTGCGAATTAAGCAGGGGGATGAGTGGAAAACCGCATTTAATACGCCCGAGGGCCACTTTGAGTATTTGGTGATGCCTTTTGGTCTTTCAAATGCCCCTTCAGTCTTTCAGTCCTTTATGCATGACATTTTCCGTGATTATTTGGATAAATTTATGATTGTGTATCTGGATGATATTTTGATTTTTTCGGATGACTGGGACTCTCATGTCCAGCAGGTCAGGAGGGTTTTTCAGGTTTTGCGGTCTAATTCCTTGTGTGTGAAGGGTTCTAAGTGCGTTTTTGGGGTTCAAAAGATTTCCTTTTTGGGATATATTTTTTCCCCCTCTTCCATCGAGATGGATCCTGTCAAGGTTCAGGCTATTTGTGATTGGACGCAACCCTCTTCTCTTAAGAGTCTTCAGAAATTTTTGGGCTTTGCTAACTTTTATCGTCGATTTATTGCTGGTTTTTCTGATGTTGTTAAACCATTGACTGATTTGACTAAGAAGGGTGCTGATGTTGCTGATTGGTCCCCTGCTGCTGTGGAGGCCTTTCGGCGCCGCTTTTCTTCCGCCCCTGTGCTGCGTCAGCCTGATGTTGCTCTTCCTTTTCAGGTTGAGGTCGACGCTTCTGAAATCGGAGCTGGGGCGGTTTTGTCGCAGAGAAGTTCCGATTGCTCCGTGATGAGACCTTCTGCTTTTTTCTCACGTAAATTTTCGCCCGCCGAGCGGAATTATGATGTTGGGAATCGGGAGCTTTTGGCCATGAAGTGGGCTTTTGAGGAGTGGCGTCATTGGCTTGAGGGGGCTAGACATCAGGTGGTGGTATTGACTGACCACAAAAATCTAATTTATCTTGAGTCCGCCAGACGCCTGAATCCTAGACAGGCGCGCTGGTCGTTGTTTTTCTCTCGGTTTAATTTTGTGGTGTCCTACCTGCCGGGTTCTAAGAATGTTAAGGCGGATGCCCTTTCTAGGAGTTTTGAGCCTGACTCCCCTGGTAATTCTGAACCTACAGGTATCCTTAAGGATGGAGTGATATTGTCTGCCGTTTCTCCAGACCTGCGGCGGGCCTTGCAGGAGTTTCAGGCGGATAGACCTGATCGTTGCCCACCTGGTAGACTGTTTGTTCCTGATGATTGGACCAGTAAAGTCATTTCTGAGGTTCATTCTTCTGCGTTGGCAGGTCATCCTGGAATCTTTGGTACCAGGGATTTGGTGGCAAGGTCCTTCTGGTGGCCTTCCCTGTCTCGAGATGTGCGAGGCTTCGTGCAGTCTTGTGACGTTTGTGCTCGGGCCAAGCCTTGTTGTTCTCGGGCTAGTGGATTGTTGTTGCCCTTGCCTATCCCGAAGAGGCCCTGGACGCACATCTCGATGGATTTTATTTCGGATCTTCCTGTTTCTCAGAAGATGTCTGTCATCTGGGTGGTGTGTGATCGTTTCTCTAAGATGGTCCATTTGGTTCCCCTGCCTAAGTTGCCTTCTTCTTCCGAGTTGGTTCCTCTGTTTTTTCAAAATGTGGTCCGTTTGCATGGTATTCCGGAGAATATCGTTTTGACAGAGGTACCCAATTCGTGTCTAGATTTTGGCGAGCATTCTGTGCTAGGATGGGCATAGATTTGTCTTTCTCGTCTGCTTTCCATCCTCAGACTAATGGCCAGACCGAGCGGACGAATCAGACCTTGGAGACATATTTGAGGTGTTTTGTGTCTGCAGATCAGGATGATTGGGTTGCTTTTTTGCCTTTAGCGGAGTTTGCCCTCAATAATCGGGCCAGCTCTGCCACCTTGGTGTCTCCCTTTTTCTGTAATTCGGGGTTTCATCCTCGATTTTCTTCTGGTCAGGTGGAATCTTCGGATTGTCCTGGAGTGGATGCTGTGGTGGAGAGGTTGCATCAGATTTGGGGGCAGGTAGTGGACAATTTGAAGTTGTCCCAGGAGAAGACTCAGCTTTTTGCCAACCGCCGGCGTCGGGTTGGTCCTCAGCTTTGTGTTGGGGACTTGGTGTGGTTGTCTTCTCGTTTTGTCCCTATGAGGGTTTCTTCTCCCAAGTTTAAGCCTTGGTTCATCGGCCCGTACAAGATATTGGAGATTCTTAACCCTGTGTCCTTCCGTTTGGACCTCCCTGCATCTTTTTCTATTCATAATGTTTTTCATCGGTCATTATTGCGCAGGTATGAGGTACCGGTTGTGCCTTCCGTTGAGCCTCCTGCTCCGGTGTTGGTTGAGGGCGAGTTGGAGTACGTTGTGGAAAAAATCTTGGACTCCCGTGTTTCCAGACGGAAACTCCAGTATCTGGTCAAATGGAAGGGATACGGTCAGGAGGATAATTCTTGGGTGACTGCTTCTGATGTTCATGCCTCCGATTTGGTCCGTGCCTTTCATAGGGCTCATCCTGATCGCCCTGGTGGTTCTGGTGAGGGTTCGGTGCCCCCTCCTTGAGGGGGGGTACTGTTGTGAAATTGGATTTTGGGCTCCCCCGGTGGCCACTGGTGGAATTGAACTGGTGTGCATCATCCTCTCTGTTCACCTGTTTCCATCAGGATGTGGGAGTCGCTATTTAGCCTTGCTCCTCTGTCACTTCCATGCCGGTCAACATTGTAATCAGAAGCCTTTCTGTGCATGTTCCTGCTGCTAGACAACTCCCAGCTAAGTTGGACTTTAGTCCTTGTTTGTTTTTGCATTTTGTTCCAGTTCACAGCTGTAGTTTCGTTTCTGTGTCTGGAAAGCTCTTGTGATCTGAAATTGCCACTCTGATGTTATGAGTTAATACTAGAGTCTTAAAGTAATTTCAGGATGGTGTTTTGATAGTGTTTTCAGCTGACCATGAAAGTGCCCTTTCTGTCTTTCTGCTATCTAGTAAGCGGACCTCAATTTTGCTAAACCTATTTTCATATTTGTCATTTCATCTAAAATCACCGCCAATATTTGTGGGGGCCTCTGTCTGCCTTTCGGGGAAATTTCTCTAGAGGTGAGCCAGGACTATATTTTCCTCTGCCAGGATTAGTTAGTCCTCCGGCCGGCGCTGGGCGTCTAGGGATAAAACGCAGGCTACGCTACCCGGCTACTGTTAGTTGTGCGGCAGGTTTAGTTCATGGTCAGTTTAGTTTCCATCCTTCCAAGAGCTAGTTCTTATGTTTGCTGGGCTATGTTCTCTTGCCATTGAGAACCATAACAGAAGGACCTTCGATGACGTCGCGGCTTGTGATTGGTCGCGTGAGCGGCCACATGAGCGGTCACGCGACCAATCACAAGACCGCGACGTCATCGCAGGTCCTTCACACAGACCATCTAAAGGAACGGAAGCGGCAGCATGCACCGGAGAGGTGGGAACACTCCGGGGGGCCATCAGAGGGTGAGTATATGACTATTTTTTATTTTAATTCTTTTTTTTTACCAATTATATGGTGCCCAGTCCGTGGAGGAGAGTCTCCTCTCCTCCACCCTGGGTACCAACCGCACATAATCTGCTTACTTCCCGCATGGTGTGCACAGCCCCGTGCGGGAGGTAAGCAGATCAATGCACTCCTAGGTGTGCGGAATCCCCGCAATTCCGCAATTTTAATGAACATGTTGCTTTTTTTTCCGCAATGCAATTTTTTCGCGGAAAAAAATGCAACATTTGCACAAAAAATGTGGAATACCCTGTAAATAATAGGAGGCATATGTTAGCCTTTTTTTCGCGTTTTTATCACGTTTTTATAGCGAAAAAACGTGAAAAAAACACGAAAAATCCTGAACGTGTGCCTATGGCCTAATACTCGTAAGGCTAAAAAAAGGTTACAAAACAATGTAATCTCTAAAGAGTTTAGACTCCACCAATCCTCAGTCACACAGATGGAGGAAATTCAAGATCATTATAACTGTCCTCAGGAGTGGTTGACCAACAGGGATCACACCAAGTGCAATTTGTATAATAGTCCTTGAGGTCCAAAGAAACTTAAGGTAACATCTAAGCAACAAAAGGACTCTTTTACATTAGCTAATGTTAAAGTACCAGTCCCAAGTACTTTTATTTCACTGCCAGAGTGGTATTAGTAATGTATGTTTCCTGTGTATAGTCAAATTCTCACCAATTGCTATCTTCTACTGGTTTCTGCACAGCTACTGTCCCTCTCCGCCATCTTTTGACTGCAGCAGTGACTGGTCAGAAGTCACTGCTAATGGTGACTATCTTTCTTATTGCAAGTCTCTGAGAGTCTCGTTCTCAGTCTCATTGTCTTAAACTGAGCAATGAGACATCCGGCTAGTCACAACTCTGATCATGAGGTGCAGAAGAGGACCAAATTGATGCCAGAAACAGCAGAAGACGGAATCCGGATAATATTATAATACACACAGGAAACACAGACTAGTGATATCACTCTGGTGGCAATTAAAAAAAATACAATGGTGTGGCACTTTAAAGTCAAGAGTAGACAATCAGGAGGATACTGGATAACAAGAGTGTGCACAGCAGGACTGCAGAGAAAAAGTCAGTGCTGTCCAAAAAGAACATGGCTCCAAACATTTGAGACTAAACTAAAGCTTTTTCGGTTTAAATGAGAAGCATTATGTTTGGAGAAAGAAAAACACGGCACTATAGCATTAAAGCCTCAGACAATAACCCAAAGCATGCAAGTTGTTCTACATTATAATGGTTACAAAGTAATGAAATTACAGTTTTGGAATGGCCAAGTCAATGTCCTGACCTTAATCCTGTAGAACCGCAGAAGGAGGAAATGGCTAATATTCCTCAAAATCGATGTGCAGGACCAATCTGTCATGGTTCTGTTTATTTTATGGTTGTGGTACCTTTGGGGTTAATCTTTTGGAGCCTCCTTTTGGCATCAGTGAGGCCTTTTATAGCCTGGCTGTGGGTTTTGACCTTGTCGGTTATACTCGTGCCCTTGGCTGAGGTGGTCGATCCCGTTGTGCCTGTTCCATTGTGCCTGCAATCTGTGAGAGTGTTTGGTTTTGTCCCGGTCTGTCTTCCAGTTGCTGATTCTGCCTGCTGACTGTGTACTTCGCTTGCTCTCTTGGTTCTGACTTTTGGCTTACCTTTGGTCTCCTGGGTTCTCTTTTGGCTTCCACTTGGTACTGTCTGTCTTGTCTGGTTATTTTGACCTCGTCTTTGGTTTGACCTCCCTTTGCTCTCGCCCACCCCTGTGTGCTTACCCCCTTTGCGGTGTTCTGGCACCATCGTCGCCGCTCTCTCATTGTTGTGAATTTACCTTTTTGGCTCCCTCTAGTGGTTACTAGCGATTTGACTCTGGGAATGTCTGCCATCCCTTGTATGCTCACCTGGGTCGTTAGGTCAGGGGTGTTGCTATATAAGCTCCCTGGACCTTCAGTTCAATGCCTGGCAACGTTGTAATCAGAGCTAATCTGTTGTGCTCTTGTCTACTGATCCTGGTTCCTGCTAGATTAAGCTAAGTCTGCTTTCTTGCTTTTTGCTATTTGTTTTTGTTTGCATTTTTGTCCAGCTTGTACATAATCTGTATCCTTACCTTGCTGGAAGCTCTAGGGAGGCTGGAGTTCTCCCCCCGGGCCGTTAGACGGTTCGGGGGTTCTTGAATTTCCAGTGTGGATTTTTGATAGGGTTTTTGTTGACCATATAAGTTATCTTACTACATTCTGCTATTAGTAAGTGGGCCTCTCTTTGCTAAACCTAGTTCATCTCTGTGTTTGTCATTTCCTCTTACCTCACCGTTATTATTTGTGGGGGGCTTGTATCCAACTTTTGGGGTCTATTCTCTGGAGGCAAGCGAGGTCTTTGTTTTCCTCTTCTAGGGGTAGTTAGTCCTCCGGCTGGCGCGAGACATCTAGCGACCAACGTAGGCATGTTCCCCGGCTACTTCTAGTGTTGGCGTTAGGAGTAGATATATGGTCAACCCAGTTACCACTGCCCTATGAGCTGGATTTTTGTACTTTGCAGACTTACTTGTTCCTCTGAGACCCTCGCCATTGGGGTCATAACAGTTTGCCAGGCCAGTATTAAATGTTAAATGCATTGCAGAAGCGGGATTATAAGAAAGAAAATTCTGAGTTTTTTTTTTCCTTCTCATTTTTTTTTCTTTTCCCCTTTACCTCTGAGTGGCTTGTGTTTGCTGCAGACATGAATGTCCAGACCTTGATTACAGGTGTGGACCAGCTTACTGCTCGTGTGCAGGGCATACAAGATTATGTTATCAGAAATCCTATGTCAGAACCTAAGATACCGATTCCTGAACTGTTTTCCGGAGACCGATTTAAATTTAGAAATTTCAGGAATAATTGTAAATTGTTTTTGTCCCTGAGACCCTGTTCATCTGGAGACTCCGCTCAGCAAGTGAAAATTGTTATTTCTTTTTTACGGGGCGACCCTCAGGATTGGGCCTTCTCGCTGGCGCCAGGAGATCCGGCATTGGCTGATATTGATGCGTTTTTTCTGGCGCTCGGTTTGCTTTATGAGGAACCCAATCTTGAGATTCAGGCAGAAAAAGCCTTGCTGGCTATGTCTCAGGGCCAGGACGAGGCTGAAGTGTATTGCCAAAAATTTCGGAAATGGTCCGTGCTGACCCAGTGGAACGAGTGTGCATTGGCTGCAAATTTCAGAAATGGCCTTTCTGAAGCCATTAAGAATGTGATGGTGGGTTTTCCCATTCCCACAGGTCTGAATGATTCCATGGCCCTGGCAATTCAAATCGACCGGCGGTTGCGGGAGCGCAAAACCCCTCATGGTGTTGTCTGAACAGGCACCTGATTTAATGCAATGTGATAGAATCCTGACTAGAAATGAGCGGAAAATTCATAGACGCCAGAATGGCTTGTGTTACTACTGTGGTGATTCTACACATGTTATCTCAGCATGCTCTAAACGTCTTACTAGGGTTGTTAGTCCTGTCGCCATTGGTAATTTGCAACCTAAATTTATTCTATCTGTAACTTTGATTTGCTCACTGTCATCGTATCCTGTCATGGCGTTTGTAGACTCAGGTGCTGCCCTGAGTCTGATGGATCTGTCATTTGCCAAGCGCTGCGGTTTTGTTTTGGAGCCATTAGAAAATCCTATCCCTCTTAGGGGTATTGATGCTACGCCTTTGGCAAAAAATAAACCGCAGTTTTGGACACAGGTTACCATGTGCATGACTCCCGAACATCGGGAGGTGATACGTTTTCTTGTTCTGCATAAGATGCATGATTTGGTTGTTTTGGGTTTGCCATGGTTACAGACCCATAATCCAGTCTTGGACTGGAAGGCAATGTCGGTGTCAAGTTGGGGCTGCCATGGAATTCATGGAGATTCCCTGCCCTTGTCTATTGCTTTTTCTACGCCCTCGGAAGTTCCGGCGTATTTGTCTGATTATCAGGATGTCTTCAGCGAGTCTAAGTCCAGTGCACTGCCTCCTTATAGGGAATGTGACTGTGCAATAGATTTGATTCCTGGCAGTAAGTTTCCTAAGGGGAGACTGTTTAATTTGTCGGTACCTGAACATACCGCGATGCGTTCATATATCAAGGAGTCTCTTGAGAAGGGGCATATCCGTCCTTCTTCTTCCCCTCTTGGTGCGGGATTCTTTTTTGTGGCCAAAAAGGACGGATCTTTGAGGCCTTGTATTGACTATCGGCTTTTAAACAAGATCACTGTCAAATTTCAGTATCCTTTGCCGCTGTTGTCAGACTTGTTTGCCCGGATTAAAGGTGCCAAGTGGTTCACCAAGATAGACCTTCGTGGTGCGTACAACCTTGTGCGCATTAAGCAAGGCGATGAATGGAAAACCGCATTCAATACGCCCGAAGGTCATTTTGAGTACTTGGTGATGCCATTTGGGCTCTCTAATGCACCTTCAGTTTTTCAGTCCTTCATGCATGACATTTTCCGGAAGTATCTGGATAGATTTTTGATTGTTTATCTGGATGATATTCTGTTTTTTTCTGATGATTGGGACTCGCATGTGGAGCAGGTCAGGATGGTTTTTAAGATTTTGCGTGAAAATTCTTTGTTTGTCAAGGGCTCAAAGTGTCTCTTTGGTGTACAGAGGGTTCCCTTTTTGGGGTTCATTTTTTCCCCTTCTGCTGTGGAGATGGACCCAGTCAAGGTCCGAGCTATTCATGATTGGACTCAACCCTCGTCAGTTAAGAGTCTTCAGAAGTTCTTGGGTTTTGCTAACTTCTACCGTCGTTTTATCGCAAATTTTTCTAGCGTTGTTAAACCATTGACGGATATGACCAAGAAAGGCTCTGATGTAGCTAACTGGGCTCCTGCTGCCGTGGAGGCTTTCCAGGAGTTGAAACGCCGGTTTACTTCGGCGCCTGTTTTGTACCAACCTGACACCTCACTTCCCTTTCAGGTGGAGGTGGATGCTTCGGAGATTGGGGCAGGGGCCGTTTTGTCGCAGAGAGGCCCTGGTTGCTCTACTATGAGACCTTGTGCCTTTTTCTCCAGGAAGTTTTCGCCGGCAGAGCGAAATTATGATGTGGGCAATCGGGAGTTGTTGGCCATGAAGTGGGCATTTGAGGAGTGGCGTCATTGGCTCGAGGGTGCTAAGCATCGTGTGGTGGTCTTGACTGATCACAAAAATCTGATGTATCTCGAGTCTGCTAAACGCCTGAATCCTAGACAGGCCCGCTGGTCATTGTTTTTCTCCCGTTTTGACTTTGTGGTCTCGTATTTACCAGGTTCTAAGAATGTGAAGGCCGATGCTCTGTCTAGGAGCTTTGTGCCTGATGCTCCTGGAGTCGCTGAACCTGTGGGTATTCTTAAGGAAGGAGTTATCTTGTCAGCTATTTCTCCTGATCTGCGGCGTGTTGCAGAAATTTCAGGCTGGTAGGCCTGACTCTTGTCCATCTGACAGATTGTTTGTGCCTGCTAAATTGACCAGCAGAGTCATTTCCGAGATTCATTCCTCAGTGTTGGCAGGGCACCCGGGAATTTTTGGCACCAGAGATCTGGTGGCCAGGTCCTTTTGGTGGCCTTCCTTGTCAAGGGATGTGCGGTCATTTGTGCAGTCCTGTGGAACTTGTGCTCGAGCTAAGCCTTGCTGTTCTCGTGCCAGCGGGTTGCTCTTGCCCTTGCCTGTCCCGAAGAGACCTTGGACACACATCTCTATGGATTTCATTTCTGATCTTCCGGTGTCTCAGGGCATGTCTGTCATCTGGGTGATATGTGATCGTTTCTCCAAGATGGTCCATTTGGTTCCTTTGCCTAAGCTGCCCTCCTCTTCTGATCTGGTTCCTGTGTTCTTCCAGAACGTGGTTCGTTTGCACGGCATTCCTGAGAATATTGTGTCGGACAGAGGATCCCAGTTTGTTTCCAGGTTCTGGCGATCCTTTTGTGGTAGGATGGGCATTGATTTGTCGTTTTCGTCCGCTTTTCATCCCCAGACTAACGGACAAACGGAGCGAACTAATCAGACTCTGGAGGCTTATTTGAGGTGTTTTGTCTCTTCTGATCAGGATGATTGGGTGACCTTCTTGCCGTTGGCTGAATTTGCCCTTAATAATCGGGCTAGTTCCGCCACCTTGGTTTCGCCATTTTTCTGCAACTCTGGTTTCCATCCTCGTTTTTCCTCGGGACATGTGGAGCCTTCTGACTGTCCTGGGGTGGATTCTGTGGTGGATAGGTTGCAGCGGGTCTGGAGTCATGTGGTGGACAACTTGAAGTTGTCACAGGAGAAGGCTTAGCGTTTTGCCAACCGCCGCCGCGGTGTGGGTCCCCGACTTCGCGTTGGGGATTTGGTATGGCTGTCTTCTCGATTTGTTCCTATGAAGGTCTCCTCTCCCAAATTTAAGCCTCGCTTCATTGGTCCTTACAAGATATTGGAAATCCTTAATCCTGTATCCTTTCGCCTGGATCTTCCGGTGTCGTTTGCCATTCACAACGTATTTCATAGGTCCTTGTTGCGGCGGTACGTTGTGCCTGTGGTCCCTTCTGCTGAGCCTCCTGCTCCGGTGTTGGTTGAGGGCGAGTTGGAGTACGTGGTGAAGATTAGGGTTGAGCGACCTTAGCTTTTTTAGGATCGAGGTGGGTTTTGTGAAACCCGACCTTCTCGGATGTCGGATCGTATGGAATCGGCCGATTCTACTGTAAAGTCGGGTTCCGGACCCGGAAAAACCCAATGTATGTCAATGAAATTCTCTCTCTCTCTCTCTCTCTCTCTCTCTCTCTCTCTCTCTCTCTCTCTCTCTCTCTCTCATGTTATTTTTTGACTCCGGAAATTAGTCCACAATTAATTGGCTCAAAAAAATGGCGGGGAAGGCGTCATTCGAAACGCGACTTTGGCGCCAAGTTCGCGTTCCACGTGGCCGACCCACACTGGGATCGGATCGGGTTTCATGAGACGCCGACTTTGCCAAAAGTCGGCGACTTATGAAAATGAACGACCCGTTTCGCTCAACCCTAGTGAAGATCTTAGATTCTCGTCTCTCCAGGCGGAGGCTTCAGTACCTGGTCAGGTGGAAGGGCTATGGTCAGGAGGATAATTCCTGGGTGGTCGCCTCTGATGTGCATGCGGCCGATTTGGTTCGTGCCTTTCACACCGCTCATCCTGATCGCCCTGGTGGTCTTGGTGAGGGTTCGGTGACCCCTCACTAAGGGGGGGGTACTGTTGTGAATTTACCTTTTTGGCTCCCTCTAGTGGTTACTAGCGATTTGACTCTGGGAATGTCTGCCATCCCTTGTATGCTCACCTGGGTCGTTAGGTCAGGGGTGTTGCTATATAAGCTCCCTGGACCTTCAGTTCAATGCCTGGCAACGTTGTAATCAGAGCTAATCTGTTGTGCTCTTGTCTACTGATCCTGGTTCCTGCTAGATTAAGCTAAGTCTGCTTTCTTGCTTTTTGCTATTTGTTTTTTTTTGCATTTTGTTATGACCCCAATGGCGAGGGTCTCAGAGGAACGTGGAAGTCTGCAGAATACAAAAATCCAGCTCATAGGGCAGTGGTAAC
This sequence comes from Ranitomeya variabilis, assembly GCF_051348905.1. Lineage (NCBI taxonomy): Eukaryota > Metazoa > Chordata > Amphibia > Anura > Dendrobatidae > Ranitomeya > Ranitomeya variabilis. Next base: position 325,249,552 of record NC_135233.1, on the reverse strand, counting down.
TGGATTGACCATATATCTACTCCTAACGCCAACACTAGAAGTAGCCGGGGATCATTCCTACGTTGATTCTAGATGACACGCGCCAGCCGGAGAATCTAGCTACCCCTAGTAGAGGAAAACAAAGACCTTTCTTGCCTCCAGAGAAGGGGACCCCAAAGCTGGATAGAAGCCCCCCACAAATAATGACGGTGAGGTAAGAGGAAATGACAAACACAGAAATGAACCAGGTTTAGCACAGAGAGGCCCGCTTACTGATAGCAGAATAAAGAAAGGTAACTTATATGGTCAACAAAAACCCTATCAAAATCCACACTGGAAATTCAAGAACCCCCGAACCGTCTAACGGTCCGGGGGAAGAACACCAGCCCCCTAGAGCTTCCAGCAAAGGTCAGGATATAGATTTGGAACAAGCTGGACAAAAATACAAAACCAAAACAAATAGCAAAAAGCAAAAGGCAGACTTAGCTGATATAACTGGAACCAGGATCAGTAGACAAGAGCACAGCAGACTAGCTCTGATAACTACGTTGCCAGGCATTGAACTGAAGGTCCAGGGAGCTTATATAGCAACACCCCTAACTAACGACCCAGGTGCGGATAAAAGGAATGACAGAAAAACCAGAGTCAAAAAACTAGTAACCACTAGAGGGAGCAAAAAGCAAATTCACAACAGTACCCCCCCCCCTTAGTGAGGGGTCACCGAACCCTCACCACGACCACCAGGGCGATCAGGATGAGCGGCATGAAAGGCACGAACTAAATCGGCCGCATGAACATCAGAGGCGACCACCCAGGAATTATCCTCCTGACCATAGCCCTTCCACTTGACCAGGTACTGAAGCCTCCGCCTGGAGAGTCGAGAATCCAAGATCTTCTCCACCACGTACTGCAACTCGCCCTCAACCAACACCGGAGCAGGAGGCTCAGCAGAAGGAACTACAGGCACAATGTACCGCCGCAACAAGGACCTATGAAATACATTGTGAATAGCAAACGACACAGGAAGATCCAGACGAAAAGATACAGGATTAAGGATTTCCAATATCTTGTAAGGCCCCTGCCCCAATCTCCGAAGCATCCACCTCAACCTGAAAGGGAAGTGAGACGTCAGGCTGGCACAAAACAGGCGCCGAAGTAAACCGGCGTTTCAACTCCTGGAAAGCCTCCACGGCAGCAGGAGCCCAGTTAGCTACATCGGAGCCCTTCTTGGTCATATCCGTCAAAGGTTTCACAATGCTAGAAAAATTAGCGATAAAACGACGGTAGAAGTTAGCGAAGCCCAAGAACTTCTGAAGACTCTTAACTGACGAGGGCTGAGTCCAATCAAGAATAGCTCGGACCTTGACTGGGTCCATCTCCACAGCAGAAGGGGAAAAAATGAACCCCAAAAAGGGAACCTTCTGTACACCAAAGAGACACTTTGAGCCCTTGACAAACAAAGAATTTTCACGCAAAATTTTAAAGACCAACCTGACCTGCTCCACATGCGAATCCCAATTATCAGAAAAAACCAAAATATCATCCAGATAAACAATCAAAAATTTATCCAGATACTTCCGGAAAATGTCATGCATAAAGGACTGAAAAACTGAAGGCGCATTGGAGAGCCCAAAAGGCATCACTAAGTACTCAAAATGACCTTCGGGCGTATTGAATGCGGTTTTCCATTCATCACCTTGCTTAATGCGCACAAGGTTGTACGCACCACGAAGGTCTATCTTGGTGAACCCCTTGGCACCCTTAATCCGGGCAAACAAGTCAGACAACAGCGGTAAAGGATACTGAAATTTGACAGTGATCTTATTCAAAAGCCGATAATCAATACAAGGTCTCAAAGATCCGTCCTTTTTTGCCACAAAAAAGAATCCCGCACCAAGAGGGGAAGAAGACGGACGAATATGTCCTTTCTCCAGAGACTCCTTGATATATGAACGCATAGCGGTATGTTCAGGTACCGACAGATTAAACAGTCTTCCCTTAGGAAATTTACTGCCCGGGATCAAATCTATAGCACAGTCACAGTCCCTATGAGGAGGCAGTGCACTGGACTCAGACTCACTGAAGACATCCTGATAATCAGACAAATACTCCGGAACTTCCGAAGGCGTAGAAGAAGCAATAGACACAGGCAGGGAATCCCCATGAATACCACGACAGCCCCAACTTGAGACTGACATAGCCTTCCAGTCCAGGACTGGATTATGGGTCTGCAACCATGGCAGCCCTAAAACAACCAAATCATGCATTTTATGTAAAACCAGGAAACGTATCACCTCGCGGTGTTCAGGAGTCATGCACATGGTAACCTGTGTCCAATACTGCGGTTTATTTGCTGCCAATGGTGTAGCATCAATACCCCTAAGAGGAATAGGATTTTCTAATGGTTCAAGAGTAAAACCACAGCGCTTAGCAAATGAGAGATCCATGAGACTCAGGGCAGCACCTGAATCTACAAACGCCATGACAGGATAAGATGACAGTGAGCAAATCAAAGTTACAGACAGAATAAATTTAGGTTGCAAATTACCAACGGTGACAGGACTAACAACCTTAGCTATACGTTTAGAGCATGCTGAGATAACATGTGTAGAATCACCACAGTAGTAGCACAAGCCATTCTGGCGTCTATGAATTTTCCGCTCATTTCTAGTCAGGATTCTATCACATTGCATTAAATCAGGTGTCTGTTCAGACAACACCATGAGGGAATTTGCGGTTTTGCGCTCCCGCAACCGCCGGTCAATTTGAATAGCCAGTGCCATAGTATCATTCAGACCTGTGGGAATGGGAAAACCCACCATAACATTCTTAATGGCTTCAGAAAGGCCATTTCTAAAATTAGCGGCCAGTGCACACTCGTTCCAATGTGTCAGCACGGACCATTTCCGAAATTTTTGGCAATACACTTCGGCCTCGTCCTGCCCCTGAGACATAGCCAGCAAGGCCTTTTCTGCCTGAATCTCAAGATTGGGTTCCTCATAAAGTAAACCGAGCGCCAGAAAAAACGCATCAAGATCAGCCAATGCCGGATCTCCTGGCGCCAGCGAAAAAGCCCAATCCTGAGGGTCGCCCCGTAGGAACGAAATAACAATTTTTATTTGCTGAGCAGAATCTCCAGATGAACAGGGTCTCAGGGACAAAAACAATTTACAATTATTCACGAAATTCCTAAACTTAAACCTGTCTCCGGAAAACAGTTCAGGAATCGGTATTTTAGGTTCTGACCTAGGATTTCTGATAACATAGTCTTGTATGCCCTGCACACGAGTAGCCAGCTGGTCCACACTTGTAATCAAGGTCTGGACATTCATGTCTGCAGCAAGCATAGCCACTCTGAGGTAAAGGGGAAGAAGAAAAAAAAAAAAAAAAAAAAAAACTCTGAATCTTCTTTCTTATAATCCCTCTTCTGCAATGCATTAAACATTTAATACTGGCCTGGCAAACTGTTATGACCCCAATGGCGAGGGTCTCAGAGGAACGTGGAAGTCTGCAGAATACAAAAATCCAGCTCATAGGGCAGTGGTAACTGGATTGACCATATATCTACTCCTAACGCCAACACTAGAAGTAGCCGGGGATCATTCCTACGTTGATTCTAGATGACACGCGCCAGCCGGAGAATCTAGCTACCCCTAGTAGAGGAAAACAAAGACCTTTCTTGCCTCCAGAGAAGGGGACCCCAAAGCTGGATAGAAGCCCCCCACAAATAATGACGGTGAGGTAAGAGGAAATGACAAACACAGAAATGAACCAGGTTTAGCACAGAGAGGCCCGCTTACTGATAGCAGAATAAAGAAAGGTAACTTATATGGTCAACAAAAACCCTATCAAAATCCACACTGGAAATTCAAGAACCCCCGAACCGTCTAACGGTCCGGGGGAAGAACACCAGCCCCCTAGAGCTTCCAGCAAAGGTCAGGATATAGATTTGGAACAAGCTGGACAAAAATACAAAACCAAAACAAATAGCAAAAAGCAAAAGGCAGACTTAGCTGATATAACTGGAACCAGGATCAGTAGACAAGAGCACAGCAGACTAGCTCTGATAACTACGTTGCCAGGCATTGAACTGAAGGTCCAGGGAGCTTATATAGCAACACCCCTAACTAACGACCCAGGTGCGGATAAAAGGAATGACAGAAAAACCAGAGTCAAAAAACTAGTAACCACTAGAGGGAGCAAAAAGCAAATTCACAACACATTTTTGTCCAGCTTGTACATAATCTGTATCCTTACCTTGCTGGAAGCTCTAGGGAGGCTGGAGTTCTCCCCCCGGGCCGTTAGACGGTTCGGGGGTTCTTGAATTTCCAGTGTGGATTTTTGATAGGGTTTTTGTTGACCATATAAGTTATCTTACTACATTCTGCTATTAGTAAGTGGGCCTCTCTTTGCTAAACCTAGTTCATCTCTGTGTTTGTCATTTCCTCTTACCTCACCGTTATTATTTGTGGGGGGCTTGTATCCAACTTTTGGGGTCTATTCTCTGGAGGCAAGAGAGGTCTTTGTTTTCCTCTTCTAGGGGTAGTTAGTCCTCCGGCTGGCGCGAGACATCTAGCGACCAACGTAGGCATGTTCCCCGGCTACTTCTAGTGTTGGCGTTAGGAGTAGATATATGGTCAACCCAGTTACCACTGCCCTATGAGCTGGATTTTTGTACTTTGCAGACTTACTTGTTCCTCTGAGACCCTCGCCATTGGGGTCATAACACTCATGCTTGATGCTGCAGACCTGCAGGAGACTCCGCCTCCGTACCACGTGACTGCGGTCACATGTCTCAGGTCCTGTTGCAGCGACTTTCTCTTTGCTCGGCTCTAGTGCTCAGGCACTTTGCCCGCTTCTGCCACCCAAACCCCTTTATTCCCTGGTGAGTCAGTCTTAGTACCCTGATTCAGACTTCTGCTATTCGTCTATAGCAGGGATCCTGACAAAATCGACAATTACCAGAAACAATTAGATGCAATTGTTGCTGTTTACTGAGTAGCCAATTTACTCGGATAAGGTGCTATCTGAGCACGCTCATTTGCTGATTGTCTTCAGCATGCTCGAAAGATATGTCCGAGTCTCCACGGCTGCATGTCTCGATGCTGTTAGACAATCGCAACACATACCGTTATAACCTAACAAACAGACAATCCCTGCATGTGTTGGGGATGTCTAACAGCCGAGAGACATGCAGCCGATGGGACTCGGACATATTATTCGAACATTTCGAAGACACTCGGTTAGCACACGAGCATGGCGGGTAACAACATATCCAAGCATGTTCAAACATCACTATTGCTGTTCAAGATACTGAAAGCAGAGGCTCATTGAATTTTGCCACTTATAGACACATCATTTTTAATCATTAAAAAAATTGATAAATTCTAATATTTTTGAATCATTTGTAGTTTCGTTTTCTTTATCTATCTTTAGGACTTGTGTGAAATTCTGATGCTGTTTTAGGTCATATAAATGCAGAAATATGGGTTAACAAACCTTAAATCATCACTGCATGGTATGAACTCCCCTGCGTTGTCCTGCTCTGTACAAGCTAGCTCTAGTATTAGATTTACAATATTCATAAATTTTAGATTGTGCTCAAAGCATTTCTTACTTTATGTTAGATATGGAGGGCAAATTCTTCCCGTCACAGTTTTCTTTGCTTTATTTATAGGCGCAGCAGATATTTAAAGGGGAATTCCATTTTCCAGTAAAAGACTTGGAAACATTTTAGTCAATGTAAACATCAGCACTAAGTTCCGTCCAGCTGTACATTTCTGATATGAAAACGTGAAAATAACCATCAAAGTGAGAGCTGATTTCACTTTGCATTGTTCTGCTAAGTGTCTTGCTTTATAGTAATTATTAGATAGATTTAGATTCTTCTTCTTTGGAACTTTTATTTTTTATTATTTTTTTAAATTTTGAACTGTGGGGGGGCAGAGGTATAGATAGTTTTTATTGTGACAAAAGGTTCAGTTTGCTGCCCTAGCCCAAAATCTAAAAAACTTGGCTAAAGTTAAAATAGCTTGTTGGTGCCTCACCTGGTACTTGGCACCCATGGCAAGACCCCCATTCTAGGACAATATTGGGGTATGTGCACATGTTAAGTATTTGCAGCAGTAATTTCAGTCTCTCTTTGCAGGAAAAAAGTTGTACAAAAGGAGGAGCAGAAACTGAGCTGACAATCTTCAAATCCTTCTCCAAATCTCAAAACTTCTCAAAAACGTTGCATTTCAGCTCTAAACTGCACATATATCTTTAAAGGGATTTTGAGGATTTTAATGTTGATGCCCTATTCTTCAAATAGGTCATTAATATCAGATAGGTGGGGGTCTGACTCTCAGCTGAGTGAAGAGGCTGTACTGCTCAGACAAGCACTATGTCAAATACTTGTATACTACTGTATATACAGTGTGTACACCTTGTAGTGGCTGTGTCTGCAGCTTTAGTGCAGCTCAGTCCTATTCGAGTTAATGGGTGCCAGGCATTTTCACCATCAGGGGTACAAAGCTGTGCTTGGTAAACAACCTGGAAATAAATGAGGAAAATAAGTGACATTATTTTCCCAATTCCGTGAAACTGTGATGACTCTGTGGCTTGACTAATTGAAGTGATCAACAACGTATGCCATTATAATTTATAGTATTTGCCTGGGTTCGATCAGTTTTTCAGTATTTTTTACTCTGAAGAGTGCAGTGCTGATTAATTTATTGTCATCTTTAAAACTACAAAATCCCTGGTGAAGGCTCACAACACACAAGAGTAAGGATGACCGGACGATCAGCCCAAGTAGAAACGGGAGATCTATAAAAACTGGTCAAGAAATTGGCCATAAGAACCAAACACATTTCAGGGCTTGTTTTTCAGAGATCCTTTACAAAATCAAAGATTAAATTTGATTTTTTTTTTTCTATGAGTACTTGCCATCAGTTTTCCCCAGACCCCGATGCCTTAGAGGGGCGGTTGGCCTATCCATCACATACACAGCGGCATTATCAATGCCACATGGTATATGGGGACTCGCTCAATGTTTTTGTATTCAAGCTTTAGGTTACACCTGTGAAGAAAGTTTCCCATATATATGGCAATGTATGTAATTGACACTTTGTATGTTTTTAAGGGTTTATTAATAAATACCTACATATCAATTACATGTTTGTGTGCTGCCAAGGTAAACAGCTGTACAGGAAGAGCTTATGAAATGCCACTTATAAGCTTTCCTTCCCGAGATTAACAAGTTGCTTTCCCTGTCAGTGCAGTATTAAGTCTCTTCATTCAATGTTGCAAATGTATTTTTAGTAGAAACTAAATTTGGACCCAAATTAGTCTATCAATCCACCAATTCGATTATGTGTCTTTGTTTCCTCTGCCGTGATCCTAAGATGTCGACATCAGACAATAGAGCCAAGAACTGTATGGTGCACAGCAAAACCACTTAGTACCACGCATATTGGTGCTATATTTCCATGGTTTATTAGCAAAATGTCAAGAATTTTAAAAAAATGTCCATGAATTCGGCTTTTCACTGTGCCAAGACCCCATCAGTTTTCTCCTCCATCTATACCTTTCTGTGAAGCCTAGCCTCTATGATGTCTCCCATATATAGCACATAAAGAGAGGAGATTCTGCTCCCCCATGTCTCTGTAGTACTCCCCCAAAAACTTCAGCAGCAGGGATAACATTATACAGCAGTACTGAGCAGTGTAGCTGTGATCACAAATAGGAAATACCCAAATTTGTGAGCCCATAGGTCAAATGTTGTAGATAGTCAAAAATTGCTACGCTTGTAGCTGATATTAGCATGGAGACATTCACATATACATGAAATGTTTCAGGGCACAACGCCCTCGAAAACCTTGAATCTGTCTGGTCTGATACCAGCTCACAGAGGCATCTCTAGAGAATTCTAGGCTGTCTTTGTACAACATTTTACATTTGACTGTTCATTTATGGACTTCCCTATTAAGGTAAAAAAAACTAGCCACAGTTGGCTTTATATTCTGAATGTGAATATATGCACAATGTGAATTTTTTAAAATTAAGTAAAGGTTTTTCATCAAATATGCAGCAGTGTAACTGTGACACCAGCACTGAAGTGAAAAAAAAAACACAAGAAAGCACGGTCTCTGTGCATCTGTCTCTTCCCCCATCCAGAAGCACAGTTACTTTTCATTTACCTCTTCTTAGACCATTATGGGCAGCCAGGATCTTGAGAAAGAGGAGACAAAGGTATTTTTCTCAAATAACATATATTGCAAAGAATGTTATATTTCCATGTACATTTGATTAAATATCTGTACAAATATGGACTGAGGGTCACTATGGGGGCTAAAATCTAATTTTGAAGAATTAAGTTATATTGCATGGGGGGATTGCAAAAGGACAATGAGCTTCTTTGTTGTGGGCTTAAATGTTTTATAATAGGGGATGACTTTTAAAAGACTTCCTGAGCCACTATAATAATAATAAGGTCGATTGTTCATCTCATTCCAATAGAGGGTACGATGTTCTGTTACAGTTATCAGTACGCGCATGAAGCCTTTCGGAAAACAGTTGACCTTCATTTATTTCTGAATGTGAGATAACCTTGATTACTAAAAGGACAGTTCTTGTATTTGTCACAGAGAGTAATGTCCATGTGGTGACAGAGAGACATTTCGGACACCAACACCATCACAGCAGAGATAAAACCGCTGGTGCTCTGCGTTTATAGATATTCATGCAATCAGTAGCTTCAATACGTTTGACACATGATCAAATGGATATATGATTTATAGAAACTTATGTGATCATCAAAATAGAGAAATATTCCTATATTCTTACTCTTACCTTAATCTTTCAAGGTTAAAGGTAAAGTGCCTCCGAGCTCTATGGTGAATAACAGCTTAAAAAAAATTATTATTCAGATTTTATTTTACCATTGAAACCAGATACATATTATTTTATCTCATTTTGTATATTTTTTGTTCTATTTTCTATAAACGGTTTTAAGGATGGTCTTCTTACTGTTAGCAGCTTTTTTAGATATGATTTACAGGAGCCACATGGGCTGTAAGAAAAAAAAATGTAGACATGTGTCACAAATCATTAAGGGATTGGTGGGGGCTTTGGGTCTGCTGATATTTAAATGTAGTTTTTTACCCTTGGTCCAGCTAGAGTTAATGTCAGTCTCTTGCTGGCAGTTTCTTTTAAGCTGGTCAACTGATGTTGGTTGGTAACCACTCCCACTTCCCTTTAAATAGTCAAATAACCCATCAGCTGATGGTCGGTTATAGAGTTTCTTCTATGCAGACCAGCAAGGTATGTGAAGCTCTCCTGTGACTGTGCTACAGCCACTGTTGGAGTCCTGTTTACCTGGTGCCACTTACTCTGCTGCTGTGGAGCTTAGCAGATTTTGAGCTGAGTTGTATCCTTTCTGTCAGTCCCTGTATTTCCCCCTGTATTATAACATCAGCAGTGGCGAGGCTAGCATCCTTGCTGGCCAGAGCACCAGCCAGGGTTAGCAGAGGTGATAGCAAGGGATGAGGCACGTGATGGTGGGGGGAAGGACCAGCATAGGGCGTTAAGGAGAGCTTAGGGAAAGGCTCAAGTTGGAGTCAGGTGGTATTTCATCTGTCGCTCCCTACCAATAGGGCCTTCCTCTTCCTTTATCCTCCCGTTGTACCTATATGTTGTTGCTGTCCATCGGTCATACCCATGTGCAGACAACATTTCAGTGACTTAGATGAGAGTGTTTTCTAGGCATTCTCAATCTTGTGCAAGGGGAATAGTGCAGAAGATGGAGGAGGTGAGCTGTAACCGTCAACAATGATATTTGTTATTTTTACCTTGAGAAAGGCACCGGTCTGGCAAGGAAATGTATTGGAACAATAAAGAACCATTTTGGAACACAAAAGGCTTCTCATTTACGGCAGCACAACCCGGTCAATGTGATACCGTCCTCCTCTACTACTGATACCATCAACTAGTAATGGTTGATCCTTTACTATGTCCATTTATATCTGTATTCCTAGCTGTTATTTTGGTACCGGATTACCACCAATCCATTTTACTGACAGATCTCTATGAAATATCAGAAGATGGCATAGAAGTGTTATCTGTCAATGCAATCCTGCCTGTGGTCATAATGAGATTACTGCGAGTAATCTCATTATTTAATCTAGAAGACGGAAATGGAGCGCACAATAGTGTGATGTCCTATGGAGGGAGAGTAGGAGAGTGCTGTTATTCGCTCACCTGATGGAGTTGTGACCGATACAATTCCTATATAGGCATGAAGAAAAACAGCTGCTGTTGCCCTGTGGACGGTGCATAAATTTACTCCAGCATCGCAGCCCACCTATGTGTTCATCCAACTGGATCCATAATCTTTTTATTAGAGATAGTAGAGCTGGTGTGAAAAGACTCACAGGGCCAGGGCAAGTGGCCATGTCGGTAATCTATGGCTACTGGATTCCCAACAGCCTATTTTATGAGAGTTCTCTATGAAGTAAGAAGAAAAGATATGACTATCAAAATATCTCAAAATGGTGCATAGAGGTCATTGCGCAGGAAGGGGAGAAGGAGCTGTGAGCACCTACACCTACTGTCAATGGTGTATTTGGATCTATAGGTGTCATTGTAATCCTGCCTGAGAAGATAATGAGATGACTACTGAAAAGTCAAGGTTCCTTGAAGGACTTGCTTGGTAAGAGGGACAGAATTTACTATTTTTACAACAATGGGCAAATGTGAGATGTACGTCTACTTTTAAGTGAAAATTTAGATTGTTGTCACAAGACATTTACTACACAATGGAGGACTGAGGGGAAATGATCCTCCTGTCATTGTAGGAACACAATGTTAGAATCCTGAGTACTATGTGATTAGATTAACTATATTCCTCTTCAAAAACCTCTTACTGGTTATCATGTTACCGCAGCATAAAAACAAAGTCCAGATGGTCCTAATGACAGGAGATAAATGGGTTTTAATATCTCTGAGGGCATAATCATAATAATGCAGTGTTTGTCCTCGTGGACGCAATGGACCATCAGAAGGCGCTGTGGGTGTCGAGTGATATTGGATGACGGCTGATAATTTAGCTTTCTATCAGTGAGAAGAAATCAACAAGAAAAACGCAGCGCTGCCGAGGGAGCTGCCGCACGTCCGGTACACAGCTCTAATTCTGAAGAAGAAGATAAGTCAGGTCCTGTGCAGTAAAGGAGTTGCCCACCTTTGAAACCATTTTTTTTTTATTTAAAGGGAACCTGTCAGATTGGATACCATTATTATCCTACAGATATAGGGTTAATATACAAGTTAATAACTTTAGAAATGCACCCAGCTGGAAGAAAAGGGCCCCTGTACTTATGGGGAAGTGCCAACATTTAGCCATTCATTTCGGCTACAGTCACCGCCCACTGCACTTCAGGTGGCATCTCTAGGAATGACCCAAGAACTTTGACTGACAGCTCTGCTGTGTATCAGTGTAGAACCTGTTGTCAGGTGGCGCTTTAACTGTGCCAACATAGTTACATAGTTACATAGTTATTAAGGTTGAAGGAAGACTGTAAGTCCATCTAGTTCAACCCATAGCCTAACCTAACATGCCCTAACATGTTGATCCAGGGGAAGGCAAAAAAACCCCATGTGGCAAAGAGTAACTCCACCATGTGGAAAAAAATTCCTTCCCGACTCCACATACGGCAATCAGACTAGTTCCCTGGATCAACGCCTTATCAAGGAATCTAGTGTATATACCCTGTAACATTATACTTTTCCAGAAAGGTATCCAGTCCCCTCTTAAATTTAATTAATGAATCACTCATTACAACATCATACAGCAGAGAGTTCCATAGTCTCACTGCTCTTACAGTAAAGAATCCGCGTCTGTTATTATGCTTAAACCTTCTTTCCTCCAGACGTAGAGGATGCTCCCTTGTCCCTGTCTCAGGTCTATGATTAAAAAGATCACCAGAAAGGTCTTTGTACTGTCCCCTCATATATTTATACATTAACATAAGATCACCCCTTAGTCTTCGTTTTTCCAAACTAAATAGCCCCAAGTGTAATAACCTATCTTGGTATTGCAGACCCCCCAGTCCTCTAATAACCTTGGTCGCTCTTCTCTGCACCCGCTCCAGTTCAGCTATGTCTTTCTTATACACCGGAGACCAGAACTGTGCACAGTATTCTAAGTGTGGTCGAACTAGTGACTTGTATAGAGGTAAAATTATGTTCTCCTCATGAGCATCTATGCCTCTTTTAATACATCCCATTATTTTATTTGCCTTTGAAGCAGCTGCCTGACACTGGCCACTGAATATGAGTTTGTCATCCACCCATACACCCAGGTCTTTTTCATTGACGGTTTTGCCCAGAGTTTTAGAATTAAGCACATAGTTATACATCTTATTACTTCTACCCAAGTGCATGACCTTACATTTATCCCCATTAAAGCTCATTTGCCATTTATCAGCCCAAGCTTCTAGTTTACATAAATCATCCTGTAATATAAAATTGTCCTCCCCTGTATTGATTACCCTGCAGAGTTTAGTGTCATCTGCAAATATTGAAATTCTACTCTGAATGCCCCCTACAAGGTCATTAATAAATATGTTAAAAAGAAGAGGGCCCAATACTGACCCCTGTGGTACCCCACTGCTAACCATGACCCAGTCCGAGTGTGCTCCATTAATAACCACCCTTTGTTTCCTATCCCTGAGCCAGCTCTCGACCCACTTACACATATTTTCCCCTATCCCCATTACTCTCATTTTATGTAACAACCTTTTGTGTGGCACCGTATCAAAAGCTTTGGAAAAGTCCATATATACTACGTCCACTGGGTTCCCTTGGTCCAGTCCGGAACTTACCTCTTCATAGAAGCTGATCAAATTAGTCTGACATGAACGGTCCCTAGTAAACCCGTGCTGATACTGGGTCATGATGTTATTCCTCTTCAGATACTCCAGCATAGCATCCCTTAGAATGCCCTCCAGGATTTTACCCACAGTAGAGGTTAAGCTTACTGGCCTATAATTACCGAGTTCAGTTTTTGCCCCTTTTTTGAATATTGACACCACATTTGCTATACGCCAGTCCTGTGGTACAGACCCTGTTATTATGGAGTCTTTAAAGATTAAAAATAATGGTCTATCAATGACTGTACTTAGTTCCTGCAGTACTCGGGGGTGTATCCCATCCGGGCCCGGAGATTTATCAATTTTAGTTATTTTTAGACGCCGCTGTACTTCCTGCTGGGTTAAGCAGGTGACATTTAATGGGGAATTTTTATCACTAGTCATTTTGTCTGCCATGGGAATTTCTTTTGTAAATACTGATGAAAAAAAGTCATTTAGCATATTGGCTTTTTCCTCATCCTCATCCACCATTTCACCCAGACTATTTTTAAGGGGGCCAACACTGTCATTTTTTAGTTTCTTACTATTTATATAGTTAAAGAATATTTTGGGATTATTTTTACTCTCTCTGGCAATGAGTCTCTCTGTCTCAATCTTTGCTGCCTTGATTTGCTTTTTACAGAATTTATTTAATTTTCTGTATTTATTTAATGCCTCCTCACTACCTACTTCCTTTAATTCTCTAAATGCTTTCTTTTTGTCCCTTATTGTGCCCCTTACAGCTCTATTTAGCCATATTGGTTTCCTCCTATTTCTAGTATGTTTATTCCCATACGGTATATACTGTGCACAGGTCCTATCCAGGATGCTAATAAATGTCTCCCATTTTCTTTGTGTATTTTTGTGTCTCAGGATATTGTCCCAGTTAATTGCACCAAGATCCTCTCTCATCCGTTGGAAATTTGCCCTCCTGAAGTTTAGTGTCCTTGTCACCCCCCTACTACCCATCTTATTAAAGGTTACATGAAAACTTATTATTTTGTGATCACTATTCCCCAAGTGACCCCCAACCCTTATATTTGATATGCGGTCTGGCCTGTTGGTTAATATTAGGTCTAGCAGTGCCCCTCTCCTTGTTGGGTCCTGAACCAGTTGTGAAAGGTAATTGTCTCTCATAGTTGTCAAAAACCGATTACCTTTGCTGGAACTGCAGGTTTCTGTTCCCCAATCTATTTCAGGGTAGTTGAAGTCCCCCATAATAATGACTTCTCCTTGAGTCGCAGCTTCATCTATTTGCTTTACGAGGATATTCTCCATTGCTTCCATTAGTTTTGGAGATTTATAACAAACCCCTATCAGTAATTTATTATTTTTTCCCCCTCCCCTTATCTCCACCCACAGGGACTCTACATTTTCATTAAATTCACCTATATTATCACGCAGGATGGGTTTTAAGGAAGATTTTACATATAGACACACCCCTCCCCCTCGCTTATCTGTACGGTCATTTCTGAACAGGCTATAGCCCTGCAAGTTAACAGCCCAGTCATGGCTCTCATCCAGCCACGTCTCAGATATCCCCACCATGTCATAATTATGCTCCAACAACATTAGTTCTAATTCATCCATTTTGTTGGCGAGGCTTCTGGCATTAGTATACATGCACTTGATGTTACTCTCTGTACCTCTATTCTTTCTTAAATTACTAACTGTTCTAACCCCACCCCCCATGCCACCGCCACCCCCAACTTCCTTATTTGTGCCCAGGTCTCTATCTGCACTATCTTCCCCTCCTATAAAATGAATACCCTCCCCCCCAATCCCTAGTTTAAACACTCCTCCAACCTTCTAACCATTTTCTCCCCCAGCACAGCTGCACCTTCCCCATTGAGGTGCAGCCCGTCCCTAGCGTAGAGCCTGTAGCCAACTGAGAAGTCGGCCCAGTTCTGCAGGAACCCAAACCCCTCCTTCCTACACCAATTCTTGAGCCACTTATTAACCTCCCTAATCTCCCGTTGCCTCTCTGGCGTGGCACGTGGTACAGGCAGTATTTCGGAAAATACCACGTTGGAGGTCCTTGCTTTCAGCTTGCAGCCTAATTCCCTGAAATCATCTTTAAGGACCTTCCACCTACCTCTAACTTTGTCATTTGTGCCAATGTGCACCATGACCGCTGGGTCCTCACCAGCCCCTCCCAGTAATCTGTCCACCCGATCAGCGATGTGTCGGACTCGAGCGCCAGGTAGGCAGCACACCGTCCGACGATCCCTGTCTTTGTGACAGATTGCCCTATCTGTTCCCCTAATAATTGAGTCCCCCACTACCAGCACCTGTCTGGCCTGCCCTGCTCTCCTATTTCCCCCCTTACTGGAGCAGTCACTCCTCCGGCTTTCAGAGGACATGCCTGGCTGCAGCAGTGCTACCCCTGTACTGGCACCCCCCTCATCTGCCAACTTAGCAAACTTATTGGGGTGTGCCAGATCAGGACTAGCCTCCCTGGCACTCTTCCCTCTACCCCGCCTTCTATCTGTCACCCAGCTAACTGCCACACTGTCCTGCAGCTCCATCCTACCATCCCCCTCCTCATCTATCCCATTGAGCGTCTGCTCTGTGAGCAGAAGACTCCTCTCCATATTGTCTATGGATCTCAGTGTTGCCAGCTGCACATTTAGATCCAGTATCTGGGTTTCCAAATGCACAATGTGCTCACATCTCGCACAGCAGTATGCACCCTCGACCGGCTGATCAAGGACTGCATACATGAGGCAAGATGTGCACTGGATGGCATTAACAATTGTGGAGCACATTTCCTAATGGGGATTGCAGCACACAGAAACGTTAATTAAAAATAAATACAAAGTATTAATTAAACCAAAAAAAAAAAAAAAAAAACAAAATAAACAGAAGCAATTCCTCCCTTGGAAACTCCCTGATTCCAAAGTCACTGAATCACAAGTCACACACTTACCGCCGTTCACACTTACGCTCAGGTCACACTCAGCTCGCTCACACTCGCTGTGCTGAAGATTTATAGATTTTTTTTTTTCTCTCTATCTCCCCTCAACAGCAATCCACCTTGCTGTTCAGATGCACTTCCAAAAAAGTGACTGAAAAAAATGGAATACTGTAGGAAGCACTGAGAATAAAATAGGAGCAAAAAGCTGTTTGCATTTGACTTAGTGACAGGTCCTCTAAGAACAAGAAAACTGACCCCAAATATGAAGAATCTCTTTAAATGGAAATTCAGTTTTTGCTGGAGTTAGTTGACAATGCCTATTTATTTGCCGAACTGGGGGATCTTCATGGCATCTACCCCTGTATACATGATAAAAAAAGATTGCAATACTCCCAGGGGTCCCAACCTTCTCACTTAGATATTTCCATCACTTAGGCTACTTTCACACTAGCGTCGGGAACAACCCGTCGCTGTGCGTCGGGCCGAGGTTCCCGACGCTAGCGTGGTCTCCGCCGCACAACGGGGGCAGCGGATGCATTTTTCCCACGCATCCGCTGCCCCATTGTGAGGTGCGGGGAAGTGCGGG
Source organism: Ranitomeya variabilis (assembly GCF_051348905.1). Taxonomy (NCBI): domain Eukaryota; kingdom Metazoa; phylum Chordata; class Amphibia; order Anura; family Dendrobatidae; genus Ranitomeya; species Ranitomeya variabilis. The sequence continues at coordinate 325,233,180 of NC_135233.1, read as the reverse complement.
GAGGTGGGGGCGGAGTTCCGGCCGCGCATGCGCGGTCGGAAAAAGCGGACCGTCGGGAGCAAAAAACGTTACATGTAACGTTTTTTTTTCCCGACGGTCCGCTAACACACGCCCAAGCATCGCAAAACGGACGCGACGTTTTGCAATGCGTCGCAAATGCGTCGCTAATGCGTCGCTAATGTTAGTCTATGATGAAAAAACGTATCCAGCAAGAACTTTTGCTGGATGTGGATTTTCGGCAAAACGACGCATTTGCGACGTATTGCAGTTAACGCTAGTGTGAAACTAGCCTTAGAGAGTGTGTGTTTGTAGACCACTGCTCCATACAAAGTCCCCCTCAATCCTCACTTGGTGGAGGTTTCAGTCATCAGACCATCATCAATCTAACATTTCTACCTGCTGTAATGTCCCTTTAACATCCATCTACAAGAAAGTCATTTTTGTACCGCAGCGATTTATACTACAGCATTGTTGTGATCCAGGGAAAACACATGAAGAAACCACGTTGATTTTTTAACTGTAAAACTGCAGGTAAATAAAGTGTCTAAAATAAAATTATTAGTGGTTTTTAATGGGAACCTCCATCACAAAATATAAAACGGGAATATCAGAGGAAAGAAAAGGTGGGTGTTCAGGAGGGGTCACCAACACTTCATCAGTAATGGCAGCTTGTCGCTAGAAATGGCCTGTACCAAACATTTTCTAGGGCTTCTAAAAATCTGCAGCACTATTTCAACTATTGGGCAGAAAGTATGTTATTTTGTAGAAGCAGGAGTAAACCCCTGACAAAGACTTTTAGATTGGTTATACCTATGATGAGTAGGGTGTTTCAGGCTTGAGATATTGATAACCTATCCTAAGAATAGGTCATTGATATAACACATTGATGGTGCCAAACAGCTGACAACCCCAACAATCAGCTGATTTTAGCTAAATCGACAGCTTGATGTAGACATTGAACGGAGATGAAACAGCACAAGTCCGTACACTGTGTAATGGCCATTCTCGGGTTCAAAATATAGTCCTTAGTAAGTTCCCCAGTTAGTCTACTTTCCCCTCTGACAGCATAAAGCACAGTTCATCTATTTCTCCCTCTAGAAACTGTGAATTTAGTCCCATGTAAGATTCTTAGTCTCCTTTGCTCTCTAGCAGCCATAAATTTAGACCTCAATAAAATTATTGGTCTCCTTCCCCTTCTGGCATCAATAAATATAATCTTCGTTAAGTTCCTATATATTTTCCTCTCCTGTCTGACAGCTGAAAATACTGTTCACAATAAGTTTCAAACCCATCTCTTTCCCCTCAGGCAACTGTTAAGGTACCTTCACACGAAACGACGCTGCAGCGATAGCGACAACGATGCCGATCGCTGCAGCGTCGCTGTTTGATCGCTGGAGAGCTGTCACACAGACCGCTCTCCAGCGACCAACGATGCCGAGGTCCCCGGGTAACCAGGGTAAACATCGGGTTGCTAAGCGCAGGGCCGCGCTTAGTAACCCGATGTTTACCCTGGTTACCAGCGTAAAATGTAAAAAAAACAAACAGTACATGCTCACCTGCGCGTCCCCCGGCGTCCGCTTCCTGCACTGACTGACTGACTGAGCGCCGGCAGTAGCAGGGCACAGCGGTGACGTCACCGCTGTGCTGTGCTTTCACTTTCACTTTGCGGCGCTCAGTCAGTGTGGGAAGCAGACGGCGGGGGATGCGAATGTAAGTATGTAGTGTTTGTTTTTTTTACATTTTACACTGGTAACCAGGGTAAACATCGGGTTACTAAGCGCGGCCCTGCGCTTAGTAACCCGATGTTTTCCCTGGTTACCAGTGTAAAATATCGCTGGTATCGTTGCTTTTGCTGTCAAACACAACGATACACGGCGATCGGACGACCAAATAAAGTTCTGAACTTTATTCAGCGACCAGCGACATCACAGCAGGATCCTGATCGCTGCTGCGTGTCAAACTAAACGATATCGCTAGCCAGGACGCTGCTACGTCACGGATCGCTAGCGATATCGTTACAAAGTCGTTTCGTGTGAAGGTACCTTTAGTATAGTCCCCAGTAAATGTACTTATCTTCTTCCCCCTCTGGCAGCCATAATAGTCCCAGTGAGATCACCAGTCTCCTTTACCCTCTGAAAGCCTTAACTAAAAACTCCACTCATTTTCCCTTAAAATGAACCTGTCAGCAGGATTTTTCTAAGTAAACTACAGGCATTGTCATGTTGCCACTGTTACACTGATTGAAATCTGGGGGTGAAGAAAGCCATCTTGTGGTTCTTTTGTAATCCGTATTAGAAGTTTTCAGTCAGTGAGATATCCATGCTTTGCGTCTCTGTAACAACATCAAATGAAAACTACTAACATGGATCACACAAGAACCACAAGACGGATATTTTTACCCCAGGTATGATTTTAATCAGTGTAACAATGGCAACATGACAATGCCTGTAGTTTATTAAGCAAAATCCTGCTGACATTTTCACTTCAATCTAGCAAAATAATAATTATATAATGTAGTCAGAGGCTCTGAAAAGAAAAAGTTCTTGCTTGCTCACAAGTCAATCATGTCACTCCTTGGAAACCCTATTTTCCGGCTCTGCTGTATACTCCCTGTGCTAATGCTCTGGTTCTTTCCTGACAAGCAGCGAAGAATCTGTCAATATAGGCTGCTGTACAGTGAACATGGGACAGTGTCTACCCGCACTCAGCTCAAGTGGACGTGCACGTTGATATTCTTTCTATACACTAGGTGGCACTGTACTATTTACATCAATGTAATTACCATTTAATTTATCATTTTTAAATGTTTTTACTATTAGGACCGTCCATTTAAATCTATCAAATATATTTCTTGCTTGTCAATATTATTTAAATTGTATATATGAACTGCAATGCTTGACTTACAAGTATCTGAAACATAATTTAATTAGTTATTTTTTCTGCCAATAATCTTTCCAATTAATAGTAAAATACTATCTCCACAGAATAGCCAGAAAATGTAATTCATAAATATTGTAAAATTACTTATTGATTGATCAGTATATAAAGGGTTAATAATATTGTATGAGGATTTCTTGTGTCTGCTGATGTCTTAAAATTATGGCCCAGCTTTTAATTTCGGCCATTAAATGTGACCCCCATAATCTGTACAATGTTAGTGCGTTTTACGATCACTTAACCCCTTGTCACGTATTGATTTTCCACTTAGAATTAACTTTAAATATTACAAATATGGGGACAACTGTGACACATGACTCATTAGGAACAAACTATAATGTACTCCCAATGCCATAAATCAGAATGATGAACATATTAAAAAAGTTAGGAACTCTAGAGGGCTTCACTGTATCTAGAAGAACAAGCCACTGTACGTGGTCTGGATTATTAAAGCCCTATCTGATTACAGTCATGGACAAGGCCAGGGGCGGACATAACATTGGTGCAACCTGGGCAACTGGCCCAAGGGGTAAGGGGGCCCATTTCCATCATCAAAATATGTGGAATTGTGCATTATGATAGTTACATAGGTCGAAAAAAGACCGAGGTCCATCAAGTTCAACCTTTCTCCACCAATTGAACATTTTGTCACTAAATTACATATAATTCCCAATATTATGTGTATCAAGGAAATCCTCTAGTCCTTTTTTAAAGGCTGTTATAGTGTCTGCCATTACTACCTCTTGTGGTCATCATTCCACAGGCTCACTGCTCTAACTGTAAAGACCCTTTCCTGTTTAGCTGCCGGAATTGCCTTTCTTCCATCCGTAATGAGGGCCTCCTGGTCCTGGTCCTCAGTACGGTCTTTGGAAGGAATAAGTCATGTACCAGTCCTTTGCACTGACCACATATATTTATACATGTAAATGAGATCTCTGAGGCGTCTTTTTTCTAAACTGAATAAACTTTTCCAACCTCTCCTCATATGAGAGACCTTCCATCCCTTGTAATAATCTAGTTGCCAGTCTTTGAACTGATTCTATTTTCTGAATGTCCTTTTTAAGTGTGGAGCTCAAAACTGGCTCCCATATTCTAGATGTGGCCTCGCCAGTGATTTATAAATGGGTAACAATAAGTTGGGATCTCGGGATTTTAGCTCTCTTTTTATACACCCTAAAATCTTGTTTGCTTTTAGGGCTGCTCCTTGACATTGAGTGCTGCTGCTCAGCTTACTTGTAACCAGAACACCCAAGTCATTCTCCTGCTTTGTAGTCCCGTGTATAGTCCCAGTTAATGTATATGCAGCAATAGGATTATCCTAGGTGCATTACTCTACATTTATCTACATTAAATCTCATGTGTTTTCTATGAGCTATTGAACTGGAAGAGGGCCTTATACTGCTCTTGCACAGGGGCCCTTTTCTGTCTGTGTCCCACACAAGGCCATATTATAACTGACTCTGTGCAAGCTCCAATCTTTCCAGGACTGTTACACAGCTCACATTGTAGTCTATGGGGCTTTACTCTACCGCTATCTGACTCCAACTTAATATTTGAAAAAGCCAACAGAAAGAGTACTCTGCCATATTACAAAAGTTTCCTAGTGGCTCTTCTACAATACCGTGCCATGCGTGCCTCTATGGGCCTCCTTATAGCATCTGTGCACATGGTCTGATGTCTGTATCACACCAACTATCCAGCTTCACTTAAGGAAACAGTAAACACAGAAAACTGAAAAATATCTTTGCAATTCCTCCCTTCAATGAAATGTCTTCAGGGTGTCTCAGGAACTCAGCCGCATCGCATCCTCTTCACGTTCCCGTGTGTGGTTGTAAGACAACTGTCTGCAGCAGAAGCCTGAGCTGTGTCCACAGTAGGACAAATGACTACTAAGCCCCAAACACTGAATAAAGGGGTCTTTAGTAGTGATGAGCGAGTATGTTCGTTACTCGGGTTTCTCCAAGCACGCTTGGGTGGTCTCCAAGTATTTCAGCGTGCTTGGAGATTTAGTTTATGTTGATGCAGCTGCATGATTTGTGGCTGCTAGACAGGCTGAATACATGTGGGGGTTGCTTAACAAACAGGCAATCCGAACATGTATTCAAGCTATCTAGCAGCCGCAAATCATGCAGATGAGTCGACATAAACTAGATCTCCGAGCACGCAGAAATACTAGGAGACCACCCGAGCATGCTCGTGAAATCTCGATTAACGAGCACTCTTGTCATCACTAGACTCTTTAGGGGACATGTATGGACCTAAATGTTCTGTTTAGCAGAGCCCTCACACAGGTGAGTTGTGTTAACTGTTTCTCTGCCAGAAGCACTGACTTTTTTAATGTTTTAGTAATGCTAAAAGTTAATGAAAGTTTGTTAGGCCTACACTACGAGCTTTCTAACAGCTGTTGGGGGAGGAATGTTCACGAGGGAGAGAAATGTTTTTGATTAATATTTTATTTAATAATGATACATGTATTTATAGATCACAAGACCCTTTAGTTGTGCGTTTGGTACAGAGAACAGTTAGGGTGCGTTCACAAAGCGTTCCGGAATGTGTTCAGTGGCCTCATCGGGCTTATGTCCAAATTTCTCCACAAAACAGTGATCGGACATATGCACCAATGGGTCATAGACTATAATGGTGCTGACAGAGTCAACATATGCTCTTCCATGTATCGTTCTCAGGTGTATGCCTACTGCAGGCGGACACTCATACATAGTCTACTACAATTGGGTGTCCGCCTCCAGTAGGTGTACACGCTCAAAGGTGATGCACTACAGAGAGCGCACATTTGCTCTGCTGGCACCATTATAGTCTATGGCTCCTTTGGCGCATACGTCCCATCCCGTTTTGCAGAGGGGGGAATGCAAGCCCGGACGGGACCCATGAATGTGTAACTAACTTAGATAATGCTGCATCCACCTTGCACTGTGTCAATTACAGTGTAATGAAATGTTTATAACATGTTTGATACATTGTTGCCCTTCTACGCAGTAGGGGGGGTCATAGAACCAGGACTTTCACCCATTGCTCCAACCAGGGGGCAGAAGTGCTCAGCTTAGGTTTGACACGCACATGATGGAGCCCATTGAACACTGTGCACATTCTCATGGATAATCTCTTGTGGTTTAGTGATCGGTGGGGTCTCAAAGCAAAATCTCTCAGTGATCAATAGTGCTTAAGTGGAGCATCAAAGTAGCAGAAATTTCAAAAATATTTTCTGTGCTATAGATTTCTACTTCACTAAAGTTGCCTTCCCCTGCTATATGGCATCCAGTCCTCCCTTGGTCTCTATTGTTCCAGTATATTCTTCATATTGTCTTGCATACTATATTCACATTTGTGTCTGATATCATGTATAATCTAATGCTTCCAGTTGTCTAACTAAGGAAAGGGCACCTTTAACAGGCCTCTGTGACATTTTTTGACCCATATGACAAATGTGTCCACCTTTAATTTTCAGTAAATTTTGTTAATGGCTACATATCTCAAGATAGGAATCCAATGGATTATCACTACATGCTAGTAAAACCCTTGACAGGCTGCAATTCACATAATAGCCACTGGGTGGTTATATATATATATATATATATATATATATATATATATATATATATATATATATATATGTACATATATATCAAAGAAGGGGGGCATTATACTGTGTGGAGAGTTGTGTAGGTGCTATTATACTGCTTGGAGGGCTAGTGGGGGTCATTATAATGTATGCAGGCTATTATACAGTGTGGAGGGTTGTGTGGGGGCTATCATATTATGTGGAGGGTTGTGAGGGTCACTATACTGTATGGAGGGTCATTATAATGTGTGAATGCTATCATGCAGTATGAAGGGTTGTACGGGGACCATCATACTGTGTAGAGAGCTGTGAGGGCAACTATACTGTATGGAGGGCCATTATAATGTGTGAAGGCTATCATGCAGTATGGAGGGTTGTACGAGGACCATCATACTATGTGGAGGGCTGTGAGGGCCACTATACTGTATGGAGGGTCATTATAATGTGTGAATGCTATCATGCAGTATGAAGGGTTGTACGGGGACCATCATACTGTGTAGAGAGCTATGAGGGCAACTATACTGTATGGAGGGCCATTATAATGTGTGAAGGCTATCATGCAGTATGGAGGGTTGTACGAGGACCATCATACTGTGTGGAGTGCTGTGAGGGCCACTATACTGTATGGAGGGTCATTATAATGTGTGAATTCTATCATGCAGTATGAAGGGTTGTACGGGGACCATCATACTGTGTAGAGAGCTGTGAGGGCAACTATACTGTATGGAGGGCCATTATAATGTGTGCAGGCTATCATACAGTACGGAAGGTTGTACAGGGACCATCATACTGTGTGGAGGGCTGTGAGGGCCACTATAATGTATGGAGAGTCATTATAATGTGAGAATGCTATCATACAGTATGGAGGGTTGTACGAGGACCATCATACTGTGTGGAGGGCTGTGAGGGCCACTATACTGTATGGAGGGCCATTAAAATGTATGAAGGCTATCATGCAGTATGGAGGGTTGTACGAGGACCATCATACTGTGTGGAGTGCTGTGAGGGCCACTATACTGTATGGAGGGCCATTGTAATGTATGAAGGCTATCATGAAGTATGGAGGGTTGTACGATGACCATCACACTGTGTGGAGGGCTGTGAGGGCCACTATACTATATGGAGGGCCATTATAATGTGTGCAGGCTATCATACAGTACGGAAGGTTGTACATGGACCATCATAATGTGTGGAGGGCTGTGAGGGCCACTATACTGTATGGAGGGTCATTATATTGTGTGAATGCTATCATACAGTATGGAAGGTTGTAAGAGGACCATCATACTGTGTAGAGGGCTGTGAGGGCCACTATACTGCATGGAGGGCCATTATAATGTGTGAACACTATCATGCAGTATGGAGGGTTGTACGAGGACCATCATACTGTGTGGAGTGCTGTGAGGGCCACTATACTGTATGGAGGGCCATTATAATGTATGAAGGCTATCATGCAGTATGGAGGGTTGTATGAGGACCATCATACTGTGTGGAGGGCTGAGAGGGCCACTATACTGTATGGAGGGCCATTATAATGTGTGCAGGCTATCATGCACTACAAAAGCTTGTACAGGGACCAACATACTGTGTGGAGGGCTGTGAGGGCCACTATACTGTATGGAGGGTCATTATAATGTGTGAATGCTATCATACAGTATGGAGGGTTGTGCGAGGACCATCATACTGTGTAGAGGGCTGTGAGGGCCACTATACTGTATGGCGGGCCATTATAATGTGTGAAGGCTATCATGCAGTATGGAGCGTTGTACAAGGACCATCATACTGTGTGGAGTCCTGTGAGGGCCACTATACTGTATGGAGGGCCATTATAATGTATGTAGGCTATCATGCAGTATGGAGGTTTGTAAGAGGACCATCATACTGTGTGGAAGGCTGTGAGGGAAACTATACTATATGGAGGGTCATTATAATGTGTGGAGGCTATCATACAGTATGGAAGGTTGTACGGGGACCATCATACTGTGTGGAGGGCTGTGAGGGCCACTATACTATATGGAGGGTTGTGTGGGAACCATCATATTATGTGGAGGGCTGTGTCAGGGCCATCATACTGAGCTAGGGTCACTGTGGGAGTATTATACTTTATGGTGATGGTACTGTAGGGTGCTTGTGGAGGATACTGTGGAGGAATTCACTTTGACTGTGTCTTGCTGTGTTTTGAGGGCATATTTTTGGGCATCATACTTTATGGGGGCCATGTAAGGGGTATAAGTGCATGGGAACACTAAGGGGCTTCAATAGGGGCAAAATTACCGTACTTTGTAAGGGATGCAAAGTTGTGAATTATTTTCTTCTGTGACCTGCTATTATTACTTTTTTTGAGCATGGGGGGCACAATTAGAGCATCTGCTATGAGGCTCCATTAATTCTGTGTAGCCCCTGCAGACTCCCAGACACAGTTAGGCAACATGATCTACCAACATCAAGAAAAAAAATCAGCAAAAAGTGAAATAAACAGATTCTGTAAAGTCATGTAATACTTGTAGTTTGTACATGCATTTGCTACAGGCGTTTCCACATGGAACGTCATCTATATACAGCTGTATCGGGTATAAACAGTCTACGGAATAGTAAGAAATGAATCCAAACCTTTATAGTGCCTGAAAAGAAACAAACAAGAACAGTCTCCTTTAAGATGCACAGTTCTTTGGCATGCAATCGGTTCATGTCCAGCGTGCATGGCATACACATTCCTCTGGCTGGCTTTGGAGCTAATGCTAATCTTGCAATTATTGCAGCCGATGCAGAAGCCTTATGGGGAGGGGAGGATCATTTCTTTACAGGTGCCATACTTCCAAAAAGTTGCATTACTTCAGAAGAAAACATGAGGGATAATGCCGTTTAAAAGAGCAAGCAAATTTAGCAGCCAAAAAGGGCAGTGTGATGATGCGGACTGCATGGATAATCTATCTGGGGAAAGCCAAGTCATATTGTACCTTGTCATTATTCTCTCGGTATAATGCGTAGACATGCTTAATATCATACAGTGTCCCTGACTGTAGAAGACACTAACAGGCAAGCAGGGGGATATGATATGAAGCGCATTATGTTCCCCGCGTCATTCCTGACACAGGCCGGGGGAGGGGATGTACAGCACGGGACACGGACAGTAGAAAGAAAAAGGGGGGAAGAGGGTAAACGAACATAACATGGATCCAGGGTGCACAAACCTTCCGGCTCTGTGTTTTCTTTGAGGTGCACTTGCTTCAGAGGGCAGCAGAAGATTTCGTGACATTTAGCACGAAAGGGGGACTCTTTTTTCTTTAAATCCGCGGACTGGATGGAATCTTGCCGTAACATAATGTACTCCTGTGTGCCAGGGGGAGCGTCATCCAGAACTGTGGTCACCACATAACAAAATGAACTGGAGTTAGAGCCGAATAGGAGAAGCTCATACTTTCTAAGATATTATGTGATTAGCTATTTCCCCTGAAAACAACAACCCTTCAAGTTTTAACCAAAAAAAAGAAAAAAAGATTTTTTTTTTTTCAATATCAGATGTGTGAAAAGCAAGAGGGGCGATCAGTTGCGGAACTACAGGTGCATCTCACAAAATTAGATCATCAAAAAGTTAATTTATTTCAGTTCTTCAATACAAAAAGTGAAACTCATATTACATAGAGTCATTACAGAGTGATCTATTTCAAGTGTTTATTTCTGGTAATGTTGATGATTATGGCTTACAGCCAATGAAAACCCAAACGTCATTATCTCAGTAAATTAGAATACTTTATAACACCAGCTTGAAAAATGATTTTAAAATCTGAAATGTTGGCCGACTGAAATGTATGTTCAGTAAATGCACTCAATACTTGGTCGGGGCTCCTTTTGCATCAATTACTGCATTAATGCGGCATGGAGGCGAACAGCCTGTGGCACTGCTGAGGTGTTATGGAAGCCCAGGTTACTTTGATAGCCGCCTTCAGCTCGTCTGCATTGTTGGGTCTGATGTCTCATCTTCCTCTTGACAATATCCCATAGATTCTCTATGGGATTAAGATCAGGCGAGTTTGCTGCCAATCAATGACAGTGATACTGTTGTTTTTAAACCAGATATTGGTACTTTTGGCAGTGTGGACAGGTGCCAAGTCCTGCTGGAGAATGAAATTTCCATCTCCAAAAAGCTTGTCGGCAGAGGGAAGCATGAAGTGTTCTAAAATTTCCTGGTAGACGGCAGCCCTGACTTTGGTCTTGATAAAACACAGTGGATCTACACCAGCAGATGCCATGGCTCCCCAAACCATCACTGATTGTGGAAACCTCACACTAGACCTCAAGCAGCTTGGATTGTGGCCTCTCCACTCTTCCTCCAGACTCTGGGACCTTGATTTCCAAGGTCTAGTGTGAGGTTTCCACAATCAGTGATGGTTTGGAGAGCCATGTCATCTGCTGGTGTAGGTCCACTGTGTTTTAGCAAGACCAAGACCAACGTCTTGATAAAACACAGATCTCTTTTGAAGATGGAAATTTCATTCTCCAGCAGGACTTGGCACCTGTCCACACTGCCAAAAGTACCAATACCTGGATTAAAAACAACAGTATCACTGTGCTTGATTGGCCAGAAAACTTGCCTGCCCTTAACCCATTCTCTATGGGGTATTGTCAAGTAGAAGATTAGACTCCAGACCCAACAATGCAGATGAGCTGAAGGCTGCTATCAAAGCAACCTGGGCTTCCATAACACCTCAGCAGTGCCACAGGCTGATCGCCTCCATGCCATGCCGCATTGACACAGTAACTGATGTCAAAGGAGCCCTGACCAAGTGCATTAACTGAACATACATTTCAGTAGGCCAACATTTCGGATTTTAAAATCATTTTTCAAGCTGGTGTTATAAAGTGTTCTAATTAACTGAGATAATGACTTTTGGGTTTTCATTGGCTGTAAGCCATAATCTTCAACATTAACAGAAATAAACACTTGAAATAGATCACTCTGGTTGTAATGACTTTATATAATATATGAGTTTTACTTTTTGTATTGAAGAACTAAAATAAATTAACTTTTTGATGACATTCTAATTTTGTGAGATGCACCTGTATATACTGGAACCGGTACCTCTGCTCCCTAGCAATCTAGATGCTGGCGGTTCAAGAAGTAGTTCCACTCCTGAGCGCATTTTCTAGTTTTTGTATTTGGTGTACTATATTTATTCTGTAGGTATTATCATCACACAATTGAAGCAGCCATTTTGCAGAGTGACCTGGTGCATCTTGGTTGTTCATCAGTATATCGCTGCAATTAACAGATTTATAACTTGCATTGTGTATGGGAGCCCACGGTAGGAGCGCCGCATATGAAAAGGGTTGTCCGGACTAAGGCTACAAGTCTGCAGTCAGTCTGTGACTGCAGACTTGTGAATCCTCGCATTTTACGCACTGCGCACTGTGAGGATTCTCCGACTAAGAGAGCCGGTACTTTTGGCCACAATCAAACTAGACTTGTTCTGCCTCACTCAATACACCTCCATTCAGCAAGTCTAGTCGGCATGTGACTACATGTATGCAAATCACATACTTTTGGTCATGCTCTCCAGGCACCGGCACCGGAGAATCATCACAACTTGCAGTGCTCATGATGTAAGGATTTTACAAGTGTGACATATTGATTGACTGCAGACTTGTAGCCTAAGGCCGAACAACCCCTATAAAGGCTTAGGCCTCTTTCAGTGTTTCATGCGTGATCCACGTGTTCCATCCATGGTTTTCACAGATAGAAGACGTGCCCTTAGTGGTTGTGGGTTGTTTGCTTGTACAAGGGTCCCCCCAAAATTAAGACAGAGATATGTCCATTTCTTCTATTTAATGGGTACAAGACGCTTGAATTGTTTTCCATTGCACAGTACTGTGTATGAGAAACATAGATGCCACACTGATGGGTAAAATGGACACACAGGCTAAAGAAATAAATGAAAATCGTATCCAACCACTGATGAAAAACAGTTAATTTTTTCTTGCATCCCCAATAAAAATGGAGGTCTGAATGAAACCTAGGATCTTGTTCACACAGCCAATACATGGGGACAGCGTCTCCATGGAGGCAAAGGAGGTCCATGGGATTCCACGTTATGGGGCTGTATGTTCTCCATGTGTTGTCACAGACTTTGTACAGAGCCACATTACAGATAGAAGAATAGCTCTGTATTAATATATATATTTTTATACATTTTATACTCCCATTCTGAGATGACATTTCAAAGTAAATACACCAGCCTCACCAGGTCTGGTATACCTATTTAATAATGGACAAAGTTTTTATTATGAAAGCTGATGATAGATCCTCTTTAAGAATGTAATATGACCAGTTCATTTCAAAATCAAAGGGGATCTGTCACCATGTTTTCGTCACCCCATCTGAGAGCAGCATGATGTAGGGGCAGAGACCCTGATTCCAAATCACTGTTTTATCTGCTGCAGATCTACCTTTTTTTTGTGTGTAAAACCCTGCATATCCCCACCCACACCACTGATTGGCAGCTTTCTGCCTATGCACAGGATACATAGAAAGCAACCAATCACTGTTGGGGTCAAGGTTATACAGTGGTCATGAATATGGAAGACTTCCTCGAAGCAGGTAAACTGGTGATCTAGTGATAATTTCCTGCTGATAAAATTATACAAAGCTGCCCAGTAAGTGACACATCACTAGAATCAGGTTCTCTGTCCAAACAATATGCTGCTTTTTTGATTGAGTGGCAGACAGCTGGTGACAAATCCCCTTTAATGGTGAATCCACAAAAATGGCTGCCTTCACTGTGTAGGTGATGAGTTTAAATACACCATATGGAAATATATATATATATATATATATATATATATATATATATATATACAGTATATATCTATATAAATTTCCGCACAGTGTTTATATAGTTTTTCTTTTCAAGAAGATATTTTTCAGCTTAGAAAAATAAACTGTGATTTATCATAGTCTGACTCTGAGATCAAGTGTCATAAAAAATAATTTTCTTTGTAAGTGGAATAACAAAAATTAAAAAAAAGAAATAATAATTTAGACCCATCGATAATGCATCTGGAGAAAAAGACCACATAAATAACTTTAAGAAAAAATATAATAAGCATGCACTTAAAACAGAAACAGTGATATCAAAGAAATATCAACGTAATATAAATGGTGTGATCAACATTAATAAAAGAAATTAGCCAACTTTCACAGAAGCATGCAAAATGGCAACAGTGATCAACCCAACAGTTCGATGTGCGCAACTTCACTCTTAGGCTATGGTCACATTTTATGCTGTGTATTTAATTTAAAAAAATGCAAGTGACCTCGTGCAAAAATGGTGCAACATCAAAAACTCACCAAAAGCTCATCGTGGGAACGTAGCCTACTGCAAATATTTTAAAGTACGGTAAAATGTGTTTTCTTCTAATCCACTGATAACTCCAGTTATTATCTTTATTAGCCACAGTGCTGCGCTCCTGCATTTATCACACAGGTGCCAGGTCATTGCCTCCTGCAGAATCACCTCCCTCATCCACTGCTGCTGTGCTAATTCCAGTGATCTTGATACAGGTTGCAGCCTGGCTTTATTTATGGGACGGTCGGAGTAACTCAGAGTGATAGCAGAAATACTCACATTATTATCTTTCCTACCCACAGTCCACTCCTGCATTTATCACACAGGTGCCAGGTCACTGCCTCCTGCAGAATCACCACACTCATCCACTGCTGCTGTGCTAATTCCAGTGATCGTGATACAGGTTGCAGCCTGGCTTTATTTATGGGACGGTCGGAGTAACTCAGAGTGATAGCAGAAATACTCACATTATTATCTTTCCTACCCACAGTCTGCTCCTGCATTTATCACACAGGTGCCAGGTCACTGCCTCCTGCAGAATCACCTCCCTCATCCACTGCTGCTGTGCTAATTCCAGTGATCTTGATACAGGTTGCATCCTGGTTTTATTTGTGGGAAGGTCGGAGTAACTCACAGTGATAGCAGAAATACTCACATTATTATCTTTACTAGCCACAGTGCTGCGCTCCTGCATTTATCACACAGGTGCCAGGTCACTGCCTCCTGCAGAATCACCTTCTTCATCAACTGCTTCTGCGCTAATCCCAGTGATCTTGATACAGGTTGCATCCTGGCTTCATTTATAAGACGGTCGGAGTAACTCAGAGTGATAGCAGAAACACTCACATTATTATCTTTCCTACCTACAGTCCGCTCCTGCATTTATCACACAGGTGCCAAGTCACTGCTTCCTACAGAATCACCTTCCTCATCCACTGCTGCTGTGCTAATTCCAGTGATCTTGATACAGGTTGCATCCTGGCTTTATTTGTGGGAAGGTCGGAGTAACTCAGGGTGATAGCAGAAACACTCACAATATTATCTTTCCTACCCACAGTCCGCTTCTGCATTTATCACACAAGTGCCAGGTCACTGCTTCCTGCAGAATCACCTCCTTCATCCACTGCTGCTGCGCTAATTCCAGTGATCTTGATACAGGTTGCATCCTGTCTTTATTTATGGGAAGGTCGGAGTAACTCAGAGTGATAGCAGAAACACTTATATCATATCCCTGCTGCAGTATATGGCTCCTCATTGGATCATAAAGGCAAATCTAGTATTCCTCTGCAAAACGCATATCAGCAGATCTCATATTCCCTGCCTTGTATTATAAGAATCGCACACATGGAGTAAGGACGTATGCACGTTGCATAATGCCGAGAATTCATGTTTGCAGTCACCTGCTGTATTATAGAGCTGGGGATAATGCTGTAATACAGAGCAGACAGCAGGCTAATGCGCAGCAGAGCTGTGGAGGTGCTATTGTGTCTGGCACAGGGAATAAATTAATGGTACAACCACACAGCATACGGCGATCATGAACACGAGACTGTTTTGTCTGCAGACTGCGATACGTCCTCACCATCATGAAACTCATTTAGAACCTATCTTCACATTTTTTAAGCATAATGAATGACAGGTTTATCTAGGTCTTAAAAAGAATTTGTCAGGACATTTTTACACATGAAATTAGTGGTATGACCGGATAGGTGCTTGTCCCCCAATAAAAATGACACCTTTTAGATAGAGATCTGATATTCTAGTCATGAGAAATCTAGCATAGAAGTTATATGCAAATCAGGCTGTAAGTGCACTGGGGACGTGTCCAGGTGTACAAATACACCCCAGTGCACTTACAGTCTGATTTGAATATGGCTTCTGTGCTGGATTTTTCAAGACGGGTACATCGGATCTCTACAAAAGAGGTATCATCTTTTTTAGAGGATAAGTGCCTTTACAGCCATATCATTACTTCTATATATAAAAAGATGTCACATGTTCCCATTGATTAAGACTTAAAGGTATTTTCGCACTTAGTTTTTTTTTCCTGTCAAATACCATGAGTTTTCTAGTGTAAACCGTTTTAGGAAATCCTCTGGAATAGTTTGTGTTCTGTTATTGGCAGCCTTTTGTTTGGACAGTGCTTAGAGGAGTATTCCCATATCCAAGATCCTATCCCGACATGTAATAGGTGTAATCTTAATAATATTAGCAAATACCTCCAATTAGAAATGTAGTAGTTTTTCTTATTCGCTTTGTCTCTTTTCTCATGTGCAGGCATTGCAGGACCATAGGTAACCATGGTTACAAGCACTGATATAGTGACTTCTAGTTGCTATTGGTTGTAACCATAGATACCTAAGGTCCTGCCCATGAGGAAAGAGACATAGCTTATCAGAAGAACTGTACAACATTACTAATTGGAGGTATTTGCTAATACTATTATTATTATTTTATTATTACACGTATAATTACCCTGTATGTAACCCCTTTCTCATGTACAGCACCATGGAATTAATGGTGCTATATAAATAAATAATAATAATAATAATATTGGGATATAATCTTAGATATGGGAATACCCCTTTTATTTAAGAGTTTTCCACATGACGCTGCTTCAAAGAAATAACATCCACTTTCTTTTCTCAAACCAAGTGGTTTTGAAAGCTTGAAACATTTAAAAGGCACACGAAAGCATGAAAATATTAACACAGAAATGAGTATGAAGATCCTTTTGAGCATTTTGTGAGCGCATTTTACTGCATTTGTAGGAGCCGAGCTGCACAAAATATGCCGGAAAAATGTGTGAACATTCCCCTAAAAGTCTCATTCTTTCAAAACACTACATACAGTGACTGAAGTAGATAACACAGAGCAACGGGGGCATAGAAAGCTGGAAAGGGTGGAAATCATACATGCATCGTTGCAAGGGAGATTTCATCAAAACTGTGACAAAAAAATAGTTGAGTTGTTTCTTCTGGCATCCAATTAGGTTGCAGCTTCAATTTTGCAATGGGCATCTGAAATTGAGAGGCAGAATCTGATTGGTTGCTTCTGGAAATGTCTCCTGCACTGTTCATTGTGTAAGTAGCCTTAATGCACCACTTCAGCGGGTTTTTATTTCAGTGCTGGAGTGGGACATTAATGTGGGGTCTCTGACCCTAGTATTATATTTTACAACAGCTGTTTTCTGCTATTTCCTGCACCACTCAGGTTCCACGCTGCCATCTGGCGACCACAACTTGTGACTGACTGGAAGTCAGAGGTAACGGTCACAAGCCCTCAGTATAAGTCTATGAGAGCCACGTTCTGACTCTCATAGATTTACATTGAGTTATGACTTCTGGATCACCCAACAAACACCAGAGTGGTCCAGCAGGTCACAACCTGCAGAAGACAACCAGAGCGGTACCTTGAACACTTGAAGATGGCGACTGATGTGAAATTATGGATAGGGAACATGATAGGGTGATACAACTCCGGTGATAAAATTAAATAAAATGCTGGAGTTCCGCTTTGAAGCGTAATATCTTATCATAAATTCGCTTTCCTTTTGCCCGAAACAACAGCACCAATGGGGATTTATCCTCCTTATCCAGATGGTTGAGGCAAACCATTACTGTTTACTATGAGCACGCAGGCCGCCAGGCTATAAAAGTCCACTCCGCTAGGGCGATGTCCACATCATGATGGAAAAGAAGTTCCATACCTATTGAGCCGACTTGCAGGACAGCCTCTTGGCATTCGGCCTTGACCTTCTTGAAGCATTATAGGCTAGACATTAAAAAGTTGGGAGAGTCCGCCTTTGTCACAGCCGTCCTACTGTCCGAGGTTCAAAGTACCCACCCAAATGAGGGGTAATTGCTGTATCCCCATTGGTGCAGCTGCTGTAGGCTGACAAGGAAAGATGTATCCCATGATTTTCACAAAAAGCGATAATGGTGGTCCCATCACTTGTTGGAAACCTTATCTATACTATCATCCTGATTATTTTACTGTTTTTTTTTTCTCATTTGCCCTGATACAAAACAGCATCTAGCACGACATCAGTAAGTTAAGGTCACATATGACACAGCGTTACAACCTCAGACTGGCAGCTTTTGAGATCCAATATATTTCAGGAAGGATCAAACAGAGTAAGTGGCCCTCAGCTACACGTTCCTCCTAATTCTCCGTTCTGACATTTAATGCAGAGGCTGCCAGCGATATCCGTTCTGCAGATGTGTCCTCTTACAAATCATAGTTGACGTGAAGCATGAGTGAAATGAATTTGTCACATTGCAAGTTTTACTTTGGAGAGTTTTGTAGTTTTAAAGTTTTTTTTAATGTTTTATAGTATTCATTTCATAGTCAAAATCTGAGAAAAAGTCCTTCTCGATTCCACATACGGCGATCAGATTAAATCCCTGGATCTACTTTTCATCTGCTCTAGAGTTGGTGACCATCGATTCCCAGGGCGCGATCCATCACCGATGTCAGTAATCTGTGACTGCTTTACGGGAGCACGGAGAACCACCTCTTACTGTAGACCTTCTTTTGACTGAAGCTGGCTAATCAAGAGCCTCGAATGCTGTTAAGATAAAGGTAGTTTTAGGGGCTTCCGTCCAGCAGCTTCAAATTACTGACGTAACCAATGAACAGTGTCCTGGCAATCAATTTACATCAACTTCATCTACTACCCATAAACCACAATATTATATAGTTCAAGAAAGTCATTCCGCTGCTTCTTGAAAATCAATGAGTCAACCATTACAGCATAGTGCGGAGGAGAGATCCACAGCCTCACTGCTCTTAGAACAAAGAATCCCTGCCTGTCACAATGATGAAACCTTATTATATATTTACCAACTGTCCCAGATTTGCCAGGACTGTCCTGATTTTTTATATACAGTCTTGGCAAATTTGTGGATGTCCCAAACCAAATGGGTGGAGTTTACTTAAACCCTACTTCTAAACTGGACGCCATATTAGGGTTGGAGGTTGGACCGATGCAGTATTATTATCTAAAAATTGCCAACATTATTGGCCATAAGCGGATACGGTGGCCTTTTTCAGGGCAGTTATCTCTGTCTTAAGGCTCAACAGACATCTGTGGATCTCAGTCTGATCATGGTCCAAAATGTTCTTGTACCAGAACTGCACCTGAATTGAACCAGAACCTGAACCCCATTGAAAAGATGGAAAATATTCTCTCTGTCTCTGCCGGAACTCTGAACATTGCAATGGACTTCCGGGAGATGTCCGCTTTCGGCGTTTACCACCGAACACTAACTGTCCGGTACAAAACCCAAACTAATCTAGCTAAAAGTGACTTACAGCATCCAAAGAAACATCACCTCTTTATGATCAGTGGGAGTCCAAAATCTGGGAGCACCTCCGATCCTGAGAATTAGGAGGTCACTTTGCGGATGGTGTTGTCCTAGCCCACCTCATTATATTAGCCGGCACAACGGCATATGAGCCATCTGGCTGTGCAGCAATAGTTTATATCTAATGACTATATATACTTTATGGATTATAAATTAGTGGTATATAATAGTGATTCCAACTCTTTATAAGATGGGAATACCACTGCCCGATACAACATCTTACTCATTTGTGAAAGTGTCACCTTGCCGGCGGTGGGATGGTTTTTATGACATTTTTGATCAAAATCAGTATTAGTAAGAACACTGTGTTATTTAAATGCACTTTTGCTTTTTACTTATTTAGTTACAGCAGGGTTTATGTTCATTTTGCTTCTTGTAGGTTTTGTGCACTTTATGGTCAATTTTTTTTTTTTTGTTTAAATATTATGCTAAAACAACAAGAAATGATAGTAATAAATCATATATTATTATTAAGACTTGAATAATATTACCATTAAAAGTAAATCATTGTTTTAAAGCGATTTTTTCCCAATTTTGCACATTTATTCATTGCTTTCCTATTTGTTAGACATAGAGGGCGCTAACACATCATGATTTACTTTTCATGTGAAATCCTCCAATACAGGGAAATAACGTCATGCATTAGAACAGGCAAGTGTCACAGGTTTTTCATGATGTTCCATTAAAATGCAAAGAAAGGAGTGAAAATATTAAAGTAAATAACGATGTACTTAGAAATTGTGAGGACCATAGTCACGTATGTCACCATGTATAGGCTTGCTCTATAAATGTCTCATGTGACACTATTATGGGGAGGAAAAATTGGAAGAACATTCTGTTACACTCCAGGTAATCAGCTATACGAGTGAGCGGAACATAGTGACATTTAATGTAAGATGCCCAGAGACATAGTAGAGGCTCCTATGTCAAAGATTTTGTGGAATGGGCAGCACGGTGTCTCAGTGGTTAGCATTGTTACTGGGGTCCTGGGTTCAAATCCCACCAAGGACAACATCTGCAAGGAGTTAGTATGTTCTCCTCGTGTTTGCTGGGTTTCCTCCAGGTTCTCCAGTTTCCTTCCATACTCCAAAAACATACTGATAGGGAATCTAGATTGTGAGCCCCAATGGGGACAGTGATGATGTCTGTAAAGTGCTGTTGAATTACTGATGCTATATAATGGAAATAAATAAATGAGTAACCCCCCTCCCCAACATTAGTTTAATGAGTAAGGAGCAGGATCTACTGTGCATTGGTGTTTGCTAGTATGAAGAACAAGGTCCTACAGACTTTGGGTGATCACTGCTGCATTTAAACAGGGGACAAGAGACCCTTGTTCTGGTGAGGGTCTTAGTTGTTCTACCGTCTCCCCCCAATTAAGCAGTTCTCATCTATCTACTGCATAGGTGATAATCCATTATTACCGATATACTCATTTAAGTCTCCAGATACATCAGAACCACAAACAATTAAAGAGGTTCTTCGGCCTTAGGCTACAGCTCCATGTGACTGCAGACTTGTGAATACTCACATTGCATGTACTGCACGCTGTGAGGATTGGCCGGCAGCGGCGAGCGTGTGACCGCAAGTATGTGATTTGCAGGCATGCAGTCAAGTGCCGACTAGACATGCATGGCCTCGTTCAGTACAAGTGTATTGAGCGAGGCCAGACACGTCTAGTCAGAATGTGGCTGGCAGTATGTAAATCGTATAGTTGCAGTCACATGACCACTTGCTCCTGGCACTGGAGAATCCTCTCAGCGTGTAGTACATAGAGTGACTGCAGACTTGTAGCCTCAATCTGAACAACCCCTTAAATACAACCAGCGTTCGATTTAATTCACTTTACGATTTTGTTTCATTACCCTTCTGTATATCATAACTAGGGATGAGCGAATTTGATCAGGTCAAGGCTTATCTGGTAAGCACTATAGCTTGCCCAGTAAGCCCTGAGCCGATCAATTTCACTCATGTCTAATCATGGCCCACGAGTCTTTTAGACTGCCGACCATATACTTGTTCCAAACTGCATTTCCAAAGTGATGATCCCCACGTTTGTCAGCCTTGTTATTATTATATAGTTATTATTACAAATAAAATAAGCCTAAAAAATAATCGTTCTGGTCCCCGATCCGGAGAAGTGTAATATTGTCTCATGAAGAGTCCACTATTCATCTCCCAGCAGTAAGTCATACAAAGTCCGACACGTTCCTCCAATATAAATGACCTACAGATTGTAATCATTCATAGGAAAATTAAGTATTGACTGATCCCACTGAAGTCAAAGAACGTCGGAGCTCGGTGTCAAAAGATGCCGAACGTTCTGCGTAAAATCAGTTTCCATCCTGTCTGCTTTCCGCTCTTATTGATGGGAAATGTTAATATCTCTCTGTGTCTTTCCCATCCTTCTGTACTAGTTATAGCACTTTCTTATGCCTCTGATCGCCAAAATCCTACATTCAACTGCATCACTTTATTTCATAACGTTTGCTTCCTATTGTCCATTTTGACATCCCACTAAATCTGCTCCACCGGCCTCAGGGAAAAGAGTCGTCCTGCACAGGCGGTATAATAAAAACCTACACAAAGATTCCAATGTGACACTCATTTTTCATGATGGAATACCATAGGTAACCTGTGTCCGTTCATCACATTGATGCGACCGGTTACTTTCACACCAGGCAAAAAGAAAAAGAAAATTCACAAAAACACACTGAAAAATATAATAAAATTATAGAGCACAGATAACTCTAGGTTAGATATGAATTAGTTCTGTATTGTTTTATTACATTTCGGATGTCTTTATTGTTTGACACGTGATGTAGATGACAATAAATAATAAGATTGACATTTATCATCAGACGCAAGGACATTTATTTTTCCTACATCCCAGTGCACTTTTCACCCTGTGCAACTTAATTTACTCTATTTAATTTTCTTTTGTGCCTGATGGGGGGTTGAGGACATTAATGATATCATTACTTATACTGAAGAACAAGGCCTCCTGCTATTTTTGCCCTTAATGTCATTATTGCTTAAAAGACGTAAAAAATCAGTCTGTAAAATGAAATCTGTAATAGCACATATCGTTTCTCTGGCTATGAAATAGTCATGTATTATTTTTGCATAACTATACAAAATATACAATTTTTATTATTGTTACTATTATTTGTTTTTTTTAATTTTATTATTATTATTTTGATGCTATAAAATATGAAGATCAGTTATTTTTACATCACCTCATTATATAGGACATTTAACACTACAGATAAAAGGAAAAAAAAGTGTTTAAATCAGTATGTATAACTTAGCTGAGTCTAATAGGAATATTCTAGGAACTTTCTAAGGGTGAGCCATCATTGGGGCGCCACTGGCATTTATCCAATAGGCTGTAAACCTCTGCTATCAGGCAGGGATTTATTCTTTGGGCTCTAGGGTGAAGTGAACGGACAGTGTTTTATAAAACCTGTCTGTCAATATTATGTTTGTCACAAAGCCAGGTCCTTACATAAGTTCATATAGGCCACTGTTCATTATATACCTTATTTATTATTTATTATGCTTTGCTTATACAGCGCCATCATATTCCTTAGCGCTTTACATTCCTCATCACTGTCCCCATTGGGGCTCACAATCTACATTCCCTATCAGTATGTCTTTGGAATGTGGGAGGAAACCAGAGAACCTGGAGGAAACCCACACAGACATGATGAGAACATACAAACACCTTGCAGATGTTGTCCTCGGTAGGATTTGAACCCAGGACCCAAGCGCTGCAAGATTGAAACTAGTGCAGAGATACCTGTTATTGTTATAAAGTTTGATTTGGTTAACAGGGTTGTTCAGCCTTATGCTATGATTTGCATTTATGCAGTCGTCTGCCAACTAGACGTGCACAGCATTGAAAGAGGCTGGACATGTCTAGTTGGAATGTGTCCGGAAATATGCAAATCATTTACAAGAGAGTCCTCACAGCACACAGTGCACACGATGTGAGGTTTCACAAGCCTGCAGTCAAATAAAGCTCTGCCGTCTAACTATTTATCCCATTGACTATTATAGATGAGTTAGGAATGCCATGGCTATGTTGCTATTTTGAACTTTTCTGTAAAGGCAGATACTCAGAATAAACACCGGCGCTAAAATGAAACTGTGACCCCCCCCAAAGCTGCAGGCACCTATGCAGGTGGTGTGTGTACACCTGCTATTACTGAATAAAGGCTAATAACAACAAACTTAGATGCCGCGCTACCAGGGGATGCTACTACTTCGTAGAGCAACAAAAAACAATGCAATAAACAAATCCTAAGTTGAGTTACCTTGTGGCCGTCACTGATGTGTCCCCGTAAAGGCAATGGGCTACTATGATAACCGTGTTCTCCGTGCTGATGAAAGCAGCGTTCCTCAGACCATACAGACAAGGGAGCGTCCTCCCGGTCTGTAGAAACCCCTGCGCGCACGCTGCTGATAATGCCGGCAAACGTTCCCGGCCGATAACGCCGCCGTGCAGTAGCGTGGTGTGCGGGGGGCGTGGCTATAGCGGTGACGTCACCTGTCCAGTAGACGGACATACACAAAGGGCCAATCCCGACGCGTTTCGAGGGTACCATCCCTCTTTCTCAAGGTGTGGCCACTCTGCTCACCTTCCCTGCTATATAGCCACGTTCTCAAGTTCTATGTATGGCAATGGAACGCCCCTTGATATCCAACATCGCCCACAATATCACACAGTGCATCCCACGCCTATGGACCTTGATATTACTACACAACTAGTTATTAGAACTCTTTCCCAAATGCTGCTACTGGTGATAGACTTCCCTCTCAATATTCACCTCAGATATCCACCCCAAGGAATTTAATAAAATCCTTAATATTTTATTTATGAACAATATAACAAATTAAAAATATATGCAAAAAATTTTTATTAAATACTATAAAAATGTATTAAAAAAATCCCTAAAAATTCTCAAACTATATTAAAAAACTGTATATTATCCGTTAACCACCCTATTAATACACAGTATATTCTCTATATTCCCTAGATAATCTTTAAAAACTAAGAATAAACTCCACCCCATAAAATGTATATTGAATGACATAATCTTACAAAAGGAAAATTGCCTAAATTTTTTTCTTAATACCAAATTTAAAACCATATCTGTTCAAATAGTGTTTAAAATGTTATTCATATTCTATGATCTACAAGGCATACAACTCAATTTCGTGATTCAGTCCCTTTGGGGCAAGGCTGTCCAATGTGAATATCCATTCGGACTCAACCTTTGACATAATTTTCAAATAGTCGCCCCCTCTTGGATGTTCCTTAACCCTTTGGATCCCACAGAAGGATGTATGGTCACATGACCGGTTGTGTTTGTCAGCATAATGACGTGACAAAGGGTGTCCCAAAAAACCTTTTTTGATATTGTCAAGGTGTTCTTTTATTCTCTCTTTGAGTCTCCTTTTAGTGCGACCAACGTAAAGTTTGTCACAAGGGCATCTCACTGTATATATGACTCCTCTGGAATGGCAGAAAATACTATCTCGAATAGTGAATGATACTGTCCTATCCGCATTCCAAAACAGAGTTTGGACTGATCGTTTACTTTTAGTGCGTATGCAGCACGAGCAGCTCCCACAACTAGAAAATCCACCATTTTTAGAAAGTTGATGCCTAGATGTAGACACATTGCCCATTCCCATTTTAATGGTCGGGGCTATGATGTTACCAATGTTCTGAACCCTTCTATAAATAAATCTTGGGTGGTCGGGCAGTAATTCTCCTACACTCTTGTCCTCTTTTAGGATTGACCAGTTTTTCTCAATGATATTAGTAAATCCCCTCCTATTTGCATGATATTGCATGATAAAAGGCAAATCAATGATCTCTTGTGTTATATTCGAAATTTTACACTCAGGTTCTTTACTTTGAAATGTGGCAATGTGTCTACATCTAGGCATCAACTTTCTAAAAATGGTGGATTTTCTAGTTGTGGGAGCTGCTCGTGCTGCATACGCACTAAAAGTAAACGATCAGTCCAAACTCTGTTTTGGAATGCGGATAGGACAGTATCATTCACTATTCGAGATAGTATTTTCTGCCATTCCAGAGGAGTCATATATACAGTGAGATGCCCTTGTGACAAACTTTACGTTGGTCGCACTAAAAGGAGACTCAAAGAGAGAATAAAAGAACACCTTGACAATATCAAAAAAGGTTTTTTGGGACACCCTTTGTCACGTCATTATGCTGACAAACACAACCGGTCATGTGACCATACATCCTTCTGTGGGATCCAAAGGGTTAAGGAACATCCAAGAGGGGGCGACTATTTGAAAATTATGTCAAAGGTTGAGTCCGAATGGATATTCACATTGGACAGCCTTGCCCCAAAGGGACTGAATCACGAAATTGAGTTGTATGCCTTGTAGATCATAGAATATGAATAACATTTTAAACACTATTTGAACAGATATGGTTTTAAATTTGGTATTAAGAAAAAATTTTAGGCAATTTTCCTTTTGTAAGATTATATCATTCAATATACATTTTATGGGGTGGAGTTTATTCTTAGTTTTTAAAGATTATCTAGGGAATATAGAGAATATACTGTGTATTAATAGGGTGGTTAACGGATAATATACAGTTTTTTAATATAGTTTGAGAATTTTTAGGGATTTTTGTAATACATTTTTATAGTATTTAATAAAAGTTTTTTGCATATATTTTTAATTTGTTATATTGTTCATAAATAAAATATTAAGGATTTTATTAAATTCCTTGGGGTGGATATCTGAGGTGAATATTGAGAGGGAAGTCTATCACCAGTAGCAGCATTTGGGAAAGAGTTCTAATAACTAGTTGTGTAGTAATATCAAGGTCCATAGGCGTGGGATGCACTGTGTGATATTGTGGGCGATGTTGGATATCAAGGGGCGTTCCATTGCCATACATAGAACTTGAGAACGTGGCTATATAGCAGGGAAGGTGAACAGAGTGGCCACACCTTGAGAAAGAGGGATGGTACCCTCGAAACGCGTCGGGATTGGCCCTTTGTGTATGTCCGTCTACTGGACAGGTGACGTCACCGCTATAGCCACGCCCCCCGCACACCACGCTACTGCACGGCGGCGTTATCGGCCGGGAACGTTTGCCGGCATTATCAGCAGCGTGCGCGCAGGGGTTTCTACAGACCGGGAGGACGCTCCCTTGTCTGTATGGTCTGAGGAACGCTGCTTTCATCAGCACGGAGAACACGGTTATCATAGTAGCCCATTGCCTTTACGGGGACACATCAGTGACGGCCACAAGGTAACTCAACTTAGGATTTGTTTATTGCATTGTTTTTTGTTGCTCTACGAAGTAGTAGCATCCCCTGGTAGCGCGGCATCTAAGTTTGTTGTTATTAGCCTCTTTTCTGTAAAGGCGTTGAGCTCTATATCAGTATATAAAACTGTGGAAGGCTGGTTTTTTTTTAATTATGCATTAATAAAGTTGAGATTTTTATGCTAGCAATGTTAGTTGTTTCTTACGAATCCCAATAATTAAAGCCTGATCGTTACTTTTTCTGATCCTTCTCTCCCCTCCACATCATCTGAGCCCCCTATATATTTAGCTGAAAGTGCATAGAGACTTTTAGGCTTGAGCTTTACATTATTACCAGCAAACTGCTATCAAATGGTGACCTCACAGTTTCTCTTTGACAACAAATTAGGTTTTATAGCAACGGATGCACAGTGGATTACAACTTTTTTTCATGTTAGAAAAAGATTGAATTCATATTAATCTTGATAATGAGAGAAGCAAAGCTACAAAAATAATCAGTCACATTAACTGTTCACTAGAGAAAAATAAACACTTTAATATGCTTTATTGTCATCTGATGTTCTATTGCTTTCTATGTGCACAGATGAACCTTTCAATGCATAAAAAAACAAGAGTTGCAATAAAACTTGCATAAAGCGAAGTAATGCCAAAAACATGACAAATCACGGGTGGAACTATCATTGGTATAACTTGTGCGGACGCACAGAGGCCCAATGGGTAATGGGGCCACTGTCAACTTAAAAGCAGTTTCCTCCTAACTGATAGATTGCACAAAAGGGCACAAGCTAATAAACTTCATATCTCACAATTATTGGTGGATTGTTCTAGAGAAAAAAATAGGTGGTGCATGATGAGCTGTGGGATAACAACAGCCTATATATATATATATATATATATATATATATATTTACACAGGAAGTCACTGCTGTCTGTAACACATTCTGTATAGTACAAATACACAATGGCACGTCTGAGTCCGGGATATTTTATGTCTGTTGTGGTGCAGTGAACAATGTTACAGCCAGGGGGCGCTGTGTGTGCACTTCAAGATGCACTTGGAGGCATAGTTGTGGTGAAACAGTGACTGGCAGCGTTGTGAATGGCCGATATGTATCGCAGAGGTGGGTGGCCCTGTGATGGAAGCCTGGGTATGTTTTGCTCAAGCAGATCTAATGCTGAGGGTTTTGTTTACATTGGGAAGGCTTCCAAGGTGATTGGAGAGATGGGTGGGTCCAGTCACCTACAAACCCACCCAAAGAGGCGTGTCTGAACACCTAAGATGGTTTTGTGTTTAAGGACCTGTGGTGATGTCACGCTCACATGACTGGCCATGTGACAGGTACCGGGGTGTGGTTACACCTATGTAAAGGAGGTGTGTGTGTAGCACATGGTGTGAGTGTTTTGGTAGTCTGCAAGTGTGGACAGACTTCCATGTGTCCTGGCTGGACACTGCTGAGTGGCCTGTGTGCTGTAGGTCCTGGACGGTCAGTGTTGGAGGCTCCTGGGAGTGGAGTCGTCCTGGAAGCACCTAGAGACCGTAGACATGGACGGTCAGTGTTGGAGGCTCCTGGGAGGGGAGTCGTCCTGGAAGTACCTAGAGACCGTAGACCTGGTCGGACTGTGTTGAGGACCTGGGATTGACGTGAAGTCAGCATGAGGAGTGGAACTCCTGAAAGGTAACCCAGGACAAGGGGATTGTAATATATGGCAGAGAAGTTTATCTGCTGCATGAACAGACTGGTGGTCGTGATAAGTTCATGGACATAATGAAATAGACTGTATGTCATGTGGTTTATGAAGTTTAATAAACCAGATTTGACCAGATTTGTGTGAGGTACCGTGCCTGAGTGCTTGAATCCTATGCCAAGCGAGTGTCCCCCAACACACTCAGGTAGCGTATCACCACATTTGGTGGAGAATGCGGGCAATGGTCCAAGAAGCACATGTTGCAGTGCTGGCTGATCTGAGCCAGAGGAGTAAACGGTCTGACAACCGTGTGTAACAGACAAGAGTTTGTGCTATGCTGACCGGGGTCAGTGAGAGATTGTGAACTTTTTTTCTCAAGTCAGCTTGCTGTGGCTCGGTGAGGTCACGAAGTTTGCTGTGGCTCGGCGGGGTCACGAAGGTGACAAGCGTCTTGCTGTGGATTGGCGGGTCCACGAACTCAGCTGTACAGGACATTGTGAAGTGCAGTTGCAGCAAAGAGAGAGAGAAAAAAAAAAGACATTGCTGGTCTAGAGCATGCAGACTCTTAAAGGGCCAGTGCAAGGCCAGAGTCACAGTGGTTTACTGTGCGAACTGGGGCCTGAAAGTACTGTGGGGAGTCCACGGGGTGTACCCCAGGGAAGGGGTGGTGTCCCTAATAGGGTGGTGTCTGGAAAAAGGGGGCGGTAACCCAACCAGGGATGGTTGCCCAAAAGGGGGCAGAGTCCCAAAAAGGGGGCAGCATCCAAAAAGGGAGTTGGTGTCCAAAAGGGGGTGGAGTCCCTTAAGGGGGTGGTGACCCTTAAGGGGTTGGTGACCCTAAAGGGAGCAGAGGCCCAAAAGGGGGCGAAGCCTCCTGAAACTAAAGAGGTGGCACAAACGGACTGTTGCCAGACACAATGGTACTATGTGTGTCCAATTTCCCATGTGAACTACCCTCCTGGTAAGAAGCTGCGTGGGTGTGTTTTAGAGTTGAACGCAGATGTAGAGGATGTTTTTGGTCTGGTTGATTCAGTGAGCCCAGTGACCCTGGTAAGGGCTGTAGAAGATAAATTTGTAATGTCTGAAAGGAAGATTGAGGTCACATGCATCCATGGGGACACTAAGGTTTATCCAGTGGCCTTGGTGCAACTCGAGACGGTCAGGAGCCATACAAGTCTGGAGGCCGCCATAGTTCCTAACCTACCTTGTCCGGTGATAGTAGGCATGGACTGTAAGTTATTCTCAGACTTGTGGGAGGAGGGCATTCCTCTGCAGCACGAGGATGGAAGTCTCATTACTGTTGCAGGGGCATACATTAAGACAGGAATGCATCCCAAAATTGACGGGTCAGACATCGAGGTGACCAGTGTGAAGGGTTCGTCTGCCCAACTTACCTACATGATGTCACCTGTCGTATACCCCACAACGACAGACAGTGGTGTGTTAAATAGCACCTGTGTAGCTGACACCCGATTAGAAAGCAACTTGAGCGTTCACCATGTTGTGGGGCGTGACACAGACTCTGGGGGTGACTGTGACGTTTCATTACCAGTAGCAACCACTAGAGCTGAGTATGAGGTTGTGCGGACAGAAACACTGACACAGGGGAACGACAGTGCTCCCCAAGGTAAAGTCAGGTTGGCAGGGGCAGCCATAACAGAAATTATGACCTGTGTAAGGGGCGACTGTGGGTTCCAGGATGACCGATTGGGTGGTGGTGACTCCCATTCAGATGAGGACGCCAGCGGAAAAGAGTGCAGTACGGCTGACTCAAGTGCAAGTGGCAAGTCTTCCTCCCATTGCCGGAGAAGTAAAAGAGGCAAAGGGGCTGAACAAATTGCACCCGGTGAGAAGGTTGATAAAGAGGAGGTCCAGGATCTCGCTAATGAGTAGTCTCATGAGAAGC
The DNA here is from genome assembly GCF_051348905.1 of Ranitomeya variabilis. Taxonomy (NCBI): domain Eukaryota; kingdom Metazoa; phylum Chordata; class Amphibia; order Anura; family Dendrobatidae; genus Ranitomeya; species Ranitomeya variabilis. Next base: position 325,203,038 of record NC_135233.1, on the reverse strand, counting down.
AAAAGGTAACAGATTTACAGGCCGAGTTAAAGCATCTGAGACAAGCAGCTGAGCACAGGGTGGATAACCTGGAGAAGGAAGTCTCTGAGCTCCGAGGTCACCTGTCAACGTGGCAAAGTGTGAATAAAGCCTTAAGGGAAGATGTGGAAGTGCTCAGAGAAGCATTAAGTGGTCTTCTGCAAGAGAAGGAGATGCTGGTCACAGACTCACAGCGGCGGTACCAGAATGGTAATGAGGTAAAGATGCCAGTGCCCATCCTGGCCAGGGATCTGGAAGAGTGTAAAGCGGAGGAAGAATTGGCGCTAAAAACAGAACAAGACAGTCATCCGGTTGTGGCAGATGTCTTAATGGAAAGGTCCATGGCAAAACGGGAGCCGTCCGTCCCTGAAGAGAGTGAGACCCCGCTCTTCAAGTGTGTGATTGATGTACCCGAAGAAGTGCAAGAAGCCTGTACCGGTGAAGGTGTGCATGAGGCCTTTAGAAATGCAGTGGAAGCATGTAGTGTGAACTGGGCCCCGGAGACAAAACAGTTGGTGATATTGTCCACTAAGGAAATCACAGTAAAGCGGGTAGCTATCCTGAAGGATATGCACCTACAATGTCTTCGCACGAAACAAATGATCCTGTTGAGGAACAAGGAAGCAGCTCGACGTTTGGAGCATGCCAGGAAAATGCAGAGTCGGCTGGGCTTTGTGGAAGACGTCATTCGAGTACCCAGAAATCTGGTGGGGAAAGTCATTGGTAGATTTGGAAAAGTGATGCAGGACCTGGTGAATAGATCTGGTGTGGCAAGAGTGAGGATTCCAGATGTTGGCGAAGTCCAGGTAACTGGTGAAGATGAGATGGTTCCATTTGTTGCAATTGGCTCAGTAGATAGCCTTAGGAACATTCGAGTGCTTCTTGAATACCGGGTGACGTATCTAAAGGAGATAAAGCAGCTAAGACTGGAACGTCTGAAGATTAATAAACAGCTGAAGAATATAAGATGGCGACCACTTCCAACCCAGGGTATGGAGGTATGAAAAGATACCCTAAAGAATAGAGGAGTCCAAAGAAGTGACTCCTCTGTTACCTCAGGGCTGAGTGACCGAGGTAGGAGACCCGATAGCAGATGTAGTAGCGAAGGGTCAGACGCAGACCAGACAGTGAGCGCGACTACAAGTGAGACTTATGATCGTGTCAAACGGGGAAGTCGACTATGGAAAGAAAGCTCACGTGAAAGGGTACATGTGGAAAGTGGGTTGACCAAAAAGGGTCTGGTGACACAGACGGATGGTAACTCAAGGGTTGAAGCCCAAGGCTGACAAACTGACCGCTGGGGGCAGGGAAGGCCTATCAAAGGTGACGTGGGTTCCCGGTTTCGGAACCCCGGGTTTATGTCATGTGTCCACCCCAATAGGGTTGAACAAAGGGGGGAGGTATGTGGTGCAGTGACCAATGTTACAACCAGGGGGCGCTGTGTGTGCCCTTCAAGATGCACTTGGAAGCATAGTTGTGGTGAAATAGTGACTGGCAGCGTTGTGAATGGCCGATATGTATCGCAGAGGTGGGTGGCCCTGTGATGGAAGCCTGGGTATGTTTTGCTCAAGCAGATCTACTGCTGAGGGTTTTGTTTACATTGGGAAGGCTTCCAAGGTGATTGGAGAGATGGGTGGGTCCAGTCACCTACAAACCCACCCAAAGAGGCGTGTCTGAACACCTAAGATGGTTTTGTGTTTAAGGACCTGTGGTGATGTCATGCTCACATGACTGGCCATGTGACAGGTATCGGGGTGTGGTTACACCTATGTAAAGGAGGTGTGTGTGTAGCACATGGTGTGAGTGTTTTGGTAGTCTGCAAGTGTGGACAGACTTCCATGTGTCCTGGCTGGACACTGCTGAGTGGCCTGTGTGCTGTAGGTCCTGGATGGTCAGTGTTGGAGGCTCCTGGGAGTGGAGTCGTCCTGGAAGCACCTAGAGACCGTAGACCTGGATGGTCAGTGTTGGAGGCTCCTGGGAGTGGAGTCGTCCTGGAAGCACCTAGAGACCGTAGACCTGGACGGTCAGTGTTGGAGGCTCCTGGGAGGGGAGTCGTCCTGGAAGCACCTAGAGACCGTAGACCTGGTCGGACTGTGTTGAGGACCTGGGATTGACGTGAAGTCAGCATGAGGAGTGGAACTCCTGAAAGTTAACCCAGGACAAGGGGATTGTAATATATGGCAGAGAAGTTTATCTGCTGCATGAACAGACTGGTGGTCATGATAAGTTCATGGACATAATGAAATAGACTGTATGTAATGTGGTTTATGAAGTTTAATAAACCAGATTTGACCAGATTTGTGTGAGGTACCGTGCCTGAGTGCTTGAATCCTATGCCAAGCGAGTGTCCCCCAACACACTCAGGTAGCGTATCACCACATTGTTTATATTGGTAAAATATTTAAAATGCTAAAAATAAACAAAGCAATATAAAAAGTAGCAAGAAACAAAAACTTGAATGCTCTAAATAGCTTAAAGCACAAAACAATTATCGTTATGTGCATTTCAAATATGGTCACTGGGAATTACAAAGGCTCAGCATGGCAATTCACAGCTGGCAAAATAGTAATACTGAGGATACAGCCCTTTCCTTTGGGCAGCACGGTGGCACAGTGGTTAGCACAGCAGCCTTGCAGCGCTGGAGTCCTGGGTTCAAGCCCCACTAAGGACAACATCTCCAAAGAGTTTGTATGTTCTCTCCGTGTTTGCGTGGGTTTCCTCCAGGTACTCCCGTTTCCACCCACATTCCAAAGACATACTGATAGGGAATTTAGATTGTGAGCCCCAACGGGGACAGCGACGATAATGTGTGTAAACTGTAAAGCGCTGCGGAATATGTTAGCGCTATATGAAGATTATTATTTCCTAAACTTCTTAATAAGTGACTAAGACAGTTAACTTTGAAATGTTTGCATGTGTTTTCATGTGTCAATCGAAACTGATTGAAATGAAATCTAGGCCACTGCTGTCTAATAAATCATGTTTTACGCTCGTGTAATACACCTCAATATGAAGTGATGTAACATCCAATAGACTCAGAGGACGAATAAGGACAAGCCTAGTGTGAGAAATGCAAAGGCCCCTAGTAAGAAACAAGCTTACCTGACAACTTATATATTTCACATACAATGTAATTAAAGGGGTTAACAAGGACAATTTTATATTTTTTAACTATGGGCCTAAATACTGTCAGGCATATAGTTACTACCTACCTGCCTTTTCCACCCAGCGCTGGCTCAGAGCGGTCACCGACCTCTCCTGCCGGCGATTCAGGTACTCCACGTAAACAGAGCAGCTGTTACTCTTCCCCTTCTCGGCTGCTCTGTCAATTTTATGCGACTGCCGAAGTCATGCTGATTGGCAGCTCTTAAATTAGGCAGTGAGGAGAGGGCTGTCAATCAGCATGACGTCAGTAGTCGTGCCCCATCAGTTAGCAACTGCCTATCTGTTTGTTCGAAGGCTCACAGTAAAAGAAAAAACAAGTCCTGTATAACCCCTTTAATCAAAACACAAAACACTATAAAAAGATCAGCATTAAGGAAATTCCTGATAGGGCCCTGATGATCTTTTAAAGATTGTAAGTTTTTCTCAATCAATAACAAAGGGATTAATTGCTGATCGTGGGAGGTCCGACTTGGGAAGTCATGGGCAAGGAACTATCTAACTTGAAAACAACCTTGTAGACTACAATTTTCCTGTTCCATCAGGTCACTTGTCTCTACAGGTTTTTTGGCTATGTAATCTGAAAGTAGCATTATATAGAAGCAGAGTCCCTGATTCCAGTGATGTATCACTTACTCTACTGGGTGCAGCAGTTGTGACAGATTCTCAGTTTTCTCTACTGCAGATCGAGCAGAGCTCTAAATGCCGAGCTGTGCATAACCTTGCCCACGTGTAACGGGGCTCAGGGCGGTAGCCTCGGGTGAGGTACTCAATTTTTGCGCCTCAGCCCACTACAGATAAATGGGGTCTTGTTTTGCTGTGTGTGTACAGCCATGTTTCTGTGAGTCCCCAAAGGTCGGTTCCCTCCGACACCGAGATAAGGAAACCAGACCAGCCCATAAACACAAAATGCTTTTTACCAACAGTTCATCTTGTGCACACTGAATAGCAGGAGTAACAGCTGTCATTTTCCTTGGTACAATACAGTTACACACTTTTGATAGACATGTTCAACTTTGCAGTTGGTACATGGCAGAGTGAGATGGGGATCTTCATCATTTCTGTGTATAGCGCCAGTTTAAGCTCTGCCTTTCTCACTACCCACTACCCTTCTTTGCACTTGTTGGAAATCAAGTAATGATGCTCTTCTGGCCATCACCTTACTGAGTGTGCTTTGCTGACTATCTCTCTCGGATCCGCAGCTTCCAAGGCCTGACCGATACTAGTTCCCTAGAGGCCCTTAGGGACTCTAACAAAGGTCCTGGATATACATCTACTCCCCAACTTGCCTGCTAAATAGAATCCACTGCCATGGATGGAGATTTTCCTTAATCGCTCTGTGCTTTCTACTGTCTTCACCACATCACACAAACCCGGTGAGGATCACCTATTATTAGTTTTCTCTTCCTAATCCTCAACTAACTTACTAGTTACACAAAACTGAAACTAACCCACAAGTCCCTATACTCCTCCTCAACCATGGGCTGGCCCTACAGTTAACCCTAATGATGCCTCACTAACAGGAACTGCAGCCTAACAGGAGGACAGCAATAAAACACAGTACATTTTCATACATACAAACATCAAAAGTTGTCATAGAGGTGGAACGCCTCTCACACCACTGATTAGCAGCTCTATCTGTACATTGCATAGTGACACAGAGCTAATCAGTGGTGGGGGTGTGACTGGACTAAGAGTCATGAGGCATCTAGTCCTCTGGTGATAATCTCCTGCTGAAAAATAGAGATTATATTGAAACAGCAAAACACAAGCCCAGTAAGTGACACAGCGCTGAAATCAGGGTCCCTGCTCCTACATTATTCCACTCTCAGATTACATTGCAAAAACAGCTGACAGATTCCCTTTAAATCTCTCTGATCTTTCACAATCAATATAGTGTTGACATATATAAGAAAGATGAAACATCCTGATTGTCCTACAAGAAATTACAAGCATTGGGATGTTTTTTTTAACATAGGGAAAGCGTGTTTTTGCATTAAAGAAAAGAATGTCCAGCTTCACAGAGTCCGTAAAAAAGAGTTTTCTTTATTCACAAACTTTAAACATGGAGGATACAGACTTCAGCACGAACCATATGGGTAAGAATCTCAACGCGTTTCTGGAGACTAAGCTCCCTTAACCATGACATGGTTAAGGGAGCTTAGTCTCCAGAAACGCGTTGAGATTCTTACCCATATGGTTCGTGCTGAAGTCTGTATCCTCCATGTTTAAAGTTTGTGAATAAGGAAAACTCTTTTTTACGGACTCGGTGAAGCTGGACATTCTTTTCTTTTTTGGACTTTATACGCCTGGACACAGCGGGTCCGTGCTCCCGAGGTTTGGTTTATGCATCACGGGTGAGCTGGTTTATATTCCTTCTTTCTAAGTGTTTTTGCATTAACAAATACAATAGGTGATTTCCAATTAAAATTAATTAATTTCATGCTCCTTTATTTTTTACTTAACATGGTCTCTTCTTCTAGGAAAGTAAAATTAGAATAAATGTCATTGAACAACATTACAAAATCTATCGGTGCTTTCAGAACAATTGATAATGACCGCACTTAGCGAATGCTGTGACTTGGCCGTGTTCTTGTGTTTTGTTAACAACCAAATCAGATGACTTTTCTACAGGCTGCCGCACATAGATAATCTGCACCATCTGGGTAGCTATCGAGAAGCAATTTCTTAGCAGACATCAGTGTAAACAGGCGAAGGCAGCAGCGATGCTGAAGATGAACATCAGCCTGCTCTCATGCTCCGCACTATTACCGTCTCTTCCCTCTCTACACACCTCGATTATTCCTCTTGACGTTATGGTTTATGCATTTTTACAGCGCACGTTCTTGAGAATATATCCCTTAGCTGTTTTAAATGGAAATATCCTCAAGCTAAATCTATCTAGCACACTCGGATATACTTTCCGCTGGTCTAAAAATACACTGGCAAATCCATTCCCGTTTTTAATTTTAGTTAATGTCGCAAAGTGTTGAAGCAGCAAATTTCTGGAATACACTGGCTTTATTAACATCTGCGAGAAGAAAGAATACAGCTCAGAAACAAATGGCCTCCATAGCATATTGCTACCTAGATTATGTGTACTCAGCCCTTGAAGACAGCAGAAGTAGGCTGAGAAGAAGCAACAGGCATATATTTCTAATTACAAGGGATTGATAGGATTCATCTAAAAGCTCATTCACGGGTCAGATTTTTGCATACAAGTGCGATCCGTATTCTTCATAGATTGCACCCGTACCTATGACAGTCTATGCGGCTGTTCACATGTCTGTGATTTTTTGTGGTCCGTGCAAAACAATGGCAAGAAAAGAAGTATGCCAAAAACAAAGGGATCGACAACAAATAAACCGTTTATTTATTTATATGAAAAGGCAAAAAAACACAAATATAAAAACAATTAAAAATACCAAATGGTCATATATACAGAACTAAGCATGCCCACAATAGGGCTTACGGCTATCCTCATCTACCTATACAATGATGTATACAGGCAGTGTCGGACTGGGGTGCTGAGGGCCCACCAGTAACATTGACTTTGGGGGGCACTTGTCACCTGCATACAAATATTACGCTACCCTCATTCACAAATTTATTTATATCTTTATATAATAACTAGATGGTGGTCCAATTCTAACGCATTGGGTATTCTAGAATATGCATGTCCACGTAGTATATTGCCCAGCCACGTAGTCTATTGCCCAGTGACGTAGTATATTGCCCAGTGACGTAGTATATTGCCCAGTTACGTAGTATATTGCCCAGCGACGTAGTATATTGCCCAGCCACATATTATATTGCCCAGTTACGTAGTATATTGCCCAGTGACGTAGTATATTGCCCAGTGACGTAGTATATTGCCCAGTGACGTAGTATATTGCCCAGCCACGTAGTATATTGCCCAGTGACGTAGTGTATTGCCCAGTGACGTAGTATATTGCCCAGTTACGTAGTATATTGCCCAGTGACGTAGTATATTGCCCAGTGACGTAGTATATTGCCCAGTTACGTAGTATATTGCCCAGCGACGTAGTATATTGCCCAGCCACATATTATATTGCCCAGTTACGTAGTATATTGCCCAGTGACGTAGTATATTGCCCAGTGACGTAGTATATTGCCCAGTGACGTAGTATATTGCCCAGCCACGTAGTATATTGCCCAGTGACGTAGTGTATTGCCCAGTGACGTAGTATATTGCCCAGTTACGTAGTATATTGCCCAGTGACGTAGTATATTGCCCAGTGACGTAGTATATTGCCCAGTGACATAGTATATTGCCCAGCCACGTAGTATATTGCCCAGTTACATAGTATATTGCCCAGTGACGTAGTATATTGCCCAGTGACGTAGTATATTGCCCAGTGATGTAGTATATTGCCCAGCCACGTAGTATATTGCCCAGTGACGTAGTGTATTGCCCAGTGAAGTAGTATATTGCCCACTTACGTAGTATACAGCACAGAACCACGTAGTATATTGCCCAGCAACGTAGTATACAGCACAGAGCCACGTAGTATATTGCCCAGCGACGTAGTATACAGCACAGAGCCATGTAGTATATTGCCCAGTTACGTAGTATATTGGCCAGTTACGTAGTATATTGCCCAGCCACGTAGTATATTGCCCAGTTACGTAGTATATTGCCTAGTGACGTAGTATATTGCCCACTTACGTAGTATACAGCACAGAGCCACGTAGTATATTGCCCAGCGACGTAGTATACAGCACAGAGCCACGTAGTATATTGCCCAGCGTTGTAGTATACAGCACAGAGCCACGTAGTATATTGCCCAGCAACGTAGTATACAGCACAGAGCCATGTAGTATATTGCCCAGTTACGTAGTATATTGGCCAGTTACGTAGTATATTGCCCAGCCACGTAGTATATTGCCCAGTTACGTAGTATATTGCCTAGTGACGTAGTATATTGCCCACTTACGTAGTATACAGCACAGAGCCACGTAGTATATTGCCCAGCAACGTAGTATACAGCACAGAGCCACGTAGTATATTGCCCAGCGACGTAGTATACAGCACAGAGCCATGTAGTATATTGCCCAGTTACGTAGTATATTGCCCAGTTACGTAGTATATTGCCTAGTGACGTAGTATATTGCCCAGTTACGTAGTATACAGCACAGAGCCACGTAGTATATTGCACAGCGACGTAGTATACAGCACAGAGCCACGTAGTATATTGGCCAGATACGTAGTATATTGCCCAGTGACGTAGTATATTGCCCAGTGACGTAGTATATTGCCCAGTGGCATAGTATATTGCCCAGCCACGTAGTATATTGCCCAGTTACGTAGTATATTGCCCAGTGACGTAGTATATTGCCCAGTGACGTAGTATATTGCCCAGCCACGTAGTATATTGCCCAGTGACGTAGTGTATTGCCCAGTGACGTAGTATATTGCCCACTTACGTACAGTAGTATACAGCACAGAGCCACGTAGTATATTGCCCAGCGACGTAGTATACAGCACAGAGCCACGTAGTATATTGCCCAGCGACGTAGTATACAGCACAGAGCCACGTAGTATATTGCCCAGCGACATAGTATACAGCACAGAGCCATGTAGTATATTGCCCAGTTACGTAGTATATTGGCCAGTTACGTAGTATATTGCCCAGCCACGTGGTATATTGCCCAGTTACGTAGTATATTGCCTAGTGACGTAGTATATTGCCCACTTACGTAGTATACAGCACAGAGCCACGTAGTATATTGCCCAGCGACGTAGTATACAGCACAGAGCCACGTAGTATATTGCCCAGCGACGTAGTATACAGCACAGAGCCACGTAGTATATTGCCCAGCGATGTAGTATACAGCACAGAGCCACGTAGTATATTGCCCAGCGACATAGTATACAGCACAGAGCCATGTAGTATATTGCCCAGTTACGTAGTATATTGGCCAGTTACGTAGTATATTGCCCAGCCACGTGGTATATTGCCCAGTTACGTAGTATATTGCCTAGTGACGTAGTATATTGCCCACTTACGTAGTATACAGCACAGAGCCATGTAGTATATTGCCCAGTGACGTAGTATATTGCCCAGTTACGTAGTATATTGCCCAGCGACGTAGTATATTGCCCAGCCACATATTATATTGCCCAGTTACGTAGTATATTGCCCAGTGACGTAGTATATTGCCCAGTGACGTAGTATATTGCCCAGTGACGTAGTATATTGCCCAGCCACGTAGTATATTGCCCAGTGACGTAGTGTATTGCCCAGTGACGTAGTATATTGCCCAGTTACGTAGTATATTGCCCAGTGACGTAGTATATTGCCCAGTGACGTAGTATATTGCCCAGTTACGTAGTATATTGCCCAGCGACGTAGTATATTGCCCAGCCACATATTATATTGCCCAGTTACGTAGTATATTGCCCAGTGACGTAGTATATTGCCCAGTGACGTAGTATATTGCCCAGTGACGTAGTATATTGCCCAGCCACGTAGTATATTGCCCAGTGACGTAGTGTATTGCCCAGTGACGTAGTATATTGCCCAGTTACGTAGTATATTGCCCAGTGACGTAGTATATTGCCCAGTGACGTAGTATATTGCCCAGTGACATAGTATATTGCCCAGCCACGTAGTATATTGCCCAGTTACATAGTATATTGCCCAGTGACGTAGTATATTGCCCAGTGACGTAGTATATTGCCCAGTGATGTAGTATATTGCCCAGCCACGTAGTATATTGCCCAGTGACGTAGTGTATTGCCCAGTGAAGTAGTATATTGCCCACTTACGTAGTATACAGCACAGAACCACGTAGTATATTGCCCAGCAACGTAGTATACAGCACAGAGCCACGTAGTATATTGCCCAGCGACGTAGTATACAGCACAGAGCCATGTAGTATATTGCCCAGTTACGTAGTATATTGGCCAGTTACGTAGTATATTGCCCAGCCACGTAGTATATTGCCCAGTTACGTAGTATATTGCCTAGTGACGTAGTATATTGCCCACTTACGTAGTATACAGCACAGAGCCACGTAGTATATTGCCCAGCGACGTAGTATACAGCACAGAGCCACGTAGTATATTGCCCAGCGTTGTAGTATACAGCACAGAGCCACGTAGTATATTGCCCAGCAACGTAGTATACAGCACAGAGCCATGTAGTATATTGCCCAGTTACGTAGTATATTGGCCAGTTACGTAGTATATTGCCCAGCCACGTAGTATATTGCCCAGTTACGTAGTATATTGCCTAGTGACGTAGTATATTGCCCACTTACGTAGTATACAGCACAGAGCCACGTAGTATATTGCCCAGCAACGTAGTATACAGCACAGAGCCACGTAGTATATTGCCCAGCGACATAGTATACAGCACAGAGCCACGTAGTATATTGCCCAGCGACGTAGTATACAGCACAGAGCCATGTAGTATATTGCCCAGTTACGTAGTATATTGCCCAGTTACGTAGTATATTGCCTAGTGACGTAGTATATTGCCCAGTTACGTAGTATACAGCACAGAGCCACGTAGTATATTGCACAGCGACGTAGTATACAGCACAGAGCCACGTAGTATATTGGCCAGATACGTAGTATATTGCCCAGTGACGTAGTATATTGCCCAGTGACGTAGTATATTGCCCAGTGGCATAGTATATTGCCCAGCCACGTAGTATATTGCCCAGTTACGTAGTATATTGCCCAGTGACGTAGTATATTGCCCAGTGACGTAGTATATTGCCCAGCCACGTAGTATATTGCCCAGTGACGTAGTGTATTGCCCAGTGACGTAGTATATTGCCCACTTACGTACAGTAGTATACAGCACAGAGCCACGTAGTATATTGCCCAGCGACGTAGTATACAGCACAGAGCCACGTAGTATATTGCCCAGCGACGTAGTATACAGCACAGAGCCACGTAGTATATTGCCCAGCGACATAGTATACAGCACAGAGCCATGTAGTATATTGCCCAGTTACGTAGTATATTGGCCAGTTACGTAGTATATTGCCCAGCCACGTGGTATATTGCCCAGTTACGTAGTATATTGCCTAGTGACGTAGTATATTGCCCACTTACGTAGTATACAGCACAGAGCCACGTAGTATATTGCCCAGCGACGTAGTATACAGCACAGAGCCACGTAGTATATTGCCCAGCGACGTAGTATACAGCACAGAGCCACGTAGTATATTGCCCAGCGATGTAGTATACAGCACAGAGCCACGTAGTATATTGCCCAGCGACATAGTATACAGCACAGAGCCATGTAGTATATTGCCCAGTTACGTAGTATATTGGCCAGTTACGTAGTATATTGCCCAGCCACGTGGTATATTGCCCAGTTACGTAGTATATTGCCTAGTGACGTAGTATATTGCCCACTTACGTAGTATACAGCACAGAGCCACGTAGTATATTGCCCAGCGACGTAGTATACAGCACAGAGCCACGTAGTATATTGCCCAGCGACGTAGTATACAGCACAGAGCCACGTAGTATATTGCCCAGCGATGTAGTATACAGCACAGAGCCACGTAGTATATTGCCCAGCGACGTAGTATACAGCACAGAGCCATGTAGTATATTGCCCAGTTACGTAGTATATTGGCCAGTTACGTAGTATATTGCCCAGCCACGTAGTATATTGCCCAGTGACGTAGTATATTGCCTAGTGACGTAGTATATTGCCCACTTACGTAGTATACAGCACAGAGCCACGTAGTATATTGCCCAGCAACGTAGTATACAGCACAGAGCCACGTAGTATATTGCCCAGCGACGTAGTATACAGCACAGAGCCACGTAGTATATTGCCCAGCGACGTAGTATACAGCACAGAGCCATGTAGTATATTGCCCAGTTACGTAGTATATTGCCCAGTTACGTAGTATATTGCCTAGTGACGTAGTATATTGCCCAGTTACGTAGTATACAGCACAGAGCCACGTAGTATATTGCACAGCGACGTAGTATACAGCACAGAGCCACGTAGTATATTGGCCAGCTACATAGTATATTGCCCAGTCACATAATTCATAGATTAAAAAATAAAAAATAAACATATACTCACCTTACGAGGGTACCCTTGTAGTTCTGTCGCCTGTGTGCGGTGCAGGCGGCAGCAGGGTGTGATGACGTCGCGGTCACATGACTGTGACGTCATGGCAGGTCCTTCTCGCGCAGGCGCGCAGGCCCTGTGATGACGTCACGGTCACATGACCGTGACGTCATGGCAGGTCCTTGTCGCATAACATTCTTAGCACCGGAACCTGCCGCTTGCATGGAGCGGTCACCGGAGTGTCGCGAGGAGCGGGAAAGGCGGCTGAAGGTGAGTATATAATGATTTTTTATTTTTTTTATTATTTTTAACATTAGATGTTTTTACTATTGAGGCTGCATAGGCAGCCTCAATAGTAAAAACTTGGTCACACAGGGTTAATAGCGGTGGTAACGGAGTGAGTTACCCACGGCATAACGCGGTCCATTACCGCTGGCATCAACCCTGTGTGAGCCGTGACTGCGGGGAGTATGGAGCGGGCGCCGGGCCCTGACTGCAGGGGAGTAGGGAGGAACTAATCGGACTGTGGCCGTCGCTGATTGGTCGCGGCAGCCATGACAGGCAGCTGGCGAGACCAATCAGCAACTTGGATTCCATGACAGACAGAGGCCGCGACCAATGAATATCCGTGACGGAAAGAAAGACAGACAGACAGAAGGACAGACAGAAAGACGGAAGTACCCCTTAGACAATTATATAGTAGATAAACTGGGTAGTTTGGTTAATGGATGATGAGATGCTGATTTTTTTTGTACAGAGTGAATCAAGTGAATTATGCCAAGTACTGCCCAAACAGTGGGGTTGGGGGCCCAGATCTGCACAGGGCCCACCGGGGGATTTCCCTGTTCCCCTACGGGCCACTCTGAGTCTGTATACAGGATACTGTTAATAATAGATATATTGCTATCTGATAACCATTGCTGTCGGCAGTTATATGCTTATGAAAAAAATCCAACATACAAATAACAGTGTTAAGAACCAAATAAACATGAATGAAAGACCACAAAAAGGAAACTGATATGTCGACACACAACCTAAACCAACAATGTTCTAACCATTAGAGTATAAAATGACAAGTAACATGATAACATGATATAGAGACCAGAAAAGACCTGTGTGGTAGTCAATAATAGGATGAGGAAGAGCAAGGCCCCATGCGTATCTCCATTAAGCTGTGGCTTCCTCAGGGGTTGTGGCTTCCTCAGGGATACAGTGAGTTCCAAGCAAAATTGTGATGAGTTTTCCAATATTGATCCAAGAATTGGACCAAACTGGGCAATCAAATTCTATGGGTCCATTATAAAAATGGATGCCATCTGTGTGCTGTCAGGTTTTCATGAGAAAGTGAGGAACCTTTTTGTTTTTCACATATGAGAAAAAGTGATGAAAATTGAACAAACTCTGATGAAACTTGGATGACACTGATGAAGATCTGATGAAAATCACTGATGAAACTCAGACCTTTTTTCTCGTACGTGAAAATCTAACAACCAAATGAGCTCTAAGGGTCAAAGATTTTGTCTCTTGCCCCATTTTTACAAACCACGGCTAAGGCAGAGTGGCTTTATGTTACCAGGAGAACATCCTATATCTCTATTTCCTTGAAAATACTATTGCACTTTCCTATATTAACCTCATGCAGATTTAAGCCATGCATAGAAAGCATATTTAAAATAAATAGCGGGTGTCCAAAGAGTGAAGCCTTCATTGCCACCCACTGTAATCGGGGCCCAGGAAATGAATTACCGTATTTTCTGGTGTATAAGATGAATTTTTAACCCCTGAAAATCTTCTCAAAAGTTGGGGGTCGTCTTATACGCCGGGTACGGCATGTGCAGAGCTCTGTCGTCACTGCATATGGTGCAGGGAGCGGTCCTGGATGGTTCCCAGGGTCTGGAGGAGAGGAGACTCTCCTTCAGGCCCTGGGATCCATATTCGTGTAAAAAAAAAGAATAAAAATAAAAAATATGGATATACTTACCTTCCGACGGCCCCCGAAGTTCTCCCGATTCTCAGCGGTGCATGCGGTGGCTTCCATTCCCAGGGATGCATTGCACGCCGCGAAGGACCTCTCCTCTCCTCCAGACCCTGGGAGCCATCCGGGACCGCTCCCTGCACACGCTGTATAAGACGACACCCGGTGTATAAGATGACCCTCGAAAAGTTGGGGGTCGTCTTATATGCCGAAAAATATGGTAGTTGATTCTTTGGCTTGAAATCCTCTATTTCCTTTTGTTTCCATCTCTGTCGTTAATATTAATGGTGCAATGACCTCAGTTACACCATACTGACTTTGTTCTAATTAATAGGTTTCCATGATTAGCATTTTGAGTTAGGCAATTCTTGGCAAAGTAGTGGAGGTATTTGTTCCAGAAGCAAATCTGTATTTAAAGGGCACCCACCAGTTGATTCATGATGCCTGAAACATAGCATAAATCTGAGACCACTTCCGTTGTTGCAGACAACAAACATAGCTGAACATAGTGCTAGGGATGTGGTGACTAGTCACAGAGGTAGGTCCCCTCCCAGCTCCCTGAGACTGACAGTCCTTTCCCTATGTGTATGTATTGGGAGATCTGGCGCTCTAAGAGAGCAGGGCATGGAGAAGCAGGCAGGGACTTATCTTTTTGCCTAGTCATCTTATTTTAAAGCTTTAAAGTATGTTTTCTCTGAAACGCCACAGAGTCTCATACTAACACATAAATGTCTGAAAGGCCGGAGCCGGTCCCTGATTCATGCTGTTTGTTGTTCAGGCCAGACAGCTCCCAAATAAAAGATTTTTGTGGAGTCTGTCTTTTTGGCTCAAAATTAATGTGGGTCAGAAGATTTTTCCATTGGAGACCCCTTTAACGGATCCACCCCCAGTCCATTCCAGCATAATAGAAGAAGATCTATTTCGCCATTAAATCTTCTACCCAACAAACATAATTATGGATACTCTGGCACAAAAACAAAAAAAAACCTAAAAAGTATCAAGATATCAAACAAACAAATGTAAGTGTCCTTGTACTTAAAGAAAAATTTGTTACCAGGATTTTGCTATTTATTCTGAGATCGGCATGATGTTCAGGCAAAGACCCTGATTTCAGTGATGGGTCACTTACTAGGCTACTTCCTGATTTGATAAAATCCCTGTTTTATCTTCTGCAGATCTAGCAGTTCTCTGAATGCTAAGCTCTGTACAACTCCGCCCACACCACTGATTGGCAGTAGTGCAATGTGCATAGGCCGAAAGCTGCCAATCAACGGTTACAAAGAGCAGGTGGACTTGAAGTCACAAAACAACTAGTCCTCTACTGATAATCTCCAGCTGATTAAACACTGATTTATTGAAACTGGAACAAGGAGCCCAGTAAATAACACATCACTGGAATCAGGCTCTCTGCACGTATATCATTCTGCTCTCTGAAGTTATAGCAAAAACCTTGTGACCGATTCCCTTTAAACAGGTAATTATCCACCACAAAGCAAGACAGTATTAGGTAAATCAAATGTACACATAGGACGAAACTGTAAATCTTTATTTAATACAAAGAAGATAAAAACATGTACAGTATGTATATAAAATGTGACAGAATGGCAGAAGAGCGGCGGCATCACCAGAGGAAACTGATATAAAAATGGTTGTAGATGCTTTTTCTATTGCCACCTCTTTTTGGTCATTGTTTCATTTTTATTATATTCATTGAAGGTTTACATTTTTGTTATATACTATACGTGCATTTGATCATTTACATGGAATCTGTCACAAGGTTTTTGCTCAGTCATGTAACAGCAGCATGATGTATGGGATGAGACCCTGATTCCAGCGATGTGTCACTTACAGATCTTCATGCTGTCATTTTGATACAATTCCTGTTTTATCTGATGCAGATCTAGCAGTGCTAAAATGCTGAGATATGAATAACCTCACCTACACCACTGTTTGGCAACTTTCTATTAACACTGTATATTGACAGAAAGCTTCTAATCAGTGGTGGGGGCGTGGCTACACAGATTAGCAAGACTAGGAGGCACAAGGTAGATAGTCTTGTAGTGATAAACTCCTGCTGATGAAACACTGACTTTATTGAAAAAGCAGCACATGGCCCAGTAAGTGAAACATCCCTTCACCCAGGGACTCTGCCCCTTTATCATACTTCTTTCAGAATACATAGCAAAAACCTGCTTACAGATTCCCTTTAAGGGCTAATTGTGGCACATGGTGATATTTTGAATGGGGCAAATACTCTTTTCTGATTGTATATCTGTCATCCCAATTTTGATTCTTTTTTTCAACTTAAATACTTAAAAGTATAGTAAGTCATGAATAATTAGTACAGTCCCAAATACGGTCACCTTGACGTGGTGGAATGGTTTTTGCTTTTTTTTAATCAAAATTATGTTAACTAAGCACCCTATGTTATTTGCATGCAGTATTGCTATTAATTTACTTACTAAGAGATATTTGCTCATTTTGTTTTTCTTAGGTGTTGTCTGTTTAGTGGCCAGTGTGAACATGCGCCTACACGCTGCATGCACACCAACTAATATTCCAGTTTCTCTTTAGGTTTTCACACTCCATGCAGATGTAGCCTCCCTTTTCTTTGAAGTGGACATTATGTTTATATAGCTCCCCATGGCTTGGGTTCCCATTAGTCAGGGTCTCTGTCCTGCTTGGACCTTGCTCACATGTGCATCACTTGATATATGGTAAGGTTTTAATATTAGGCGGTCAGGACTGTCCCAGATAAGGTCACCTTGACGCGGTAGGATGGCTTTTATGTTTGTTTTTTTTATCAAAATTATGTTAACTAAGCATCCTATGTTATTTCCATGCACTATTGCTATTTATTTATCTACATACCGTACTTTATTTACTGCAGGGTATTTGCTCATTTTGTAAGTGATTCATAATTGGACAAATGCTAAAACTATATAATAAAAAATAAAATGATTAAAAAAATACTAAAACTATATAACAAAAATAAAATGATTAAAAAAAGACAAAAAAAGAAGAAATGTTGTACAATTCAAAATAAATAAATAATTTATTAGCAACAAACCTAAAAAAAATAATAAAACTGTCTTTTTCTATGTTATGCTTCCTTACGAATACATTTAATAATGATGCTGGATGACACTGGATGCTGCCATTTGTGATGTCTTATTTGAAAGCATTAAATGAACCAGCACACCCCACCATGTTAGTTAGACAAGTGAATTATTCGGTAATAGTGACCTTGGGGATTACATAGCCCTACATGTCATATATTGCCCTTTACATTTGATCCTCTCTCAATTATCCGACTGCTGAAGCTTTCTCACATAAACCTCCTGCTTCCTACAGTAAAATGTGATTACAAAGCCTTGTATTACACTGAGACAGTAACACGGAGGGATGTGTCCATTTATTCAACATTATGTCATAAATCCGTGGAAAACAGAGTAATATCATTCTGTCATTTATTTTGCAATCTCTGGCAGCGCTGGCAATTAAGACAACTGATAAAATAGTAAAATGCTTGTACAAGGGCAGAAATAACTAAAGAGATACAAACATGATGGATCTTGTATCACGGCTACACAAAAACTCAAAAAAGGTTTCGGCTACAACAATACTGATATTCTATTTTTAAGAAACGACATCCATATGAGATAAGTTGGGAACGACTTTTTTACCTCCCGCCTAAAAAAAAAAATAGCTACATTGCTCCAGTGGGTACCGTGTTCTCTTCATTGCTTTCCAGGTAACATTTGTAAAAGGGACTGCAATGCCTGGCACAGCCACTACAAAACGTATGGCGCTGTGCGTGGAGAACAATAAAGGGATCTTTGCCCTTGGTCTGCCCCTTTAGTCAGCTGTAAGACTTAGATCAATCTCATATTGATGGAATATCCTGAGAATAGTCCATAAATAAATATGTATCCAGTAAACCCCTTTAAATTGAAGCTGTTGGACCTCAAGTCTATGCACCTCATTAAATACTAGGCACCATGTATAATTAGTTTCCTTATGAGGCAGAAGAGCCTAGGCTTAGCAACACGACGGAGCCACACACAACTACAACCTCGCCATCCTTGGTAGTATTGAAAACAACCGTAATCTTTCCAATGGCTTTTAAATAAAAACGTGGAGTTAACTCCCAATCCTTCCAAAATAACCCTCCAAACAAAAGAACAGGAGAAAAGTGTGAACTTGTTGGGTACACATAATCTTTTAAGTCCAGTGTCACAATCTGTTTTTTAGAGTGCAAGGGACAGCGAGTTAAATATGGCAAAGAGCCCATTGTACCAGTATTTTTATATACTGCACCAGAGGCATGGTCTAGTAGGTAGTATACAAGTATACAAGGAGAAAAAAAATATGCATAAGATTTTTAGATAATAATATGGAGGGATTTGAGATCAGGTAATGCAGGGATCGTTTCATATCAGTGTATGTGCTTTATAAAATAACATCAGCTGTCAGAATAACAAAAACTTTCAAGAATAAACCTTAAATGAAACTGAAAGGATCGAGAATAAATGTCAAGAGCCATAACACTCCCAGATGCAGGTGTATGTTCTACACATGCAAACGTAACAATCAAAAATGACAATAGCCCAATAACTTACTGTGCATGCAAGTAGCCTGTGTGCATAGATTCGTCCTTGCAGGGATGTTATTTGATTTGTGACTAAGAAGGATGTGCTATCAAATAAATGATAAAGAATCACAAAATATTGCTGTCTGTATCAAAATCTGTAATTCTATTACCTATTAACCAATCTACTCCCCTTGATAAAGCAAGCAAGCGAAACGCGCGCCAGGGGCCGCAAGGAGGGCTGTAGCGGTCTAGACTCACCATGGGTAAGCAGGTGCTTTTTTGATGACATGTTACAATATTGACATATAGGTATATCCTATGATTATCCACAGTGCCTCCCACTTGGCGCTGCTTGCACTGTGATCTCTCGATCCTGCTTCCCCAGGTCCTACACTGACCCCCAGCCTCTTCCTTGCCTACCTTCATGTCTCCTCCACTTGTCTTCTCATTATGTCTGTTTTTTTGCATTTAAGTCTGATTTTATATGTGATTTTCTATTTGCTGATTTATTTTTTGGCGTTTTTTTGGTTACTCTGTTTAGTCTTTAGTCTTGGTACATATTAACCAAGTAGGTTTGCAAACATTTTTTTTTTTCTGGACAAAGTAAACAAAAACTTCAAAAAGTAACCATCATTTTCATTTTTATTACATAAATAGAGATAAGCGAACCTCAAATGTTAAACACCAAACATTGACATTCCCTGGAAATCTGTTGCAATGTTCGGAGTTCCAGGTGAAGTCTGTTGCAGAACGAGACAGAGAGTGAGGGATAATTTTCAGCTCAGCTTATTATTATTATTTTCAGCTCATCTCAGCTTATTATTATTATTATTGCTCACAAGTTCAGGTCCCAATTGTTTTCAATGGGATTCGGGATCTGCTTCAAGTTTGGGTACACTTCTGGAACCAGAACCGAACATTGAAATAACATTCAAGTCGGGTGCCAGAACTCGAACTTCCACAGGTCCGCTCATCCCTTTAGGGCTGTCCCACACGTCCAGATAATTCCGATGCCGGAATAAATCGGTACCGGAGTTATCCGTGTCCGTGTGCCTGGGAACTCACGTAGGCCATACGTGCGGCACACGTGTGCCGCCCGTATGGCGAGTGGGTACCACACGGAGCGTGTGGTACCCACGCGTGTGGTACCCTGCATTGCGGATTCATATGTTCCCTGCAGCAGCGTTTGCTGCAGAGAAAATATGAAGAATAGTGTTTAAAATAAAGATCTATGTGTCCGCCGCCCTCCCACCCCCTGTGCGCCCCCCCCGCTGTTCAGAAAATACTTACCCGCCTCCCTCGCTGCTTCCTGGTCTGGCCGTGGCTTCTAGTGTATGCGGTCACGTGGGGCCGATCATTTACAGTCATGAATATGTGGCTCCACCTCCCATAGGGGCGGAACCGACTATTCATGATTGTAAATGATCGGCCCCACGTGACCGCATACAGTGGAAGCCGCGGCCAGACCAGGAAGGAGCAACAGCCAACGTGGGAGCGGGTGAGTATTTTCAGGACAGCGGGGGGGCGCACAGGGGGTGGGGGGCGGCGGACACATAGATCTTTATTTTAAACACTATTATTCATATTTTTTCTGCAGCAAACGCTGCTGCAGGGAACATATGAATCGCGGCTTCAGCACCATGTGGGGGGGACAGCGCTTACTGTAGTGCTGTCTCCTGCACGCACACGGACCCCAGACGGAGAATGTCCGTGTGAGGTCCGTGTTTTACACGGACCCATTGACTCTATTGGGTCCGTGTAATACGTGCGCTCCCACGAACACTGACATGTCTCCGTGTTTGGCACACGGAGACACGGTCCGCAAAAAATCAATGACATCTGAACAGATGCATTGATTTTTATGGGTCTACGTGTGTCAGTGTCTCCGGTACGTGAGGAAACTGTCACCTCACGTACTGGAGACACTGATGTGTGAAACCGGCCTTACATAAATCTAATAGTACACGTGAAAATAAGAAACTCTGTATTATATCTGCCGCTTCTTTCTCTGCCAGGAGAGATCAATCATTATAAAAATTGTCAATTTTCAGGTAGAAACTGTGTTCACTGAAGACAGATTTTCCCATTACTGAAATAAGAGAAGGCAGCTGGTGCTCATAAGACTCTATGCAGAGGGGAGGGGACTGCCACCTCCTATCTCAGCAATGTAAAAATCTTTTTTTCACTGAACACAGATTTTACTCGAGAATTGAGAATTTTGAGAATGAATGAACAGTCCTGGAGAAGAAAGACTCAGATTTCTCTAATGAGATATACTACAAAGTTTCTTATTTTCACATGTATTATTGATTTATGAAATTAAAAATTAAAACAACGGTTACTCATTAAAGACCAAAAGATTTTACACACAGATGAGAAAAGCAGAAAAGAATTATACAATTCTAAATAAGGATTTAAAGGGAATCAGTCACCAGGTTTTTGCCACCTAATATGAGAGCAACATGATGAAGAGACAGAGACTCTGATTCCAGCGATGTGTCACTTCCTGGGCTGCTTAGTGTAGTTTTGATAAAATCACTGTTTAATCAGCAGATTATCAATAGAGGACTAGTAAACCTGCTGCCAGGTAGCCCTAAATATCAATGAGCTCTGGGTAACTCCTCCCCCACCACTGATTGACAGCTTAATGTATATGAACAGTGTACACAGTAAGCAGCTAATCAGTGGTGTGTGAGGGATTTGAAGAGCCCACGCCACTCAACATTCAGAGAACTGGTGAAGCTTCAGCAGATAAAACTGTGTATAGCAGCCCTATAAGCGATACATCGCTGGAATCAGTGTTTCTGTCCATTATTCTGCTCTCAGATTAGGTAATAAAAACAAAGTGACATACTTTCTGTATACAGCCAATCAATGGTATGGGCGGGGTTATACACATCTCAACATTCAGAGAACTGCTATATTTTCAGCAGAGAAAGCTGCCTAGTAAGTGATACATAGTTACAATCAGGTTCTACACTCCTACATTATTCGGGTGTCAAGGGGTAAGAAAGAACCTGGTGACAGATTCTTTTTAATCCTTCCACATCTGTGCCAGAAATGGAAGGCTCTGATGTATGCCACTCTAGGGGCAAGCACTAGCATACATTGCCCATAGAGTCTTATCTTAAAGGACACCTGTCAGCAGGTTTTGCCGATATAAGATGCAGCCACCCCCTTTCAGGGCTTATCTACAGCATTCTATAATGCTGTAGTTAAGTCCCGATCTGACCGGAAAGAGAAGAAAAATAAGTTTTATTATACTCACCTGGGGGGTGGTCCGGTCCGATGGGTGACACAGGTCCAGGTCCGGCACCTCCCATCTTCTTGCGGTGCCACCCTCCTACTTTTGAGGTGGTCTCCAGCATCGTGCTCCTGTGTAGGCGTACTTATCTACCCTGTTGAGGGCAGAGGAAAGTACTGCAGTGCTCAGGTGCTGGGAAAGGTCAGAGAGGCCCACGGGTTTGCTCATCTCTGCCAAAAAGTGCAAATTCCATAAAGTATATTTAAAGTTTCACTTTTACGCTTCAACTACTTGACCAAATGTTGACCTTAATTTCCTTGCTTCAGCTTCATAGAGCTTGACTATCTAATAAATACTGTACCTTCATAGAGAAGACATTGGCAGAGCATTGAATTTGTGCCACACTGTTTACTTTCATACCTTGGTCGGCCAATGTTTACTTTACCCACATCACTAATTTAATTGAACTGTACTAATGGTAACTGCCATTCTCAGGGGAGGAGACCAACACATTGTGGTTTAGACTTGGGAATATTTAAAAAAAAATGGGTTTCACATACTGTTGTACCTGCTTTTTCACAAAAGTGCAGCAAAACCTGATATCTGCATTTTTTTACTGACTTTTTTCTGCCTTTTTGCACTTACTCATTGCATTCTATGGGTGGAAAAATGCTGAAAAAACTCTGAAAGAAGTGGCATGTTGCAGTTTTCAAAACGCAGCAGTTTTCCAATTAAGTAAGGAAAAAAACAGTATGTGTGCATGAGATTTCTGAAATCTCAGAGCTTTTGCTGGTACTGTAAAATGCAGATTAAAATTTCCATTAAAAAACGCAGCAAAAGCGCAACTTGTGAACTTAGCCTAATGAAATATCAGTGACCTGCAATACACTTTCTTTTAAAGTCATGCACTCTTCCTAAAAATCGAAAGATATTCTCTCCCAAAACGAGAGTTTTATGGTTTGCAACTTTAGGATTTTTACTGCCAAAAAAAAAATTGTAGAAGAAAATTGAAGCCATAATGTATCCCGAAGAAATCTGACAACAGTGTCTTGCTGTAGTTACATTTCAAAATATGTCCGTGAACCATTGCAGTTCTGGTATTTCAGTTATCACAGGCAGCTGTTACTTGTAATCCTTTATTAAAGGTCCTAAGTGGCTTCCTCCTGTGTCACATTCTTATCTCACATACCAATGATATGACAAAATCTTGGTGTGCATATCCCAAATGTTCCTTAAAGCCGAACTGAATATTTAAATCTACTCACAGATTAGACTTAAGACTAGTGTTGAGCATTCCGATACCGCAAGTATCGGGTATCGGCTGATATTTGCGGTGTCGGAATTCCGATACCGAGTTCCAATATTTTCCGCATATCGGATACCGGAATCGGAAGTTCACAGAATTCAAACTGCCTATTTCAGCCAATGAGGAATGATTACAAGTGTGGGCACATCCTGTTCTGCATGGTGGGCATGTAACTACTGGCAAGGCTGTGATTGGCTGCTGAAATGATGTCATGATGCACTATAAAAATCGCTGCCGCCATTTCGGGCTCACTCTGCTGTGAATTCAGTTAGGGACAGGCAATGAAACAAGGCGCACCGCTAAAATACAAGCAACTCTATTGAAAATATCTAGTATACTACGGGGTGCAAGCGAGTGATAGAATAGCTATATGATACCAACAAGAAGACAAGTATAACTCCAGTTATGCACACCACGCAAAAAATGAAAACATAATATATGGAAAAAACAGGATTTTATTAACACACAACAATAAAACATAATTAAAAACAGTAAACAAAAAGCCCTGTCCATATCAATAGGTAAATGACGAATACAATAGTGCATACAACCTAGAATGCATATGATAATTAACAAATGCTATAAGCCTGCCTACACCCTAAGACTCAGTAGAAACCATGTAAGGTAAGTAAGAAAAGCACCAAGCTAACCAACATGGGGTAAAACAACCTTTTGGACGGTACCTGAACACCTGTACGGCTCATGGGACACTGGTATAAGTCAGAGACAACCCGACTGAGAGATAAAGCCCCAAAACATGAAAAGTGAACAGAGGGTGAGAAAAGCCCAAAGGCCAGTAGGATGGCTACCAGACAATACTGGGGTAGAACTTTACCAGGAGTGAGGTGACAACCGATAGGGAGTCCGTGGAGAGGCAGGTAAGTAGACAGGACAAGGGCCAATGCAGCCCAACGCGTATCGCCCTTCTGGAGAGGGCTTCGTCAGGGGAAGTGAACACTTTTTTGGGCCTTGCAGCGCCGTTTATGGCTGTCTGCACGGTCTTTGTCTGACTGCAGCTCACTCAGTAGTCAGTTCTGCAACTAAAAAAAAAAAAAAAAAAGTAAAAAAAGTTCACCAAACACACCACTTTACAGTTGTGTAGGCCACATTAGCTCATATTAAAGTCTAGTCCACACTCTGGAAAATCAGTGTTTCTTATACCTGTTAGGAGCTATTCAGGAATAAGCCCACTAAGCCCTTAGTAGTACTTTTCTGCTTATCTTTATCAGTCAACCAAGATGAAGAAGGCAGGGAGTAAGGCACGTGGGCATGGGCGCGGAGCAGGGAGAGGACGTGGGGATTCTGTGCCTGCTGCGGGCACCGGTGAGTCATCATCACCCAGTTTCAGCAGGGAACAGTCCTTCATGCGCAGCTTTGTAGGAGAGCGCCGTACACCGCTGCTGCGTGAAGACCAAATTGAAGCCGTTGTCGGATGGATGGCAGCTAACGCATCGACTTCAATTAGTGACACATCCTCTCAGGCACAGAGC
Source organism: Ranitomeya variabilis (assembly GCF_051348905.1). Classification (NCBI taxonomy): domain Eukaryota; kingdom Metazoa; phylum Chordata; class Amphibia; order Anura; family Dendrobatidae; genus Ranitomeya; species Ranitomeya variabilis. The sequence continues at coordinate 325,178,175 of NC_135233.1, read as the reverse complement.
ACTGGAGAGCACCCATCTGTCTCTTCACCACATGCCAAATTGCCCAGGCAGTCAGAGAGCCCAGGACAGGAGCCGTCTCTACTTCTGTTCTCTGAATCTCTTGGCTTGGAAACAGGGGGCCAGCCAAGCAGCATTGGAGAAATGGAAGAAGAGGCAGTATGCAGTGATGCCCAACAGCTTTGTCTCTCTGACTCTGAAGAGATGGGTGGGCCACTGCCTCCGGTCAGCACACCTCAGTACGCAGCTGATTATGAGACTCAGGTGCCACTTTCTGGTGCATACTGTGCTGCCGAGACTACCCAGGAGAAGCAGTTGGTGGAAGAGGGGAGTGTAGATGATGAGGTCCTGGACCAATCATGGCGTGAGGTACAGGAAGGTGGTGGGAGCAGCTCTGAGGAAGAGATTCCCCGAATGGCCCAAAGAGGGAGAGGGAGGGGGAAGACTGCGGAGCCTGTAGCCTCCACTTCGGCACCCATTAGGAGCATGTCTCTTCCAAAAGCCAAAACGGGTGCTCCCAAGACTTGCAGTGCCTGGTCATTTTTTGACACAGTTGCAGATTACATTTGCTTTGTCAAATGCAAGGTGTGTCATCAGAAAGTCAAACGAGCGAGAAATGTCAGCAACCTCAATACCGCAAATATGTGGAAACATGTGAGGAGCAGGCATGCGGCGGAGTTACAAAAACACACTGAAGACCTAGGCCAACCAACAGCGGCACCTACCACCTCTTCAGCTCGTGTTGTTGCCTCTTCCTCCAGCTCACACACAGCTGGTTTGGCTTCCTCACAGGAACGCCATGGAAGAACCTCTGGCACTGTTGTCCAGAGACCCACTGTAATTCCACCCACAGCACCACGTTCCCAGTCATCCTCACAGTCCCAGCCCAGTCTACAGCCATCGGTAGCACAGGCATGGGAGAAAAAGCGGCCATTCTCGGCAAACCACCCCCGAGCACAGGCTCTGAATGCTGGCATTGCAAAACTACTGTCCCTTTAAATGCTCTCATTCAGGCTGGTGGAGACTGACAGCTTCCGTAACTTGATGGCATTGGCAGTCCCACAATACAAACCGCTTTTATTTCAGCAGGCAAGCCGTCCTGTTGTGAATTCCGTCTGGGCTCCCTCTGGTGGCCTTTAGCGATACTGCGGGTCTGGAGCTGGGCTCAGCTGCCTCATTTCCTGCTATGCTGGTTCCTATTTAACTCCACCTGTAACTTTGTTTGTTGCCTGCTGTTGTTGTATTCAGTACTGGTTCTGATCTCTCTGGACTTCCTTGTGACCTGTCTCCATCCGGAGAAGCTAAGTCTTGCTAGTTCATGTTTGCTCATTTTTCTCTTGAAAATATGTTTCATTATATGATGAGTTCAGTCCAGCTTGCTTATATGTGATTTTTTGCTTGCTGGAAGTTCTGGGGTGCAGAGTGCGCCCCTAACATCGTGAGTCGGTGTGGGGGTTCTTGTATTTTCTGCGTGGATAGTTTTTGATAGTTTTTGTACTGGCCGCACAGATCCCTTGCTATCTTCAGTCTATTTAGCGTTAGCGGGCCTCATTTGCTTAAACCTATTTTTCATTACTACGTTTTATTTTCCCCTTAACTCACTGTTATTATTTGTGGGGGCTGTCTAAACTTTGGGGTCATTTCTCTGAGGCAAGTGAGGCTTGGCTTTCTCTCTAGGGGTAGTTAGTTCCTCAGGCTGTGACGAGGCATCTAGGTTTTTAGGTAACGCTCCACGGCTGCCTTTAGTGTGTTTTGGATAGGTTCAGTGTTGCGGTCAGTAAAGTTTCCACATCTCCAGAGCTCGTCCTAATTATCTGGTTTACATATCAGGTCAGTTTGGTGATCCTACTACTGGATCATAACACCGTCCCTGCCCTGCACAAGCATGTGGAGGGACATAAAACATGCGCTACTGAACGCCGTCAGTAGCAAGGTCCACCTCACTACCGATGCGTGGACGAGTCACCATGGATAGGGGCGATACCTTTCCCTCACTGCCCATTGGGTTAATGTTGTTGAGCCGGGTACAGATCGTGCGAGTGGCGCAGGACGTGTTCTGCCAACTCCAAGGAATGTAGGAATCCAGTCTGTACGCATTGACTCCTCATACACAAGTTCCTCAGAATCATCGCTGTAGGAGCCGTCACAGTCCACCTCCCCATGGACCCATGAACGTTTACCTGTTACGACCGATATGAGCACAGCCGTGGCCAAACATCAACAGGCCGTCTTGAAATTAATTTCTTTGGGGAATTGAAGCCACACAGTGCAGGAGCTCTGGAATGCCATAAAGCAGGAGAGCGACATGTGGTTTGTGCCAGCGAATCTCCAGCCAGGCATGGTAGTGTGTGACAATAGCCGAAATCTGGTGGCAGCTCTGGGCCTAGGCAACCTCACTCACATCCCATGTCTGGCACATGTGCTCAACTTGGTCGTGCAGAGTTTTTTGAGGGACTATCCAGATCTTGATGCACTGCTGCACAAGGTCCGCCTAGAGTGTGCTCACTTGCGGCGTTCCAGCATGGCAAGATCGCGCATTGCAGCTCTGCTGCGCCGATTCCACCTTCCGGAACATCGCATCATATGTGACCTACCCACCAGGTGGAATTCCACGTTACATATGTTGGAGCGGCTGTGTGAGCAGCAGAAAGCAGTAATGGAGTACCAGCTGCATCAGGCGCAAAGAAGTCGCACTCCGCGCCGTTCAGACTTCACAACCACAGAGTGGGCCACTATGAAGGACGTCTGCCAGGTTTTGCGTCCCTTCGATTATTCCATGCGGATGGCGAGTGCAGATGATGCACTAGTCAGCATGACTGTCCCCCTTATCTGCCTGCTTCAACAAACACTGCAAGCGCTAAGGGATGATGTTGTGGAAGAGGTGGAGGATGAGGAGTCACCATTTCCATCAGCTTCTGGGACAGTCAGCGCTACGTGGTTCCTCATAAAGTCGTAGGCAGGGCACACTTTGTGAGAAGGATGAGGAGTCAATGGAGGAGGAAGACATCCGTCCAGAGGAGGGAGTTACACAATTGTCCAGTAGTCAGTGTGTACAGCGAGGGTGGGGTGATGAAGAGCAGGCAGAGATCACGCCTCAAGCAGGGGACGTTTCTTGGCCAGTTGGCAGTCTGCAGCACATGGTTGATTACATGCTGCAGTGCCTGAGAAACGACCGCCGCATCGCCCACATTCTCAACATGGCTGATTATTGGGTGTACACCCTTCTAGATCCTCGCTACCGGGACAACTTACAAAGCCTCATCACACCGTTGAACCGGGAGCATAAAATGCAGGAGTACCAAGACACACTGGTGAATTCCATCATCTTCTCCAGTCCAACTGAGAGCAGTACTGCTAGTGCTTTACAAAGCAGCTCAGTGCATCGAGGCAGTGGAGGATGCTCTGCACAAAGAGGGAGCAGAAGCAGTGCCTCTGCCCAAGGCAAGACCAGTATGGCCGAACTGTGGCACAGTTTTGTGTGCCCGCCACAAATGTCTACACCATCACCGGCGGCTCCAGTCAGCAGGAGGCAATGGTTCCGTCAGATGGTGACAGACTACATGTCTTGCCCTCTTACTGTACTCCCAGACGGCTCTTCCCCTTTCAAGTTTTGGGTCTCTAAGCTGGATACATGGCCAGAGCTAAGCCAGTATGCATTGGAGGTGCTGGCTTGCCCTGCGGCTAGTGTATTATCGGAATCCGTCTTTAGTGCCACAGGTGGTGTACTAACAGACCGTCGCATGCGACTATCCTCCGATAACGTTGACCGGCTTACTTTTCTGAAAATGAACCAGGCTTGGATCTCGCAGGAATTTGCCACTCCTCTTCCTGATTAAATAATTGGGTGTCTACAGTATCCAGGTCTCCTGTTGTGTTCATCTTGCTACCACCTGACCTGTAATCCCTGGGCTCCAACAACGCCTGTTGATGCTCAGAAGTTCCGTCTGCACAGTCAAAACAAACGACCCACTGTTATTGGGTTTCAGTAACGTCAGCTGATTCCCAGCTGTGTATCCGGCAATGTGTCCTGCGACCGCCACGCTGACACAACAACTGAAATTTAAGGGAACCTGTCCCCCCCTAGGCCTTTGTTACTGAAAGAGCCACCTTGTGCATCAGTTATGCTGCACAAGGAAAAGGTAGTTCTTATATTTGTGCTCCTTTCACACGCTGAACTTAACACTTATAAAATGTGTCCACTGATACCGTAAAACCGTCCTGGAGGTGGGACTTTCCTTCGTAATGGAACGCAGCACAGCCGTCATCCCTACCCCCTTGGCGCCTTTCGCCGCCTCCTTAGCGTTGTTTTAATCTGTCCCATATCCTGCGCTGCTATGTTCAACCTTGGCCATGCGCTGTTCGCGTTGCCCGTCTTCTGACATCATTTGGTGTCAGGTGGACTGGGCCTGTGCGGCCGCGCTGCCCGAGATCCCGCCTCGCAGTGTCTTCTGATTTCATCATACTGCGGGCCTGGGACCCATGGGCATGCGCCGTGCATATCTTCACCTCAGCCTCTTACTCATCTCCCTCCGTGTTCTTCAGACTGTGCGCCGTCAGCTGATCCCTAACAGCATGCCATAGCCGTGATGCCGCACAGTCTGAAGAAGCCGAAAGGAGGTGAGTGAGAGGCTAAGATATGCACTGCGCATGCCCATGGATCCCAGGCCCGCGGTGTGATTACATTAGACGACACAGCGAGGTGGGATCTTAGGCAGCTCGAGCGCACAGGCACAGCCCGCCTGACACCAAGTGATGTCAGAAGACGGGCAGCGCTAACTGCGCATGAAGAAGGTTGAACATAACAGCGCAGGCTCGGTGACAGATTCCAACAACGCTGAGGATGCGGCGCACGCCGCCAAGGGGGTAGGAATAACACCAGTGCTGCGTCCCACCACGAAGGAAAGTCCCACCTCGGGATGATTTCACGGTATCAGGGGACACATGTTATAAGTGCTTAGTTCTGCGTCTGCAAGGAGCATAATTACAAGAGCCACCTTTTCCTTTTGCAGCATTTGTGATGCACAAGTTGGCTCTTTCAGCTACAAACGCCTGGGGGGGTTAAAGGTTCCCTTTCAACTTGCTACAAGTAGGTCTCAGCCTACACTCGGCTCCTCCTGCTGTCCCTGGGCTTTAACACCGCCAGTTGCTGCCCGGAAGTGCTGTCTGCACAGTTAACAGTCGCTCCTCTGTTATTGGGGTTCAGTAACGCTAGCTGCTCCCCTGCTGTGTTGCGGCAATACCTCCAGCCTGCTCCTCCTGCTGTCCCTGGGCTTCAACACCGCCAGTTGCTGCCCGGAAGTGCTGTCTGCACAGTCAACAGTCGCTCCTGTGTTATTGGGGTTCAGTAACGCCAGCTGCTCCCCTGCTGTGTTGCGGCAATACCTCCAGCCTGCTCCTCCTGCTTTCCCTGGGCTTCAACACCGCCAGTTGCTGCCCAGAAGTGCTGTCTGCACAGTCAACAGTCGCTCTTCTGTTATTGGGGTTCGGTAACGCCAGCTGCTCCCCTGCTGTGTTGCGGCAATACCTCCAGCCTGCTCCTCCTGCTGTCCCTGGGCTTCAACACCGCCAGTTGCTGCCTGGAAGTGCTGTCTGCACAGTCAACAGTTGCTCCTCTGTTATTGGGGTTCAGTAACGCCAGCTGCTCTCCTGCTGTGTTGCGGCAATACCTCCAGCCTGCTCCTTCTGCTGTCCCTGGGCTTCAACACCGCCAGTTGCTGCCCGGAAGTGCTGTCTGCACAGTCAACAGTTGCTCCTGTGTTATTGGGGTTCAGTAACGCCAGCTGCTCCCCTGCTGTGTTGCGGCAATACCTCCAGCCTGCTCCTCCTGCTGTCCCTGGGTTTCAACACCGCCAGTTGCTGCCTGGAAGTGCTGTCTGCACAGTCAACAGTCGCTCCTCTGTTATTGGGGTTCAGTAACGCCAGCTGCTCCCCTGCTGTGTTGCAGCAATACCTCCAGCCTGCTCCTCCTGCTGTCCCTTGGCTTCAACACCGCCAGTTGCTGCCCAGAAGTGCTGTCTGCACCGTCAACAGTCGCTCCTCTGTTATTGGGGTTCAGTAACGCCAGCTGCTCCCCTGCTGTGTTGCGGCAATACCTCCAGCCTGCTCCTCCTGCTGTCCCTGGGCTTCAACACCGCCAGTTGCTGCCCGGAAGTGCTGTCTGCACAGTCAACAGTCGCTCCTCTGTTATTGGGGTTCAGTAACGCCAGCTGCTCCCCTGCTGTGTTGCGGCAATACCTCCAGCCTGCTCCTCCTGCTGTCCCTGGGCTTCAACACCGCCAGTTGCTGCCTGGAAGTGCTGTCTGCACAGTCAACAGTCGCTCCTCTGTTATTGGGGTTCAGTAACGCCAGCTGCTCCCCTGCTGTGTTGCGGCAATACCTCCAGCCTGCTCCTCCTGCTGTCCCTGGGCTTCAACACCACCAGTTGCTGCCCGGAAGTGCTGTCTGCACAGTCAACAGTCGCTCCTCTGGTATTGGGGTTCAGTAATGCCAGCTGCTCCCCTGCTGTGTTGTGGCATTTCCTCTAGCCTGCTCCTCCTGCTGTCCCTGGGCTTCAACACCGCCAATTACTGCCCAGAAGTGCTGTCTGCACAGTCAACAGTCGCTCCTCTGTTATTGGGGTTCAGTAACACCAGCTGCTCCCCAGCTGTGTAGCTGGCAACGTGTCCTACAAACGCCAAGCTGACACAACAACTGAAATTTAAGGGAACCTGTCCCCCCTAGGCGTTTGTTACTGAAAGAGCCACCTTGTGCATCAGGTATGCTGCACAAGGAAAAGGTAATTCTTTTACTTGTGCTCCTTGCACACGCAGAACTTAACACTTATAAAATGTGTCCACTGATACCGTAAAACCGTCACGGAGGTGGGACTTTTCTTCGTAATGGAACGCAGCACAGCTGTTATCCCTACCCCCTTGGCACCTTGCACCATCTCGTTAGCGTTGTTTTAATCTGTCCCATAGCCTGCACTGCTATGTTAAACCTTGGCCATGCGCTGTTCGCGCTGCACGTCTTCTGACATCATTTGGTGACAGGTGGACTGAGCCTGTGCGGCCGCGCAGCCCGAGATCCCGCCTCGCAGTGTCTTCTGATTTCATCATACTGCGGGCCTGGGACCCATGGGCATGCTCAGTGCATATCTTCACCTCAGCCTCTTATTCATCTCCCTCCGCATTCTTCAGACTGTGCGCCGTCAGCTGATCCCTAATAGCATGCCACAGCCATGACGCCGCACAGTCTGAAGAAGCCGAAAGGAGGTGAGTGAGAGGCTAAGATATGCACTGCACATGCCCATGGATCCCAGGCCTGCGGTTTGATTACATTAGACGACACAGCGAGGTGGGATCCTGGGCAGCGCGACCGCACAGGCACAGCCCGCCTGACACCAAGTGATGTCAGAAGACGGGCAGTGCTAACTGCGCATGACCAAGGTTGAACATAACATTGCAGGCTCGGTGACAGATTCCAACAAGGCTGAGGATGCGGCGCACGCCACCAAGGGGGTAGGAATAAGGCCAGTGCTGCGTCCCACCACGAAGGAAAGTCCCACCTCCGGGACGATTTCACGGTATCAGGGAACACATTTTATAAGTGTTTAGTTCTGCGTCTGCAAGGAGCATAATTACAAGAGCCACCTTTTCCTTTTGCAGCATTTGTGATGCACAAGTTGGCTCTTTCAGCTACAAACGCCTGGGGGGGTTAAAGGTTCCCTTTCAACTTGCTACAAGTAGGCCTCAGCCTACACTCGGCTCCTCCTGCTGTCCCTGGGCTCTAACACTGCCAGTTGGTGCTCGGAAGTGCTGGCTGCACAGAGAAAAACACCCGCCAATGTGTCAGTGGGGTTCAGTACCGCCAGCTGTTCCCCTGCTGTGTAGCCGGCAACAACGTGTCCTGCAAACGCCACGCAGACACAACAGACCTAAAACTGCCTTCAGTGCAGGCTTCGGCCTACACTCTGCTCCTCCTGCTGACCCTGGGCTCTAACACCACCAGTTGGTGCTCGGAAGTGCTAGCTGCACAGAGAAAAACACCCGCCAATGTGTCAATGGGGTTCAGCAACGCCAGCTGTACCTCTGCTGTGTAGCCGGCAACAACGTGTCCTGCAAACGCCACGCAGACACAACAGACCTAAAACTGCCTCCAGTGCAGGCTTCGGCCTACACTCTGCTCCTCCTGCTGACCCTGGGCTCTAACACCGCCAGTTGGTTCTCGGAAGTGCTGGCTGCACAGAGAAAAACACTAGCCACTGTGTCAGTGGGTTCAGTAACGCCAGCTGTTCCCCTGCTGTGTAGCCGGCAACAACGTGTCCTGCAAACACCATGCAGACACCACAACTGAAATTAAAGGGAACCTGCCCACCCCAGGCGTTTGTATGCATAACAGCCACCTTTTACAGCAGTAATGCTGCATTTGAACAAGGTGGTTCATTAAGTTATTCACCTTGCACACGTCAAACTCAACACGTATAAAATGTGTCCCCTGATACCATTAAACCGTCCCTGAGGTGTGACTTTCCTTTGTAATGACACGCAGCAACCCCCTTGGTGCCATGCGCCGCCTCATCAGTGTTGTTTTAAGCTGCCACGGACCTTGAGCTGCTATGTTCAACCTTGGCCATGCGCAGGTAGCGCTGCTCGTCTTCTAACATCATTGGTTGGCAGCCTGGCAGCGCCTGTGTGGCCGCCCTGCCCGACACAATGCCCCTCAGTGTCTTACTTATTTTGACAGCGAGGGTGTGATTGATGGGCATGAGCAGTGCATATCTTCGCCTCTCACTCATCTCCTTCCGCCTTCTTCAGACTGTGCGGCTTCACGGACGTGGCATGCGATAAGGGATCAGCCGGAGCCGCACAGTCTGAAGCAGGTGTAAGGACATGAGTGAGTGGCGAACATATTTACTGCGAAAAGGCCATGAATCCCAGGCCCGCAGTGTGAATAAATGAAAAGACACTGCGGGGCTGGGATTCATGGGCAGCGCGACCGCACCGGCTGACATCAAATGATGTCAGAAGACGGGCAGCGATAACAGCGCATGGCCAAGGGATAACACAACAAAGCAGACTCTGGGACAGAAAAAAGCGACGCTCAGGAGGCTGCGCCCAGCACCAAGGTGGTAATATTTAACAGCTGTGCTGCATCTCATTAAGAAGGAAAGTCCCACCTCCAAGACAGTTTGAAGGTATGAAGGGCTAAATTGTACACGTGTTTCATTCAGCGTGTGCAAGGTACAAACTTAAAAGAGCAATCTATTACTAGTGCAGCATTACTGCTGCACAAGGTGGCTATTCTAGTTTGTAACACCTGAGGGGGGTTTAAAGGTTCCCTTTCAATTTGCTCCAATTAGGCTTTGGCCTACACTCTGCTTCCCCTGCTGTCCCTGGGCTCTAACACTGCCAGTTGGTGCCCGGTAGTGCTGGCTGCACAGAGAAAAACACTCGCCAATGTGTCAGTGGGGTTCAGTAACGCCAGCTGTTCCCCTGCTGTGTAGCTGGCAACAATGTGCAAACGCCACGCAGACACAAAGCTGCCTCCAGTGCAGGCTTCGGCCTACACTTGGCTCCTCTGCTCCTCCTTGATTCCCTGGGCTCTAACACCGCCAGTTGGTGCTCGGAAGTGCTAGCTGCACAGAGAAAAACACCCACCAATGTGTCAGTGGGGTTCAGCAATGCCAGCTGTACCCCTACTGTGTAGCCGGCAACGTGTCCTGCAAACGCCACGAAGACACAACAGACAATAAGCTGCCTCCAGTGCAGGCTTCGGCCTACACTCTGCTCCCCCTGCTGACCCTTTGCTCTAACACCGCTAGTTGGGGCTCTAGGAAGACAATCTTGAATAGGTCCCCATCCTGGTTCCAGTACCATCAGCTGGTTCCGGGTAGAGCCTTTGGCTTAGGTGCCTCCTTCTGGGTATCCGAGTTCCACCAACGTCAGGTGGTCCTTGGTAGTGCTTCCAGGCACGGGTACCTCCTGCTTAGTAACCGGGTTCCAGTAACGTCAGCTGGTCCTCGGTAGTTCCATTGGCTCTTGGACCTTCGGCTACCCATCCGGGTTCCAGTACCGTCAGCTGGTTCTCGGCAGTGTATTTTGCTCTTGTACCTTCTGCTCCCCATCCTGGTTCCAGTACCGTCAGCTGGTTCCGGGCAGAGCCTTTGGCTTAGGTGCCTCCTTCTGGGTATCCGAGTTCCACCAACGTCAGGTGGTCCTTGGTAGTGTCAAAGATGCTGCTGCTGAGGATGATGAAGAAAGTGTTGGAGAAGTAAAAAAGAAGGTGAAGGGCATGGAAGTAGTGGAACATCAATATCTGACAAAATAAAAAAAACTTAACATTGTCAATATCTTTGTAACTCCGAACGTCTTAAAAAAAAAAAAAAAAATTCCTGCTATTCTGTTTGATTGGGCTAAACCTCTATGCCTTTAATGTCTCCGCCACCTCCCCCAATACATCCTACATTATTCTTAGTTGTTTTCCTTCATGTAGAATGAACCTACAAGGAAAGAAAGGGTTTATTTTAATTCCGATATTTTGGTCCCATTGACTTGCATTGGTATCGGGTATCGGTATCGGCGATATCCGATATTTTTTGAATATCGGCAGATCCAATCCGATACCGATACTTTCCGATATCGGAAGGTATCGCTCAACACTACTTAAGACTCAATGATGTTTCTTATATGGAGACAACGTTTCGGCAAGATATACATAGATAATGTGTATAAGATGAGCCTAAGCTATCAGCACTTCATGATGTCCCTTCATGTAAAATAACCTCTAGAAATATAAAATCTACAAAAACAAGTCACCGAATCAAGTTTAGTTGTGAAAAGCCCACAAGCCTTATATTGAGTATATATTAAGAACTCACAAATAACTCCATAAGTATCCGATGCCTACAGCTGGCCACACACGATAGCTGGTGGCTGAAGGTTAGGTAGACAGATATTATCTATCACAACTACCCCCATAAATTTAAGGACTTAGCTCAGCCTTGCCTTCATGGTTTTTTAACAGGTAGAAAGGAAAGTGCCCCCCTATAAACAGATGGATGGGTCTTTGAACTCCAATCTGATCATTCTGATCATTCTCTTTTCATACATCATTTGTCAGGGGAAAGTCATGAGATGGTTGGCCAGTGCCAAGGTTTCTATGGGTTCCTTCAACTCTAATGTGCAGTATATAGGGAAAAGAGGAAAAGTTCCAGCTTCTAGTAAAATTTAAAATATAATCTTTATTCCATCGAAATCAGTAAAAAAAATTGTGGACGGGATGGTCAATAAGCAACGCGTTTCGAACAATGGGTTTAATCAATTTTTTATCTAATATCTATGGAGGTTTTTATTATCTTTACTGGAGGCAGAGATGGGTGACTACCTTTGCTATTATTATAGGTCCCTCAGGGGATTGTTACTCAGCCACCTTATTACCAAGGTCACATGTACACTGTTGTATTATAGTCATAAAACAAAGATTAGCAGTTAGGTAATGGGTAACCGTCTATCAATCAGCATGGCATCGGCCGAGATGTTCCATCATCAGACCAGAGTGGAAAAAAAGACAATGTCACTGGAAAACACAGAATCGCCATCAGGAGCAGTCTGTGACCCTTCTGACCCAACAGAAATTGTCACCGGGAAGAACAAGCAGGGACTCGGAAACTACCTGCTGGTAAGTTATCCCCTCTCCAAAAATAATAAAAATCAAAGATAACCACTTGATGGCAAGTATGTGTAATAATCACAGGGAATTCTAACTGCATTTGCATGAGGTCTTGGATGAAACACAGAAGAGATTCACTTTAAAATAATTTCAGGGTTCAGAAACAGTAGTTGGATTTGAGTCCTGACTCCTTCTCTCATATTAGAGGACTGCACTGTATTAGTTAATTGGTCATGTGAGAGATTTTGCATTGAATTTCTGAAGCTACTAACAAGTAGAGACTAGCACATCAATTCGTAACTACTCTAGTACATTCAAACTTTCTGGAATTCGACTGCCATTTTTCTTTATTCTTTTGAAGGCCAATAAGAGATTAAAAAAGGGAATAATAGATCATATTTACATGTTGCCCATTTCTTTGACACTCCCTTTGGTCTTTTGATCTTCCACTGTTGACAGCCATGTGATGCAAGACTCATCATGACTTACCTGCACACATGAAACCTGGTCAGCTGGAAGATACGAAGAAGAGAGGGAGCAAGTGGAGGACTGAGCAAAGAGCTATGGCAGCTGGACAAATGAGAGTTAGACTATGACAGGTGAGTGTAATATTTTATTATTTCTTAACCCCTTCTCTCCCCTCCATTTTCTAGGCTTTGGGATCCGGACAGACCTCATACCTTAATCCCTTTACCCCCAAGGGTGGTTTGCACGTTAATGACCGGGCCAATTTTTACAAATGACCACTGTCTCTTTATGAGGTTATAACTCTAGAACGCTTCAACAGATCTTAGCGATTCTGACATTATTTTCTCGTGACATATTGTACTTCATGATAGTCGTAAAATTTATTTGATGTAACTTGCGTTTATTTGTGAAAAAAACAGAAATTTGGCGAAAATTTCGAAAAGTTTGCAATTTTCCAACTTTGAATTTTTATGCCCTTAAATCACAGAGATATGTCACGCAAAATACTTAAAAAGTAACATTTCCCACATGTCTACTTTACATCAGCACAATTTTGGAACCAAAATTTTTTTTTGTTAGGGAGTTATAAGGGTTAAAAGTTGACCTTTTTTTTTTTAGGGACCACATTTCATTTGAAATCATTTTGAGGGGTCTATATGATAGAAAATACCCAAGTGTGACACCATTCTAAAAACTGCACCCCTCAAGGTGCTCAAAACCACATTCAAGAAGTTTATTAACCCTTCAGGTGTTTCACAGGAAATTTTGGAATGTTTAAATAAAAATGAACATTTAACTTTTTTTCACACAAAATTTATTTCAGCTCCAATTTGTTTTATTTTACCAAGGGTAACAGGAGAAAATGGACCCCAAAAGTTGTTGTACAATTTGTCCTGAGTACGCTGATACCCCATATGTGGGGGTTAACCACTGTTTGGGGGCACGGCAGAGCTCGGAAGGAAAGGAGCGCCATTGTACTTTTCAATGCAAAATTGACTGGAATTGAGATGGGACGCCATGTTGCATTTGGAGAGCCCCTGATGTGCCTAAACATTGAAACCCCCCACAAGTGACACCAATTTGGAAATAGACCCCCTAAGGAACTTATCTAGATGTGTGGTGAGCATTTTGACCCACCAAGTGCTTCACAGAAGTTTATAATGCAGAGCCGTAAAAATAAAAAATCATATTTTTTCACAAAAATTATCTTTTCACCCCCAATTTTTTATTTTCCCAAGGGTAAGAGAAGAAATTAGACCACAAAAGTTGTTGTGCAATTTGTCCTGAGTACGACGATACCCGATATGTGGGGGTAAACGACTGTTTGGGCACATGGCAGAGCTCGGAAGGGAAGGAGCGCCGTTTGACTTTTCAATGCAAAATTGACTGGAATTGAGATGGGACACCATGTCGCGTTTGGAGAGCCCCTGATGTGCCTAAACACTAAAACCCTTCACAAACACCATTTTGGAAAGTAGACCCCCTAAGGAACTTACCTAGATGTGTTTTGAGAGCTTTGAACCCCCAAGTGTTTCACTACAGTTTATAACGCAGAGCTGTGAAAATATATATTTTTTTCACAAAAATGATTTTTTAGCCCCCAGTTTTGTATTTTCACAAGGGTAACAGGATAAATTGGACCCCAATAGTTGTTGTCCAATTTGTCCTGAGTACGCTTATGCCCCATATGTGGGGGGTGGAACCACTGTTTGGGCGCATGGCAGAGCTCGGAAGGGAAGGAGCGCCATTTGGAATGCAGACTTAGATGGATTGGTCTGCAGGTATCACGTTGCATTTGCAGAGCCCCTGATGTACCCAAACAGTAGAAAACCCCCACAAGTGACCCCATATTGGAAAATAGACCTCCCAAGGAACTTATCTATATGTGTTGTGAGAACTTTGAACCCCCAAGTGTTTCACTACAGTTTAGAACGCAGAGCTGTGAAAATAAAAATTCTTTTTTTTTCACAAAAATGATTTTTTTAGCCCCCAGTTTTGTATTTTCACAAGGGTAACCTGATAAATTGGACCCCAATAGTTGTTGTCCAATTTGTCCTGAGTACGCTGATACCCCATATGTGGGGTGGAACCACTGTTTGGGCGCATGGCAGAGCTCGGAAGGGAAGGAGCGCCATTTGGAATGCAGACTTAGATGGATTGGTCTGCAGGCGTCATGTTGCATTTGCAGAGCCCCTGATGTACCCAAACAGTAGAAACCCCCCACAAGTGACCCCATATTTGAAACTAGACCTCCCAAGGAACTTATCTAGATGTGTTGTGAGAACTTTGAACCCCCAAGTGTTTCACTACAGTTTATAACGCAGAGCCGTGAAAATAAAAAAGCTTTTTTTTCCCACAAAAATGATTTTTAGCCCCCCAAATTTTTATTTTCCCAAGGATAACAAGAGAACTTGGACCCCAAAAGTTGTTGACCAATTTGTCCCAAGTACACTGATACCCCATGTTGGGGTAAACCCCTGTTTGGGTGCACGGGAGAGCTCGTAAGGGAAGGAGCTTTACTTTTTCAACGCAGAATTGGCTGGAATTGAGATTGGACGCCATGTCACGTTTGGAGAGCCCCTGATGTGCCTGAACAGTGGAAACTCCCCAATTCTACCTGAAACCCTAATCCAAACACACCCCTAACCCTAATCCCAATGGTAACTCTAACCACACCCCTAACCCTGACACACCACCAACTCTAATCCCAACCCTAATCCCAACCGTAAATGTAATCCAAACCCTAACCCTAACTTTAGCCCCAACCCTAACCCTAACTTTAGCTCCAACCCTAGCCCGAACCCTAACCTTAGCCCTAACCCTAGCCCTAACCCTAACCCTAGCCCTAGCCCTAACCCTAGCCCAAACCCTAATCCTAGCCCTAACCCTTGCCCTAACCCTAGCCCTAACCCTAACCCTAGACCTAACCCTAACCCTAGCCCTATCCCTAACCCTAGCCCTAACGGGAAAATGGAAATACATTTTTTTAATTTTATTATTTTTCCCTAACTAAGGGGGTGATGAAGGGGGGTTTGATTTACTTTTATACCGTTTTTTATAGCGGATTTTTATGATTGGCAGCTGTTACACACTAAAAGACGCTTTTTATAGCAAAAATATTTTTTGCATTACCACATTTTGAGAGCTATAATTTTTCTATATTTTGGTCCACAGAGTCATGTGAGGTCTTATTTTTTGCGGGACGAGTTGACGTTTTTATTGGTAACATTTTCGGACATGTGACAGTTTTTGATCGCTTTTTATTCCGATTTTTGTGAGGCAGAATGACCAAAAACCAGCTATTCATGAATTTCTTTTGGGGGAGGCGTTTATACCGTTCCACGTTTGGTAAAATTGATAAAGCAGTTTTATTCTTCGGGTCAGTACGATTACAGCGATATCTTATTTATATAATTTTTTTATGTTTTGGCGCTTTTATACGATAAAAGCTATTTTATAGAAAAAATAATTATTTTGGCATCGCTTTATTCTGAGGACTATAACTTTTTTATTTTTTTGCTTATGATGCTGTATTGCGGCTCGTTTTTTGTGGGACAAGATGTCGTTTTCAGCGGTGCCATGGTTATTAATATCTGTCTTTTTGATCGTGTGTTATTCCACTTTTTGTTCGCCGGTATGATAATAAAGCATTGTTTTTTGCCTCGTTTTTTTTTTTTTTCTTACGGTGTTCACTGAAGGGGTTAACTAGTGGGACAGTTTTATAGGTTGGGCCGTAACGGACGCGGCGATACTAAATATGTGTACTTTTATTGTTTTGTTTTTTTTATTTAGATAAAGAAATGTATTTATGGGAATAATATATATATTTTTTTCCTTTATTTAGGAATATATATATATATATTTTTTTTTTTACACATGTGGAATTTTTTTTTTTAACTTTTTTACTTTGTCCCAGGGGGGACATCACAGATCTCTGATCTGACAGTTTGCACAGCACTCTGTCAGATCGGCGATCTGACTTACAGCGCTGCAGGCTTACCAGCGCCTGCTCTGGACCCGGAAGTAGTCCCTGCAGGACCCGGATGCAGCCCCGTGGCCATTTTGAATCCGGGGCCTGCAGGGATAGGAGGTAAGAGATGCTCAGAGCAACGCGATCACATCGCGTTGCTCCGAGGGTCTCAGGGAAGCTTCCCTATACCGCCAGAACACTGTGATCATGTTTGATCGCAGTGTGCCAGGGTTAATTGTTATGGTTCTCAATGGCAAGAGAACATAGCCCAGCAAACATAAGTACTAGCTCTTGGAAGGATGGAAACTAAACTGACCATGAACTAAACCTGCCGCACAATTAACAGTAGCCGGGTAGCGTTGCCTACGTTTTTTATCCCTAGACGCCCAGCGCCGGCCGGAGGACTAACTAATCCTGGCAGAGGAAAATATAGTCCTGGCTCACCTCTAGAGAAGTTTCCCCGATAGGCAGACAGAGGCCCCCACATATATTGGCGGTGATTTTAGATGAAATGACAAACGTAGTATGAAAATAGGTTTAGCAAAATTGAGGTCCGCTTACTAGATAGCAGGAAGACAGAAAGGGCACTTTCATGGTCAGCTGAAAACCCTATCAAAATACCATCCTGAAATTACTTTAAGACTCTAGTATTAACTCATAACATCAGAGTGGCAATTTCAGATCACAAGAGCTTTACAGACACAGAAACGAAACTACAGCAGTGAACTGGAACAAAATGCAAAAACAAACGAGGACTAAAGTCCAACTTAGCTGGGAGTTGTCTAGCAGCAGGAACATGCACAGAAAGGCTTCTGATTACAATGTTGACCGGCATGGAAGTGACAGAGGAGCAAGGTTAAATAGCGACTCCCACATCCTGATGGAAACAGGTGAACAGAGGGGATGATGCACACCAGTTCAATTCCACCAGTGGCCACCGGGGGAGCCCAAAATCCAATTTCACAACAGTACCCCCCCCTCAAGGAGGGGGCACCGAACCCTCACCAGAACCACCAGGGCGATCAGGATGAGCCCTATGAAAGGCACGGACCAGATCGGAGGCATGAACATCAGAGGCAGTCACCCAAGAATTATCCTCCTGACTGTATCCCTTCCATTTGACCAGATACTGGAGTTTCCGTCTGGAAACACGGGAGTCCAAGATTTTTTCCACAACGTACTCCAACTCGCCCTCAACCAACACCGGAGCAGGAGGCTCAACGGAAGGCACAACCGGTACCTCATACCTGCGCAACAATGACCGATGAAAAACATTATGAATAGAAAAAGATGCAGGGAGGTCCAAACGGAAGGACACAGGGTTAAGAATCTCCAATATCTTGTACGGGCCGATGAACCGAGGCTTAAACTTAGGAGAAGAAACCCTCATAGGGACAAAACGAGAAGACAACCACACCAAGTCCCCAACACAAAGCCGAGGACCAACCCGACGCCGGCAGTTGGCAAAAAGCTGAGTCTTCTCCTTGGACAACTTCAAATTGTCCACTACCTGCCCCCAAATCTGATGCAACCTCTCCACCACAGCATCCACTCCAGGACAATCCGAAGATTCCACCTGACCAGAAGAAAATCGAGGATGAAACCCCGAATTACAGAAAAAAGGAGACACCAAGGTGGCAGAGCTGGCCCGATTATTGAGGGCAAACTCCGCTAAAGGCAAAAAAGCAACCCAATCATCCTGATCTGCAGACACAAAACACCTCAAATATGTCTCCAAGGTCTGATTCGTCCGCTCGGTCTGGCCATTAGTCTGAGGATGGAAAGCAGACGAGAAAGACAAATCTATGCCCATCCTAGCACAGAATGCTCGCCAAAATCTAGACACGAATTGGGTTCCTCTGTCAGAAACGATATTCTCCGGAATACCATGCAAACGGACCACATTTTGAAAAAACAGAGGAACCAACTCGGAAGAAGAAGGCAACTTAGGCAGGGGAACCAAATGGACCATCTTAGAGAAACGGTCACACACCACCCAGATGACAGACATCTTCTGAGAAACAGGAAGATCCAAAATAAAATCCATCGAGATGTGCGTCCAGGGCCTCTTCGGGATAGGCAAGGGCAACAACAATCCACTAGCCCGAGAACAACAAGGCTTGGCCCGAGCACAAACGTCACAAGACTGCACAAAGCCTCGCACATCTCGAGACAGGGAAGGCCACCAGAAGGACCTTGCCACCAAATCCCTGGTACCAAAGATTCCAGGATGACCTGTCAACGCAGAAGAATGAACCTCAGAAATGACTTTACTGGTCCAATCATCAGGAACAAACAGTCTACCAGGTGGGCAACGATCAGGTCTATCCGCCTGAAACTCCTGCAAGGCCCGCCGCAGGTCTGGAGAAATGGCAGACAATATCACTCCATCCTTAAGGATACCTGTAGGTTCAGAGTTACCAGGGGAGTCAGGCTCAAAACTCCTAGAAAGGGCATCCGCCTTAACATTCTTAGAACCCGGCAGGTAGGACACCACAAAATTAAACCGAGAGAAAAACAATGACCAGCGCGCCTGTCTAGGATTCAGGCGTCTGGCGGACTCAAGATAAATTAGATTTTTGTGGTCAGTCAATACCACCACCTGATGTCTAGCCCCCTCAAGCCAATGACGCCACTCCTCAAAAGCCCACTTCATGGCCAAAAGCTCCCGATTCCCAACATCATAATTCCGCTCGGCGGGCGAAAATTTACGCGAGAAAAAGGCACAAGGTCTCATCACGGAACAATCGGAACTTCTCTGCGACAAAACTGCCCCAGCTCTGATTTCAGAAGCGTCGACCTCAACCTGAAAAGGAAGAGCAACATCAGGCTGACGCAACACAGGGGCGGAAGAAAAGCGGCGCTTAAGCTCCCGAAAGGCCTCCACAGCAGCAGGGGACCAATCAGCAACATCAGCACCCTTCTTAGTCAAATCAGTCAATGGTTTAACAACATCAGAAAAACCAGCAATAAATCGATGATAAAAGTTAGCAAAGCCCAAAAATTTCTGAAGACTCTTAAGAGAAGAGGGTTGCGTCCAATCACAAATAGCCTGAACCTTGACAGGATCCATCTCGATGGAAGAGGGGGAAAAAATATATCCCAAAAAGGAAATCTTTTGAACCCCAAAAACGCACTTAGAACCCTTCACACACAAGGAATTAGACCGCAAAACCTGAAAAACCCTCCTGACCTGCTGGACATGAGAGTCCCAGTCATCCGAAAAAATCAAAATATCATCCAGATACACAATCATAAATTTATCCAAATAATCACGGAAAATGTCATGCATAAAGGACTGAAAGACTGAAGGGGCATTTGAAAGACCAAAAGGCATCACCAAATACTCAAAGTGGCCCTCGGGCGTATTAAATGCGGTCTTCCACTCATCCCCCTGCTTAATTCGCACCAAATTATACGCCCCACGGAGATCTATCTTAGAGAACCACTTGGCCCCCTTTATGCGAGCAAACAAATCAGTCAGCAGTGGCAACGGATATTGATATTTAACCGTGATTTTATTCAAAAGCCGATAATCAATACACGGTCTCAAAGAGCCATCTTTCTTAGCCACAAAGAAAAAACCGGCTCCTAAGGGAGATGACGAAGGACGAATATGTCCCTTTTCCAAGGACTCCTTTATATATTCTCGCATAGCAGCATGTTCAGGCACAGACAGATTAAATAAACGACCCTTAGGGTTTTTACTACCCGGAATCAAATCTATGGCACAATCGCACTCCCGGTGCGGAGGTAATGAACCAAGCTTAGGTTCTTCAAAAACGTCACGATATTCAGTCAAGAATTCAGGAATCTCAGAGGGAATAGATGATGAAATGGAAACCACAGGTACGTCCCCATGCTTCCCCCTACATCCCCAGCTTAACACAGACATAGCTTTCCAGTCAAGGACTGGGTTATGAGATTGCAGCCATGGCAATCCAAGCACCAACACATCATGTAGGTTATACAGCACAAGAAAGCGAATAATCTCCTGATGATCCGGATTAATCCGCATAGTTACTTGTGTCCAGTATTGTGGTTTATTACTAGCCAATGGGGTGGAGTCAATCCCCTTCAGGGGTATAGGAGTTTCAAGAGGCTCCAAATCATACCCACAGCGTTTGGCAAAGGACCAATCCATAAGACTCAAAGCGGCGCCAGAGTCGACATAGGCATCCGCGGTAATAGATGATAAAGAACAAATCAGGGTCACAGATAGAATAAACTTAGACTGTAAAGTGCCAATTGAAACAGACTTATCAAGCTTCTTAGTACGCTTAGAGCATGCTGATATAACATGAGTTGAATCACCGCAATAGAAGCACAACCCATTTTTTCGTCTAAAATTCTGCCGTTCACTTCTGGACAGAATTCTATCACATTGCATATTCTCTGGCGTCTTCTCAGTAGACACCGCCAAATGGTGCACAGGTTTGCGCTCCCGCAGACGCCTATCGATCTGGATAGCCATTGTCATGGACTCATTCAGACCCGCAGGCACAGGGAACCCCACCATAACATCCTTAATGGCATCAGAGAGACCCTCTCTGAAATTCGCCGCCAGGGCGCACTCATTCCACTGAGTAAGCACAGCCCATTTACGGAATTTCTGGCAGTATATTTCAGCTTCGTCTTGCCCCTGAGATAGGGACATCAAGGCCTTTTCCGCCTGAAGCTCTAACTGAGGTTCCTCATAAAGCAACCCCAAGGCCAGAAAAAACGCATCCACATTGAGCAACGCAGGATCCCCTGGAGCCAATGCAAAAGCCCAATCCTGAGGGTCGCCCCGGAGCAAGGAAATCACAATCCTGACCTGCTGAGCAGGATCTCCAGCAGAGCGAGATTTCAGGGACAAAAACAACTTGCAATTATTTTTGAAATTTTGAAAGCAAGATCTATTCCCCGAGAAAAATTCAGGCAAAGGAATTCTAGGTTCAGATATAGGAACATGAACAACAAAATCTTGTAAATTTTGAACTTTCGTGGTGAGATTATTCAAACCTGCAGCTAAACTCTGAATATCCATTTTAAACAGGTGAACACAGAGCCATTCCAGGATTAGAAGGAGAGAGAGAGAGAGAAAGGCTGCAATATAGGCAGAATTGCAAGAGATTCAATTACAAGCACACTCAGAACTGAAGGGAAGGGGAAAAAAAAAAAAATCTTCAGCAGACTTCTCTTTGCTCTCCTTTCTCTGTCAATTAATTTAACCCTTTTTTGGGCCGGTCAAACTGTTATGGTTCTCAATGGCAAGAGAACATAGCCCAGCAAACATAAGTACTAGCTCTTGGATGGATGGAAACTAAACTGACCATGAACTAAACCTGCCGCACAACTAACAGTAGCCGGGTAGCGTTGCCTACGTTTTTTATCCCTAGACGCCCAGCGCCGGCCGGAGGACTAACTAATCCTGGCAGAGGAAAATATAGTCCTGGCTCACCTCTAGAGAAGTTTCCCCGATAGGCAGACAGAGGCCCCCACATATATTGGCGGTGATTTTAGATGAAATGACAAACGTAGTATGAAAATAGGTTTAGCAAAATTGAGGTCCGCTTACTAGATAGCAGGAAGACAGAAAGGGCACTTTCATGGTCAGCTGAAAACCCTATCAAAATACCATCCTGAAATTACTTTAAGACTCTAGTATTAACTCATAACATCAGAGTGGCAATTTCAGATCACAAGAGCTTTCCAGACACAGAAACGAAACTACAGCAGTGAACTGGAACAAAATGCAAAAACAAACGAGGACTAAAGTCCAACTTAGCTGGGAGTTGTCTAGCAGCAGGAACATGCACAGAAAGGCTTCTGATTACAATGTTGACCGGCATGGAAGTGACAGAGGAGCAAGGTTAAATAGCGACTCCCACATCCTGATGGAAACAGGTGAACAGAGGGGATGATGCACACCAGTTCAATTCCACCAGTGGCCACCGGGGGAGCCCAAAATCCAATTTCACAACAGTTAATGTGCCGGGGGAGGTCCGTGACCGCTCCTGGCACATAGTGTCGGATGTCAGCTGCGATAGTCAGCTGACATCTGGCCGCGATCGGCCGTGCTCCCCCCGTGAGCGTGGCCGATCGCTATGACGTACTGTCCCGTCGAGGGTCAGATAGGCCCAGGTCACCTCGACGGGATAGTACGTCTAAGGTCAGAGAGGGGTTAATGAATGTCTTTTTGTAGCTCTTGAACCAAATTTCTTAGGACTGCATTTTTGGGCCAAATCGACCGAATCTACCCAAAATGAATTTTGCGAGAGTCACTAATCTCTACTAGATTCATCGTTTGGGGTCCCAACACATCGAGATCTAGAATCACATGTGACAATTTTGTTCTGTAACTTTGTTCAGCTTGAGCACAGTATACCGTAAATAAACTCATTATTTTTTATCTACTGTACATGTTGACACGCTGAATATATTAGTGTCTTTATCTACTGCTGGGGACTGGGATGAAAGGATGAGAGCAATGATCTATCAGGTGGTATAATTTGTAATAAGCTCTGATGACATTTAATAAAACAAGACTGAAAAAATAAATCCATTTCGGTGACATTTTGAATGCCTTTGCCTTTTTTTCCCTGTGTATACATTTCAGTTTCGAGGCCAATGCTATCACATGAAAGCTTTTGCTGGAGAAATACACCTATGAATTAAAGATAAATCTATACAATGTCAAATTACACCAAAATGGATTTCAAAACATTGATACTAGTCGTTATACCTGCTTGGAAGGTTCAACCAATTATTTCTTTGAAATATCCACTTTCCCATGAAGGCAAAATGAAAATAAATGGGGAGGCTGATTTATTTTATTTATTTTTTATTTTTTCATCATTTGTGCTGCAAAAACAATGATTTGAAGTGTATATTGAGATATATGGTAAATAATCTGACTCCCAACAGACTATTTATACTAAAACCATAAGTTAACCAGAAATGGAAATAGTGAACACCAACTGGACCACTAGTATTGGACTGTGTTTAAATCGCTTGAATAGCAGTTTGTTTTCTGGAGCTGCTCTTGCATTTGGTACAAAATGGTTAAACAAGATAAACCACGAACAATAATATATCTGCCTGGCATAATGGAAACCAAGAGGCATAGCTGGGTCTGACATATACCCGTGGTGACTGATGGCCTTCCATTATCTACATCTGCACAGCACACATTGTACATTGTAATAACACTATTTCTGTTATTTACAGCGGATCTGTCAGCAGATTTTAAAGGGAACTGTACTTTCATACTTTGCATGAATCAATAGTACAAGAAACTTTGTGATACATGTTATCGGAGAATTTTGCCTTTTCACTACTTACGAGTAGTATTGAGCATTCCGATACCGCAAGTATCGGGTATCGGCCGATACTTGCGGGTATCGGAATTCCGATACCGAGATCCGATACTTTTGTGGTATCGGGTATCGGTATCGAAACAACATTAATGTGTAAAACAAAGAATTAAAATTAAAAATATTGCTATACTCACCTCTCCGACGCAGCCTGGACCTTACCGAGGGAACCGGGAGCCTTCTTTGCTTAAAATGCGCGCTTTTATTTCCTTCCGCGACGTCACGGCTTCTGATTGGTCGCGTGCCGCCCATGTGGCCGCGACGCGACCAATCACAGCAAGCCGTGACATAATTTTCAGGTCCTCAATGCCTAATTCTAGGCATTCAGGATTTTAAAATTACGATCCGGCTTGTGATTGGTCGCGTCGCGGTCACATGGGCGACGCGACCAATCACAAGCCGTGACGTCACGGGAGGCAGGAAACACGTGCATTTTTAAAATTACGTCACGGCTTGTGATTGGTTGCGTGCCGCCCATGTGACCGCGACGCGACCAATCACAGCAAGCCGTGACGTAATTTCAGGTCCTGATGCCTATTTCTGCATTCAGGACCTGAAATTACGTCACGGCTTGCTGTGATTGGTCGCGTTGCCCATGTGACCGCGACGCGACCAATCACAAGCCGGATCGTAATTTTAAAATCCTGAATGCCTAGAATTAGGCATTGAGGACCTGAAAATTACGTCACGGCTTGCTGTGATTGGTCGCGTCGCGGCCACATGGGCGGCACGCGACCAATCAGAAGCCGTGACGTCGCGGAAGGAAGTAAAAGCGCGCATTTTAAGCAAAGAAGGCTCCCGGTTCCCTCGGTAAGGTCCAGGCTGCGTCGGAGAGGTGAGTATAGCAATATTTTTTATTTTAATTCTTTATTTTACACATTAATATGGATCCCAGGGCCTGAAGGAGAGTTTCCTCTCCTTCAGACCCTGGGAACCATCAGGATACCGTCCGATACTTGAGTCCCATTGACTTGTATTGGTATCGGGTATCGGTATCGGATTAGATCCGATACTTTGCCGGTATCGGCCGATACTTTCCGATACCGATACTTTCAAGTATCGGACGGTATCGCTCAACACTACTTACGAGCTATTTCTTCTCTTCTCTTATGACTCCTGAACTCACCATCCACTTTGAAAAAAAAACAACTTAAAGGGAAACTGTCAGTAGGATCAACCCTCCTAAGTCGTCTATATGGGCATTCAAGTCATAGAAAATTGAATAATACGATACATGATACACAAGTGGACAAAATTAATGATACCTTTCTGTTAAAGTAAGAAAATCCCACATTGGTCACTGAAATTTCGTGAAACTGACAAAAGTAATTTCCAATTTAAATTGACTAAATATCAACTAATGGATAACAGACATTGCTTTAGAATTGTGATTCAACAGAAAAATTACATTAAAAAAACCAAGCTAATGAAAATGGCCTGGACAAAAATGATGGTAAGTCTAGAAAAGATTGAAAATAATTTGACCACAGGAACATGTGAAATTCAAGTGTGTGTTGTAATTAGTATCACACTTCTCTGCAAACTTATAGTCAGTCAGTCATGAAAAGTAGTCATTGTGCTGTTTGGTATCATGGCATGTACCACTTTGAACATGGACCAAATAAAGCTAAGGAGAGAGATGTCCCAGGAAAAAGTAAGTTATAGATAAACACTAGTGATGAGCGAGTGTAATCATTGCTCGGGTGACCTCCGAGTATTTGTTAGTGTTCGGAGATGTAGTTTTCATTGCGGCAGCTGAATGATTTACAGCTACTAGCCAGGCTGAGTACATGTGGGGGTTGCCTGGTTGCTAGGGAATCCCCACATGTAATAAAGCTGTCTAGTAGCTGTAAATCATTCAGCTGCTGGGATGAAAACTAAATCTCTGAACACTAACAAATACTCGGAGGTCACCCAAGCAATGAGTACACTCGCTCATCACTAATAAACTCGTTAAATGCAAAGGTTATAAGACCATCTCCAAACAGCTTGGTGTTACTGTCTTTTTTTGAGGAACCTGAGGACTTTGCTCCATACCCGAATGCAGTTACAAAGTGACTAACGTGGCACAAAAATGTGCACTAGGATGCAGTCAGTTGTCGCCCTCTTCAACAAAGGAAATAGCCCCAATAACTGATCCATGATGAAAAATGTATTTACCCCTCTTTGGCCCTCACTGTACCTCTCCCACCAATGCTGGTCTTCCAATTGGCTCTGCTATCTTCTGTCTTCTTATCAGCTGGGTTTTCTATTTTATAGGCCTCGCACCGTGACATGCATCTTACCGCATGTAACTGCATATGGCACAACAAACATCAATTATGTACATCATGCCCCATGTGATGGTATAGTGCCTGGTCAATGGAAGACCAATCCAATAGACGGAAAACAACAGATAAAATACAGAATCTAGAAGAGCCAATCAGAGGACTGATAGTGGTGGGGCAAATATCTGGAGGGCTGAGAAAAGGCGAATATAATTTTTCTATCCCCTTCCCAGTTAATTCAATTTGCATTTAATTTATCAGATACTAATCTTCGCCCTTCCTGATTTGAAGAATCATGCTAGAAACAAATTTTGGGAGATTCCTTCATCTCCAGTTCTCCAACGTGTATGGCCGGATTTTTGATCCTGCGCTATCTTACTTATTATATTGTGAACAAAATAATGAAATATTTGATGCCATCTGGAAATTATTATCTGAATACTTCATTCATCTCGTACCCATCTGGCGTCAATTAACATTGCATTGTAATTCTATTATACATACTTCAATGTCATTTGAAGAAATGAAATCATTGTTTTCAATTTTTAGATACGTTGGCAAACAGATTGATTTTGCATGGATTTTGAATTTTTATCCTGCTGCTCCACTGAGTAAAACCACAAAATCAGTAATCGTTTCCAATAAAGAAAAAATGATATCGCTTGAGCATAGTTACTAGATAAAATACAGATTTGTCCTTTACACATTATGCAGAAAAGGACACTATGAGTATAAGTACATGCAATAGAATTGAGGAATAAGTACAAGATTAAACTTACTGCTGTCTTATAGAAAAATAACGAATCGGTCTATCCCTTGTATCTAGCATTGCAGATTGGCTCCAATAAAGTGAATGGAGCTAGGCTGCAACATACCAAACAACCCGTGGACTGGTGTTACACTGCTGTTTAGGGAAAAAAAAAATATTTTTCTAATTCTATTCAACAGTAAAATACAATGCAGAGAATAAATAAAACAGCATACAATGCCTAACTAATACTCCCATACACTGTCAAATTGTAAAACCAGCCCTATATATTGTAAACATTCAATAAAATACAAGTCCAAAGTACTAACAACAATTCATCCTGCACAACCTCAAGAATACTGCGATCTTCCATCTTAATCTTGGTAGACAGTGTATGGATTACAGCAGGCTTATGGACAATCAATTAATTAAATAATAGAATTCTGCTCATTACAGCCTTAACCCAATTAACTTGTTTTCTTCATTACAACCTGTAGGCAAAAAACAACAACAAGTAAACAGATTATTAGACCTTTTTGTCCCACTTAAACTAATGTAACAATGAAAGACACAATATAAGATCATTGATCACATCTGGCCCTTGGAAACACTTCACGCAATGGATTTCTTAGCAATTTCTCTTCCGGGAGAAACATTTTGAGGCCAGCGTTTACTGTACACATCAGGATACGTATGCCGGTATAATGATTTATGAGGACACGGAGCCACACGCTTGATAAAGTGCTTAAAATGTGGTGATAGATAGACCTCATCAAATCAATCAATATCTTTCTCCGGTCGGAATACTAATGTAAAATGTTTACGCTGAAGAGTCTCAGCAGATTTATGTAGAGGGAGACGAGGTCTACTGCTTCCCGTTCTACGTGTATTGTTTACCGTCGACATGCCGAAGACACCTACACTTTTGTCACTGCGTTGGTGTCATTTAAGGGGACAATAAAGGCCCCAACACCAATTAGATGGCTGTTAGGTGAATGAAGCTTTGGTTGATCATTTGGCCGACAAAAATCTCGGCCATTTCTACCATACACACAGGGAAGCACGCTTGGTGAAGCGCTCATGTGCTGCCTATGAGAACGCCGCCAACAGACACCATGGCCGTTGACTCATCTCTGAGGAACAATGCAATCATCAGTTCTCGAATGGATGGACAACTCCCTCAACTTTGTGTCGACTATTGCCCGACAGACAGCCAAATCCATCAATATTGGCAGGTTCGGCTGCGACTAGTCTAATGTGTGGGGCACCTAAACTTTGAATTCTATCTTATCTCCAAATTGCTTTTCTATGTGATGAAATCTACTGTTCTCCATCTTTTGTCTCTTAACACACTGACTGTTATGTTCTTTCCTGCCTATGATCACTACTGACACTGACCATATACGGTCTGTTCGATGGATGAATATTTCATGTAAGTTTAATATTTGTGAACAACAATGATCACTAAAATACAATACAATTGAATGTGCCATAGCCTCTTCTTTCAAACAGGGGCATAGCTATAGGGGGTTCAGAAATATTAGTTGCACCCTGGTCTTGATCTCTAAGAAGGTCCTGACTCCTGAGGTCCATATCACACATAAGAAGACACCAATGTCCATAATGGCACATGGCAAGTTGGGGCAACTGATACAGATTTCATAAATGTAATCAGAATGTGCTCAGTCTATCCCCTGTTGAAAAAATAACTTCCATGTTCAGTCTAGAAAAGCAAATATTTATGAGGAAGTTGGAGTAAAGTGCTGTCTACCAAAATGTAAACCAATCAGACTCTGTTCACATGTAATGGCAAAAATGGAAGCTAAATGTTTCAGCATCATTATCTGTGATCGAGCTGCAATCTGTTTTTTTTCAGCTGGATCCAAAAATGTAGACTACATAATATTTTTATGAGATAAAAAAGTGTCCATTAGTTTGGCGTCATAACGGCAATGCAAATTACAATGCTGCCCACATCTACCCAACGTGAGGGAAGCAGGCAAACACAGGTGACTACTTCAACAGAGTTATATTTTGTAAAAAATACATTTTATTAATCAAATTATTCAAAAGAACAAAACAATACATCATTTTGGAAAAGAGAAGGTGCCTCTTGTTTGAGGGATTGCACCACAAATAACCTCTGCATGTAACAGCAGTAATAATTAGATTCACAGGTTTTTATGGAAATCCAACACCAAAATTGGAAAGCCATTGGGCAATATAAATATTAAATATGGGATTGTAACTATTGATGAGCGAGTGTACTCGTTGCTCGGGTTTTCCGGAGCACGCTCGGGTGACCTCTGAGTATTTATGACTGCTCGGAGATTTAGTTTTCATCACGGCAGCTGAATGATTTACAGCTACTAGCCAGCTTGATTACATGTGGGAATTCCCTAGCAACCAGGCAACCCCCACATGTACTTAGGCTGGGTACTAGCTGTAAATCATTCAGCTGCCGTAATAAAAACGAAATCTCCGAGCAGTCATAAATTTCAGAGGTCACCCGAGCGTGCTCAGGAAAACCCGAGCAACGAGTATACTCGCTCATCACTAATTGTAACCCTAATTACTATCTGATCAGAACATGTTTAGAATACAACTCTGTATAGGTTTCCTAATGTCCAAAATGCAAGTGCACGAGAATAGGGGTTTAAGTTTCTCCCCAGATAAAAGCCATGTGGTCACCACTATGTTAATATATAGAGACTGACATGCTAGTCTATAAGAGAAGTTTTTCTAAATAAAATATTACCTATTGGTGACAGAATCTGTGGAAATTTATAAGAGAAGTTTTTCTAAACAAAGTGTTACCTATTTTTGACCAAATCTTTGGAAATCTTGTGAGCGGCAGCAGGGTCTGTTCCTGCTTCCCTCTGCCCCGACGCGTGTTTCGTAAACACTTTCTCTGTGTTTGCCTGCTCCCCTTATATGGGTGGCATTTTGATTTCCATAATATTTTTGGCCATCCCAAAAAATGAATATCAACTTTTTTTTTTAAATATTGAAATCCATTTTCGCACCTGTTTTTTAAATGGGTTGCCTACTACTCGGACAACCTCTTTTCTATGATCTGTGACTATCACCTTTTGTGAGGTGGATCCTGTGTTATCTGCTAATACAGCAGAGGTTTTATTTTCAAAGTACAGGGTGGCTATTTATATGGATACATCTGGGTGGGCTATTTATAAAGTGGCATCCAAAATGGCCACCATGGTCACCACCCATCTTGAAAAGTTTTCCCCCTCCCATATATTAATGTGCCACAAACAGGAAGTTGATATCACCAACCATTCCCATTTTATTTAGGTGTATCCATATACATGGCCCACCCAGATGTATCCACATACGTGGCCCACCCTGTAATCCTGTCTGTAATGATAGCTAGACTGCTGAAATGCAAAGGTCTAGTATTAGGCTTAATAGCCTACCTTACTAATAATGAAATTAAAGTTCCTGATGTTATTTTTATTTAATATAGATAATGACATGGAAAACTGACAACAAAATCAACATGAAAATAGATTTAATCAATAGGTCACTGTCTATTGACACATCAGCCTTAAGATGAAGAACCAGCGATAATTTCTTTATGGCATTAAGGTTCTCAGAAATGGTGAAAATGTTATATTTACCCTAACCACAAAAATAGATGCATGTAACCACAGATGACTGGTACACTTTACATCCCTTCTCCCAAACCTAAAATCCTGGCAATGAATATGATCAGCCACGTCTGTCTGAGGTCATCAGCTTTGAAGTGATGTTATCAGAAAATTGCTATAGCAATAGTGGCATACGGAGACGATTCTCTAACATGACCCAGCATCACCATGGTATTATAATACGTAGGAATAGGATCTCAGATAATTACAGTCCTGATTACTTTTATGTTAGGAATGGATATATCATTAGAAAATATAATTACATTTTAATGACAGTAATGCAATCTGAATATTGACTGTAGGTATTATTATTGACTAAGTATGCTCTGGTATTATATTACCTACTCTATCTATCTATCTATCTATCTGGAGCGCCCCCACTGCCACAGGGCCGAGGGGCACCCGGTACCGGGCCTCTGCGTCTCAGTTCTGGGGTTGTCACGGTGGCTAGGCCCGGACCGTGACCCTGCTGAGGGGCGTCCAGTGAAAGTTGAGAATGTGATGATGTTGTGGTGCGGTGTAGGTCGCGGTGAATAACGAGGACACCAGGTTGCAGTCTCTTTACCTCTTTACTGAAGGCTTCAGGATCCTCAGTCCGGAATACGGTTAACCGGGCTACCTGAGTCCGGCCGGTCCGATGGCACCTCCAGAGTTCCCTTTGCAGGTGGAAATCTGTGCCTACCTTCTAGCACTTGTGTGTTGTAGTCCTTCCCTGCTGTGCTTACAGGATAGTCCTCACAACTGTTGTGTCTGTTTCTGAAGTTCCCTCACAACTCGATTATGATGTTCTTCTTCGTCCCCCCAGATGATATGGCTAGGACGCACCCGTATGACGGGTAGGCTCGGAGCTCTTCCGGGACCCTAGAGTCGCCCCTCTCCAAATGTTGCCCCCTGTGTCTGCTTAGGTGATTTTGGGTGAGACAGCCTGCCTAGAACTGACTGTCCTGCCGTAGGTTTGAAGTAAGGCCTGGAGCTCAATACTTCTTCGGCGTTTCCGGCCACCGGCTGCGCGCCTCAGTAGGATGTTGCCTCGTCTTACAGCACGACTCCTACTGGTGTTTTCTCCTTGTTGCGTTGATCTCGTTTCTCACTCAGCACAATAAACCTCGCTTCTTGTCCTTTCTTGGGGTACCGCCGCGATGAAGTGCAGGCGCGGTCCCATAACGTTCTTTCTGTTCGCTAGGCCTCTGTCAGGATCCCACCCCTGACAGGGACCCCCCTGAATCTTCCCCTGCAACACCCTCTGCCACAGGATGTTGCCTGGTTCCAACCCAGTCAGCTTCTGACTAACTTCCTATCTAACCCCCAGTTTTACCAGATTGTGAGGAGTGGCCTAATACATAGCACCCTTAGCTCCCCCTGGAGGACAGACTGTGAAGTGTATTGGTGTCTGTGATACCTGGTCAGGTGAACTCCTTCAGTGCCATCAGACGTACCATAGCCCCCCTTAGCGGCGGAGCATCAGTACTGCAACGACCAGGACTCTGGGGCGCTGCATATCTATTATCTATCTATCTATCTATCTATCTATCTATCTATCTATCTATCTATCTCCTTAAACTATCTCAATAACTATCTACTGTATCTAACTTTCTATTTACCCATCTATAGCTATTTATCTTTATACACAGCATCTATATCTATAAATGTATCCCCTTTTCTAACTCTATCTGTTTATCACTATTTATATCTATAAATCTCTCTTTTTTAAACTCTCTATCTAACCATCCGTATCTATCCATCTGTTTCTATGTATCTACCTATCTATCTCTAGCTCACTATCTATCTAACTTGTATGTATGTATCTATGTATATATCTTTAGCTATCTATGTCTATAAATCTATCTCCTTTTCTAACTCTCTATCCATCTGTATCTCTATCTATAGTTATCTATCTATTTATAAATATCTATCTAGCTACCTATTTTTATCTATCTAGTGCGTAACAGAAGACATACACTTTAATACAAAATCAGTTATAGCAGAATCATTCAATTTATTTTTCCAAAGGTGTCTGTTAGGTTGGGGTAATATTGGGAAGTAAGTTAACAGTTTCTAGGAGGCTTCCAATGTGCAGTTGTTAGTACCTCCAAGAAGTAGTTCAAGAAAAGACTATAGAAGGCTCATTTCTGGGGTGGCTGAGGGCAGATGTTCTTAGTCATGGCCCTATCCTAGGCTATTAATATCAGCTGTCTTTTTAACCTTTGCTAGTCATTGAATATAGGGGGACCCCACGTAATTTTTTGTGGGGTCTTCTCTGTAAAAACCAGTAAAAGCAAAGCAATCAGCTGTGAGCTGCTTTTAATAGCCTGGGAACCTTTATTGCTATTTGCTCCTTCCCAGAATATTAACATCAGCCCCCAGCCATCAGCTTTCCCTCAGGTGGTTATGAAAATTACAGGGGACCCCACACTGTTTTTTTCATTTATTTTTATATTAATATCAACTCACAGCTGTTTGCTTAGCCCTTGCTGGTTAATATAGGGGAAACCTCCCCCCAAAAAATGATGTAATCACACTGACTTCAGTGCTGGCTGCGAAATAACTTTCTCATGAGCGCTGACATCTGTGAGGTCACCGGAGTTCATCGGTTATGATCTCTGGTCACTTTTTGATGTCAGCGCTTGGCACTAAAGCTGAGTTCTCAGGCTCAGCTCAGTGTCTCCTGGATTCATGGCTGAGTGGTTGCATCATGCCACCGCTCAGCTATGAATCCTAATGTAGCAGAGTTGGAGCATTTTGTGGTACATATGAATTATTGTCAGGCAGGTGAGGAATGTGGTGTTTTTTATGTTTAATATTAAATTAACCACATTCCGACATTGGGTGTAATAGTACTCCCACGTCGGAATCCCTCCTTTTGATGTGGGCTCTGGTGCTGAGCCCACATCTTTCCCAGCACATGTCAGCTGTTTTGAACAGCTGACACGTACCTCTAACAGCCATGGGTGGAACCGTGACTGTTAACCTGTTCACTCACACGCTGCACCAGCACGCCGTTGTGCCCGCAGGACCACTGCGCCACCAATCCTACCCTGTGTTCATGGTCAGGACAGCGCTACCCGGGCTCGCTACTCACATTCCGCATCCAGTGCAGCACACAATTACTGCACGAGCACGTTGTTGCTCTCGCAAGACTACTGCGCCTCCTGTCCTTCTCAATTATCAAAATCAGGACAACACTCCTTTGGCTTGCCGCAAACCCCTCCTGGATCATCCACTAAACGGGAAGTATATCATCAACTTGAGATATCCCAATAAACGGTGCCAATAACCTTTCGGTGACCTTAAAGGCGACTATGTGATAAAGGCCGGAGTTCGGCCGAAACGTCAAAAAATACTGTCGCTTCATCCACCACCGTAAATAAAGTTTATTCACTTGAAAGCATACTTTCTCTATTGAGTGCAGTGATTCTATATCTATTTTTGGACTTTACGGAATCTTTGGTTCCTTTTCACTTGCACCTTGTTCTACATGGTCGAGTGCTAACCATCTATACTAAAATTAACCTGTTAAATGCTGCTGTCAATCTCTGAAAGCTGCATTTTACTCACGCTTCCGGTAAGCTCGCCCATCAGTGACCCGTCATGTGATCGCAGGTCACTGATGGGTTGGCATGACAACCAGAGGTCTCCAGCAGACCTCTATGGTTATCATAGCTGGCTAGCTGTGAGCGCCGCTCATAGCAAGTGAGTAATTCTGCTACATACAGGCGATCTGATCATCGCCTGTATGTAGCAGAGCTGATCAGACAACTGCAGCTTCTAGTCTTCCATGGAGACTATTGAAGCATGAAAAAAGTAAAAGAAAGTTTTTAAAAATATTAAAAACATATAAAATATATAAAAGTTCAAATTACCCCTCTGGCTCACATGCTGTCATCTGTATCACAGCAATGGAACTGCAGTGCTCTGACCAGTGGTAATGAACTTACAGCCAATCAGAGCCAGTGTTTCTCACAGATGACAGAGTGTGAAAAACCCAATGTCCAGGCTCTCCATTCATTTTAATGGGGTCCGAGTTAGGGTTCTAGTTAGTGTATCGATCTGGCACCCGAACCTAACTTTTTAAAATGTTCAGCTGAACCCACTGGACACGAACATCCACGGATTTGCCCTTCATGTGCTACCAGCTCACCCAAATCAGATCCTATAAGGAAGGAGCACGGAAGTCCATTCTGAGCAAAACATGGAAATCCAACTAGAACAATAGAGTATCCAGCTCCAATAAAGTTGTGTACTTCATTATAGAAAAGTTGAAAACATGATTTGACGTGGATTCCATAGGGGTGACCATATAGTAGTGTGACATGTTTCAGACATTTTTATTGGTTTTTATTGGAGCTGGATACTCTAGTTTTCTACTTGAATTTTTTTTATGTAGCATAAAAAATAACCTGGTATGCAACACAGATTTCCTGTAAGCATCCTAAAAGGGAATATATATCGTCAAAAAATGATCTATTATTTAAGTCAGTTTCTGGGTTAAATGTATTTAAAAAAATGGTAAAGGTTTTTTCATATTAAATTCTTAATTAAAAATAAAAATTAAGCAATTGTCGCACTGGACACTGGGACTTTTTTTTACTTTAACTTGTGTTGTTTCTGGAAATTTACAGGTACATTAGCGCCAACGAACAGACTCTTATTCCATCTTTTATAATGAAGTCTCTTGTGAGTGTGGCACGGTGGTTCAGTGTCTCAGTGGTTAGCACTAGGGTTGAGCGACTTTGACCTTTTTAGGGTCGAGTCATGTTTCGCGAAACCTGACTTTTTGAAAAGTCGAGTCGGGCGAAATCGGCCGATTACTGCGAAAAGTCGAGGATCGGCCGGAACACGAAACCCTATGCACTTCAATGGGGATTTTTTTTTCTCTCTCTCTCTCTCTCTCTCTCCCCCCCCCCCCCCCTCCGTCCCAGCACAGAAAATCTCGTGTTACACATTGCAAATCCCTACTGCGCACAAGCGATAAAATGATGATAGCCGTGCACGCCCCTAACCCCTATGTCATCACTCTGCCCACACTCCTTCATTGGCTGAAAAAATGGTGCTAAACGCGTCATACGTAACGCGACTTTGGCGCCAAGATCGCGTACCGCATGGCCGACCCCACACAGGGATCGGGTCGGGTTTCATGAGACGCCGACTTTGCCAAAAGTCGGCGACTTATGAAAATGAACGATCCGTTTCGCTCAACCCTAGTTAGCACTGTTGTTTTGCATCGCTCATGTCTTGGGTTCCAAACCCACCAAGGACAACATCTACAAGGAGTGTGCATGTTCTCCCAGTGTGGATTTCCTCCCACACTCCAAAGATATCCAGATAGGGAATTTAGATTGAATACAGTAAAAATAATGTTTTTTATGCGCTGTGTAATATGTTGGGACTATACAGAATAAGCAATATATACAGAGGTGTTATCAGTAATTGTAATTTCTCCTCTGATGATATGGAAACTGTTGAAACTCTTCCTGAAAGGACAGAAAGTATAAGCTTAAGAAAAAGCCTCAGCAGCCAGGGTGAAAAATGCTAGATTTCTAATGTTTTTTTTTTTTTTTAAAGAAAGATTGTGATATCAGAAAAAAATTGCCATTCAGAATTATATTAATCTTTTGCCAGCTATAGAGTTGGTTTCTGGTATGTTTCATACCATAAGCTGATCCTACAGAGATACTTTATTACCAACTAGTAGCTACAATAACCATCAACATTATAGGACACAAAAATATATAATTTTTGCTCCTGATTTCCATTATACTATATCTCTATGTAGATTTTTACCAGACTACACAATGTCTGCTCTTCTCAGCAAAACATAACATGCTTTCCATGAAAAAAGCCACGTATCGGTGAAGAAAATAACTAAATAATCACATCACCAGGCAGAAAATTAGTGATGGGCGTGCGTGCTCGCCACTGCTCGATATCGCACGGTGTTCAAGTCCCTCCTTTTAATCTCTCTCTTTTTCTCTCTTTCTAGGTCTCCCAGAAATTGCGTGACTGCTTCATCTCTCTCCTGCCCGTCGAGTACAGGTCTCCCGGAAAAATGTTTGATTGCTTCATTGACATATATTATGCTCGGTACTCAAGTGGAGCACCCAAGCAGTCTGACGTACTCGATTCAAGTACCGAGCACCCAAGCAGTTAACTGTTCGCTCATCACTAGTTAAAATCTCTAAACTAGTTTTCACGTTCTAGAATTCTACCTAACGTCAGAAGTGTTATGGAAGTGAAGAAGATGAATTGAGGCTATATGATTTAGAAGCTATCATTCAGGATATGTTATGGTAAATTTCTGCAGCAAATACAGTATATCGCAGTCTATCTGTGCCCATCGGCAGACTGGGATTTAATAAATTATGCTGAGGCCACCCTTTATTTATTCAGAATGTGCACATTTAATTGCAATGTAAACTCTGCTATTATCATCCCACACACAGGACATATCATCAATAAGGTCTAATGGGCTACTTATGAATAGTGTTGAGCGATACTTTCCGATACTTGAAAGTATCGGTATCGGATAGTATCGGCCGATACCCGAAAAATATCGGATATCGCCGATACCGATACCCGATACCAATACAAGTCAATGGGACTCAAGTGTCGGAAGGTATCCTGGATGGTTCCCAGGCTCTGAAGGAGAGGAAACTCTCCTTCAGGCCCTGGGATCCATATTCATGTAAAAAATAAAGAATTAAAATTCTCCTCTCTATGAGGAGTTTAGGACCTGCGATGACGTCGCGGCCTGTGATTGGTCGCGTGAGCGGTCACATGAGCGGCACGCGACCAATCACAAGCCGCGACATCATCGAAGGTCTTAAACTGCTCATTCTTAGGAACGGAGGCTGCCGGTTACAATCGGTAAGGTCCAGGGGCCCCCGGACGGGTGAGTATATCCATATTTTTTATTTTAATTCTTTATTTTTTACATGAATATGGATCCCAGGGCCTGAAGGAGAGTCTCCTCTCCTCCAGACCCTGGGAACCATACACTGGGAACTTCCGATTCCCGATACC
Source organism: Ranitomeya variabilis (assembly GCF_051348905.1). NCBI lineage: Eukaryota > Metazoa > Chordata > Amphibia > Anura > Dendrobatidae > Ranitomeya > Ranitomeya variabilis. The sequence continues at coordinate 325,141,030 of NC_135233.1, read as the reverse complement.
ACAAAAGTATCGGAACTCGGTATCGGAATTCCGATACCGCAAGTATCGGCCGATACCCGATACTTGCGGTATCAGAATGCTCAACACTACTTATGAAACAACCCATAATAAAAACAAACTCCTGTAAGAAGTATTTGGCTCAAAAATCAGCGTAAAATAGGCTTCCCCTCTGCTGGAAATTTGAACTCATGCCTATTATGTAAGAGCTTGGAGCCATTGGAGGATTATCTGGTACTTTGCTGGGCCAGTCTGACCATGTTATATTGGCCCACAGTTAATATAACAAAATATACCATAACCTTTCTGGCTTCCAACTCAACATTCAAAGCTCAATCTTAAATGATTATTACAAACTATTCATTGAAAAATTATTTTGAATAATATAAGAAATGTATGAGAAATAGATATGATCCAACCTTTATGAAATTTGAATTTGCACTTTTTTGACAAATTTTCTTTAAAAATTCCATTTACAGTGAATAAATTAGCCGCAAATTGTAAGTAATACAATGTAACGTCTGTGATGATTGGTAACCTCCTCTGTTTCCACTTTGGACTCTGGGCAGCAGCACACCTTTATTGCTTGTGATGTGTGATTGCGAGTTCCATTTTTTCCATGGGGCTTTTGCTGCTGTTTTTTAAGAGAGCTATGGGGTTAATTTTAGTTTACACACCTTCCTGAAAACTCTGGGCTGGTCAATAAGCTATTTAAACCCCTGGAATTCTGACTCCCCCTGTAAGGTCAATAGCATTTCTGTCCTGGTTTACACTGCTGTTCTGGTCCCATGTTTGTTTGTTCTGATTATTCACATTATCAGACCTCAGTTAGTTTATTGACATTTCTCATGCCTTACGATTTTGTATGTCCCATATCTCCTGGCTCTATCTATCCTTCTTGCCAGCTTACATAACCGAATGGCAGCTCAAGCCTTTGGTTCACTGTGTAAGCACAGATCCATTAGAAGGTCAGGGCACCCCTGGGCTCTAAAATAAAAAGTAACTAGTGCTACAAGCCTATTCGAGGTAGCCATTTTGGAGCCCTCATAACATCCAATTACTCTAAGAAAATGTATTTAACACTCTGAGGTTCCCACAAGTGTATGCAACTCTTGTTAATGTATTTAACGCAAAGCCAACCTTAGTAATTTGTACGTGAACTGATCAAAAATAAATGGAAGAAATCTATTTTTTTGTTACATTGTTTAGACATTTTTTCCACTTTTTCTTTTAATCTTATTAAGGGACCTCAACCTGAAACTGGAAATGATAATATGACAGAAATAACAGTGGTACTATGAATTATTTTGGTTTATGTCAATTGTATGTGGGTATCAGCTAGAAAAGAGAGCTGCCACCTGCCGCCTATGGAGAAGGCTAAGGCTACTTTCACACAACAGGTTTTTGCCGTCAGGCTCAATCTGGCGAATTTTGGAAAAAACGGATTCTCCGGAAATTGTGAAAAACTGATGCGACGGATCTGTTTTTTCGCCGGATCCAAGTTGTGGATGTGCCGGCTATTTTGGATGAGAGAGAGATAGAGAGACTCCAGAATGGAAAATGCATGATTTGTTTAAAAAAAAGCCTGAATCCGTTGCCAGACTCCATCATTTGACCTCACGTTTCACCCGTTTTTTCACCGGATCCGTCGCTGTCCATTTTTTCGACAGACAGAAAAAAAGGTTCCTATGTCCGTTTTCTCCAGCCGCCTTAAAACCGATTTTTGACGGATCTGGCAAAAAAGGACGAAACATGAGGCAATCCGGCACCAATACAAATCTATGAGAAAAAAACTGATCTGGCTGCAACTTTTGCCGCATCCGTTTTTTCAAAATTCACCGGATTGTGCCTGGCGGCAAAAACCTGATCTGTGAAAGTAGCCTAAGCTCAAGATGCCAGTTGTGTAATGAAAGGGAGACAGAAAGAGAGAGAGAGAAAAAAAGAGAAATGCACACCCGTGATGTTAACCAAAAGATTACCACCACAGGCTATGATGGTCTCTCCTGGTTGGTGGCACCACGATCAAGGGGAATGTGGCAATTCATACTGGACTTAATTCTTTTAGCCATGGGTGGCGTCAACCGGAACAACCACCAAACTGACCAAGAATGAGAAGTGAAAATGACTTAAAGATCACATTTTTTCTCCTTTATCAAAAGGAATAAAGTAAATAATAAAACGCTGCCATAGCTGAAGATATAGTGACATGAACTAGCTTGGATTAAATCTTTGTTGTCAGCACCGTGAACATCTTCAATGAAAACCTTGTTTTAATACATAGCGTGTATTTTATTTTCTCCACAAAAGCAGTTATAAAGCATTGCTTAGTAAACATTTTAAAAGTTTCATCCTCTGCTTGGAAAGACTTCTACAAAGGCTTGAAATACATTTGTTTTGCCGTCAGAAGTGATAGCAAGCAACGCTCACAATATAGAGATACGCTTCCCCTTAACTTAAGCTTTCCCAAAGACTTTAACCATTCAAGCATTTGGCAGACTCCCACTTAGTTTAATCCCCCCAGGCACCTTATGCTCAGTCAGATATCTAGGCTGAACTCCTAAAAATGTTTATCGAAAGCAAACCATATTTTAAAATGGAATTTTGATTACAGACACTCAACAAAATAGCATGAAACTGAAAAAAAAGGCTTGCGTAAGCAAGTTTTCTGTACAGTCAGGGAAGATAGTGCAATTAGGTGCTTGGTTTTCTGCAACAAAAACATAATTATTAGCAGAGCATATTGCACATGTAGTGTATCATCCATATCTAAATAAGCTTAGAATGACCACATCGCCTCAACATCTATCATCTACTCTTTCTCAACTGAAGACTTTCCTTTGCTTGCAGTCTCTTGGTGTAGAACACGACAATTACATCTGTTGTTAAAAGAAAAGTTTAAGAAATATCTTCACTTAAGGTGCCAATACACCTGCGTTGAGTGAGGCCGTGCACGTCTAGTTGGCATGTGACAGCCTGTATGCGAATTACATACTTGCGGTCACATGCCCGCAGCTCTTGGTGCACGCTTTGCACTACCCTACAGCACCTGGTTTTTGGAATATGCTTATAAATTAAGTTACAACAAAATAATGCAGAAATTCTCACCGTAACAGCGCTCTACAATGAAACACATGCTAAGCATAAGAGTTCAGGCCAACAGCATTGATGGCGTGGCACACATTTTTGAACCAAGTCCATTTTTACAGTTCTGATTTACTAATATTTGTAACGTCTATAATAAATTTAAAAAAATTCATCAAAACTATTGTTAATTTCTATATAAATAGTCTATTGCTATCTACTGTTATCTCTTGCTCTATCTAGGCCTGGTGCCGTCCAATAAATCTTCAGAGTCAGCGCATTGCATTTTTTCATTGGCACTTCCATTTGGATGATTATTTCTGGACTGTTGCAGCCAAACATTGAGTGCAGAGAAGAGGAGGAGGAATGACACAGTTGGTAAACACTCTGACGAGAAGCTTTCTGGCTCTATTCCATAATAAACTCCATGTGACATTTTGCTGGTCACTTTCAGTAACTGAATCACTATAAATATCCCTGTAATTTCTACTGAATGATGACCGTATTTATTCCCGTATGTCAGTGTGTATAACAATAGCACAGTGCCGATATTAGACAAAAGAAATTTCCAAGATTTTGGAAACTGGGAATAACACAGGGTGGCCGAGATTGAATTATGATTTTTCATCAACGTTCTTATATTTAGCATCAATCGGTAGCACGTATTCATTCTTTCATGGCTCGGAGGTCGATCTAGTACGTAAAGAACTGAAGAATTCGTGATTATGTAGATTTACTCTACATAATCATGAAATTTGCAAGCTCTTCCTTGACTATCTATAAAATTTGTCAGAGGTACCAATTTGATTGGCTTCTACGGGAGTCATGAACTTGCCAACACCATACTGGTAATAATTACTAGGTATGAATGGAAGTCTTGGTAATATACAGCTAACATTGGCACAGGTCCAAGATAAGAGGAATGAAGTTACTAATATCACATCTACAATCACACCTGTTTCATATAATAAAAAGTTCTCATAGTTTATAATTATGTTAACTCACAAATCTAGTTATGTAGTATTATATAAAATACAATTTGATCAGTGGATGCCATAATACATATTTGGTAAATTTAGGCACTATTAAAAAAAAATGTTTCGGCACTGAGATACTACATTGATTGTTATAGTGCTCCTAGATGATTAGTGCAATTCGTTAGATAATCTCTTAATGTGGGATATTTGATTTACATTTTCTTAGTGGATTTGCATAAAAAATCCACAGCGCAATATAGTCATCCTTAACTAGATGATCATTTTACACTTCTACCTGTTCGAGATATTTCCCTTGTAGAATTGAACATATGATACAGATTTTAAAATCCTTTGTACAAAAATGATTGCGGATTTAGCAAGACAAAAAATTCATAAATAAGGAACAAAATCCGCACATTAAACACAAGCAGATTTTGTCATGGATAAGACATGGTTTGCCTCAGTTAAATTTGCCCGTGATACATGTCATGTAGCCTACAAGGTCAATTTTATAAGTCAAAGACCTCATTCAGAAGTCTATTAAATTCTTACATGTGGGAAATAAATAATTTACATGAGTATACTGGATTCGATTTTCATCAGTGTCACTTTTTACGATTAGCGTTTCATCAATTTTTCTCAGGCAAAATAACTGATGGAGGTTTCTCAAGCTTCTCCTAGCAAATAGTCAATGAAAACCAAGATTTATAATGTTGAGTTTCGTCTGTGATTCAAATCAAAATTGGACATGTTTATTTATTTTTTTTGGATGCTTGTGAACAGCCACATAGACAATAATAAAAACATCTTCTATCTGTGAATAAGGATAGGACACTACATGACTCACAGACTTCTGAATAAGATCTAAAAGAGCGCACTAAAGGGAATATTAGATGTCTCCAAATTGTTCAACTCTTATTAACCCATGATACGAAGTATAGTTGGGTGTGATCATGCACTACAAATGCTTCCTATGACCAGAGATGAGCAGATGTTATGAAATTCAGATTCTTCGACTTTGCCAAATTTTTCTCAGAAATTCAACTCGGTGCTAATAAATTCTTGTGAATCTCAATCCTGGAAAGTTTGCAATTGCTCAGAAATACATATGGGAAGAGGAGAAAGAATGAGAGAGAAAGAACTCTGTTAACAATAAGAGCCTACACTCTACAGGAGAGAGAGAGGACCCTGCTGATGATAAGAGCTTACAATCTACAGAACAGGGAGAGGACCCTGCTGACCATAAGAGCTTACACTCTACAGGAGAGAGGACCCTGCTGACCATAAGAGCTTACATTCTACAGGCGAGAGGACCCTGCTGACCATAAGAGCTTATCCTCTACAGGAAAGATAGAGGACCCTGCTGACCATAAGAACTTACATTCTACAAGAGAGAGAGGACCCTGCTGACCATAAGAGCTAACACTCTACAGGAAAAAGAGGATCCTGCTGACCATAATAGCTTATCCCCTACAGGAGAGAAAGGACCCTGCTGACCATAAGAGCTAACACTTTGCAGGAGAGGGAGAGGACCCTGCTGACCATAAGAGCTTGCACTCTACAGGAGAGGGAGAGGACCCTGCTGACGATAAGAGCTAACATTCTACGGGAGAGGACTCTGCTGACCATAAGAGCTCACACTCTACAGGAGAGAGAGGATCCTGCTGACCATAATAGCTTATCCTCTACAGGAGAGAAAGGACCCTGCTGATCATAAGAGCTAACACTTTGCAGAAGAGAGGACCCTACTGACCATTAGAGCTTACACTCTACAGGAGAGGGAGAGGTCCCTGATGACCATAAGAGCTTGCACTCTACAGGAGAGAGAGAGAGAGAGGACCTTGCTGACCATTAGAGCTTACACTCTACAGGAGAGGGAGAGGACCTTGCTGACCATTAGAGCTTGCACTCTACATGAGAGAGAGAGGATCTTACTGAACATAAGAGCTTACACTCTACAGGTGAGAGAGAGGACCCTGAGGACCATAAAAGTTTACACTCTACAGGAGAGAGACGACCCTGCTGAACATAAAAGCTTACATTCTACAGAAGAAAGAAGACCATGTTGAACATAAAGGCTTACACTCTACAGGAGAGAGAGGACCCCACTAATCACAAGAGCTTACAATCTACAGTATAATAGAGAGAGAGAAAGGACTCCACTAATCATAAAAGCTTATACTCTACAGGAGAGAGAGAGAGGACTCTGCTGACCATAAGAGTTTACACTCTACAAGGGAAAGAAACTTACCCAGTGACTCGGTAGATAGAGAATGACTCTGCCCTACAAACTATCTTCTGCTGGGAACCATTGATGTGTGATGACCCAGGTACTGACCACCACTGTACAAGGTATGATAATCCATAAGATGTCATAGCAGCAGGAAATTATTGGGAAGACTGAGCAGCCATGATCAAAGACATTAATCTGCACTTTGATCCTTTTAAGAAATTACTGTATGTTAGATTTTTTTTTGCAAACGAAAAATAAAATCTCAAAATGTTCAAAACTGAGAATTTCAAGAAATTCTAGTTGAACTTGATCCTCCGTAGATTGATCCACTCATCTCTTATAATGACCCATGAATATTTTGCAATGGGTGCTCACCAGAGGAATCAGTGTCTTCTGGCAAGCAATCGACCCCAAATCAACTATGACATGCTGATATTGTCCCATCCATGAATGTTTCAGAATCTCAACAGTCTACGTACAAATCTTCATCTATCGCTTTCCTTCCACATGACAAATAACAGTAATGGGAATATGATTCAACAAAAGGAGCTTGAGCAAAACTAAAACATTCAAGTTAATTAAAATTTGCAAAGATTACATACAATGCACGAAGGTAAATATTGGCTCATTTGATGCCTCTCCTATATTAGAATATTAGTGGAAAACACAATTGTTTCAGTTTTACATTGTATCACTGAGTGTCCTGGTTTTTTTCCCTTTTGTGCAGACTTGATTAGTAAATGGGAGCTTGCCTGCGCAGAGCATATACATCTCAATAGATAGATGGAGCCTATGGAAAAAGAGTAATTTATATTGTATGTGAATGTCATAATCGAACAAAGGTTTCATAAGGATTTTACAGATCAGCATAGTAAACTGTTAGTTTTGGCTAGTGTTTCCATGTAGTGTCATTCCTTCTTCCGACAAGCTTAATAAGAAATGCTAAAGTGTTCCCATTTGACTTATTTTCAAAGTAATCTATCATGTCTAGACTGTATGAATGCAGAAAAACTACTTACACGTGAAAAACTCGGGTCATAAATTTAGCAGCAAATATGCTGTCTGTGGATTATCCATCTGGTACCATTATAATGAACATAGATATGATAGGGATAGATAGATGGTCTAGGTATGTAACCCTAAGTTTTAGGCCAAAGGACAATTTCCCAATAATTTGGCATGGACCTATTTTTGTCTGGTTTTTGAATAATTGAGTAGTACAAATGTATTAATTTACGGTAATCTTATTACCATAGCACTGAAACAGATTTTCCTATTAACCCCTTCACGACATGCGCCGTACATGTTGAGCCCCTCCCTTTGATGTGGACTCCGGTGCTGAGCCCACATCTTGCCCAGCAGGTCAGCTGTTTTAAACAGCTGACATGAGCCCCTAACAGCCCTGGGTGGAATTGCGATCCAACCATGGCTGTTAACCCGTTAAATGCCGCTCTCAATCTCTGACAGCGCCATCTAATGTGATTGTGCGTTATTAATCCCGCCCATTGGTGACCTGTTACATGATTGTGGGTCACCGATGGGTCAGCATGACGACCAGAGGTCTTCAGCAGACCTCTATAGTGGTCATAGCTGGATTGTTATGAGCGCCGCCCAGTGGTTGGCACTCATAGCAAGGGAGCATTTCTGCTACATACAGGCAATCTGATCATCACCTTCGTGTAGCACAGGCGATGAGGTTATTGCAGCTTCTAGTCTCCCATGGAGACTATTGAAGCCTGCAAAAGTAAAAATAATTAAAATTTTTAAAAAATAAAAAATATAGAAAAGTTCAAATCACCCCATTCACCCCATTCAAAATAAAACAATAAAAAAAATACACACATATTTGGTATCATCGTGTTTAAATCGCCCGATCTATCAAGCTAGAAAAAGAATTAATCCAATCGGTAAACGGTGTTGCGGAAAAAAGTCAAAACACCAGAGTTACGTTTTTTTGGTCTCCGCAGCATTAGATTAAAATGTAATAACAGGCAGTCGAAAGATCATATCCACACCAAAATGGTATTAATAAAAATGTCAGCTCAGCGTGCAAAAAATAAGTTCTCACCCAGCCCCAGATCACGAAAAATGGAGACGCTACGGGTATCGGAAAATGACGCAATTTTTTAATTTTTTTTTACAAACTTTGGATTTTTTTCCCCATTTAAATGAAAAAAAGGTTATACATATTTGGTATTTACAAACTTGTAATTACCTGGAGAGTCATAATGGCAGGTAAGTTTTACCATTTGGTGAACATGGTAAAAAAAATCCAAAAACCAGTTGTGGAATTGCACTTTCTTTTGCAATTTCACAGCACTTGGAATTTTTTTCCTGTTTTCGACTACACGACATGGTGAAACGAATGGTGTCGTTCAAAAGTATAACTCGTCCTATGAAAAGAAGCCCTCATATGGCCATATTGATGGAAAAATAAAAAAGTTATGGCTCTGGGAAGAAGGGGAGTGAAAAACAGAAACACAAAAACATAAAAAGGCTGTGGCATGAAGAGGTTAAAAATAAATGGCCGTACTAATTGACAATATATCTAAAATGATGGAGAGTGAGCAGTGCTAAAAGAGCCTTTTGTGACTTGATATTCTATTCTCTGAGCTTTTCTAGAAAATCGCATGGACAGCCACTAAATATAATACCAGTAGGTCATTCAGCCTGTAGCCTGTATGTAGCAGCTATGTGGATAAGGAACCAAGGGACATTGCAGCTTCATAATGCCATTGCCTCTTTGTTCTCGTGAAGGACATGGGATTTTTTCATTATCCAGTGATACAAAATGAGCAATTCAAGTTCTTCAGATTCATTCACATTTGGCCATGAAATATGATACTCATTGTATACATTCCGAGCAAATCCGCTAAGTGATTAAAAAAACCCTCTCCTTGGCTTTTCAATACCTATCCCACCCTTGTCGGTCTGCTAATTGTCTCCTCTTTCTTCAATCTTCTTCTGTTTCTAGGTCCCTTACACTGCCACTCTTCCCTAAGCCCCATGATATCAAATGAGGCATGGTGCCCATCATTGACTTCAATGATATGGCAGGGCCAGAGGCTCAGAAACATAAGAAGGTGGAAGACAGAGAAGCCAACTGGTTGATTGGTGGCAGTGGAAGACCTATGGCATGGGCCAAGGATAAGAGAGTATAACACTTTTTAACCTTTTCCCAATCCTCAGAATCCAGAAAACTGGTCATCTGTCAACCACAATTATTTCAGAAATTCGCTCAAATCGAATCATGAGACAATTTGGTACTAAACTCATTTGTTAGTCTTATCCACAAGACAAGAGATAACTTCTATTTGAGTGGTGTTCCAATAAGTAAGATCTCCATTTAACACCAGAACAGGACTTTTGTCCCCTACTGAATGGAACTGCAGTCACGTTTTTGTGCTGTTACTCCAATTATTCTCTTTGGAATGGCCAGAGATATCCAAGTGCTGTAGAATCACAGAATCATAGAATGGTAGAGTTGGAAGGTACCTCCTGGGTCATCTGGTCTGAACCCCTGCTCAAAGCAGGATTCACTAAATCATCCCAGACAGATGTCTGTCCAGCCTCTGTTTGAAGACTTCCATTGAAGGAGAACTCGCCACCTCTCGTGGTAGCCTGTTCCACTCATTGATCACCCTAACTGTCAAAAAATGTTTTTTCTAATATCTAATCTGTCTCCTCCCATTCAGTTTCATACCATTGCTTCTAGTCTTCCCTTTTGGAAATGAGAATAAAGATGATCCTTCTACAATGTGACAACCCTTTAGATATTTATAGAAAGCTATTAAGTCTCCTCTCAGCCTTCTTTTTTCAAGCTAAACATTCCCAAATCCTGTAAACATTCCTCATAGGACATGGTTTGCAGACCAGTCACCATTCTGGTTGCTCTTCTCTGAACTTGCTCCAGTTTGTTGATGTATTTTTTAAAATGTGGTGCCCAAAACTGGACACAGTACTCCACATGAGGTCTGACCAAAGAGGTCTGTATCTCTCACAAAGTGTGGGTCTAAGGGTACTTTCACACTAGCGTCGTACTCGGCCCGTCGCAGTGCGTCGGGCCGACGTACCGACGCTAGCAGGGAATGCGCCGCACAATGGGGGCAGCGGATGCTGTTTTTCCACGCATCCGCTGCCCCATTGTGAGGTGCGGAGAGGTGCGGGCGGAGTGCATGTCATCAAACTGCACTGGGATGACACTATGCTGACACTCGCATCAAGCTCTGATCAGAGTTTGGTTAGCGAGTCATTTGCGTAATTGTCCCAATTCTCTCAGATGACCCTAGCCTTAAGGGAATATCCGGTAAATTTAGGAAAGTTTCTCCATTTGCAACATAGTATTTCCCTATGTAACCCCTTGCCTTCCAGTTCAGTATACATCTCTCTTGTTCATGTTTGTCTTATTCCAATATTTTTTATTGATTTTCATTTCTTTAGGGTAGACAAAGACATTAAACTGTCATGTTTTACCACTAGAGCAGCCTGAGGCTGCCGTCACACTAGCAGTATTTGGTCAGTATTTTACATCAGTATTTGTAAGCCAAAACCCGGAGTGGGTGATAAATACAGAAGTGGTGCATATGTTTCTATTATACTTTTCCTCTAATTGTTCCACTCCTGGTTTTGGCTTCCAAATACTGATGTAAAATACTGACCAAATACTGCTAGTGTGACGGCAGCCTGATTTTCATGCTTCCTGATGCCATAGTAGGAAGCATTGCAGTGTATACATTGTATATAGCGTCTTGTAATAACCATCACTATGTAAATGTATTAACAGTTACCAAGAATTTGTATACTGTTATGAGAGCAGATAATGTCAAAAGTTTCATGTAGTTTTTAAAATATAACTAAATATTTAAACAAAACATAAGATCAAAATTTGCAAATAGATACGCATAGTTGTCTATGGATGCTCATTAATAATTAAAATAATATCTGTATGTTCTGCAGATAGCTGAGGATACTGCTATTACTCAATAACGTTCCAAAAAATATTCTAAAATATTCATAACCAACATCTGAAGGGAATTGTCTGCACTTGTAAACATCACAATAAAAGTCAAGCTGTGCGATTACGCTATCAGACCATCAGAGGACAATTGTTTTTTGTATTGCTATAATACTGGGACAATATATACTTATTGATGGTATCGCTAAAAAAAGGCAAAAGAAATTGTTTCGATGAGAGCTGAAAGTACAGAAACAATATACCAAGTCTGCTGAAGATACGGAATGACTTACCAACATTTCACTTTTGCCTCTTCTTTATTACAAGGCACAAGTAAAGAAGAAAAGTATATGTAAACCCAAAACAATACTTGGATGCCAAAAAAGAACAAGAATAATGAGCAGGGTTTGTGAGCTATTGGAGCTGCTTGGCACAGCTGTTCAATGGCTTAAACACATTTTTATTCCTGGCTGGCATCATTATTATTGGGGAGGGGCTCACAACCAGGGGCCAGAGAAATGTATGTTTTAAACAGCATTTTGTTAACACCAACAAGGAAAAAAGTACATAAAATTTGGCTTTAAAGGGAATCTGTCAACAGGTTTTTGCCACGCAATCTGAGAGCAGTATGATATAGTGGCAGAGGGCCTGATTCCAGAGATGTATCACATATTAGACTGCTTGGGGCAGTATTGATAGAATCATTGCTTTCTCAGCTGTAGATGCAGCAGTGGTCAGAATTCTGAGCTGTGTATAACCCCATCCGCACAACTGATTGGCGTCTTCCAGTGTACACTGTGCATTGTCAGTAAGCTGCCAAGTCGTGGTGGGGGCGGGGTTACACAGATTAGCTGGACTGGTCTGCACCTGAGACCTAGTCGTGCAGTGATAATCTCCTGCTGATAAAACAATGATTGTATTGAAACTACAACATATAGCCTAATAAATGACACATCCATGGAATAAGGGTGGTCGCTCGCCCTGCTGGTGCACTGTTGGTGTCACGGTGGTTTGTGCACGACAGCACACCTTTCAGGCTAGGTGACCTACTAAAAGGTTCACCGTGACATTATAGGAGGCTTCATACAGTCTGATTAGAATGGTAAACTACGAACCTCATGTTCAGTTTGTAAATTTTTGCCTAACCACATTAGATCAAAGTATGAATATTGGGATGCGCAATCCATGTCTTTTTCTACAGTTATATCTTTTAGCATACTGCCCCCGCTTTCTATTGTTGTACTTAGACCAGCACTCCTCCCATTTCACACAGTTATTGTTAAATTAGCAGGAGACTGCAAGCGGGATTCCGTCTATTTTGCTCTCAGTTCACATTCTGAGATCTTGTGGAAAGTGAGTTTTTTACATCTATTCACCTGGTGTTGGTGTTGTGAAGTGGCCATTGTTGCTGTGGTTTTGTGCCTGTAGGATGCCGCGACCTGGAGTCGTGGGGACTTTGCCTTGCAGTATGGGTGCAGTGCGGCCCCAGGTTGCCTGTCCTGATGGTATACTGTCATTGTGAATGTGGGGTTCGCACAACGCTGCACCTTTCATGCTAGGGACCCACCGTGATGTGTTAGTGCTAGTGTTGAGCATTCCGATACCGCAAGTATCGGGTATCGGCCGATACTTGCGGGTATCGGAATTCCAATACCGAGATCCGATACTTTTGTGGTATCGGGTATCGGTATCGAAACAACATTAATGTGTAAAATACAACATTAATGTGTAAAATAAAGAATTAAAATAAAAAATATTGCTATACTCACCTCTCCGACGCAGCCTGGACCTCACCGAGGGAACCGGCAGCGTTGTTTGCTTAAAATGCGCGCGTTTCCTTCCTTCCGTGACGTCACGGCTTGTGATTGGTTGTGTGCCGCCCATGTGGCCGCGACGCGACCAATCACAGCAAGCCGTGACGTAATTTCAGGTCCTGAATGCAGAAATAGGCATCAGGACCTGAAATTACGTCACGGCATGCTGTGATTGGTCGCGTCGCGACCACATGGGCGGCACGCAACCAATCACAAGCCGTGACGTAATTTTAAAAATGCGCGCGTCTCCTGCCTCCCGTGACGTCACAGCTTGTGATTGGTCGCGTCGCCCATGTGACCGCGACGCGACCAATCACAAGCCGGAACGTAATTTTAAAATCCTGAATGCCTAGAATTAGGCATCCAGGACCTCAAAATTACGTCACGGCTTGCTGTGATTGGTCGCGTCGCGGCCACATGGGCGGCACGCGACCAATCAGAAGCCGTGACGTCACGGAAGGAAGGAAACGCGCGCATTTTAAGCAAACGCTGCCGGTTCCCTCGGTGAGGTCCAGGCTGCGTCGGAGAGGTGAGTATAGCAATATTTTTTATTTTAATTCTTTATTTTACACATTAATATGGTTCCCAGGGCCTGAAGGAGAGTTTCCTCTCCTTCAGACCCTGGGAACCATCAGGAATACCGTCCGATACATGAGTCCCATTGACTTGTATTGGTATCGGGTATCGGTATCGGATTAGATCCGATACTTTGCCGGTATCGGCCGATACTTTCCGATACCGATACTTTCAAGTATCGGACGGTATCGCTCAACACTAGTTAGTGCGCTTCATACGGTCTGATCAGAATGTTAACCCCCACCCAAGCCTTCACCTTTATGACCAGCCAAATTCTACAATTCAGACCAGTGTCGTTTTATGAGATGTGTTCGATATGACTTGCTTTTATTTGTGAAATAAATGGAAATTTGGCAAAAATGTAGAAGTTTTCAATTTTCAAAATTTAAATTGCTATGCCCTTAATACAGAGATATATGTCACAAAAATAGTTAATAAAAAAACATTTCCCACATGTCTACTATACGCCCCACAATTTCTGAAACAACATTTTTTTGAGTTAGGAAGTTATAAGGGCTAAAAGTTGACTAGAGATTTCTTGTTTTTCCAACAAAATTTACACAACCATTTTTTAGAGAGACCACATCAAATTTGAAGTGACTTTGAGGGGACTGATTGACAGAAAATACTCAAAAGTGACACCATTCTAAAAACTGAACCCCTCAAGGTGCTTAAAACCAGATTCAAGAAGTTTATTGACCCTTTAGGTACTTCACAGGAAGTAATGAAATGTGGAAGGAAAAAAAAATAATATTAAACTTTTTTCAAAAAAATTACACATTAGCCCCCAATTTTTTTTCAGAAGGGTAACAGGAAAAATTAGACCCCAAAAATTGTTGTGCAATTTCTTCTGAGCATCTTGAAACACCACTTTATCTAGATGTGTGGTGAGCACCTTGAACCCCAGGTCGAGCATTGGATTAAAAAAAAATGTTTTCCGCAAAATGTTTTTTAACCTCAAATTTTGCATATTCACAGGGGTAACTGGAGAAATTGCACCATACAATTTGTTATTCAATTTCTCCTGAGCATAGCAAAGCCCCATATGTGGGGGAAAATCACTGTTTAGGCGCATGTCAGCAATTGGCAGAGGAGCACCATTTGACTTTTTGAATGTAAATTTGCTGGAATCATTAGCGGATGCCATGTCACATTTGGAGAGCCCCTGATGTGCCTAAAAAGTGTACACCCCACACAAGTGACACCAATCTGTAAATTAACCCTCTCAGGGAACTTATCTAGATGTGTGGTTAGCACCTTGAATCCCCAGTTGCTTCACAGAAGTTTATAACATTGAGCCATAAAAAAATTCTCACAAAAGTGTTCTTTTAGCTCTCTTTTTTTATTTTTACAAGGATAACAGGAGAAAATGGAACCCAAAATGTATTGTGCAATTTCTCCTGAATACGTGGATACTCCATATGTGGAAGTAAACTACTGTTTGGGTGCACAGCAGGGCTCAGAAAGGAAGTAGTGATGTTTTAGAATGCAGACTTTGATGGAATGGTCTGTGGGTGTCATGTTGCTTTTCGAGAGCCCCTGATGTGCCTGAACAGTGGAAAACCCCTGCAAGTGACCCCAGTTTGCAAACTACACCCCTCAGGGAATTTATCTAGATGTGTGGTGAGCACCTTGAACCCATAGTTGCTTCACAGAATATTACAACGATGATCTGTGAAAGTGAAAATATATATATGTTTCCCACAAAAATGTTTTAGCCTCAATTTTTTTAATTTACAAAAGGATAGCAGGAGACAATGGACCCCAAAATTTCTTGAGCAATTTCTCTTGAGTACGCTGATACCCCATATGAGGACAAATACTAAATACTACTTTTGAGGCACAGTGCAAAGCTCAGATGGAAAGAAGTGCCATATTGGAGTTCAGAATTTCCTGGACTGGTTTGTGGGTGACATGCCACATTGGTAGAGCCCTTGAGGTGCCAAAACAGCAGAACACCCCATAAGATACAATATTTTACAAACTACACCTCTCAATTAATTCATCTAGGAGTGCAGTGATCATATTGGCACCACAGGTGGGTCACAGAATTTTACACCATTGTGCAGTGAAGAAAAAAATAATTCAATTTTTACCACATAATCTTTGTTTTAGCCTCAGATTTTACATTTTCACACTGGGAAATTGGTAAAAAATGTGTTCCATAATTTCTGCTGAATGCAGAAGTACCCTATATGTGGCTGTACAGTACTGTTTAGCCATATGGCGAGACTCAGGAGCAAGGAGCACTATTTGCCTCCAGTAGAGCAGATTTTCCTAGAATAGTTTGTGGACTCCACATACAAAGGTCTTATGTGATAGAAGAGCAGAATCCTCTTTCAAGTGACTCAATTTTAGAAATTATACCCCTTTGGGAATTTATCTTTTGGTATAGTGACGATTTTTACTTCATGGGTGTTTTTCAGAAACAAGCAGCAGTGGATGTTGCTGCATGAAAATTGCAATTTGCTGTCGTAGTGCCCAGTATGTTGTAGTGCCCAGTACATTGTAGTGCCCAGTAAGTTGTAGTGCCCATACATTGTGCACATCTCATGCTTCTGGAAAAATTAGGTGAGCTCTCATCGCTACAGAAATTCCTAACATGAGGACGACAAATGTGGTTTAGGTACTCTGGGGCTCAGAAGAGAGAGGAGCACTTGGATTTGGGAGCGCAGACTTTGCTGAGGCCCATTTGGATTTTCTAGAGCCTTTGTACTGCCAATAACATGGAAGCTCCCATATTTCTATTGCCAGATGACGGACCTGAGTCTGGACTTTTTTGTGGACTGAGTTGAAGTTTTTATAGGGAACATTTTACATAATGTTTAAGATCACATTTATCCAGCACACTATACTGAGCACTTAACGTCTCTGAGTAACGTGATTCCGATGAAACCCCAAAGAGATCCATTCACTGTAAAAAGGCAGCAGAGCTACTCTGAACTCTGTCCGGCCTCTGTTCAGCGTTGTCCTTCTTTTCAGAAGGGCACAAAACTGTGGCCAACTGTACTTTAATGCATACCTAAAAAGACGGAGACCGCCAGATGATAGGCTAGATGGTGCCACAGTGACTCCATCTGCCTCATTATAAAGAACTAGATAGTGGCCCGATTCTAATGCATCGGGTATTCTAGAATATGTATGCATAGTGTATAGCACATGTAGTATATTGCGCAGCCCACGCAGTACATTGCGCAGCCCACGTAGTACATTGCGCAGCCCACGCAGTACATTGTGCAGCCAACGCAGTACATTGCGCAGCCAACGCAGTACATTGCGCAGCCAACGCAGTACATTGCGCAGCCCACGCAGTACATTGCGCAGCCCATGTAGTACATTGCGCAGCCCACGTAATACATTGTGCAGCCCACGTAGTACATTGCGCAGCCCACGTAGTACATTGCGCAGCCCACGTTGTATATTGCGCAGCCCACATTGTATATTGTGCAGCCCACGTTGTACATTGCGCAGCCCTCGTTGTACATTGCGCAGCCCATGTTGTATATTGCACAGGCCACGTAGTATATTGCGCAGTCCACGTAGTATATTGCGCAGCCCACGTTGTATTGTGCGCAGCCGACGTTGTATATTGTGCAGCCCACGTAGTATATTGCGCAGCCCATGTAGTATATTGCGCAGCCCACGTAGTATATTGCGCAGCCCACTTAATATATTGCGCAGCCCATAGTATATTGCGCAGCTCACTTAGTATATTGCGCAGCCCACATTGTATATTGCGCAGCCCACGTTGTATATTGTGCAGCCCACGTAGTATATTGCGCAGCCCATGTAGTATATTGTGCAGCCCACGTAGTATATTGCGCAGCCCACGTTGTATATTGCCCAGCCCACGTATATAGCAATGTGGGCATGATATCTCTGTTAAAAAAAAAGAATTAAAATAAAAAAGTTATATATTCACCTTCCATTGGCGCCTGGATCCAGGAAGCGGTTACCGACGCTTGGGATCCACCGAACCTCCGCCGAGCCGCTGGCGCCGGCCGCCATCTTCCTTTCCCAGGAGGCAGCATTGCGAAATTACCCAGAAGACTTAGCGGTCTCGCGAGACCGCTAATTCTTCTGGGTAATTTCGCAATACATCGCCGGGAACGGAAGATGGCAGCCGGTGCGGACTACGGAGGGTGAGTATAGTAGGTTTTTTGTTTTTTAATTATTTTTAACATTACATTTTTTTTACTATTGATGCCGCATAGGCAGCGTCAATAGTAAAAAATTGGGGACACACAGGGTTAATAGCAGCGGTTACGGAGTGCGTTACCCGCAGTCTGTTACCGCCGGCATTAACCCTGTGTGAGCGGCGACTGGAGGGGAGTATGCCAGGCACCGGGCAGTGTGCGGGGAGTAAGGAGCGGCCATTTTCTTCCGGACTGTGCGTGTCACTGATTGGTCGTGGGCGATATCCGTGACAGACAGAAAGACAAAAGGACAGACAGACAGACGGAAGTGACCCTTAGACAATTATATAGTAGATCTTCTGCTGGGGGTTCGGTCTGAATCACATACTTCAGAGATTTGCACAGAAACACCTGTGTAAGTGCTCAGCGTAGAGTGCAGGATAATTGATTACTGTGATCTTTGGGAGACAGAATGAACAAGTCAACAGCATGTGATGAATTGGTTTTACCTATATTTTACGCCATTCCTCATGCGGTATAAGTAATTAGACAACTTTACTCTTCAGGTCGGTGCGATTACAGCTATATCAGATTTATATTGGTTTTTATGTTCGTCTGCTGTCAAACACTAAAAGATGCTTTTTTTTTCGCCGTATTTTAAGAGCTGTAATTTTCTATACCTCAGTTGACAGAGTCATGTAAGGGCTTGCTCACCCTTACTTTGCCACGACTATGGTTAGTTGATATACGATGTAAATTTATGCCATAAGCATTCAGCCCCCACTTAATACAATGAGTCTACCCTTGAATGCTGTTTCAACAGATTTTTACATTAGCTGCAAGTTCAAAGACTTCATAATACACTGAAGATTGATATTAAGGACATTAATTATGGAAGCATATTCACAATATAATGTCTTCCATGTAGACGATGATTGAACTGTAATTAGGGCTACATGTGGTTTAATAGCTCGTTACCATCCCATTCATTAATTTGTTAAAAAAGGTTACAAATACACCAGATTACTTTTGATACATTTTTCAATTACTGGAGTCAA
This sequence comes from Ranitomeya variabilis, assembly GCF_051348905.1. Classification (NCBI taxonomy): domain Eukaryota; kingdom Metazoa; phylum Chordata; class Amphibia; order Anura; family Dendrobatidae; genus Ranitomeya; species Ranitomeya variabilis. Next base: position 325,122,204 of record NC_135233.1, on the reverse strand, counting down.
TGCAATTGTAAATGAGGAGTCTGTCAACATATTGGAAGCCTCAAGCTTCATTATTATTATTCTTTCATCTTTTTTTAATGGGTCGGTAAAAAGGAATATATGGGAGATTTCCAATTCCAGAAGACAAGACTGGGACGGTTCAATGTGTAAAGAAGAACATGACGTTTTGTTTTAGGGATGATTTAACCCCTTTCTGACATCGGACGTACTATTCCGTCCATGTGGGGTGGGCCCTAATTCCCAAGGACGGAATAGTACGTCCAGCGCGATCGGCCACGCTCACGGGGGGAGCGCGGCCGATCGCGGCCGGGTGTCAGCTGCCTATCGCAGCTGACATCCGGCACTATGTGCCAGGAGCGGTCACGGACCGCCCCCGGCACATTAACCCCCGGCACACCGCGATCAAACATGATCGCGGTGTGCAGGCGGTACAGGGAAGCATCGCGCAGGGAGGGGGCTCCCTGCATGCTTCCCTGAGACCCCCGGAGCAACGCGATGTGATCGCGTTGCTCCGGGGGTCTCCTACCTCCTATCCCTACAGGCCCCGGATCCAAAATGGCCGCGGGGCTGCATCCGGGTCCTGCAGGGATCACTTCCGGGTGCCGAGCAGGCTGCAGATGAAAGCTGCAGTCTGCACGGCTGTAAGTGGGATCGGAGATCTCACAGAGTGCTGTGCACACTGTGAGATCAGCGATCTGTAATGTCCCCCCCTGGGGCAAAGTAAAAAAGTAAAAAAAATTCCCACATGTGTAAAAAAAAAATAAAAATAAAAATTCCTAAATAAAGAAAAAAAAAAAATATTATTCCCATAAATACATTCCTTTATCTAAATAAAAAAAACCAAACAATAAAAGTACACATATTTAGTATCGCCGCGTCCGTAACGACCCCACCTATAAAACTATATCACTAGTTAACCCCTGCAGTGAACACCGTAAAAAGAAAAAAAAAAAAAAAACGAGGCAAAAAACAACGCTTTATTCTCATACCGCCAAACAAAAAGTGCAATAACACGCGATCAAAAAGACGGATATAAATAAACATGGTACCGCTGCAAACGTCATCTTGTCCCGCAAAAAACGAGCTGCCATATAGCATCATCAGCGAAAAAATAAAAAAGTTATAGTCCTCAGAATAAAGCGATGCCAAAATAATTATTTTTTCTATAAAATAGTTTTTATCGTATAGAAGCGCCAAAACATAAAAAAATGATAGAAATGAGGTATCGCTGTAATCGTACTGACCCGATGAATAAAACTGCTTTATCAATTTTACCAAACGCGGAACGGTATAAACGCCTCCCCCAAAAGAAATTCATGAATATCTGGTTTTTGATCATTCTGCCTCACAAAAATCGGAATAAAAAGCGATCAAAAAATCTCCCGTGCCTGAACATGTTATCAATAAAAACGTCAACTCGTTCCGCAAAAAACAAGACCTCACATGACTCTGTGGACTCAAATATGGAAAAATTATAGCTCTCAAAATGTGGTAACGCAAAAAATATTTTTTGCAATAAAAAGCTTCTTTCAGTGTGTGACAGCCGCCAATCATAAAAATCCGCTAAAAAACCCGCTATAAAAGTAAATCAAACCCCCTTTCATCACCCCCTTAGTTAGGGAAAAATAAAAAAAATTAAAAAAATGTATTTATTTCCATTTTACCATTAGGGCTAGGGTTAGGGCTAGGGTTAGGGTTAGGGTTGGGGCTAGGGTTAGGGTTGGGGCTAGGGTTGGGGCTAGGGTTAGGGTTGGGGCTAGGGTTAGGGTTGGGGCTAGGGTTAGGGTTGGGGCTAGGGTTAGGGCTAGGGTTAGGGCAGGGGCTAGGGTTAGGGCTGGGGCTAGGGTTAGGGCTGGGGCTAGGGTTGGGGCTAGGGTTAGGGTTGGGGCTAGGGTTGGGGCTAGGGTTAGGGTTGGGGCTAGGGTTAGGGTTGGGGCTAGGGTTAGGGTTAAGGCTACAGTTAGGGTTGGGGCTAAAGTTAGGGTTAAGGGTTGGGGCTAAAGTTAGGGTTAGGGTTTGGACTACATCTACGGTTGGGAATAGGGTTGGGATTAGGTTTAGGGGTGTGTCTGGGTTAGAGGTGTGGTTAGGGTTACCGTTGGAATTAGGGTTAGGGGTGTGTTTGGATTAGGGTTTCAGTTATAATTGGGGGGTTTCCACTGTTTAGGCACATCAGGGGCTCTCCAAACGCGACATGGCGTCCGATCTCAATTTCAGCCAATTCTGCGTTGAAAAAGTAAAACAGTGCTCCTTCCCTTCCGAGCTCTCCCGTGCGCCCAAACAGGGGTTTACCCCAACATATGGGGTATCAGCGTACTCGGAACACATTGGAGAACAACTTTTGGGGTCCAATTTCTCCTGTTACCCTTGGGAAAATACAAAACTGGAGGCTAAAAAATAATTTTTGTGGAAAAAAAATATTTTTTATTTGCATGGCTCTGCGTTATAAACTGTAGTGAAACAATTGGGGGTTCAAAGCTCTCACAACACATCTAGATGAGTTCCTTAGGGGGTCTACTTTCCAAAATGGTGTCACTTGTGGTGGGTTTCTACTGTTTAGGTACATTAGGGCCTCTGCAAATGCAATCTGATGCCTGCAAACCATTCCATCTAAGTCTGCATTCCAAATGGCGCTCCTTCCCTTCCGAGCCCTCCCATGCGCCCAAACAGTGGTTCCCCCCCACATATGGGGTATCAGCGTACTCAGGACAAATTGGACAACAACTTTTGGGGTCCAATTTCTCCTGTTACCCTTGGGAAAATACAAAACTGGGGGCTAAAAAATAATTTTGGGGTGAAAATGTTTTTTTTTTTTTTTCACGGCTATGCGTTATAAACTGTAGTGAAACACTTGAGGGTTCAAAACTCTCACAACACATCTAGATGAGTTGCTTAGGGGGTCTACTTTCCAAAATGGTGTCACTTGTGGTTTTTTTTTACTGTTTAGGTACATTAGGGCTCTGCAAACGCAATGTGACGCCTGCAGACCATTCCATCTAAGTCTGCATTCAAAATGGCGCTCCATCCCTTCCGAGCCCTCCCATGCACCCAAACAGTGGTTCCCCCCCACATATGGGGTATCAGCGTACTCAGGACAAATTGGACAACAACTTTTGGGGTCCAATTTCTCCTGTTACCCTCAGGAAAATACAAAACTGGGGGCTAAAAAATAATTTTTGTGGGAAAAAAATGTTTGTTTTATTTTTACGGCTCTGCATTATAAACTTCTGTGAAGCAGTTGGTGGGTCAAAGTGCTCACTACACCTCTAGATAAGTTCCTTAGGGGGTTTACTTTCCAAAATGGTGTCACTTGTGGGGGGGTTTCAATGTTTAGGCACATCAGTGGCTCTCCAAACGCAACATGGCGTCCCATCTCAATTCCTGTCAATTTTGCAGTGAAAAGTCAAATGGCGCTCCTTCCCTTCCGAGCTCTGCCATGCGCCCAAACAGTGGTTTACCCCCACATATGGGGTATCAGCGTACTCAGGACAAATTGTAAAACATCTTTTGGGGTCCAATTTCTTCTCTTACTCTTGGGAAAATAAAAAATTGGGGGTGAAAAATAATTTTTGTGAAAAAATATGATTTTTTATTTTTACGGTTCTGCATTATAAACTTCTGTGAAGCACTTGGTGGGTCAAAGTGCTCAACACACCTCTAGATAAGTTCCTTAGGGGGTCTACTTTCCAAAATGGTGTCACTTGTGGGGGGTTTCAATGTTTAGGCACATTAGTGGCTCTCCAAATGCAACATGGCGTCCCACCTCAATTCCTGTCAATTTTGCATTGAAAAGTCAAACGGCGCTCCTTCCCTTCCGAGCTCTCCCATGCGCCCAAACAGTGGTTTACCCCCACATATGGGGTATCAGCGTACTCAGGACAAATTGTACAACAACTTTTGGGGTCCAATTTCTTCTCTTACCCTTGGGAAAATAAAAAATTGGGGGTGAAAAGATAATTTTTGAGAAAAAATATGATTTTTTATTTTTACGGTTCTGCATTATAAACTTCTGTGAAGCACTTGGTGAGTCAAAGTGCCCACCACACCTCTAGATAAGCTCCTTAGGGGGTCTACTTTCCAAAATGGTGTCACTTGTGGGGGGTTTCAATGTTTAGGCATATCAGGGGCTCTCCAAACGCAACATGGTGTCCCATCTCAATTCCAGTCAATTTTGCATTGAAAAGTCAAATGGCGCTCCTTCGCTTCCGAGCTCTGTCATGCGCCCAAACAGTGGTTTACCCCCACATATGGGGTATTGGCGTACTCAGGACAAATTGTACAACATCTTTTGGCATCCATTTTCTCCTGTTACCCTTGGTAAAATAAAACAAATTGGAGCTGAAGTAAATTTTGTGTGAAAAAAAAGTTAAATGCTCATTTTTATTTAAACATTCCAAAAATACCTGTGAAACACCTGAAGGGTTAATAAACTTCTTGAATGTGGTTTTGAGCACCTTGAGGGGTGCAGTTTTTAGAATGGTGTCACACTTGGTTATTTTCTATCATATAGACCCCTCAAAATTACTTCAAATGAGATGTGGTCCCTAAAAAAAAAAATGGTGTTGTGAAAATGAGAAATTGCTGGTCAACTTTTAACCCTTATAACTCCCTAACAAAAAAAAATGTTGGTTCCAAAATTGGGCTGATGTAAAGTAGACATGTGGGAAATGTTACTTATTAAGTATTTTGTGTGACATATCACTGTGATTTAATTGCATAAAAATTCAAAGTTGAAAAATTTTCAAAATTTTCGCCAAATTTCCATTTTTTTCACAAATAAACGCAGGTAATATCAAAGAAATTTTACCACTATCATGAAGTACAATATGTCACGAGAAAACAATGTCAGAATCACCGGGATCCGTTGAAGCGTTCCAGAGTTATAACCTCATAAAGGGACAGTGGTCAGAATTGTAAAAATTGGCCCGGTCCATAACGTGCAAACCACCCTTGGGGGTGAAGGGGTTAAAGAGACCTTCCGAGAGAACATAAATGTAGATGAGCGAAGGGCGGCCACAGTCATTTTGAAATTAGTATAAAAAAAGCAAGACTTTACGCTCTTGGACTCCATGGATCGGCTGTGGCAGAGGTGTCCTGCATGGTGTACTTGGCCCATATACGGTATATTTTTCATGATTAACCAATGACCACCCATTCGAATGATGTGCAGGTGAGATATAGAGACCACTACTGATTATGAGGCTGGAGGAAAGTTCCCCTTGCAATAATAGCTGTAGACTTCTATAGAGAAGAATTTGTTTTTACAGAGACTCTGGCATGGGGATTTTATCTTTCCAACCAATGACATGTATGTATAGACGCTTTAAGGCTAAATTTAGCTATACCTTTATTGTACAAATCTATTTTAGTGTCTCTGGGCAATCCAGCATTGAAATCTTAGGCTAATGAGCGGCAAGTTCTTCAGCGTAGGACATTGCACTCGCAGCTCTATTTCTCCTCACTACTCAACTGTCGCCTGCCTCCTATGTCAGACTGATAGGTCGCTCATGTTTCAGTAATCTGCGTCTCCTAAATAAAATCTCTCCAAAGTGCGATCAGTGCCTGATGTGGTGCAGCCATAGATCGACAGCAATAAAATGGCGCCGGAGTTGGCGCAGGCGCAGATCTAGATCTGAGCTGAGACCTTGAATTGCGCATGTGCCTACTTCAGATCTATTTTATTGAAGACCTAATGACCTGATGTGGAAACTCACACCACACATGCGCTGCCCACAAGATGGCGGCCCCATGAAATTTATAAAAAGGAGGCAGATCACTGAATACTCACACAGGAGGCAAGTGGAGGGGCCAGAGTAGAAAGAGACCCAACCCCTCCAGATCCGACCCTATGCACAGAAGGCATCATCAGCGAAAACTTAAATCCATGATTAAAAAGGAATCAGTGATCAGATTCCTTCAATAAGGTTATCAATTTAATCAGTATAATAGCGCCATTAAGGCAATGTCTACTTTATAGTGATAAATCCTGCTGACTGGAAGCAGGGAGGAGGAGAAATGGCTCATAAGTGGGGAAAGAAGCAGATTTATCTTATAAGATATATTACATTTCTTATAGTCACCTTTGCTATTGATTTATACAAAGTCTGATGATTTAATTTACCCTGTGGTGGCCCCGCAATGAAACTGAAAATGTACTGCCAGAAGTCCACACAGGTAACAATAAATCATGGGGATCCCAGAAGGAGGACACCTTACGATCAGCTTATTGCGAAGAGACTAGTTTAATAACGGACATCCAAATTGAGAGTCCAATGAGCTCAAGCTAGGAACTAAGAGACATATTTTTTTTTTGGGGAGGATATTTCAGTTTGTGGTGTGCACCATCCTCCACTGGATCTTTATTCTCGATTCCCAGACATTGAGCTTTGTTACCATATCAACATAGCCATTTTACTAATCTTTCAAGTACACAAAGCAAGTAAGTATACAGAGCACATATTTGGATGAATACATAGAAATGAAGTCTGGCTCCGGAGAAAGCCACAATATATTATCTTGTCATTGAGGCTGCACCACATGAGCAGAAAAAAACCAGCCCATGCACAATCCGCCGGTAGGAAAACCGAGGGAGCCAGAAATGTAGTGAATAACAGATTCCTAATAATGTAATTCCTTCCCGAGCAGCTATACGGGATGTGCCATTTACAGTATGCACTTTCATGAATCAAGTCATTCACAGAACAGCACACACACACTCCAGGGAGTGCAGAGACCCAGATTTAGTCGGTGATGGCAGTGTTATCATACATCTCTCTGTATTCATTAAATCCGGCTGTTATTTATAACCACCAGCCCTGGCACTTCAGGTTACTAATGCACAATTCATGTAGGTGACGCCGAACTGTCAGTCTCTTAAAGGAGCAGCTTTGTATAAAGTCATCTATGATGAGGAGGAGTAATGTTTGTCAGCAATTCTAAACTCGATGTGATAGAGATGGTGGAAATCGATTCACAAGATTCAGTGTGACGCTACGCTGGTAATCTGCGGCCGAGGAATGAGGGTATTGAGAGCCGCCTCCTACCTGACAGAATCCATGGCTCCTGTTGATTAGTCAGCCTGGCAAGAAGTCTCATGGACATCATGCCACAGCGATGAATACTTCCCCTGATGAAGCTGATGATGGCAGTGATACGCATGGGGCTTAACCCCACTGGTACTACAGAGGATTCCACATCTATGGACTCCACATATTAATGTTATACCCTTTTGCCTTTCATTTTCACTTCATTGATGGGGCATTTATTGGCACTATTATGTGCCTTGCTTGAACCAGCTTCTTGTAGCACCTTTAGATCAGGTACTATGTACTTGCAGCGCCCCAGAGTCTTGGTCATTGCAGTATTGTCGCTCTGCCGCTAAGGGGAGTGATGGTATGTCTGATGGCACTAAAGGAGTTCCCGTGACCAGGTATCACAGTCACACACTACACTTCACACTCCGGCCACCAGGGGGAGCTAAAGGTCCTATCTACTAGGCCACTCCTCACACACGGGTAAAACTGGGGGTTGGATAGGAAGTTAGTGAGAAAGCAGCCTGGAAGAGTTCCATGGAGGACCTGTCAGGTGTGGGATCCTGACAGTGGCCTAGCACAGAGAGATCGTTACGGAGCTGCGCCTGCACTGCATCGCGGCAGTTTCCTAAGAAAGGACAAGAAGCGAAGTGTTTTGTGGAGAAGTGAGAATCGAGATCACAGCACTAGGAGATAGAACCAGGAGGAGTCATGCCCCAAGATCGGCAACATCCTTCTGAGGCACATAGCAGGTGGCCGGAACACCGAGGGAGTACCAACTACACGCATTACTCCAGATCATGGCAGGGGCAGCCAATTCCAAGTTGGCTGTCCATCCTTTACACCTACGAAGACAACGGAGGCAATTGTGGGAGAGGGGCGTCTTTAGGGTCCCTATAAAATACCTCCAGGCCTACCCCGTCGCACGGGTGCGTCCTATCCATATCATCTGGGGGACGGAGAGAAAGAACAGAAACATACACGACAGTTGTGAGGACTATCCCTTGGTGCTCAGCAGGGAGGTACTACAACACACAGGCGCTAGTAGGAAGGCTACTGATTTCCACCTGCAAAGGGAACTCTGGATGTGCCTTCGGACCGGCCGGTCTCAGCCAGCCCTGTTAGCAGTGCTCTGGATTGTGGATGCCGAAGCCTTCAGTAAAAAGGTAAAGAGACTGCAACCCTGTGTCCTCGTCATTTACTGCGACCTACACCATCACCATCTATTCATCAAGGGAAGCCCTGGGGACATACTTCACCTGTGGGAAGGTACACCATCTAGCTGCCCTTCCATCACCCCAGCAGACCCCTAGCAGCGTCGGTCACCCTGACCGAATACCACAGGTGGCGTCACGAACACTTAACAAACTCTCACCTGCATCTTTAATTGGGCGCCCCTTAGCAGGGCCACGGACCGGGTCAGTCCCCCATGACAACCCCTGAACCGAGACCGAGGGACCAGGTACCGAGTACCCCGCTGCCCTGCGTTTGAGGGCGCTGCAAACTGTCTTATACACTTTATAGGTGGGGCAGTTATTGACACTATGATAGGCCTTACATGACATAGCCTTTTATAGGATTTTAGATTAGGGGCTATCTGCCTGTCTTGATTAATTATTACTGTTGAAATTTTTCATACTTTGGCTATTTGTGCATATTCTTGTCTTTTCTGATCTCTTATTGATACTATTATTTAAGGGATACCATTGTCTAGGATCATTCAATTATTGTACTGCTCCTTTACATCCTAGTGGTTTTTCTCACAGGCTTCAGTGCATTGTGGGGATATTTGGTTTAGTGGTTTTCTCACAGGCTTCAGTGCATTGTGGGGATATTTGGTTTAGTGGTTTTCTCACAGGCTTCAGTGCATTGTGGGGATATTTGGTTTAGTGTTTTTCCTCACAGGCTTCAGTGCACTGTGAGCACTGCCCCCAGTGTGTCCAGCAATCTGCCCCAGTATGTCCAGCAATCTGCCCCAGTATGTCCAGCAATCTGCCCCAGTGTCCAGCAATCTGCCCCAGTATGTCCAGTAATCTGCCCCAGCGTCCAGCACTGCCCCCAGTGTGTCCAGCAATCTGCCCCCAGTATTTCCAGCACTGCCCCAGTATGTCCAGCAATCTGCCCCAGTGTGTCCAGCATTGCCCCCAGTGTGTCCAGCAATCTGCCCCAGTGTGCCCAGCAATCTGCCCCAGTGTGCCCAGCAATCTGCCCCAGTATGTCCAGCAATCTGCCCCAGTATGTCCAGCACTGCCCCCAGTGTGTCCAGCAATCTGCCCCAGTGTGCCCAGCAATCTGCCCCAGTATGTCCAGCTATCTGCCCCCAGTATGTCCAGCAATCTGCCCCAGTGTGCCCAGCAATCTGCCCCAGTGTGCCCAGCAATCTGCCCCAGTGTGCCCAGCAATCTGCCCCAGTATGTCCAGCACTGCCCCCAGTGTGTCCAGCAATCTGCCCCAGTATGTCCAGCAATGCCCCCAGTGTGTCCAGCAATCTGCCCCAGTGTCCAGCATTGCCCCAGTGCGTCCAGCAATCTGCCCCAGACTATTATTCCCCCCCCCCTCGCACGCATGGCTTATCTCAGGACCCCCTTCGCACCCGCACCCGCACCCATCTTGTACAGCGCGCCGGCTTATGTCCTCCTTCATCCCCCAGTCCCCCCGTCCCTCATAGTCATACTCACCTGTCCCACACACTGCACGGCCGTGCCGACATCCCTCGTGCTCGCGCTCTGTCCCGACTCTAGGTGGCGGCGCAGCATCTTCTTCCTGCTTGTGCGGTCATGTGATACTGTCATTAAGGTCATGAATATGCGCATATTCATGACCTTAATGAGCGGTAACACGTGACCGCACAAGCAGGACGAGCTGCAGTGCAGACGCCGAGACCATCGCTGGAGCAGGGTGAGTATCGTCTTCAAGGAGGGCGGGCAGCCGGGGGGGCCCTGCCAGCAGGTGTCAGTGCCTGGGCCCAACAGAGGATCCTCCGGTTCTCCGGTGGGCCAGTCCGAGCCTGATTACCACTTAAAGTGACGCATCAAATTTGAAAAATAAGGCTTGGCCATTTAGGAGTTAAAAGAAACAGTGCAACCACAGTAAAATAGTCATTAATTTCTCTGTGGTTTTACCTCTATGCAGTGATGCCTCATCTCTGTGTGACACTGTTACAGTGCGTCACATTAATATTGTATTGTCAAACATTCTGACTATGCCCGCTATCAGGTGAAGGAACAAAGTCTTACAATGGAAGGATTTTTTTCTGCTGTTAGCAATTCGTGTCTTAAAATGGCAGTAGTCCATGTCTAATGAGAGCCAAAGTGTGACCTGATTCCTTCCACATGCAGACTACTTTCAGGAAGAAAACTAATTAAACCTGGTAGTAAAACCAGCATTACTCTAAACTCCTTCTGCTCCACTGCTGCTGGAAATCTGCAAAATGCTGGGTGGAAATGGGTATAAATTACAGGTTACACTCTATACATAGGACTAAGGCAAAGTAAAAAACACTTGGCGCAAATAACATTTAATTGATTTCTACCAGGTTATGAAATGTAAATTGTTACCTATGAAATTGCTAATAGCTTAATGACATCCATTATAAATCCCTCCTACCTGTAAGCACAAGGCAACTTAATACATGGAGAGAATACAGAATGGGGCAGAGACATTATAGATTTGTTAAACCTATCAACTGGAAAAATCCTGTAACTATTTCCTGCTATAATATGTGCTTTCTCAAGAAGACATTTAGCATCTACTGGATGAACTGGATGTTGCAATGGAGCTTCTCTGAGCACCAAGTAAAGGACATTTATTGGCGCCTGTATGAAGAAACACGACATCCTCAATTCCTGTTCCTGCTTCACATTGATGTACCAGGTTGGAAGCTACTAAACCAGGAAAGGTTGGGGTCTAACAGTTTTATTCCCTGAGATAAAATACAGAACAACTAGGCCTGATGTTCTCCACACGTTCCACTGGCCTAATGGTGGCCATAGTGAGATGGTGAAAACGTATACTTCTGATCTTTGCTGTGTCATCAACAGTTCAGCATATCTATTTATTTTAATCACGTAGTGCCAATAATTGCCCGGCGATATAAAGAGATCATCATCACTGTCCCAACTGGGGCTCACAAGTCGCCTATCAGGATGTCTTTAACCGGCGGAAACCAGAGAAACCAGTGGAAACTCACACTAACATGTTGAGAAAATACAAACTCCTTGCAGATGTTGTACTTGGTTGGAACTCAGGGCCTCACACTACAGTGCTAAGCACTAAGCCACCATGCTGCCCTATAAATATTGAGCATATAAGTAAGTATTCCATGTCCACAACATGACATAAATATAAAAATGTTCTGCTGCTCATGAATTTGCAGTCATCCTAAATAGTCTTAGCGCAATGTACAGGTACCACATGATAATAATTAATTAGGCATGATAATATTCATCTTAACTTATCTTTTTTAGCCATTAGTTATTAGTGCAGAGTCTGGTTATAAGGGTGTCCCTAGAATAGATGTAGACCACAAAGCTGCCTCAATGCTCTAAAAGAGAATTAGTCAATTTGGGTTTGTCTGTCTCTAAAGAATTTGTTAGAGGGTTGAGGCTAAATGCAAAATGGGTAAGCAATTTACCCAGGTATCATAGGAAATGCATGGGGAAGAAATTAGACCCCAGGCCCTCTTAACATAAGCAACCACTACTTAGAAGGCCCATTTTAATACTTGCCATGAATCCCTTCCTAAATGTACAGATGTGTTGTGTCCTTACTTATCTCTAGGTGCCTACAATCTTCATGCCTGTAGTTGGGTGAATTTCGTTCATGAGGTATATGTCCATTGGCAACAGTGTTGATGGATTCCATTAAATCCATCCTCTATAGGGCGCTATTCAAATATATGCATTCTGCACAGCATACACATATATATACACTGTATATATATATATATATATATATATATATATATATATATATATATATGTGTGTGTGTTAGGTATCGAGGTCCCGCCGCTGCACAGGGGGAATCTCGAACCACCTCCGCTGTGTTCTCCCATTCTTCTTCAGCTGCAGTGGAGCCTGCTCAGCGGTGATGTCGGTCCAAGCGTCTGGCTCAGGCAGATACTGTGCGCTTGGTTACTGCTGTCCTTCCAGGCTCAGCCTTTGTAACCAGCACTGTTCTGCGGCAAGTAGACGCTCCTGGGACTAAGTCCTGCTTTTTCTCTACTGAGCATGCCCAAGGGACGACCTCTCATTGGAGGTTGCGGGTCACATGCTCAGGTCCTGAAGCAGTTCCTATTGGACCATTAGGAAGGTCCTGGAGAGCTTCCTCTATAAAAGGTTCACATGGCCACATGGCCATGCGCTAGTATCAACTTATGTTCATGACTGTATGAGCTTCGCTTCTTTGTGGTCTGTGTCACCATGTGTTCAGGGTCGGCTGTATAGCCACCGGAATTCCGGAACCTCCAGAGAGGAGTTTGTCTGAATTTAGGGCTGGCATATAGCCACTAGAATTCCAGCACCTCCGGAGAGGGGTTTGTTTGTGTGAATTTAGGGCTGGCATATAGCCACTAGAATTCCGGCACCTCCGGAGAGGGGTTTGTTTGTGTGAATTAAGGGCTGGCATATAGCCACTAGAATTCCGGCACCTCCGGAGATGAGTTGTTTGAGTGCTGTTGCTGACTGTAAGACTACTGTACGCTACCTGCTCCGTTAGCGAGCTGTGATCCTCTGTGAGGTTAACAGGGCACAGCGTTACCTTTAATCCTGGCAACTCTGTGAAGTAACAGAGTTCGCTCCTATACAGACCGGGTGATGGAACTCGTGTCTATTCAGGCGTTGTACCGCCATATAGTGCCGCCATTTACTAGCAGCAGGTTCCACTCCTGCACGGTGGCCCCTGGGCTGCGAACGCACCTATATTATCTCTATATTTACTCGGTGCATTCCGCCAGCCCTAACAATATGTATATACTCAACATTGAAACTGCAATGCCAAGAAAGAAAAGTCATGTAATTATGGAAATCATAGGATGAATTGATGTATTATTGATATGCAAATGATGAAAAAATGGAAACAAAACTTTGAAAACACCTTAATTTATTCAGTATCAAGTTTAAGCGTCACACACAAAAATCCCAACACTTGCACACCTTGGCTGCTATCAATGAGGTAATTAATGGTCTGAGGAACGTTCTGCCACCCTGAAGGCACACAGGCCATGAAATCATCAAGATCCACTGCTAGAAGCTCCCTTTGCAACTGCCGACCAATTACTTCCTTAATGTTCTCGATGAGAGACAAGTCTGGAGATGATGTAGCCATTAGTAGCATGTTTAGGCCACGCAGTCTGCTCACAGTCACATGAGCCTTGGTTTCCTGCCCGACTAGGCCTCAGATGTCACTGTGCACAGTGCCATCACTCTGATGACATGCATCGTAACTGCATCATACCGTGACGGCACAGTGCACAGTGACCTGGAAGCCAGGGCTAGAAGTGAATTGGCTGATGATAATACATGTGATGAGAGAAGAGGAAAAGAAATGGTGCAGAGAACCATATGCCAAACTGCGGGGACAGTGGGTAGTGACCGATATTACATTTCAGGTCCACTGCAGGGAATAGGATGTAATACATCACACAATCTGTGGACACACGTATCACTGTTCTTGAAAATAAGCAGCCAGGTTTTTCTAACCTCATATATCCTAATCCTAAACTCTTTATAAAGGACATCTGTCATGTAAGTCTTGCTGCCATCGCCTCAGTCAGTATGTAAGTTTTACTCTCAAACACTGTGCCATATATTACATAGCTGAATGCAGGTTTGGGGATAAGGTGACTAGTCACAGAGGTATCTCCCTCCTTGGCTTCACCATGACCACTTAGCTAGGCTAACGAGCCTCTACTTATGTGCGCATTTTTTTTTTAAAGATGAGCAAATTTATTCTTGTCGAATTGAATTCTCCTTGAATATCTCCTTGAGAAATGTGTATTCTCCAAAATATGGACTTTTTGCAATTTGATTCACGTGAATTCAGTAAAATAGGCTGCTATATTTTTACCTGCAGATTTTTCACATCAAATGCAATTCTGAGGGGAAAATCTGCACATAAAACTATAAGAGAAATGTACATGTTGCAAATTTTAAAACTGCCCTGTGAGCTATTTTACTCCTCCAATAAGTCCAGTAGGCATGAGATTTCTATAAAAAATGTTGCTGTGTTTTTTTAGCAGCAAATACACGAATCATAAAAAACTCACCAAAAATTCAGCATGGGAACTTAACCTTAAAGTGGACTTGAACTTTAACTTTTAATATGTCTATTGGTTGCACCGTTTTGGATGGATGCTCAAAATGTTGCAGAAAGTAGGCAATGTTATAAAATGAAGAACAACACTTCAACGTTAATGTCCCATCCATTCTTCTCTCTTCCATTAGTTGTGACTTTTGCACATAAGGAATGTGGCAACTGACACCAGTCACTGGCTGCAGTGGTCATGTGAAAGAAGAATCAGACATTTCCACAGCAGGATCGGGAAGGAATTCCTATTTTTTTGCCAACTATTAAAAAATTCTATAAAACAACTTCAAAGACTCAGATGCACAATATCTGACTTCCATAAAAGCTCTTAGCTTAAAAAAAAACCAGTGCATTGATGACAGATGATACCGCTACGAATTTTATTAGCTTTAGAATATTTTTTGGACATCTTTTATTATTTGCCTCTAAAGAATTACAGTGCCAAATACCTATAATATATTTAGTCTTGTTACTGCTCTGTACCAAGTGCAGAGAAGCCCAGGCCAACTCTCCAATGTCCCCTTTGTGTTTCTATACCTAATCTTACTAGCTTTGTTTTGCTGGCTTGCTTTCTGAAATAATTCTTGTTTCACTTATGCTATAAGCCTTTTGGGATAGGGACTACTTCATCACATAGTTGGTTACTAGCACAAAGAATCGCATTAATGCTGAGCACAGCATCAAAGAATGGCTTGGAGCGGCACCACAGCTATTACAGGTACTAATAAGCCGATCATTGATCAGTCCATTTTCAGCGAGCTAAGCAAAGTGGAAAATAAACAGCTTCATGAATCCAGCAAAAGACAATGCAAAGCTGAACATCTAAACTGTAAGAATAAATTACAATGTACTCAGGTTGATAAGGGTCATGCTGCTTATTTGCTTTTCCATAGATTGCAAATTTAAAGGGATAATGATTTAGAGAATAATCTCGTAACAAAAGTAGGTGTCACAATAAAAGCATCATAAAAAATGAAGACAACATAAAGAGATAATCTGCACCTACAATAGACAATTATGTAAAAATATTCCTGGAAGTAGGATAATTTTCAATTTCCAGCTGTACTTTTGTAACAAAAGTGATATCAATGGTCACCTGGCAGCTATAAATATGGCTACCGTGAACAGGCTTAGCGCTAGCTACTCCATTTTCCAGTTATCAGAAGTTGCCCTGGCATTTTCCCCATTAACCCTTACACAGAAGTGTGGACTTACCAGGGACTCCTAAGTTTGGGTCACAGAGTTAGCTGCAGTTTGGTGTTGCAAGATGAAGGCAAGAAAGGTCGCCAATGGCAAAAGGTCACATCAGGGACAAAACGAAATGCAAGCAGATGATCAAAATTCATGCCAAGGTCAGAAAATGGGTTAAATCAGGAAGAAACAACAGGAGTACAGAACAGACTAAAGACCAGATAGCAAAACTGTTGACTGGCAGTGGAAGTCAGAGTTTCAGGGGTTTAAATAGCTAACAACCCTGCCCAGGACTCATGAAGGAGTGATCAAAACTAAAAGTAACCAAAAATTAAACCCATAGTTCCCTGATTAAGTGGCCCCAAAAGTCCTGATTACGGGGCGCCAAATATATATAGAGCTTCCATTGCAAATTCCCTTAAATTTGATGATGGAGTTGCTATTCCTTCCAATAAAATGCTGATCATCGTGAACCAACCCGGACAGACCCCATCATGTTTTTTTTCTTCTACACCCTACAGCACTTATTGTGGTGGCCTGTTACAAACACAACTCACTAAGGTGGGCAGTTCCACTTACTCTCAGAGTCCATTTATTTACCCAAAATGTCTACACTAAAAAAGAACCCCACTTTATTGTTTTTTCTTTCTTTTAGATTCAGACCACAGCATAAGACAGTGGACTTCGTCAAGTAACACTGGGATTCTCTTGATCTAGTAATACATTGTGACTACTTGCATTACCAGTGGGGGTCCCAACAAAGATGTGAACCTAGCCTTAAGGTACCGTCACACTCAGCGACGTCAAACACAGCAACTCCAGAACGATGCAGGAGCGATCCAGTGACGTAACGGCCACTCACTTCTCGTTCTCGCTGGTTGTTAGCTCCATGTCAAACATTGTTATCGTCGTTATAGTAAATATGAGAGAAGCGAGCACTCACCATAGGTACATGAAATGTCTTTATTGTGGCTTCATTCGTAAAAACAGCAAGGCAGTACAAAAAGAACCTTGGGTTCCTGGCAGACGACGATCGTTTCGCTCCTCTGAGCTTCAACGGGTCTACAGGTGACGCCTAGAGGTCAGGTATATAAAGTGTTTCCGTATCCACGGTCCACCTGTCCCTATTGACGTCACCTGATTTAAGGAAACCTATTTGTTAAAACATACTTTAAAACCAGTGGAACAAACCAAGTAGCACAAGTGGAAACAAATGGAACAAAACAAAATGCAATTGGAAACGTACTATGAATATGCCTATATAACAAATACAATCATAATTACAAAAACACTGACAGGTCTAAGCGATCATTTAATCCAAGCGGACCCGTTGCGTTTAGTCTCAAAATCCACCTTTCCTCTGTCCTAAGTAACAACCTATGTAAATTCCCCCCCCCGTTCTGGCAATTTGACCTGTTCCAGACCTGCGAACCGCAAGCATGTAGCATCGCCTTCATGCTGAGTACGCATATGGTTTATCAGTTTTGGGACCCCCTTTCCTGTATTGATAGATTTAAAATGTTCTCTGAACCTCACACATAATGGGCGTATAGTTTTACCTATATAAAAAAAGCCGCAAGGGCATAACAAGACATATACAACGAACTTAGTTCTGCACGATATTAGATCTTTCACTGTATGTTGCACTGGACCTATTTGGATTGATTTACCTGTTAAATGAAAGGGGCAAAAATTGCAATGGCCACATTTTACATTGCCTTGTGGCATACCTGTCGATAACCAATTGGTTGGTTTTGACGACTTTACACTATTGTGGACTAAAATATCTTTCAAGTTTTTGCTGCGGCGACATGCAAACAGTGGTCCCCGACTTATGGGTCCAGCTAAACTAGAATCTTTTTCCAAGATATGCCAGTTACGTCTTATAGCTGTCCTAATGTCATGGTCCATTGGGCCAAACATGAAGCTGAAGACAAATCTTTTATCCGTTGTAGCTTTTTTTATAGGTTGCTTCCTATTGTTCATGGTACCGGCTTTGATTAATGCCGTATCCAATAATCTTGGGGGATACCCTCTGTTCCTGAATCTGGTATAAAGTTCCTGTGATTGTTTAAAAAAATCTTTTTCCTCACTGTTTAGTCTCAAAACTCTTATTGTTATCGTCGTTGCTTTTGATGTCAAACATGACGATACACGCCGACCTGGCGACAAAATAAAGTTCCAGACTTCTAGCTCCGACCAGCAATATCACAGCGGGATCCAGATCGCTGCTGCGTGTCAAACACAACGAGATCGCTATCCAGGACGCTGCAACGTCACGGATTGTTGTCGTTCTCGTTGCAAAGTTGCTGAGTGTGACGGTACCTTTAGCTTTTCTACTGCAAAACTGAAAGCACAGATAAGATTATTTTGCAATTAGTTGGATCATTCATTATATTCCCCAACCACCCTACCATGTACAATAAAATCCCTTTGAGACAAATATTCAGAATAGCTGTGAAATGTGATCTTCTAAAGGATTATCTTCCTAAAGAAGAAGAATATCTACAAACATATTATAATGGCCATTTGAAAAATGATCAAATAAAAATATGGTCAAGATGAGGGGTGGTCTTCACAACGAGGTGACATTTAGGGGAGACACCACTCTCGTCATCTCTGGTACTCCCTTCATCTGGAGGTTGCCGGTGGAGAATGTGTAAGGAGTCACTATGAGGTTTACCACGTTGGATTACAACCTTCAGAAAAATGTTGTCAAGTCATTCAGACAGAATTTAATTTTTAGTGGTAGGGTATCAATCAACTTAGCCTGTCTATGATAAGTATAAATAATTTTTATAACCACTTTTCTAAATAACTATTCAGCACATTGGTAACTACAATGCTATGGAAGGAAAAGCATTAACACTTCAATATGTGGTAGGACTCTAATTTTCTTATTGATAAAAGCCGCTTCTTCTGATGACAGGGACGCACAGGTCTTCCGATACTGACTTCTATGTATCAGGCAAATACCTTACATCATCCATTTTTTTTGTCTCAGAAATCTCTAGTGGTACAGCTGTGACTTTAGGGGCAGCAAAAGCAAAAATAACTTTAGTTTTCACTCACGTCATCTGGATTTTACTCCATATTTGATGATTATAACTTTCTTATGCAGAATGAATATGAGTTACAGTTTATATGGCATTTGTTCCTCTTTTTTTTCCTCAATTCTCATCGATCTGATGGGATATTGAAATGTAATAAGAGGTGGTTAATTGCCATTAAAATGTCAGAAAGGTTTGGTTTTTTTTAGATCACCTTAGATCAGGCCTTTAAACAAGATGGATAGAAAAACTTAAATGACATTAAATCTGCACTCAAAATCTTTATACTATAACGTCAACAATACAGGAAGCCCCTTTTTTTTGCCTCAAAAGGTAATATGTCAAAAAAATAAATATTCCTCCCCTACATACTGCATATAAGCATAGAAGTCTTGGAAATGTAAATCCGTCGACACCTTTATGTCTTCTATCTGCTGCTGCATTCTCGTGTAATTACTGTTTTTATTAATATGCAAATGAGACAATATTGATGGGGGAATATCTTAGGAGGCAGCAACTCCTTAATTGTGCTGTCTCACCCAGAGGAACTAAGGTCTTAATTTCATATGAATGAAAATGCTAATTACTGTGGAAATGCAGCAACAGATAGACTATATGAAAGTGTCCATGGATTTACATTTTCAAAGACCTACATACAGTAACTGTCTATGTTGTATAGGGGGTTGACCTTACTGAAAGATTTTTTTAAGATGTCTAAAATTAAAAATGCAAGTGACTGTAGATATAGGGTCAATCTGCAGGTTAATAGTGTTACAAAGTACAGCTGCCTTAATAAAAGCAGGGCTCCTGGGAGAAAATGAATAGTCATATTGATGTGCCCGTATTGGCTTTAGTTAAGCATGCCCTGGCACGTTGATTGACAGCTCTCTAATATAGAATCACAGCAGCACGAGCTGTCAATCAAAGTGCTGGGGCATGCTTATGGAGCGCCCCCACACCGCCGCAGGGCCGAGGGGTACCCGGAGCCGGGCCTCTGGGTCTCTGCTCTGGGGTTGTCACGGTGGCTAGACCCGGTCCGTGGCCCTGTCTGTCAGTGGGGGACGTCCAGTGCAATAAGTGGTGTTGTAACGGTGCAGTTGTGGGGTGCAGGTCGCGGTAAATAACGAGGACACCAGGTTGCAGTCTCTTTACCTCTTTACTGGAGATCTCTGAGTCCTCAGTCCAGAATACGGTTCACCAGGCTGCGCAAGTCCGGCCGGTCCAATGGCACCTCCAGAGTTCACTTCACAGGTGGAAATCGGTGCCATCCTTCTTAGCGCTATGTGTTGTAGTCCTTCCCTGCTGTGCTTACGGAAAGTACCCCACAACCGTTGTGTCTGTTTCTTAAGTTCCCTCACAACTCGATTAAATGATGTTCTTCTAATCTTCTGTCCCTTCCTGATGTTACAGTTAGAACGGCACCCGTTTGTCGGATAGGCCTGGAGTTCTTCCGGGACCCTAGAGACGCCCCTCTCCCGCAATTGCCTCCCAAGACTTCATAGGTGATATGTGTTAGACAGCCCGCCTTAAACTGACTGTCCTGCCGCTGTTTAGAGTATTGCTTGAAGCTGAATGTTATAATACTCCCTCGGTGTTCCGGCCACCGGTAGTGCGCCTCAGTAGGGTGTTGCTCCGGTCTTACAGCACGACCCCTACTGGAATTCTCCTATTGCTTGATCTCGTTTCTCACTCAGCACAATCTATCTCGCTTCTAGTCCTTTCTTGGGTCCCGCCGCTTCCCGGAGCTGGCGCGGACCCGTTACGTTCTTTTCAATGCCAAGCCTCTGTCAGGATCCCACCCCTGACAGAGACCCTACTGTCTCTTCCTCCACAACACCCTCTGCCACTAGGTGTTGCTTCGTCCAATCCAGTCAGCTTTCTGATCTAACTTCCTGCCTGACCCCCAGTTTACCCACTATGGTGGGGAGTGGCCTAATGAATAGAACCCTTAGCTCCCCCCGGAGGCCCGGCTGTGAAATGTATTGGTGTCTGTGATACCTGATCAGTTGAACTCTTTCAGTGCCATCGGACGCACCATGGCTCCCCATAGTGGCGGAGCCACAGTACTGCAACGACCAGGACTCTGGGGCGCTGCACTCCCCCCTGGTTAAACACAGTACTCCAGGACTGGGAAGAAAACAACAATACAAGTTAGCAAAAAGACATACAATTTTGTTGAGTGCAATGACAATAAGTATACTTGAACAGGCTTCCCTTTATGGGAGGTAAGGACACTTGAACGTTACAAACATGGCAAAAATATCATAGCTACATGCTATAATTTACTTCTGTTACCCAACCGGGCATTCTACTTAAGTGCAAATTTGTTGAACAATAATTTAACATTGCCTTTAAGGACTCACACTCTAAATCCACTAAAGACCTTCCTATAATCACATTATAAGGCACTTTAACTTTTTCATTCTCCTACTTTGGATCTGCAGGACCGCCTGTCCTATTGGCACCAGACCTACTGCCTCTCCTTTCTGTTACAGGACCGCCCCGTTCAGCCAGGGCCTACTGCCTTTTCAACTACTATACACAGTATAGAACATAACTTTTCTTTCAGTTTGAGAACACTGAGCCGGCTCTACTTGGCTCCTATAAGGACTCACCCACTAACCCTTACGGGTTCACTTTCTGTCCTTAGTAACACATTACTAACTTTCGATGGGGAACGCAGGGTTTACCTTCTATCCCCCCCCTTTTCTTATCAACATTATCAACTATCTTCTTTTCACAACATTAAACTTTCTCATTACTTCCTTTTACTTTTTCTTTCAGAGAACATTATCAGCATTCCTTTACAATTAACTAATGGCATACATATAACTTTTACATGTAAATATTATCAGCATTTTCTTCCATTGACATTATTGCTACCGGTCTTAAAGCAATATCACCATTTACGTGCAACAAATGAACATCCCCTTTAAGAGGGGACCAAATCTCTGTGAGGTAGCACATCTTCTCAAGCTACCAGTCCATACTCATCAAAGGTTCCAGTGCGGTAACTTCGCAAAGAGTCCTTGTTTAAGTAAAACCAGTAGGGAGCGCCTTTAATAAGGTGCAAACTATATACAAAAGAGTTCGGATCATGCACTGTTCATGATTTCAGCAGTTTTTATAACATTGTGAACCAAAAAGCAAAAATGAAAGTGAAAGCAAAAATAAAAAGCAATAGGGATCCCGGGTCAACAAAGGGATCCCTTTAAGAGTTAACCCAGGACGGGTTTTAGCAGCAAAACAGCAAGGAAATAAACAGTTAACTATTTACAGTTTCAGGTTTCCGAGGTTTAGTTGGACGGCTTCCAGGGCTGCACCTGGCACTTAACCCTTCTTGGCCTGGGCAAAGTGAGGTCCAGGGTTACACCCAGTGCTGGACAAACCCCGTTAATCCGTCCTTCATGTATGGTTAAATCATGCGCAGGGATGGCGGTCTGCGCAGCTTGAGTATGGGCATTTGCTGCAGCAGAGGTAGCGGCCGCTGCAAGATCAGTCACTGGAACGGAGTCAGCAGCTGTGGCACTAGCAGTCACTGGAGGGGTGTCGGTCTTCAGGGCAGGGTCGTCTTTCATACCTGCTTCAGATGCGGTCCCTCCGGTGCCGGTCAGCTCTGCCTCCGCTGGGGTCTGGAACGCTGGTTGCAGGGCCTTGTGCTGCGACATTGTCATCTCTGCTTGCAGCATACCCCTTTCCGGCAGGGCCTTGCTTTCCAGCTTCGGAGCGCTGGGACTTCTTCCCTGCTCCGGACCAGATGAGGCTGCCGACAGATGTCCGGTGAGGCTCCTGATGATGGCTTTCTTCCACCCGGCCTCGGTGCTCAGCTGCGTCCGCCGGGGTCGGTCGCTGAGCTCGTCCACTCCGGCCTGCAGGAATTCAGCATCAGCGGTGGAGGCCTGGTTGCGGTGCCCCTCCCGGTGGCTGGGGGAGTCGTCGGCTCCGACCCCACGCTCCGGCTCCGGGCGGCTGGCCATGGCGTACTCCATGTTGCTCGCTTCTTCTTCCTGGTCCTTTTCCCGCTCTCTCCTTCGTGGGCGGTTTCGTTTTCTATGTCTCTGCCCACCATTGAGGATCAGGAGGCGGATCTCGGCTGCTGACGGACACGTCCTCAAGGGGCCGAGATATTTAGACTGGGCGGCCATTGTCTTTCGCGCTCTTCAGCTTGTTCACGCCCACTTCCACGCCCTTCTTCTTCTCCTGCGCTCTCCTTAGCGCTGTAATGGCGGCGGTTTTGGCGCGAACTTTTGGCGGCAAGTGACAATCCACAGTCTTTGCAATAAAGCACAGTCAAAGCACGATAAATCACAATTCCAAGGCACACATGACCTGATTCTTCAGGCTTAAGTAAATCCTGTTCGTGACGCCAAGTTTGGAGCGCCCCCACACCGCCGCAGGGCCGAGGGGTACCTGGAGCCGGGCCTCTGGGTCTCTGCTCTGGGGTTGTCACGGTGGCTAGACCCGGTCCGTGGCCCTGTCTGTCAGTGGGGGACGTCCAGTGCAATAAGTGGTGTTGTAACGGTGCAGTTGTGGGGTGCAGGTCGCGGTAAATAACGAGGACACCAGGTTGCAGTCTCTTTACCTCTTTACTGGAGATCTCTGAGTCCTCAGTCCAGAATACGGTTCACCAGGCTGCGCAAGTCCGGCCGGTCCAATGGCACCTCCAGAGTTCACTTCACAGGTGGAAATCGGTGCCTTCCTTCTTAGCGCTATGTGTTGTAGTCCTTCCCTGCTGTGCTTACGGAAAGTACCCCACAACCGTTGTGTCTGTTTCTTAAGTTCCCTCACAACTCGATTAAATGATGTTCTTCTAATCTTCCGTCCCTTCCTGATGTTACAGTTAGAACGGCACCCGTTTGTCGGATAGGCCTGGAGTTCTTCCGGGACCCTAGAGACGCCCCTCTCCCGCAATTGCCTCCCAAGACTTCATAGGTGATATGTGTTAGACAGCCCGCCTTAAACTGACTGTCCTGCCGCTGTTTAGAGTATTGCTTGAAGCTGGTTATTGTAATACTCCCTCGGCGTTCCGGCCACCGGTAGTGCGCCTCAGTAGGGTGTTGCTCCGGTCTTACAGCACGACCCCTACTGGAATTCTCCTATTGCTTGATCTCGTTTCTCACTCAGCACAATCTATCTCGCTTCTAGTCCTTTCTTGGGTCCCGCCGCTTCCCGGAGCTGGCGCGGACCCGTTACGTTCTTTTCAATGCCAAGCCTCTGTCAGGATCCCACCCCTGACAGAGACCCTACTGTCTCTTCCTCCACAACACCCTCTGCCACTAGGTGTTGCTTCGTCCAATCCAGTCAGCTTTCTGATCTAACTTCCTGCCTGACCCCCAGTTTACCCACTATGGTGGGGAGTGGCCTAATGAATAGAACCCTTAGCTCCCCCCGGAGGCCCGGCTGTGAAATGTATTGGTGTCTGTGATACCTGATCAGTTGAACTCTTTCAGTGCCATCGGACGCACCATGGCTCCCCATAGTGGCGGAGCCACAGTACTGCAACGACCAGGACTCTGGGGCGCTGCACTTACAGCTGTCATTCCCAGAGTTTTGACTGTTGATGCTTTCAATAAGGCGACCGGACAGCTTTTGTAACACTGCAGACCTGCAGATTAACCCTATATCTGCAGCTTAATAGAGTTTGGGAGTATGTCAGGTTCCCTTTAAATAGTCCTAGTAGACAACCTACTGTTTTGCATTTTCAGCACCTATGCAGACCTATGTGTCTCCATGGTGACAAACGTCCGACCGACTCTCTCCTTTACTATTTAATAACCTACTAAATGTTATACGTAATTAAAGGACAGATCGGGACACTCAGATCTGGATCGGGAGCTATAGACACAAAATGGTAGGACATATTTTTAATCTAGATCATTTGTAAAGTTCTCATTTTTCAGTTTAGATACACTGAAACAATAATGAAAATTAGTTGTATAACTGTACCTAGTCTTAAAGTCATAAAATACCAAAGTGTGGATAAAGAGAAGCAAAAAATACAAAATATATGAATACACAGGAGAAGAAGGACAATTCTGGACCCGATCCGATGATTATTATTCTGCGGTGCTGAAGGAGAGCCTGGTGGAGGACAACCTGTCAAGATGTCCAATAAACTGAAGAACGGTTGTCACGATTTATTGGCATGGTGGATCTCATAGAGACCTGGAAAATATAATAACTCCATAGATAAAGCAAGAAGAAACCCCATAAATACAGCGTACCATGAATTCTATAAGTCTTTTATGAACAGAAATCATGAAGTAGAATAAGGGACCAGAGACAATAAAAGTTTTATCTACCACAATCCGACCGATGTGGACATTTATAGAAAATGATTTTATTTCTCTGGGGCTCATTTAAAATATAAACACTAATTAATATGTGCTGTTAAAGACTTTTAATTATTTGGATACATTTTATTACTTTCACCCTGAGAATGAGAGGAATCACAAAGCAAAAAATGTGAAAGTGGCTCAGAAATCTGAAGAACCCATCTAAGATTTTTATTTTATTTTACGTATCTGGACAGCCACAATTTATTTTTTATTGACAGCCACGCCCCCGGCCCTCCCCCGCTAATCAGATGTTATGGGCAGTGGCCGGAAGTTGTCAGACACAACAGCTCCATCACTTCTATAGTGGCCACATTTGGGTACTGCAGATCCACCCCCATTCAACTGACATAGTTTTGATGGAGCTGCTGTGTTCCAATAGCGTCGGAGAACTTCTGGCCATTGGAATTTAATGTAATCACAATAAAGAATTTTTGCTTTTAAGTCACTTTTCTGGATTGAAAAACATTTTGTTCTTACCAAACCTTATCTAATCAGATCTCGAAATGGCATAAAGTAGTTTTCCTGCATGAACCTCAGCATGATACCTGACAGACATGTGGGTTCACAACATCATCAGCACTGATTGCCTTCAATACAAAAGAGAGCGGCAGTGGACAGCCCTTTTAATATAAA
Source organism: Ranitomeya variabilis (assembly GCF_051348905.1). Taxonomy (NCBI): domain Eukaryota; kingdom Metazoa; phylum Chordata; class Amphibia; order Anura; family Dendrobatidae; genus Ranitomeya; species Ranitomeya variabilis. The sequence continues at coordinate 325,096,655 of NC_135233.1, read as the reverse complement.
GAGACTTATCTGAAAAATGAAATCCATGGCACTTATAAGTTTGTATAGAGTATCAATCACTGCCACTTGAAACCTAATCTAAGAGCAGCATAATCCTGATTCCGTTAATATATTACTTACTTGCTGTAGTTTTGATAAAATCATATGTTTATCAGCAGGAGATTATTACTAGAGGACCAGTAAACCTGCTGCCATGTAGTCCTCCATATTCATGATCTCCGTATAATCCCTCCGCCACCGATTGGCAGCTTTCTGCCTAAGCACAGTGTACACAGAAAGCAGCCAATCAGTGGTATGGGCGGGATTATACAGACCTCAACATTTAGAGAACTGGTAGATATGAAGCAGATAAAACAGATTTTTATAAAAACTGCAACACCCAGTAAGTGACACATCACTGGAATCAGGGTCTCTGCCCCTATATCATGCTTCTCTCAGCTTTCAACTTTCACTTTCAATGGCTATGTCATGTCACACTTTTAACTTTTGGGTAAAGAAGAATTTATTGCAGACTGGTGAGTTCCGTGAATTTGTTGTCTGATAACTGTGGCTATTTGAACATTTGGATTTTGTGGACACAGTGAGCACCACCACTTCATTTGAATAGCTTCACCAACCTTCCACTTACTATTTGCAGCACTGCTAACAAAGTATATTATTCGACGTCTTCGGCCTGATCTCGAGCCATTGTGACTACATGGATGAACGCTCTGTAGGAAGATCGACTTTGTACAAGCCCAGATAGGTCCACTAGTGTCTTCTCTGATGTTATTTTGATAGTACCAAGCCATTGAGTTTCTGGTCTTCCTCTTCGCCTTATTACTTCCATTCTTCCAACCATGATGTCCTTCTCTGATGATTGTTCTCTTCGTATGATGTGTCCAAAGTAAGCAAGTTGTAGCTTGGTGATCCTTGCTTCTAGTGACACGTCTAGCTTCATTTGTTCCAAAATTGATTTGTTTGTTCTTCTTGCCATCCATGGTATTGATAACATCCTTCTCCAACACCAGATTTCAAAGGCTTCAATTCTTCTTGTTTCATTATCGTCCTTGCTTTGCATCCATATGTTACTACAGAAAAGACCAAACTATGTACAAGCTGCGTCTTTGTCGCCAGTGAAATGTTTCTTGATTTGAAGGCCTTGTCCGGTGACTTCATTGTTGATTTGCCCATAGCTATTCTCCTATTGACTTCCGATGTTGTCGCTGCATCTTGAGTGATCGTTGATCCGAGGTGGTAGAAGTTCTTCACAACTTCCATTTTGTCACCGTTCATCTCCAATATGTCCCGGTCATACCTGGCAGTATTCAATAGTTTTGTGTTGAGTAGCAGACTACCTAAAGGCTTTAAATCTTGCCAGCCAATCTACTACAATGAGAATGGACCTTTAATATAAAGCATTCCATGAATGGAAAGTGCAGGATGAAGAACCAACGGCTATTCTTATATGCAAAGATTACAACGTCTAATCTTTTGTTCTCGCTCTGTGAGAATTGCACACAACAGCATTACATCCACCGTATTCTGTCATTGATTACACTTCAGTAAATTCAGCTTTTTCATAGATTTTATGCAAATACAAAAAAATATCATACTTCATCTTTCAGTCAATGGAAAAGTCAATAATGGAGCATTCACTTTCAGCTCATTCATGAGGAAATAATTTTAGGAATTACTACACTGAAAAAGATGTAGCCCAAAATTCTCAAGTGGTGTTGGTCGGAGGTAAGATTGATTTTCCAATAACACCTTAGACGTCCCCCAGCATGATGGAGTCACAGGTAATGTCAGCATTAACATTTATCACTATTTACGGCCTTGTGTGTTCAGTGGCTTTTACTGCGCTGATTGACCACAAATCCACATTTTCTTCTTGCACGTCAAGATTTAGTAGACGCAGCAAGAGAAAATGCACTCTCCTTAAATAAAGGAACAAAGAGAACCTTGTCAGAATAATAAAAAGCCTTTCCTTTTTCCAGTTCAGTGGGTACAAGAAAAGAAATTAGAAGCAATGTATAGCAGTTTCATATGGATCAATGACAGCGTACGGCACTGTATGAAAAAAAAAAAAGAACGGGAAAACTGCAGAGCTGAGATGTCATTTTTCACTTGTATTATTAAAGCTATCTAAGATATAAAAATAGTGTTTCTGTAGAAATTAAAAGCCCAATCCATGACCCTGAGATAATGGTAGTGGCGACCTGCACATCGACATTGGACTGAGCTGCACAGATTTAGCAGATTTTTCAATTTCAACATTTTATTGTTGGTAATAAAAATATTTATTGCAAAAAATAATAAATATCTGTGGACAAGTGAAATGTAATCCTGTGGTAATTTTTAGCAGACAACATAATTAAATATCAATGGAAGCCTTCTTTATGGCCACTTCATTGACCATTACAATACATGTAGTATGGATTTTTTTTTCAATAATCGGGTGCAGTCTAGGCAAAGTCATATATCCCATGGAGGTTGCCTTTGGCACTGGCATAAGGAAGACTGGACAGTGGGGTCCCATTAACCTTCCAGGGCTGTCCGACAGAGTCATCACAATCTTAGAAGCCCACCAAGAATAACAAGAGATAGGCAAATAGATGGTAAAGTTTCCAATCCCAGATTGAAGACCCAATCATCGGAGAGGAGTCCATTTCCGCATGTACGTAAATGGCAGCTTCGTCAAGGCAGGTCAGTCTCTACAGTAGATTGCTTGGGTTTTTTAAACTAAAATTAAATTGGGCAATTTTACAATTATACTCTGCTGTAAATTAAAGGGTTTGACCACTAAAAGAACAACCCCTTTTCAACCTGTTAAACTAAAAACATCTATATTCACCTTCTGTTCCGTTCCGGCGCCTTTCTAGCGGTGTCAGAACTCACTTCCCGGGGCTCACAGTAGGCTGTTATGTCACATGAGATTTGCGCTCACTTCGTCTTGATTACTTATATGTAGAAAGGCTCACGTGACATAACAACCTCATGTGAGCCCCGGGAACATGGCGGGAGCAATGCTGGCACGGGAGATGAGTGTAGTTGTTTTTATTTAAACGGGGGCAAACATTCAAATTGAAAAGGGGTTGTCCTAGTAGTGGACAACCCCTTTAAGATTCTAACAAAATTTGCAATAGTAACATTGACCTATACGAAAACAGGAAAGGAAATGTGATAATGTTTCTAGCTCAGATTTTGGAGATTGCGGTTTCTCGTTAAAGAAAACAAAAGCTGGTGGAAAAAGGTTTGCAAATTAGCTCTCATGCAGAAGGAATTAAACTGTTTTCCCAGAGATTATTGTTTCCTCTTTAACACCCCTCTCATCAGCTAGCGGTCTCCACAATTAGAAATGGTCATCAAAGTCCCCTTAAGCAGTTAAACTGTTCCCTGCTCTGCACTAATGAGGGGTAAGAGGCAAGGAACAGCTGTCTACAGATGGGCGTCCTTTCCATTTAGAGGCTGCATTTGGCTAATGCAATATATATATATATATATATATATATATATATATATATATATATAGAGAGAGAGAGACATAAAGAGAGAGAGAAAATTATTCATGCTACAAGAGTCATAAAGGGGTGAGCTACAGACATATCACTAGTATCCGACCTATGGCTCTCCAGCCAGAATCTCAAGACAGCCAATGACTATCCGGGGCATGACAAGAGTCTTAGTTTTGCAGGAGCTATAGATCAATAGGTTGGATACCATTGACTTTCAGGATAGCTATTACCAACACATGTAGAGAAAACAGTTTTCTTTTACAGTTGTCCCTCTAGAAGAGGCTAATTTACATCCATAGACACAGGCTGGATCCGATTTTTCTCATAATAAAAGTAGATCCAATACAATTTTTAGTCATTAACTCCCTAATAACAAACCCATTTCTATTGTTATTTAAGTTTTACATATCATAGAATATAATTTTTCAGTAAATCTATGCATTAACATAGCTGTAGATAAAAAAAAAATGGACCGCGCATCCAAAAATCACACTGTAAATCTATGCATCACGTTCACTTAGCTGTCATGTAGTCTCTTGCAATTTCCATACGTAATTACCAAGCCATTGTCCAGTCCAGGATACAAGCAATGTTCAGGAATAGGGCTCAGATGTGTACTAGTTTTGTGTAATGCCAGAACGTATTACTTTACATGTTATCTAGATATAGTCAAGTAAGGGGGAGATTGTGAATCTGGTTTACTGCATTTGAGGCATTGGGACATTTTTTGTGGTCTCCAGCTTCCAGCTTTTTGAGTTTTACTATGCAAATGAAATCAAGATACTAATACCAAATATTCCTACTTAATGTCCAGATTCATAAAATATTTTGAACCTTAGTGTGTCATCTTTTTATACTATGAGTAATGGAGCTCACAATCTAGATTCCCTATCAGGATATCTTTGTAGTGTGGGAGGAAACTGGAGAACCTGGAGGACATCCACACAAACACGGGGAGAACATACAAACTCCTAGCAGATGTTGTCCTTGGTGGTTGCTAACCACTGAGCAACCGTGCTGTCCCCGGAGTCTCCCCAGACTCTGATGTATAAAAGACATAAAATGTTATAAATTAAAGAAAAAAACATATACTCATCTCACCTCTCAGGCCCCTCTAATCCTGATTGTCATGCCTCGCTGCATCTACAGATTGCCACTCTGGTACTGAAATCCCTGGGCCTCTCACACTAGAACGGGATTTCCAGCTTTGATTACGCCCGGGAGAGTTCTGTGAATATGAATGCAAGGTCATGGCGCCATGACCTTTTCCATGCAGAATCCTACCAGGCCTATTCAAAGCCGAGGGTCTGAAAATACGGCAACGGTTAGTGCTAAAAGTATGTTTTTTTTATTATTATTTAACATTTTGATGGCCTTTCAGGGTTTAGAAAAATGGCGGCCAGCATCAGCAATATTGCTGAATCAGAAGCGAATCACAGGAACATCAACATTTTGGTGAATGCCAATTTTTGTAACATCCTAGTAGAACTCAATTCCACTCTAATTGTTGGCTCGTCTCTAGAGCTCATCTTTCGCACGGCGAGGTGAGAGTAAAATACAACTGCCGGTATCATTTCAGGTGCACACTGTATATAAAGTAGTTTTATCCGCAGAGCTGAATCCTGCCAAAAACACATTTTACTAGTTACCAGGCTCCTTTTGCCTTTGTCGCTGCACAGAAGAGTGCTAATTACCAGCCATTCAAAAAGACACTTTATCGTAGATTTTATTTTGCTCTCCTGAATATTATTAGCTGTTAATAAATGTCTCTAGGGGATTAACTTAATGTTAACTGCCCAAACGACCTTTGCAATGATTATACCGATCATCTAATGTCCAACCAAATAAAAAGAAATTGTGCAGCAATGAAGGGCTTTACGTATACAATGGCACAACACCCACCGGTTGTACATAGGCATTATTATGCCTGTCGCCATCTGTCTAATTTGTATGAAATTCGTTCAGTAATTTGCTGTGAATTAATTTAGGAATTTTGAATTATTTACAGCTCCATGCTGCTTTGCATAATCAAGCCATTAATATTATAAAGAGGAAAGGTTCTGAGCTCTGAAACATTTCTTTTGTATTCGGTAATTATCATTCTAGAATTATTCTTTTTCACAGTTTTTCATATAGAATAGATGTACGCAGTATTTTTATCATAAGTGTGTTAAAGGGTTTTTCCCACATTCATTGATGGGTGTAGTTGGAAAGTGCTTGTGGAAACAGACAACTTTCCAATTTATCATTGATTAAAATACCCTAATAATTACAGCTTTTATTTTTTTTAAACCTTTGTTAGGTTACCCGTCATCCCTGCAGTCTCATATTGGTAGCCAAATATGTGCAGTACTTACAAGCTATTTCCAGTAGAGCTTGTGAAGCAATGCACTGGAGTTGGCACAGTGACAGCGCTCACTCTTTTGTCTGCTCAGATCTGCAGTAATAAGCCGGCAACACTGCGGTGTTACAATACCTATCAGAAACCAGTAGCGCCACATGCGGGGTCAGCATCTATCTTCTTCACTTAGGGTATTCTGATACCACTCTTTTTTACCAGCTCATTACTGCAAATCTGAGCTGACAAAAGAGCGGGCACTGTCACTGTGCACATCGCACAGTGCACTCAGCAGGGACAGAGAAGGGACCAGCTCCACCCCTGAAACGAGCATCACTGATGCTTCGTTTCAGGGAGTGAGCAGCGGCTGTGGCAGTGACCGTAGCCTCTGCCTCCTGAAAAGCTGATGCTTTGTTTGAGTATCCCAGGATGTACTGTGGGCACTGTAATGAACCATCATCAGACAGGAAGTAAAAAAGAAATAGACCAGCAGTTAGATAGTGTAGTTAGGGCAGAGACGCTTTGTGATTTTAATACCTATTTAAGGCTTTCATGCTTTTTTAATCATCACAGGCATGAAAAAAATCTTTATTACTCGTTTTTTTTTAGTAAATTTAATTTGACAAATACAAAGTGTCTTCACCATTCTAGACACCCAGGGCCGGCGTTAGGGGCAGGCAGACTAGGCAGCTGCCTGGGGCCCCCGCTGCCCTAGGGGCCCCCAGCCAGGGGCAGACATACTGTTGATGGCACTGCTCCAGGGTCCAGAGGTGGAGGGTGGCCCCTGCAGGCAGGCCCGGTATCATGCAGGGTCGGGCCCCTCTCACTCCCTCCTGTAATCATGGAACACCGGGTGCCGGGGAAGAGAGCGGGGCGCGAAGTGCAGGAGATCAAAAAGGGGGCGTGTCATGCAGGGAGAGACGCTGGCCAATGAACGCTTTCCTTACCTCACAGTGACCAGACTGAGGAGAGCGCTCACTGGCTGCCGTCTGTCCTCCTGCATGGAGCGTCCTAATGGTGAGTGCTCGCCTACAGTCAGGGGCCCCGGCTGGACAGCACATAGAGACATCAGTGGAGGAAGAGCAGGACTTACAGGGGGTCTTCTGCTCCCTCCACTGTTCTGTTCAGAGCAGGCTGCAGCGTCTCCTCACTGTGAAGAGATGGGGGAGGAGCTCACTGCAGGGGCAGCACGGCAGCAGCAGGGGGCCGATATCAGTGCTGCCTGCTCTGTGCCCCATCCCCCACAGTGGGGTCTGCAGCCTTCTCCAGCTGAACTGACCTGCAGGGCTCCTCTGATCACCTATACAAGATTAGTATGTATGTATGTATGTATGTATGTATATGCTTGTATATGTATGTGTGCATCTGTGTGTATCTATGTGTATGTTTCTATCTGTGTATCTGTGTATGTACAGTATATGTGTGTATGTATGGTATAGTTGTATGGCTGTGTGTGTATGCATGTACAGTATGTGTGTATCTGTGTATGTGAAATAAATTTGTATGGATATATGGTATATATGTATGTTTATGTGCATGTACATACAGTATATGTGTATGTATATGTGTGTACGGTATGTGTATATACTGTATGTGTGTATGTACGGTATGTGTATGTGTATCTGTATGTTCGGTATATGTGTGTGTATGCATGTACGGTATATGTATGTATGTACGGTATGTGCATTTGGGTGTATTTTATATGTATGTACGGTATGTGTGTACTATATGTATATAACTGTATCTGTGTATGTACGGTATATGTGTGTGTATCTGTGTGTATGTACGGTATATGTGTGTACGGCATTTGTGTGAATGTGCGGTATATGCATGTGTGTATGTACGGTATGTGTATGTATGATGGTATATGTATGTGTATCTGTGTGTATGTATGGTATATGTATGTGTTTGCATATACTTATTTGTATGTGTATCTGTGTGTATGTACGGTGTATGTATGTACAGTATATGTGTATGTATATGTGTGTACGGTATGTGTATATACTGTATGTGTGTATGTACGGTATGTGTATGTGTATCTGTATGTTCGGTATATGTGTGTGTATGCATGTACGGTATATGTATGTATGTACGGTATGTGCATTTGGGTGTATTTTATATGTATGTACGGTATGTGTGTACTATATGTATATAACTGTATCTGTGTATGTACGGTATATGTGTGTGTATCTGTGTGTATGTACGGTATATGTGTGTACGGCATTTGTGTGAATGTGCGGTATATGCATGTGTGTATGTACGGTATGTGTATGTATGATGGTATATGTATGTGTATCTGTGTGTATGTATGGTATATGTATGTGTTTGCATATACTTATTTGTATGTGTATCTGTGTGTACGTACGGTGTATGTATGTGTATTTGTGTGTATGTATGGTATATGTATGTGCGGTATGTGTATACTATATGTGTATATAACTGTATGTGTGTATGCATGTAAGGTGTATGTCTGTGTATGTACGGTATGTGTATCTGTGTGTATGTACGGTGTATGTATGTACAGTATATGCTGGAACAAAAATCATTGTTCTCATCAGCACATCGCCCAGTTAAAACTGCAGATATTCTGCTAAGATGATACTGTATGGGGACAGATTGATTTACTAGTGATCATTCTGTCCCCAGCCAGTGTAAAGAGGCTGGAAACAAGTGGCGAATGACTTCAATATTGTTGATCACGCTCGTTTAGTGGCCTGAAATAAGCGCATGTAGCTACAACCAAAATGTTTCTGTTGGTGCAATATGTTAGCATTTGGGGCCCCATTTTAAACTTTTGCCTAGGGCCCCACTTTGCCTAAAACCGGCCCTGTGGACACCGCCCGAAGGAATGGTTCACATCTGACATCTCTTTGGGGAATTTCTTTTCTCACATATACCTTGGAGTTGTGAATGCAACAGGACCAACAAAACTTTACATCAATCGGAAGGGTGGCATACCACGAGGTTGGATCCCCATTTGTGATCAAATTGCTACATAGCGTTGTGCCTATCCTGCACAACCTCCACAGGTGAGCATATATACATATGTATGCATCATGATTGCTTTCTGTATGTCATTTATTGCACTTAGGTAGTGCTCTCTGGTTTTCTCTCCCCTCTTCTCAGTTAGATAGTGTAGTTAGGGAACGATGAGGAATTTTTAAAGCAAGTATATTAGAAAATAGCTTAGATATATGGCATCAAATGGATAGGGATTTAGATAAAATTTACTTTCACCTTCGGACCACCGCTTTAAGTACAAGTATGAATGAATGACTGGAGCAGAACCGTCATTTAAAGAGAAAAAAATTCTGGAACACAAATGAGCCAACTGATACTCAGATCAGTTTGGGCAAATTCAAAACTGTCAAATTGCCAATTTAGGCTGTTTGACAAAGACATTGAATGTATTTGAGGTTTTAAAACAAGATATTTATATGTAAGTTCAGTAACAATTTATATGTTCTTTAATTATATGTACTTTTACAAAAAATTTTGGCTTTTTTTCTTTTATGACATAATCTTTAATTAAAAAAAAAAAAAATTAGTAATCTTGCCGTTTCCAGAATGGTCACCGGGGTTTTTTTTAGTCTCAGACTTCCTATCCTTCAAGGAAAAGTTTGCAGGAGCTTCCTTATCATCAGAGACAGGGTTAATCAACTGATAACACAGGGTCCACTAATTATATTAGGTGATGTCACTGCTCCCCCTTACAAAAGATGGAGTTGGGGTCTGACCATTGTCACTAATGTCCATAGGGCTTTTGCTGAAAAAATAAAAGGCCATTTGGAGTCCAACCAAACCCTGTGGTCAGGTTATATATTGCAAAATTTTTATTTTTATTTCATTTTTATTTTGAATAAAAATTATGTTATGGAAAAGAATGCATTGCTTTTTTTTTTAAACACATTTTACACAAAAATTTGATTTAATAAGTAGGTAATTTTCTCATGACACATTCCCTTCAAAAAGGCAAAGCAAAAATTAGGTAAAGAGTAAGACCTCTTTGATAAGTACAGGCGTGAGAGATCTATAAAACCTAAGTTTTGATTCAAATGCTATCAAAACCAAGATGATCACATAAAACAACAATTATACAAACAACAACAATGCTTGTTCTTCAGGACTTGCATGTGGCCTAATGCTTGTTCGGCTGTCGACTACTCATCCCAATGTCTCCATACACATATGTGTATACTCCAGCATGTGTTCTCAATAAGGATCAAGAAATCTCTGTTGAGAACAAAGAACGATAAATGTGGAAATTTGTCAAAATGTCAGATCCTTTCTTCTTTGTCATCCAATGAATAAATATTGACGAGGTACCTAATGAGTATTCAATGGTCACACAAGATCAGTGGAGTTGGCCAATAGTCACTCCTAAGGGCTGTAAAACTGCTCACCCCTTGTGCAACGCACTGTAAATGCTGCTGTCAGAGGTTGACAGGTTAAAAAGCCGGCAGCAGAGCTCACCTCCACTCGTGGTTGTTAGAGTCTGAAGATGGCTGATTAACACAGCCATCATCTGCAGGAAATGATGCATTAAAGAGGATCCAACATGGTGTACCAGTACTTCATATGCCAGTAATGGGTTAAAGAAAAGCAAGTAAGATCCAGGAAGATGCCCATATTCAATAGTTATCTAAAAGCAAAAACTTTACAAACTACCGTATTCAGGTTTTCCCATATTTAGACCTACCACAGTCACGGCCATAAATCGAATGTTAATTACCTAGTGTCATCTCTAGTAAGGCTATGTAGGACAATCTTATCAGGCCAGCTTTTTAGAAGACCTAAAGAGAACGTACCACTTGCTATACATATGTACTTGACTTAGTGTATATGCTGCTCTTCTCCTGAATCTGTCATTTTTATTTTGTTCCTGCACACCTCCATTCCTTAGATATGACTCCATTCTTCCTTGTATGTAAATATAGCCTTTTTAGCCAAGTGGGCATGATCCTGATGCAGAGGAGGGAAGCCATAATTGAGGAATGGAGAGGAACAGGAAGAAAAAGCATACAAGGCCAGATTCAGGAAAACAACGTCATGTAGACCATGAACCATTACATATTAATGGCAAGTGTCAGGCCAATAATTGTTGGAAATTCAGAGTTGTCAGTTATGGAGGAAAAATCACTAGCTTCTGTCGCTATTTTATCCTAAGCTTTTATTTCCAGGCCAATACCTAACTAAACAGGACATCAGTCCAGAAAACGATGACCCAACTGTTGACCTACCCCTTCAATAGTCTCCCTATGTCAACTTCCCAATGTGTGGACTTCATGAAGATCTGTCTTGAGCGCAGTTTAGCTGTTGTGGTTCTATGGGGCCAATATGGCTATATTCGGAATGTTTTGTATATTTTAACCCTTGCTGAGATGTATGTTCTTTTCTTAACTGATGTAGATAGATGCATCCGGCTCTGGGATTTCTAGATCAAGACTTAATGTGTGTTTTTGTTCTCTATTTCAATGCCATGTTGACATAGGACTCAATCTACACTCTCTGAAGATGAACAAACAGTATCTGTTTAATCAAATTAATCAGAGTTTCATCCCCCATAAGAACATTTTTAAAGTTTGAAGTAAAGCTCCTGGGAGAAATGATATGCTGATGAAGTTGCTCACAGAGATTCATTTTATGGAACAGTTGTGTTTTCCATCTCTTTTGATTAGACGTTTTATGTTCATACCCAAGTCACTCCCACTGGTAATATAATGTCTACGTGAATGTCACAGACTACATCTGTCTCAAGAAGAAAATATCATTTTCCAGCAGTGGTTCTCCGAAGGCTGCAAATTATTTTAAATATTGATACTGGAACTGTTTTATGCCATGAGTCATGAATAACTTGTATTCCTTAGGCTACAAAATATTTAGTTACATTACCCGTACTGAGATAATATTCACCAACATACGGTGAATTGAAGGAAGAACAAAACCAGAAAGTCTCCTTCTCCAAACTGTGTTTTTAGTCTATATGGAGAATCTATCTATTTGCTTGTCAAATAACGGATGATGGCATCTCTTTGGTTCCATGGAAAGCACTTTGGCCCCTTCAGCGGAATATAAAACTCCTGACAAACTGCATGGAGTTGACATTGGCATTTATCCGTAAGAAGTATTCAAAGCACTGATTCATAAGATTGCAATGGTCTCCAAGCAATGTATACGTTAGAAAGTTTGCCTCTCCTAAAATTTATTCTTTAGCCCACAAGGTCAATGGATTTCGGCCCTATACCACCTGTAATGAATGAAGTAGTGACTCCTTTCCACCGCTGTTTTGTTTAATTTCAGGTTAAAGTCTAACAAACCCTAAAGCACAACATACATACAGTATAATCGATAAAAATGGACTGGCAAACATCTGTCCCACGATTGCTTGTTCCTTGATGGCCACGTAGATAACACAGTTTACACTGGCCAATGATCTGCACCGGCTGCATCAAACAACAGTTAGACATAGCCAATGCAAATCCTCCGCCCAAAAAATCCAACACATCTTGTTATGAACGATTATCAATGTTCATCAATTGTTCAGGGAACATCTCATCAATCCAGCATTTGTAACAGCCAAAATCGGCCGTTTCAATCAACTCTGATTTAGGCATCTCGATAACTTTTGCATTCCATATTTACCATAGGTGTTTCTTACATAGCATCCTTAGAAAGTTGTCTCCAGGGTGAAGATATAAATGGGCATTTATACTGCAAGGTAATCATAAATGAGTTAAAAATGATTATCTTATGTCATGTAAACAGGCTGCCAATCACCTGATGAATGAGCAAAATGCTTGTTCATTGAGTGAAATAATCTTTTGTGCAGAAGAAAAAGTAATCGTTCTTGGCGATGCATTCTCCTAGGAAATAGTACTCGCAATGCAGAGAACTATGGCAGACTGTGCGCATAGAGTAATCTAGTATAAATCGATCGGTGTGCATCATTTACTTTGGACTGGGCAGCACGGTGGCTCAGTGGTTAGCACTGCAGCCTTGCAGCACTGGAGTCCTGGGTTGAAATCCCACCAAGGACAACATCTGCAAGGAGTTTGTATTTTCTCCCCGTGTTTGCGTGGGTTTCCTCCGAGTACTCCGGTTTCCTCCCACATTCCAAAGACATACTGATAGGGAATTTAGATTGTGAGCCCCAATGGGGACAGCGATGATAATGTGTGCTGTATAAACTGTAAAAAAAAATAAATAAAAGGACTGCCTGTGTAAAAGTCATTGGCTTACCAATTGGTGGGCATATTGTGCCGCCGGTGTTAGTCCATGTAAATGGACCTCAAGAGTATCATCAAAATCTACTGAGAGAATAAAGAAAACCAAAACCACATGGATACTAAAATATCTGGATGCAAAATGCCAAAAAAGTCAAGACAGTAAATTGTTTGGGTCAAACACAGAACTCAGGAATGGATCAATACCAGGGCACTTCTTCACAAATGAAAACTAGAAGACCAAGATTTGTAGGTGGAATGAGCTCATTAAATATGGTCAAGAGGAGTGACCAAGTATGAATTCATCACCACGACCACAAGTTAGGAAAACACTCGATGTTGAATCCAGACACTCCCTAAATAACATTCCCAATGGCCATTCCACTTATGGACCTCCCAGCCAAACTCATTAACAGCCATCAAAGACCTGATGGCTGCAATGCAATATGAAAAATAAACTCTAAAATGTGTATTACAATATTATTAGAACACATTTTAAGAAATTAATACAGTTGATAACTGAACGTGAACTTAGGCTTACTAATGATTACATTGTTCCTGATGGCATAAGGGAAATTTATCACCAGGTTTTTGAAATGTAATCTGAGAGCAGAATGATGTAGGGATAGCGACCCTGAATCAAGTGATGTATCACTTACCGAGCTGCATGTAGCTGTTTTTATACTATCACTGTTTTCTCTGTAGCAGATCTAGCAGTTCTCAGAATGCTGTGCACTGTATAACCCCACCCACACAACTGATTGGCAGCTTACTGTGTACACTGTGAATAGGCAGAAAGCTACTAATCAGTGATAGGGCAGAGTTACACAGATCAGGAGGTCTACAGGGTAGGAGACACCTAGCTCTCTAGTGATAATCTCCTGCTGTAAGACTTGTATCTAACATTGCAACCACCTCCTGTCATTTAAATAGTCTGTCAAACCAAATAATTAAAGCCCAGATCTGTTGCACTCATTTCACTTTTCCCTGATGTTAATCAGGCAGTGGGAAACGCCCGTATATTGATAAATCTATCAAGCAAACCTGCCACAAATCTTCCACTCCTAACTGTTCATCAGAATAGATGCAAAAAGGATAAAGTCAGCATCTGAGCGCTCCACGACAGATACTGATTTTACTAAATAAATAATTATTGGCACTACAGTGGATGTTGGGGATCTGGCGTTCAGAATCATTTTAATTACATGCTAATGGGAATCACCTTGCAGATGTTACACATTTGAGCTGTTTGCATTCTACGTGTAGTTTTACTAACCTGATATAAGTGTATACTTACACTCCTTATCATTGAAGTTGGAAGACTGAGAAGGAAAAGTTGTGGAATTCTGGAAATGACAGGATTTATAGAAACGCTAAGGACATGCAAATTGTGAAAATAATGGAAACAAATTTTTTGAAACATCTCCATCTTTATTCAGCATCGAGTATGAGCACCACATGTAGAAATCCCAGCATTTGCACACCTTAGCTGCTATCCATGAGGTTGTTAATGGTTGTCTGAGAAGTGTTCTGCCACAGTGTATGCACTTGGATATGCAAATCATCAAGTTCCACTGCTGGCAGCTCCCTTTGCAACTACCGACCAATGACATCTCAGATGTGCTCAATAGGAGACAAGTCTGGAGATTCTGCAGGCCATGATAGCATGTTAAGGCTACACAGGTTGCTGGTGTTGTTGAAAAATGGTTCCTGAGACAATGTGGAGAAAAAGCTGTACCACTGGTTCAAATATTGGTCCATTCTCTACTACAAGTGAAATTGGACATTGAACAGTGTCTATAAAAACCATCAGGAAGTGATAGTATGACATTGGGCTGCAATCCAGATGTCTAGCTACGGGTGTACCACTGACTTCACTTCGTTGCTCTCAAAGACTATCAGGGTGTAGAGCAAGATTGTAATGGAGGCTTAAATGGAGGTCTATTATTTTCAGTGATGGGTTCTACATTTGTCTTGAATACAATGATAGCTGGAGATTGGTCTGGAGACCATGTGGGCAACACGATGAAGAAGCTTCAAGATGAAACACCACAATGATTCAATTCCCAGTTCTCTTGTCTGGGGCGGCGTTATGTACAGACCAGACCACTCTAGCTTTCATTCCAGGTACACTAACAGCAAATTTTATATTGTTCTGGTTGCGGAACCAGTGGTACAGCCATTTCTCGAAAGTTCTGAAAGCTGTTTTTCAACATGACAACGTCAGATTGCATATTGCCTGTGCTACTCTGTGTAAACGTGCTATGATGGCCTGCAGAGTTTCCAGACTCACCTCCCATTGAGCACATCAGGGAAATCATTAGTCTGCAATGACAAAAGGAGCTGCCGGCATTGGATCTGGATGATTTTTCCGAGTGCATTCAGTGGGGCAGAAGATTCCTCAAGCATTAATAACCTCAATAATAGCAGCCAAGGCATGTAAATGCAAGTATTTCTGCATGCAACACTCATACTCCATACTGAATAAATTGAGATATTTTAAAAATATTTCCATTTTTTCATCATTTGCACATCACTAACATGTTAATCCATCTTGTGATTCCCATAAATCCATAACTTTTCCTTCTTGGTGTTGAAATTTCAATGTTGAGGCAAGTACGTATGGTCAGTTATCGGTAAGGCAAGGTGTTATGTACATCATTAATTTAGTTTGCATTGCTTTTTTATTATTTTCATAGACAAATATAACATTCTGTGCTAATTAATTTTCTAAGGTACTGTTCTAGTCATTGCTACATTTTCTCACAGAGGGGTTCAGCTCTCCTACATAGACATAGAGTAAAATCATAAAGTTCTGACAGACTATTGTCAGAATTAGCGAGAGCCTGGGTTTTTACTACATATTGCTTTATTTTAGTGTTTACTATACTAATCATAAGAAGTAAAATTGTAAGTTTCTCCTATTTAGAAAAATTGGTATTCAAATGGTGAAAAGTTTGGCCAATCTTTTTCCTTTCTTTACAATATGGCTCAGCGTGGTTTACAAGTGAACAATCTTATGAGGTCTGGGAGGGATCTGTGAAAGCGCAAGTAAGGTCATTACTTCATGATGTGCGCCGTGACCTTGTGCGCTCATGTGCATAACAGTCCCTGGACTCGTTAGTGAGTAAGAGGCCTGGGGATGCAACAATGATCAGACTAGTGACGGTGAAGAGCCATGGGTCCAGTTAGATGAGTGGTGAGGGGAATATAAATAATTTGTTTTTATTTGAAACCTTTTTATGGCACTTTATAATTTAGAAAAATAGCTGTCAATGGCTGCCATTTTGCTGACCATTTACGGTCACAGAAGTGAATTACAAAAAAATCTTAATTTTAGCAAATGTGTACTTTGATCATATTTGGAGTAGAATTCAATTCCACTTGAACATATTGGCTCATTTCTAAATTTCAACAAAAAGTTCACATATTCCCTAGACTGGGCAACTGCGTCCACGTTTTTTGACACGTAAGTCACAAATCTGTCCACCCCTACAATTACTAATATTAGGGATCAGAACATGGAGGCGTAAACTGAAAGCTTTCCATTTTGTTCAATCAGGGAAAGTGATAGTCTGAAATCATATACACAAGAAATAACACAAGAAGGTTAAATGTATCTATTCTGGTCTTGTATGTATAACACTTTTCTAACTAGAAGATCCACTTTAAGGTCATACTCCAATATTTTCGTGCATCATGCTACATGATTTTTGTGTTGTAAAGTCACTAGACACAATAGCGGATAGCACATTACCACGGCTCCTATTTCTAATCCAAAGTTAATAATATGACATTTCATTCACTGAATCTAAATCAATGACTGAAGTGGAACCAACCTAATTTGTAATATGTCATTGGGCATAGCAGTAAAATTAATGACTTCCTGAATGAACAGAGCACCACAAGCCCAAGAGCCAATACCGAGATTATTAGATATGCAGATACGCGATCAATTCATTCTGTGTTACAATGCCGATCCAGAAATAAGACTTTATCATGTTATGTTACTGAAATATAAAATCATGGGACAAAGATTAATTGCATTGATATTTTTTTGTTATTAATTATTATTAGATCGTTACCAGAATAAAGAAAATTCTAAACTATAAGCCTTGATCAGCAGTTTTTCCCATGACTCAAGTTCTGTGGCAAGGAAAGTTTTGGTAAAACAGCATTTCCATGATTTGCACATAATCACAATTTTTCTCTATGGAGAAAAAAATTGACAATCGTTAGACTATCGACATGGACATGGACAGAACGTGTCTTGTAGGGTTCCCACAAGTCTTAATATTATCGACAAATATTACAGCCATGGTCGAGTGGTGGTAAAGCTGACATTTCTTTTAGTCTCTGGACTTTAGTCTCAGGACCGAGCCGCACGGAAAACTAGTCAGACAGGCGAGTCCAAGGCGGCATCTCTCCACCCTCTGCCCGGCCTCTCCCAGCTTGCTCATATAGGAAGAGACATGTCAATCCAGGGTTGGTTGCAGGCAGAAGCCACTAGGGGCCCAACCTTTCCAAACAGTCTCACATGCAGCCTTTAAAGTATGTTTTAAAAATATGTTTTATATATTATTTTTTACGTGTGTAATATATTTTTTAGTCAAATTTACCTGGCTAAAATCAAATAGTCAGTGCCTGCACTAATGTATAGAAAACATTTTTTACATGGTTAAAATGTGTTAAAAATTCTTTACTAGAATTTAGTAATATATCGGCAATTGTAGATTATCTTAACCCTTTAATAAAAGGAACATCAAACATGATTTTTAAAGTATGAGTTCATGTCCTTTAGGTCTTCCTCTGCCTGAAGCATGACTTCTCAATCTTTTTCTACTGGGGTCTCACCAGCCAGTAGAAACAGCGGTAATACTTGTGCCTCACTATTGGGTGCATCACATATCAATATTTAAAAAGAAAATAACTTACTAGAACATTAAAATGAGCACAGAAGGTGTTATCTATACTACTAAATCAGAAGTAATGACTTACAGTATCTATTATATAATCGTCTAATTCTGTCTGTAACGGAAATCCCGCGTCGCTGATTGGTCGCCACATAGTTCTCTCACGTTTACTGAACAAGTTCTGTTAGTCACAGTGCCACATAGTTCAGTCACATTTACTGAACAAGTTCTGTCAGTCACAGTACCACATAGTTCAGTCACGTTTACTGAACAAGTTCTGTCAGTCACAGTGCCACGTAGTTCAGTCACGTTTTGTGAACACGTTCTGTCAGTCACAGTGTGACGTAGTTCACTCACGTTTACTGAACACGTTCTGTCAGTCACAGTGCCACATAGTTCAGTCACATTTACTGAACAAGTTCTGTCAGTCACAGTACCACATAGTTCAGTCACGTTTACTGAACACGTTCTGTCAGTCACAGTGCAACATAGTTCACTCATGTTTACTGAACACGTTCAGTCAGTCAAAGTGGTATGCAAAAATATTTTGGGTTGATATTGTTAACAAATATACTATAGTGTTGATGTACTTCTTTCGTTCAATGATTTATTTAAATACAGTTAGATATTCATGTAATGGTTTATATATTTTCATAATCTCTTTAATAAATTCGAAAATTTAATGATAATGTATATATTTTACCCGGAAAATCCTGTGTATTCATTGCATTATTCTTAAATCTTCATAAATAAACTACATACATATTCCAGAATACCTGATGCATTAGAATTGGGCCACCATCTAGTTTCATATATATGTACAACTGGAGGTATTCAGGCAGCTTGAATAACAGAAGAAAAAGAACTCGCCCTAAAGTC
Organism: Ranitomeya variabilis; assembly: GCF_051348905.1. NCBI lineage: Eukaryota > Metazoa > Chordata > Amphibia > Anura > Dendrobatidae > Ranitomeya > Ranitomeya variabilis. Next base: position 325,077,805 of record NC_135233.1, on the reverse strand, counting down.
TGTCTTCATTCAAAATAATTGGAAGGAAAATCTGACCAGAGCAAAACAATAGAAACTATTACGAAAGAACATGAGAAAAAACATAAACAAATAAGAAGGAAGGAGCGGACAACACCTATGCCTACAGCATCTGACAGTGCTGGAGCGTAATATACTGCAAATAGTGTTGAGTGATACCTTCCGATATGCAAAGGTATCGGTATCGGATTGGATCGGCCAATATCCAAAAAATATTGGATATCACCGATACCGATACCCGATACCAATGCATATCAATGGGACACAAAATATCGGAATGGTTCCCAGGGTCTGAAGGAGAGGAAACTCTCCTTCAGGCCCTGGGATCCATATTCATGTATAAAATAAAGAATAAAAATAAAAAATATTGATATACTCACCCCTCCGACGGCCCCGGCTCTCACCGGTCCAAGCGTCTGCCTCTGTTCCTAAGAATGCAGAGTGAAGGACTTTCGATGACATCGCGGCTTGTGATTGGTCGCGTGACCGCTCATGTGACCGCTCACGCGACCAATCACAAGCCGCGATGTCATCGAAGGTCCTTCACTCCCTGCATTCTTATGAACGGAGGCACCGCTAAGAGCCAGGGTCCGCCGGAGGGGTGAGTATATCAATATTTTTTTTTTTTATTATTTATTTTTTACATGAATATGGATCCCAGGGCCTGAAGGAAAGTCTCCTCTCCTCCAGACCCTGGGAACCATACGCACCGCACACTTCCGATTCCGATTTCCGATATCACAAAAATATCGGAACTCGGTATCAGAATTCCGATACAGCAAATATCGGCCGATACCCGATATTTCCAGAATCGGAATGCTCAACACTAACTGCAAAGTCCCTAGTAGCCCCTGTGTGGGATACCTGCCTAGCCACGGAAGTTAGCATTGGCAATCTACAGAATGATGTAATATGGTGCCCTTGCTTATTGCCATTGCTCCCTAATAAAGATCCTAGGAATCCAGAGGTTATAAATATATGCTACCAAGAAGGAAAAATAACAGTGAGTATTATACTACAGAAAATAAATCTAAAGAATACCAGATATTGTAAATGTATGGAAATCTAAATATTGTATATCTACACTATGTTCCAAATTATTATGCAAATTACATTTTTATCAGATTTTCCTAAATGGTCGGTGCAAATGACAGTCAGTCTAATAAAAGTCATCACCCGTTAGATTATACATCGAATTTTATTGAAGAAACCTCCCAATGATAACAGTATAATCTCCAAAATGAATAAAAACTCAAAATGCACTGTTCCAAATTATTATGCACAGTAGAATTTCTAAACATTTGATATGTTTTAAAGAACTGAAAATGCTCATTTGTGGAATTTGCAGCATTAGGAGGTCACATTCACTGAACAAAAAAGCTATTTAACGCCAAAACATCCCAACAGGCCAAGTTACATGTTAACATAGGACCCTTCTTTGATGTCACCTTCACAATTCTTACATCCATTGAACTTGTGAGTTTTTGGAGAGTTTCTGCTTGTATTTCTTTGCATGAAGTTGGAATAGCCTCCCAGAGCTGCTGTTTGGATGTGAACTGCCTCCCACCCTCATAGATCTTTTGCTTGATGATCCTCTAAAGGTTCTCTATAAGGTTGAGGTCAGGGGAAGATGGTGGCCACACCATGAGTTTATCTCCTTTTATGCCCATAGCAGCCAATGACTCAGAGGTATTCTTTGCAGCATGAGATGGGGCATTGTCAGCATGAAGATGATTTTGCTCCTGAAGGCACGTTTCTGCTTTTTAGACCATAGAAGAAAGTTGTCAGTCAGAAACTCTATATACTTTGGAGAGGTCATTTTCACACCTTCAGGACCCTTAAAGGGCCTTACCAGCTGTTTCCCATGATTCTGGCCCACAACATGACTCCTCCACCTCCTCGCTGACGTTGCAGCCTTGTTGGGACATGGTGGCCATCCACCAACCATCCACTACTCCATCCATCTGGACCATCCAGGGTTGCTCAACACTTATCAGTAAACAAGACTGTTTGGAAATTAGTCTTCATGTATGTGTGGGCCCAATACAACCATTTCTGATTGTGAACACTGTTTAAGGGTGGCCAAATAGTAGGTTTATGCATCACAGCAAGCCTTTGAAGGAGCCTACACCTTGAGGTTCGAGGGACTCCAGAGGCACCAGCAGCTTCAAATATCTGTTTGCTGCTTTGTAATGGCTTTTTAGCAGCTGCTCTCTTAATCCGATGAACTTGCCTGGCAGCAATCTTCCTCATTATGCCTTTATCAGCACAAACACATTTGTGCTCAGATACAGCCACAAATCTCTTAACAGTACGATGATCACGCTTATGTTTTTGGAAAATTTCTAATGTTTTCATCCCTTCACCAAGGCATTGCACTATTTGATGCTTTTCAGCAGCAGAGAGATCCTTTTTCTTTCCCATGTTACTTGAAAACTGTGACCTGCTTAATAATGTGGAACATCATTTTTAAGTAGTTTTCCTTTAATTAGAATCACCTGGAAAACCAATTATCACATGTGTTTAAGATTGATTTCAGTGATCCATTGAGCCCTGAGACACAATACCATCCACGAGTTTATTTGAAAAACAAAACAATTAAATCTTTATGACACTTAAATCCAATTTGCATAATAATTTGGAACACAGTGTATAACCCCAAACAGTATATGTTATTACAGGGGAACCTGTCACCAGGTTTGTCCCATATGGGATAAGACCACCTTCTTTCAGCCCTGTTGTATATATGCCCCCAATCGGGCCTGCAACAAAAAGAAAAACCTTTTGTTATACTCACATATGGGGCAGTCGGGTCCAATGGTCACCGCCTGTCTTGGTCTGGTGCCTCCCATCTTCTTGTAATGCCGTTCTCCTTCTATGCTTCATGTGGGTGACGTGTCCTACATGATCCAGTGTACAGGACATTGCGCTCCTGCACTTGAAAACGTCTCTGCCCTGTCAAGGGCAAAGCAAAGTACTGCAGTGTGCATGTGAAGAGTCTCTTAGACCTTTCCCGACGCATGCGCACTGCATTACTTTTCTCTGCCCTTGATAGGGAAGAGAAGTATTCCTGCATAGGAGCACAATACCGGGGACACTGTGTGGATGACATAGGACGCGTCATCCACATGAAGCAAAAAAGGAAGACGGCATCGCAAGAAGAAAGGAAGCACCGGACCAAGACCAGTGACGTACATCAGACCTGACTGCCCTGTAGATGAGTATAATATCTTTTGTTGCAGGCCAGATTAAGGGCATTTATACAGTACTAGACGGAGGCCTGACACTATCGCATCGGGAGGGCGGTAATGTCGCGATGGGGGCTGGCTTTGCAGCATTGAGAATCTCTCCCCCATGTGCTCATCTGTTATGATCTGGTGGCCTAAGAGCAGCATGAGACGTACTCTGGAGAAGGTGGTACCTGTACTGACTGCAGACCCTGAACTTAACACCGCAACTAGAAGTAGCCGTGGAATGTACCTAGCGCTCCCTAGACATCTCGACACAGCCGGAGGACTAATTACCCCTAGAGATAGAAAAGGGAAAACTATCTTGCCTCAGAGAAAATCCCCAAAGGATAGACAGCCCCCCACAAATATTGAATGTGAGAGGAGAGGGAAAAAACATACACAGACTGAAATCAGAATTTAGCAAAGGAGGCCACTTCTAGCTAAATAGAAAGGATAGGACAGAGTACTATGCGGTCAGTATTAAAACACTAGAAAATATCCACCACAGAAAATACAAAATCTCCACAGCTAACTAAAGATATGGAGGGTATATCTGCATCTCCAGAGATACCAGCTTGGCTAAACAAATCCTTATACAGACCAAGCTGGACAAGACAAAAACATGGAAAAGAACTGAACAATAAGGCCACAGCAAGTGGACAGCAAAAAATCAAGGCCAGAACTTATCTTTGTTGAAATGAACTGCAAAGCAGGAGAGACCAGGCAGAGATGTGAATCCTCCAGGAACAATGGACAACTGGCACTGACTAAAGGGTGAAGCAAGACTAAATAGCCCAGTCAGAATTTGCAAAAAGTGAACACACCTGATAAATGCTGCGATTCAGAGACAGCAGCGCTACCACTTACAACCACCGGAGGAAGCCCAAGAGCAGAATTCACAACACTCATCTACCTATCCACTCTCTCTTTCCCCATGTGCTGACTTCTCCCATCTGTGTTCTCTTCTTTGACCTGTCTACCCCATATGCTATCCCCTTGTCTGCTGTCTCTCTCCTTCCTGTGCTGTGTTCTCTCCTCAAAGACAATGCTGACATTACAGCAGGAGATCGCAGAGGATACATTTTGTGAGACAAAATATTGTTTAAAAACAGTCAGTGAAATATTTTACCTGACAAAAGAAATCCTCTGTGATCCCCTGCTGTATTGTCAATATTGTCTTTTGCTTCCTACCCAGGACATGTGGTATGTTCCGTATACGGTCAGACACAGTCAATTTTTAAAATGAACTTTCGTTTGTGGCAAACCCCCTTTAATGTGACCGGCTTCCTCTGCCTGTAGACACGTCCCGCATCTGCCGCGGGGATCAGTTGAATGATTCACTGCACCTCCGCAGTAAATCAGATCGCCGCCATCTTTGTACAGACAGATAGCGGCGGTCACATGAAAACTGTGCATGCACTCCTCCTGTACAAAGATGGCAGTGGTCAGTGATCCCAGCGGCGGCGTGTTCGCGATGGTGTTCTGCTGGTGGTACTGCGCAAGAGGCTGCATACGGCGTATACAGTGTGTGTGGGTGTGTGTGATGCATACGTTGGTGCGTACGGCATATACAGTATGTGTGTGGTGCGTACGGCGTATACAGTGTGTGTGTGTGTCTGTGTGGTGCGACGGTGTTCCGCTGGTGGTACCGCACAAGAGGCTGGTACCACCAGCAGATTCCATATTGAGACACCCATCACTTGGGTGTCCCAATATGGAGGTCGGTGAACTTCCTCCGCTTGGAATTTTGGGATCCGGACACATCTGGATGGAACAGGATGTGAAGACATTACAAGATAGGTATAAATATAGATTATAGAATATTGCATGTCGGGGCTGAGAGGTGGTGGTCTTATCTTATATGGGACATAACTTTTGACGGTTTCCCTTTTTATTGAGAATCATTTGTCAGGATTCTATACTCCAATCTGATGGTACTTTGTTGATGAGCAAATCCATATCTTCCATGCAGAAATCTATTTGACAGCTTTAGAAAAATCCATAGTTGAAATTGCATGCCATGTAAGTGCAACGAGCGAGGAAAGAGCAGAGGAGTTGGAGGGCTGTAAGTGCAGGCCCCGCCCAATGCACTTACAAATCATTAGCATAAAATATAAATTATGCATTTCTCTAAAGTAGTCAAACGGATTTCTACAAGAAAGGTAATGATTTACTCAGCATTAAAGCACCTTTAAATATCTACCATTAGTTTGGGGTATAACATTCTGATGAGAGGTTTTCTTTAATACCAAACTGTTGCTAAAATACATCCACTAGAGAGGTATATGTAGATGAAAAAATACTAGCAGAGCAGGTTCTGACCCAACCATATACCAGGAACTTAGGCACTTAGTATCCACATATAGCCATATAACATATGTTAAACATATTCCATTCAATGCACACCAGAAAATACCGTATGTCAGCGAGAAACTATTGAACATGAACATCCACAAAATATGCTTAAATCAGTATAACATTATATAGGCAATATCTGAAAGTAGCCTCAGAGGTTAGTACAGCTGAAAACAGACCTGAGTAGTATATAATCACTTCTTTGGAAACTTCCTACCGGCTGTTCCTAACCGGCAGTTTGGTAGGCCTCACCAATGAGAGCTGCCGCACAATTTTAGAAACACTGTTCTATAGAATATCAGTGCACACTTAACAATGACTAACATGGTTAAAGAACCTCCAGAGACACACTTAACATAGCAGTCATTCCTAGGCAACCCAGCGGAGGGCATTTGACCCAAATAATTTGATATTAATAGATTTTAGTCAGAAATAAAAAATCCAAAGCCCACTTACATGTAAACAGCTGAGCCCGGTCTGAATACACGCGGCATGCCCACTGGCATTCCAACTACATATTATATTAGCTTTATGTTCTGACCTTTTCTTGAAGGGCAACAAGGGACATTACAAACAAAGCCATCATGAGGCACAGAAATTGCTGCGCTAACTGGGTCTTTATTATGTGCGAGCGCTGAAGAAATGTAAGGCATGAGGGTATTAGCAGTCCGAGCATGACTTAATCAGACAAAGACAGGTTTAAATTAGACATAAGCAAGAGTGAGGACATCCAGGAAGAAATTATTTCCCAGGGCAGCAATTGTCTATACGCTAAACACAGTCAGCATCATTTCTTTTAATAGGGCTTCTATAATTCTAACATTCCACATTCAGCTCTGAGATGGATGTTTGTATCGGTCACAAAATTACTAAGTAGTCTGATCTGGAATCAGAGCTGAAATAAAATATTTCTTTTATTAAATGGCTAGTCCGAAATACAATTTAATTTTCCTCCTAAATCCCTATTTCCTTACAGACTGGAATTATACATTCCCTATACTTCCCTAACTACACTAACTGCTTTAATTTTTTTCTCTACTTTCTTTTTGATGACATTTCATTTGAGAATCCCAGGACATGATGGGATAATAAAACAAAATGTCATCAGTGGGCAGAGGATGTGGTTACTACCGCACTGTTTGCCCCCTCCATGAAGCGAAGAATCATCAGAGACATCCATTTCAGGGTCTGGGCTAGTTGCTGTGCAATGTGCACAATGGCAGCGCACTCCTTCACCTCCTCAGATCAGTAGTAATGAGGATGCGCCAGAGCGCACTGTCAGAGTGTGTTCTAAGATTGCCTGGCGTGCAGAGACCAGCGCAGCGCCTCCCCCGATATTGATGTCACTTACAGAGGTGGTGCTGGTCTCTGCAAGCCAGGTCTTTGTCTTTCAACATATGATGACAGTGCGCTCTGATGCTGACTCACTGCTACTGATCTGAGGCAGCGAAGATATTTAAAAAGTCATAAACGTGACCATGCTAAAATTTTGCTATTTTTGTTGATCTCAAGACATTTCCGCATAACTCCGACAAAGTGGGCAAAGCTGGAGTGGGACGGGGTTGTGGCAACTCCTGCTCAATAAGCAGCGGAGTTCCTTACTATATTGCCCGATTGGGATAAGATTTGTGGCAAGGTGCATATTGCCACTTTTCAAACACGCTGGATTCATTAACAGATGTGCATCTCTTAATAAATCAGGAGTGTATGACTCCAGCACGCCTCCTCATCAAGAACTGTTTTAAACAATGTCGGTCTTGAGGAATTGGGGCCTTTACCTTAAACAGGAGGCTCTTATTGATTAAACTTTTCGTCATTATTTTCAATATTTTTTTATTCTATATTGTATGGGTTCTATACAATATAACAGATTTTATATAAACAAGAAAAAATGTAATGGCAAAAAATATGTTCTTTCTAAAGAGAGACAATCTACACAAAAAAAGTTAAAAAGCACATTTTTTGTACTAATAAAGTTATCTATTATGCATTCATAAAATCAACAATACTCCACCAGTTACATGTTATACATGGCGCTCGAGCATTCAAGTGGTTTAATGTTTCATATGTCTTGTAAACGAAGTGTGACATGTGCTGTCATGTTTTTTCAGGGTGACAAATGTCAGGAGATTCCAACGCTCAACTCAAATACTTTGTGTCAATGAAACATGCAGTTAAATAGCAGAACGCAGCAATAACAATTGTGTCCTCAACCTCCCGTTCACCAACGTGACCAAGAGGCTATTTCCACATCCATGTGTCAGATATAGATGAGTCATTCCTACCTTTCCTCTTACCTCAACATATCCTGAGATTTGTGATGGTAGATGACTAGCTACTTAGAAAAACATGACTTTGTGATGCTTTGTCATAAAATGTTTATGCTACTCTTTATGGCCATCCAGAAATTTCACTGTGAATTTTAGCTTTTCGAGGATTTATTAGAATATCACATGTATCGTATTGTAAGACCTTAAAGAGGTTGTCCACTACTTTATTATTGATGGCCTATCCTTAGGATAGGTCATGAATGTCTGATCTGTGCGGGAACGACACCCTGGACCTGCGCCGATCAACTATTCTCAAGGCGGGCAAGGGTGCAGGATGTCACTCCCCCACCGATCAGACATTGATGGTCTACCCTAAGGTTAGGCCATCAATGTTAAAGTAGTAGACGACCTCTTTAAAGCATGCATGTCCTTTCACTAAAACCAGTAAAAAAACATAAGCTATCTTAGATTTTCATGGACAACTACTTAAAGCTGCTTATAGTATACATATCAATCTAATAACTCCAGGAACTGTTCCCTGCATCCATGTTTTCACTAGATGGTAAATCTTTATTGGCATTCTGCAAGCACTATAGGTACTAGAACTTCCCTTCTACCAGCATACATTACACCTGTCATTGTTAAATGACTTACCCACCAGAAACTGAAAGTTCACCTCTCTGTTAGGCCTGCATGTCTCCAGTTCCCACTTCAGGTACTTCGCCATTGTGTCTCTACTGGATTGCACTTGGCAACATACAGTGGACAGTAAATTAGATAGAAGCAAGACATCTAATAAGCCTGTATATCCAGGAACATTGCAATTTTTGTTTATCCCCATGCCTTCTTTTAAGTTTCTTGTATAGTGACAGGACATTATTCTACTTATTGACCATAGTTGTATTTGTTGCAATGCGGTGTAGTGATTTTAGATTGCAGCATAATTAAACTGCAGGTTTGGGATAAAATGAGATTTTTTACATGAATTTCTGCTGGTAAGGTAGTCTGTCATGGATGGACGACTGCTTTAGGTATATAGCGCTCCAAAAGAAAGGTTGAAAGGGGAACTATAATTAGACATGAGGTCTCAGGAACTCAACTGCTTTTCTTTATGCTGATTAATGCTACAATATCTTCCACTCTTTAATTAAGTTGCTATTTGCAGAATTGCACTGGGGCTCTCTAAAGGTGTACTCAATTATCATAAGATAACACAAAAAAACAAAAGTTTCAGGAGAACTGTACAATTATTATTATTTGAAAGGTTTGCAAAGAAATGGAAATCTGAAACTTTATTCTTTAGTTAAAATACGACTATAAAAGCTAACATCTAACTTGTTTTTTTTCCTACTGTAACTTTGGTTTTGATCAGAAGATGACTGAGAACTTCTCAGTCATCTTCTGATCAAAACCAAAGTTACAGTTCTAGGTAGAATTCTCAGTGAGAAGTGATAAAATTCTACCTAGAACTTAGACCTAGGCAAACAATAAGGAGCATTTAAATTAACATGCTGGTGTATCCATAATAAAATGACTATCTGACAGATGGACAAAGTCAATAGGGTATAAAGTAAATGGAAAAGGATCTTAAGAGATCAGTTATATCCATTAATGATGAGCGAACGTGCTCGGATAAGATGTTATCCAAGCATCCTTGTGTGCTAACTTCTACGCGCTCGAAAAATATGTTCGAGTCCTGAGTCACATGTTCATGGTCGGATAAGGCTTCTTTCACACTTCAGTTGTTTGGCGTCAGTCACTTCCGACATAGTGACGGATCGACAGATCCGTCACAATTGTTGAGAAAACGGTTCCAACGGATCCGTTTTTTGACGGATCCGTTACTTGGGGGTTGTCTGGGAAAAGTATCTACTTTTTGGAGCATGCGCAATTGAAAAAATGGATTGGGGCGACGGATCCACCGAAATGACGGTCGCGACGGATCCGTCACCCATAGGCAGCCATTCTATGGAATGACGGACGCGACGGATCCGCTGCGAACCGTCATTTCGGCGTTGACAAAAAACGTTTCAATGTCCGTCTATATCTAGACAACGTCCGCTAAATTTCGACGGATCCGTCGCATGACGGATGGAACTGACGACCATCCGTCACAATCCGTCACCAATGCAAGTCTATGGGAAAATAACGGATCCGCCAAAAAAAAATGACGGATCCGTTATTTGAGGAAACTGGCGGTTTTAGACTGACGCCAAAAAACTGAAGTGCGAAAGAGGCCTTACACACAACGTTGGCTAGTCACTAATGTCCATCACGGTAACAGTAAAAACAGACACATTAAGCTTGTAAATGAGATGTGTAAAATACATTGACTTGCACGGATGACATCACGTATCTTTTTGCACATTGTTTTATCGTCAACATCAGTATAATCTTTTACGTCCTTTATTTCCGCAAAGAGAAGAGGACGATTAACATAAAGTGAGGTTTTGTATATGCCTAACCTGAATGCTCTAATAATAATATTCTATCTAATAGCAGAGGGATCAAAAACATTTTCACAATTTGCTGCACTTTTATTTATTTGTTTTACAGATCATCAGTAAAAATGAAGATAAGAAACTTTTAAATATATTTCATAAGAAAAATATGCTTGTTTCTTCACTTATCAGTCATTTCTTGTCTCTTGCATTGATCATTCACTCTTTAAAATCACTCAAATCTGTCTACAAATCTGTCTTCACTGGATAAAACATCTTCTCCTTGTCAATATTCCTTAACTTCTCTAATACACTTATTTAGCCAATATAAAAAGTATAACTATTCAATGAAAAAGAGGGAGAAGAAGTTCGGCAATCACACATTTCTGGGATTGGCAAAGAAGATGAATCAAATTTGATTTTTTTTTTTACATGAATACGGGTGCAAAAGTCTCCATGGACATCACAGTGGTGATGGGCAAAGTAAAAATGAGAATTTGCACTGGGTCATAAAGTCTTGTTTAAAGTCTAGAGAGCTTTGCTTAATTGAATATTTCATTCTGTTATTAAAAGTAATATTGAAAGCAGTAGCTATTTTGCTAGATTCTTTTGAGGACCAAAAAGGCGTAAAAAAACAGCAAATGATTATAATCACTTGTCCTAAGCAGGCCCCTTACCTGAGCTGCCATCTGAGCCCTATGCACTTCTTTAACCCCTTCACCACGAGTCTGTTTTCACCTTCCTGACCAGGTCAATTTTTTGAATTCTGACCACTGTTACTGTATGAGGTAATAACTCTGGAATGCTTCAACAGATCCCAGTGATTCTGAGAAAGCTATTTTGTGACATATTGTACTTTATGGTAGTGGTTACATTTCTTCGATATGACTTGCGTTTATTTGCAAAAAAAATGGAAATTTGGCGAAAATGTTGAAAGTTCCAATTTTCAAAGTGTCAATTTTTATGCCCTTATATCAGAGCGTTTTATCACACAAAATAGTTAATAAAAAACTTTTCCCACATGTCTACTTTACATCAGCACATTTTTTGAAACATTTTTTTTAGGAAGTTATAAGGGTTAAAGCAATTTCTTATTTTTCCAACAAAATTTACAAAACCATTATTTTAGGGACCACATCCCATTTTAAGTGGCTTTGAGGGGTCTTTATGACAGAAAATGCTCAAAAGTGACATCATTCTAAAAACTGCACCCCTCAATGTGCTCAAAACCACTTTCAAAATTTTTATTAACCCTTCAGGTGCTTTGCAGGAAATTTTGGAATGTGGAAGGAAAAAATGAACATTTAACTTTTTGAACAAAAAATTTAATTTAGACCCAATTTTTTTTTATTTTTACAAGGGTAACAGGAAAAAATGGGCCCCAAAATGTGTTGTACAATTTCTCCTGAGCATGACGATACCCCATATGTAGGGGAAAACAACTGTTTGGGCTATTGGCAGGGCTCAGAAGGGAAGGAGCACTATTTGACTTCTTGAATGTGTCTGGAGAGCCCCTGATGTGCCTAAACAATGGAAACCCCCACAAGTAACACCATTTTAGAAACTAGACCCCTCAGTGAACTTATCTAGATTAGTGGGGAGCAGCTTGAAACCTCAGGTGCTTCACAGAAGTTTGTAACAGTGAGCCATGAAAATAAAAAATTACATTTTTCACACAAAAATGTTTTTTAGCCCCAAATTTTGCATTTTCAAAACAATAACAGGAGAAATTGCACCATACAATTTGTTGCGCAATTTCTCCTGAGTATGCCGATACCCATTATGTGGAGGAAAACTACTGTTTGGGCGTATGGCATTGCTTAGAAGGAACACTATTTGACTTTTTGAATGCAAATTTGCTTGAATGCCATGTCATGTCTGAAAAGCCCTTGATGTGCCCAAAACTGTGTGCATGTTTAATACTACACAGTCACCCCCTCCATGAATTGGTAAGTTTGTGAGTTGTTGTTTCATTAGTATTTTGCACCTGTGCGGCCTTCGCCTATATCATGGGGGTCTTCTGCATCCTGCTATGCTTTGGTATTCTGACCTGATGTTGGTGATACTTTAAGTCCTCGGCGTGTAAAAAAAATAGACTATTTGTGAGCCGGTAGCATAGTAGTGACTTTTCCTCTCGTGTCAGTCAGTTTCAGTAGTATAAAGGCATAGATCAGATATTAGTAAATGATTCCTGCATCTTCTTATATGGTGGAGGGCCCCAGTACCTGCTACCTTTCCTTCTTCACAGTTATAGACCTTATTATAATTTTGGAGAAATGGAAGAAGATCACAGTCGCCTAATAGCGGACACTGACTGGTTGCAGCCCTCTCGCGACAATAACGAAATATTTAATTTTACAAAAGAATAAATTAATTTAAAAAGGGATTGTCCAGGTAGTTGATAAACACTTTAAGTTTATTTCAATTGTTTTTTGTCTACAGGCTATCTGATAGAATACTAATAATCTCTTCTAACTGCATTTTGTATAAAAAAAAAAAACGAGTTTATTCCTTGCACTTGCCTTGTGTATGAGGCTTTTGTTCCTCGATAACTGTTTTAGATAAATAGATTTACTTGGAAACCTTTGTAAACTCTAAGCAACATGATAAATTTGCCATCACAGTGTGAAAAAAGACAAAAACTGATATGTCCTCCATGTAGTATTTATGTGCCATATATTCAGCGTTAATGACCTTGTATGACATGGCAAAGTATTTGCTGTCCGCATGGGAGTCCCCAGGGAAAGAAAAAATATAAAAGACAGTTTGAAGAGGACAAGCCACTATCTCCCTGGGTCAAACCAGAAATTAGTTCTGGAGGCTTTGACGTATCTGTAATATTTTAAAGTCTTTTATGTTGCCTTGCTTGGTGCTGTCTCACACAATGTGAATACAAGAATAAATACAATGTCTAATCTACAGACAAATCTTCAGGATCCCCAGGATATCATTGTTAGTTTGGCAAATGTACAGGCCAATTCAGGACCCTTCTTAAAACCCAATGTGATGAGTAGTGATGCCATTTTTATGCCTCTGGAACTTCTATCCCAATGCACTGTGTTACATGGGGAGCATGTTTGAAGATGCTATTGTGGTCACTGCCCTGATTACTAATGCTGTAACTCAAGTGTGGATTAAGAGTGTATTTATTTGACCCTTGTTCACGGGCCCCTTAACAACCTCCATGATATTCACCATCAATGAAATGTTTGTTTGGTGGAGGTCTGACTTCTGCTAAACCCAAAAGTCAAAACCATGACACTACTACAGTGTTCATGCTCTTCATAGTCTCTTCACAGTTCATGACTCTCCCAGAAGTCACTTGAGCTGAAACACACGTTGGGGTGACAGCACCACAGCTCCAAGGTAAATTATGCTCTGCACAGACTTCATTTAAGATGTCCTACCACCTCTTAAAATTTATGTGTTAGGGTACTGTCACACAGTGCAATTTTCGTCGCTACGACGGCACGATCCGTGACGTCGCAGCGTCGTATGATTATCGCTCCAGCGTCGTAGACTGCGGTCACACTTTGCAATCACGGCGCTGGAGCGATGCCGAAGTCCCCGGGTAACCAGGGTAAACATCGGGTAACTAAGCGCAGGGCCGCGCTTAGTAACCCGATGTTTACCCTGGTTACCAGCGTAAACGTTAAAAAAACAAACAGTACATACTTACATTCCGGTGTCTGTCCCCGGCGTCTCAGCTTCTCTGCACTGTGTAAGCACCATAGCCGGAAAGCAGAGCGGTGACGTCACCGCGTCACCGCTGTGCTCGCTTTCCGGCCGGCAGGCGCTCACACAGTGCAGAGAAGCTGAGACGCTGGAGGACAGACACCGGAATGTGAGTATGTACTGTTTGTTTTTTTAACGTTTACGCTGGTAACCAGGGTAAACATCGGGTTACTAAGCGCGGCCCTGCGCTTAGTTACCCGATGTTTACCCTGGTTACAAGCGAACACATCGCTGGATCGCTGTCACACACAACGATCCAGCGATGTCAGCGGGTGATCAAGCGACGAAAGAAAGTTCCAAACGATCTGCTACGACGTACAATTCTCAGCGTGATGTCTGATCGCAGTAGCGTGTCAGACACAGCGATATCGTAACAATATCGCTAGAACGTCACGAATCGTGCCGTTGTAGCGATCAAAATTGCACTGTGTGACAGTACCCTTAGTTCCCCCTGGCTTTTTGAGTACTTACCAGTTACCAGTCTACTGTTGGGCATTTTTTCTGAAACTTTATATATGTTTATTTATTTCTCCTTCCTTTTTACCAGTGCATCATTTTTACCACTTGTGTCATCTTTTTGTAGCTGTGGTGCCTCCTATACTCTTATCATTTCAATGCAAAATATCTTTGCTGTTAACGTGACAAACTTTATGAGACCTTTCTATTTTTATCAGATTATCCTATTAATATATTATAGTTATCATATTCTATGGCACTGTGCACTTACAATTGATGAATTCACTTTGTTTTTCTACCCAGCTAATTGTTCTCTTTTCTCTGCTAATTGTAGAAACAGAAAGTCTCTTTTCCCCGTGTGAGTCATCCCCCCTCTTCAATTCCTGACCCATCTTCTCCACTCCTCCTCCTCTATCAGGGACTTTTGCAGTGATGACTCATGCAGGGCAAAAAAATACGATTTCAACATAGAGCTTAGAAGGATTAAGCTAGTCTGTTTTAAATCATCTGATGTCATAGACCTAACAGACGAATTAGCTGGGTAGAAAGGCAAATGAGCAATTGTAAGTACACAGTGCTATATAATATGATGACTGAATTATTTTAAGAGGATAAGAACTTTGATGGGAGGGCTTTTTTAAGTCAAATGGCTGATAAGGTGAGAAAATAAAGCTTCAAGAACTTTTTTAAAACCTATTCAGGAAAGACTTCAGGGAAAAACAATCCTCCAAAAATAAAAAAAGGAGCATTTCTTGAAGTGGATTACTCTTGAAAAACTCATAGGATTTTTTTCCTCTTAAAAACATTCCTTTAGCTTGCTACAAGGACTAAAGCAAACATACAGTGCCTTGCGAAAGTTATCGGGCCCCCGGAACTTTTCTACCTTTTCCCACATATCATGCTTTAAACATAAAGATACAAAATGTAAATTTTTGGTGAAGAATCAACAACAGGTGGAACACAATTGTGAAGTTGAACAAAACTTATTGGTTATTTTATATTTTTGTGGAAATTCAAAAGCTGAAAAGTGGGGTGTGCAATATTATTCGGCCCTTTAACTTAATACTTTGTTGCCCCACCTTTTGCTGCGATTACAGCTGCAAGTCACTTGGGGTATGTCTCTATCAGTTTTGTACATCGAGAGACTGAAATTCTTGCCCATTCTTCCTTGGCAAACAGCTCGAGCTCAGTGAGGTTTGATGGAGATCGTTTGTGAACAGAAGTTTTCAGCTCTTTCCACAGATTCTCGATTGGATTGAGGTCTGGACTTTGACTTGGCCATTCTAACACCTGGATTCGTTTATTTGTGAACCATTCCATTGTAGATTTTGCTTTATGTTTTAGATCATTGTCTTGTTGGAAGACAAATCTCCGACCCAGTCTAAGGTCTTTTGCAGACTCCAATAGGTTTTCTTCAAGAATGGTCCTGTATTTGGCTCCATCCATCTTCCCATCAATTTTAGCCATCTTCCCTGTCCCTGCTGAAGAAAAGCAGGCCCAAACCATGATGCTGCCACCACCATATTTGACAGTGGGGATGGTGTGTTCAGGGTGATGAGCTGTGTTGCCTTTATCGTTTGGCATTGTTGCCAAAAAGTTCTATTTTGGTTTCATCTGACAAGAGCATCTTCTTCCACATGTTTGGTGTGTCTCCCAGGTGGCTTGTTGCAAACTTTAAATGACACTTTTTATGGATATCTTTGAGAAATGGCTTTCTTCTTGCCACTCTTCCATGAAGGCCAGATTTGTGCAGTATACAACTGATTGTTGTCCTATGGACAGACTGTCCCACCTCAGCTGTAGATCTCTGCAGTTCATGCAGAGTGATCATGAGCCTCTTGGCTACATCTCTGATGAGTCTTCTCTTTGTTTGAGAAGAAAGTTTAGAGGGACGGCCGGGTCTTGGTAGATTTGCAGTGGTATGATACTCTTTCCATTTCAATATAATAGCTTGCACAGTGCTCTTGGGGATGTTTAAAGTTTTGGAAATCAATTTGTATCCAAATCCGGCTTTAAACTTCTCCACAACAGTATCACGGACCTGTCTGTTGTGTTCCTTGGTCTTCATGATGCTCTCTGTGCTTCAAATAGAGCCCTGAGACTATCACAGAGCAGGTGCATTTATAAGGAGACTTGATTACACACAGGTGGATTATATTAATCATCATTAGGCATTTAGGACAACATTGGATCATTCAGAGATCCACAATGAACTTCTGGAGTGAATTTGCTACACTGAAAGTAAAGGGGCCCAATAATATTGCACGCCCCACTTTTCAGTTTTTGAATTTCCACAAAAATTTAAAATAACCAATAAATTTTGTTCAACTTCACAATTCTGTTCCACTTGTTGTTGATTCTTCACCAAAAATTTACATTTGGTATCTTTATGTTTGAAGCATATGTGGATAAAGGTTGAAAAGTTCCAGGGAGCCGAATACTTTCGCAAGACACTGTATATATTATGACTGACGCTAATTAGCTAATTGAAAACATGGGGACAATTATGTCTTTTCCTTAGGCTGGCTTATTACAGGCAATAATGTAACTCTCCCCGATGTTCTCCTGCTAGGTTCAAGCGAAATCCTATTACATATTTTATAATCTGAAGTTCAAAAACTCTTTGATTTGTCCATGATAAGATGCAGCAATAATCATCCTTTTTGCAGAATCTTGTAAAAACATCTCCATTTATAGGCTCCAGATTTTTTTCTTTATAATCTCCCAGAGTGAATGTTCTTTTTTTTTAAGATTTTTACCTAGTAGTTTGCAACTCATTCAAGTTAAAGTTGTCAAGGATGTGCAGTGACTTTATCAGTGCGGTATAATTATCTGCGGAAGTAGGTGTCCTACATTTTCATTTAAAGAATATTTTCTAATGAGATTCTGAATAAAATGAAGATCTGCATATATTAATTTACCTGTAACCTTCTCTTGGCGCGGACACACTTTTTAGTGTTCTTTTTTAGCATACATAATTTAAACATATGTAGTAATGATATTGTGAACCATGAGCCACGTAATTCCCCCGCGCCTGAAGGATTGTAAATGATACATTATTATGGTAGATATTACTGTATGTTGGAATATATGAAGTGAATACAAAGCAATCATTATCTCTGGTATCATGACCATCACCAATATATGTGATATTGGTCTATCTCTAACGAGATCTTGGATCCTGAATAACAATGATGTTTCTTTTTCATTAACCTGAGCTCACATATCCTGGTACATCTTTCTGATTTAGCGTCTGCACAATAGATAAAGATGACATTTGTTTAACCCCTTCGTGACCAAAGGTATTTTCGTTTTTGCTTTTTTCGTTTTTTTTGCTCCCCTTCTTGCCAGAGCCATAACTTTTTTACTTTTCTGTCAAAATGGCCATGTGAGGGCTTGTTTTTTTAACAGGCCAAGTTGTACTTTTGAGCAACATGATTGGTTTTAAGTTTAACATATCATGTACTGGAAAATGGGAAAATAATTCCAAGTGCGGTGATATTGCAATAAAGGTGCAATTCCACAGCTGATTTTTGTTCTTTTGTGTTGTTTTTTTTACCATGTTCACTAAATGCTAAAACTGACCTGCCATTATGATTCTCCAGGTCATTATGAGTTCATACACACCACACATGTTTAGATTCTTTTTTATTTAATTGGTGAAAAAAAATCCAAAGTTTGTTAAAAAAAATGGCGCCATTTTCCGAGACCTGTAGTGTCTTTATTTTTCATGATATGGGGCTGAATGAGGGCTTTTTTTTTTTTGCATGGTGAGCTGATGCTTTAAGTGATACAATTTTTGTGTAGTTATGATCTTTTGATTGCCAGTTATTGCATTTTATTGCACTGTAGCGATGACCAAAAAACGTAATTCTGGCATTTTGAATTTTTTTCTCATTAAGCCATTTACCAGTAGGGTTAATTCTTTTTTGTTATTGATAGACCGGGCGATTCTGAATGTGGGGATACCAAATATGTGTATGTTTGATTTTTTTGTTTTATTTTGAATGGGGCAAAAGGGGGGTGATTTTAACTTTTATTTTTTTTTATTTTTTAAATATATTTAATAACTTTTTTTTTACTTTTTGCATGCTTCAATAGTCTCCATGGGAGACTAGATGCAGCAGTTTTCTGATCGGCTCTGCTACATACAGGCAATAATAATAATCAGATCACCTGTATGTAGCAGAAATGCTCACTTGCTTCACAACCACCAGGCGGCACTCATAGTAATCCGGCTATGACAACCATAGAGGTCTGCTGGAGACCTATGGTTGTCATGCCAACCCATCGTTGACCCGCGATCACATGACAGGTCACCGATGGGCCGGATTTACGGCGCGCTTACCGGAGGTGCAAATTAAATGCCGCTGTCAGAGATTGACAGCGGCATTTAACAGGCTAACGGTGGCGGGTGGACTGTGATTCTACCCGCATCTGTTAGAGGCACATTTCAGCTGTTCTAAACAGCTGACATGTGCCTAGAAAGATGTGGGCTCTGCACCGGAGCCCACATCAAAGGGAAGGGATTGCAATGTGGGCGTACTATTATGCCCAGCGTCGGTAACGGGTTACAAATATTTCTGCAATTTTATACAACGTTTTATGCTACAAATTTTCATCCTTTTCAATGTCTACTCAATTCTGTGTAATATTTATATGCATTTTATTGATACATATTTAGCAGCACACTTTTACAAGGTTTATCTCACAAAGGATTTCTCAACTTTCGTCCTAAAGCCATAAAAGATTGTGTTGTCCAGATGCTCTTATTATCGCACATTTGATGTACAGTAAATATTGTCAGTAGCAAAGAAATTGTAACAAATGTTTTCTCCATAAGTTATCCCCAAATTATGACCTATTGTGGGGCACTTGAGGACTGGAGTTGAGAAACATTGGCCTAGACTGGGCACACTTCTATCAATTCATGTAAAACTGCATGTGTTTGAGTTTGAAAGAGTTTTCCTGGGTTTTGATAGTCTTCATTATCTGATTGTTGGGGGACTGAATGGGCTGTGGTGCTTCTGTAGATGCAAGTAGAGGAGCTGCGGAGACACCATCACGTGTTTCTCAACGCAGGCAGTGAATAGCCAGGCCTTTCCCCGGGAAGGAACAACCAAGGGAAGGGCAGCATCCAATAAAGGAAAACATCCAATAAAGGAAAACCACCTATGCCAAGCATGGTATCCATGGATACCATGCTTGGCATAGGTGGTTTTCCTTTATTGGATGTTTTCCTTTATTGGATGCTGCCCTTCCCTTGGTTGTTCCTTCCCGGGGAAAGGCCTGGCTATTCACTGCCTGCGTTGAGAAACACGTGATGGTGTCTCCGCAGCTCCTCTACTTGCATTTGCATATTTGGGGGCAGTGTTCTGGATCACTGCGTTGAGAAACACGTGATGGTGTCTCCGCAGTGTTGGGTGTTTTGGTCTCCACGAGGTCAATCATCCGTGCCTTTATAGTGCTTCTGTAGATGACATGTCCTATCCATTGAGCCTGGAATTAGAATTCACTTCAGCTGAGTCTTACATACCGTAAGTTAATGGGATTCAGCTACAATTCTGGCCATACACCCTTCTACAAAATGTATACTGCAGTGACTGGCAAAGAACAAACTTGTCTGAGTTATGCTCACTTCAATTAGAATAGTGATGGTATATTACAAGCAGGGGTGGACACATTGCCTGCATATAGGGAGAGGGTGACCAGTCCTAGCTGTACGGCAGTACTGAGCATTGGGAGGCCGGGCAGTACTGTTGGGCAAAAGAATCAAGGATTGGTGCAATATCCCCCACAGCCACGCTATGAGGGCGGGCATAGCGGTACATTGAGGCAAAGCTTAATTAGCAGGTTGGAGGTGCTTAGTGAGGGAGTGATAACAGATAATAGAAGTCGCTTGTGTCTAACTTGCAAAATAAGGTTGATAAGATGATTAGGATGCTGGTAATGGGTGATGTGTGTAGTGTCAACACGTCCAGTATATGAGTGACTGAAACATGCACTTTGTGTAGTGAGTGACTTGCATGAATGTGTCCAGCACCAACTGTCTAAATCTTCCAAACTGCCTAGCAACTAACTCCTCTTCCCAACCAGAGAGAGCAGCTCCCCTGAAGTCGGGTGTAGAGCTCCCCCCTCTGGCCTGGAGTCAGAACGGTGTTGTATGTGCTAATTACCTGTTAAGAGGAATCTTCCATCGCTTCCAAGCGTGACATCACTCTCCCCGTGAGGAAATCAATGCCACTGTGACAACCAGGACCCTGGGGCATCACACTTGTATCTAGTGTCCAAATATGACAAGTGTCTAGGGAGTGACAGTCAACTATGTGGCATGTATCAAGTGTCCAATGTGGCAAGTGCCTAGGGAGTGACAGTCAACTATGTGGCATGTATCTAGTGTCCAATGTGGCAAGTGTCTAGGGTGTGACTTACAACTACATTGAGGATGTCTGACAGAAGGTGAGATTTTAATAGAAACAGGATAGGATGATACCGACTGGGTACATCTAGTCGCAATGGGATGGCTTTTATGCTTTTTTTTATCAAAATAGTGTTAACTAAGCACCCTGTGTTGTTTATATATTTTATTAGTATTTACATACTACAGAGTATATGCTCATTTTGTTTTTTCTTGTGTTTTGTCAGTGAAATGGCCACAGTGTGACTAGTCTCCTACATCTTGCAAGTGTACCAACTTATGCTCCAGCTTGTTTCTTTGGTTTTCCTGTTTTGTTTTTTTTGTACTTTGTACAAACAGGGATGTGGCCACCATTTTTTGAGCTAGGAAATTTATCCATTTAGCATGAGCAGGTGTCTGAACAGATGAGCTTGTGTCCTGCTCGGCCCTTATCTACATTGAGGTCAGCTGACACAAGGTTAGTACTAGAGATAGGATAGGACCATTCCGATTGAGTGCACCTTATCACGGTGGGATGGTTTTTCCACTTTTTTTTATCAAAATAGTATTAACTAAGTACCCTATGGTATTTATATGTACTATTACTGTTAACTTACCATGGGGTATATGGTCATTTTGCTTTTTCTTGAGCTTTTTCTGTGAAATGGCCACAGCGTGAACGTGCTTTTACACATTGCACGTATACCAACTTATTCTCCGGCTCATTACTTTCATTTTACATTGTATGTATCTAGTGTCTAATATGGCATATGTCAGGTGTGACTGGCGTCTATGTGGCATGTGTCCAGTGTCTAATGTGACCTGTATGTAGTGTGTGCATCTCTGTTGCCTTAAGGGAAAGAAGTCCATACAAATGTCATACATTAGGGACTGTCAGTGTCCGCCCCTGGATAGACCACCAATATAAAAAGCCTGTCAAACCCCATTGAGTGACAGCAAACAAATTCTAACAAAAATGGTGAGAAATAAAAGTACAACGAATACTGTATCAGAAAATTGCAGAACGCTCCATTCCATGATGAGGAAGTTTTTACATATAACAGGCAACTTTTACAAGCAGAAACACTTGGAAAATGTTACCGAGATTTTGTTAAACCTTTATTAAAAATATTCCAAAAATGTGTCAGTGCAGAAATGGCATGTAAATATGATGTGTTAGATTTTCTCTTCCTTCTCTCCAATTATACTGACTTCAAAAAAAGGAGCTAAATTAAAAATTTACTTCTCAGAACTGAGTCTCCGAATTTCCCTAACTTCCAAAGAGAAGAAGATCCACTGTCACATACATAATTTAAAAGGTTCTCAAAGACTGAATTCCTGTAAAATTGCTTTGAAGTGTTTCACTCAAACCATGTAAATACACTGAAGGACCTTCCGACTATCACAAATATAAGTTTCTTCTCGAAAGTAACAAATTAGACATTTTCTTCTTTAGTCATTTTTTCCAAATCTGATACACATTTTGTTCAACCACCAAACAGAGAACTACGACTATCTCCTCCCGGCCTACATTGAATGATGAAGAGCACATGTATAATCTCCAGGAATGGTCTATCTACAGGATATACTGTATGGCATATTCTGAGGTATGGGAAGTTTCTGCAAGCTTACAGTCAAATCAACTACTGGACATCCTTCTACCAATATACATGGGAACATGATCTAAAAGTGGACTTCAAGCGATGCATGTGAACATCCAGAAAGAATATTAACTATCTGTTAGCCTGAAGTTGCCTTTACAATGTACTCTTCTGGAGTCTCGTTCTAACGCTCCAAAGGCTTTCATTGTAAAGGCAACTTTCGGTTTACACATACCGGTAGATCCCTGTGTGATCCGGTGAGTTAGATCTTCAGTCACATGACTGAGAAGAGAAGCGGAGAGGAGTTAGAAACTGGGGAAGATGGAGATCAGTAGGTATTTTATTTGAACTTACATTACTAAACTCATGTATTTAGACAGGTTTAGCTAATGAAAGAAAATATTGGGATTACTTCTCATTGAGTTTGGTAAGAGTTAACCTCTTAGACCCCAAAAACTGCAAGAGGACCTAAATAATTGATTTGGACACATCTAGTGAAGGCCACGTCCTTCTCTTTATATTATTAGTGACATCATATAGAGTAAATAGACCAATCAACATTTCAGTGAGCCAGTGATTGGCCAAGAAAACTTGACGGGGTTGTCCAAGTTTGAGATGAAAGTCAGCAGTTACTCTTCATATGGGATTGGCATACATGCGGTCATGTGATAAATAAATGTGCACAACCTCACTCAATTCACTCGTATTGAGCCAGACTGCACACGTCTAGTTGGAATGTGGCTAGAAGTATGAAAGTCATGTGAATGCAAGCTCACGCTGCCGGCACTGGAGAATCCTAACAGCAAGAGATGTGCATGCTGGGAGGATTCAGAAGTCTGCAGTCACTCTCTATAAAGCTGGGTTCACATTGCGTTTATATGGCACGTTAGATGGAGTACATTACACCGCAGAATAATGCGGTGTAACGTAGTGTGCTAACGCCACCATTAAGTGCTATGTTGGACGCATCGCTAGCGCACGCCCATTATGTTTCCGTCTGTCACTGCTAGCGCAGACAGAGCATCTGCTAGCTCTATCTGCACTAGTGATATGATATATCGCCACTTGTATTAACAGCAGCCCGTTAACGCATGTGTTGAATAGGCTGCTGTTAATGCAATGTGAACCTAGCCTTAGACATGAGCGAATATCATCAGATCCCTCCTTATTCGGCTCTCTAATAGAGCTTCCCGGATACCTGGAGCGCTCCCGATAATCAGGTGTCCTGCGTCGCAGCAATGTGACAGTTACAACACACAGCCACAACACATGCTGCTGCGGCGCCAGACACCTGATTATCAGGAGCGATCCAGGTATCCGGGTTCCCACTGCAGCTTCATTGGTAGCGCTATAGCTTGCCGAATAAGGAGGGAACCAAAGATATTCGCTCATCTCTAAACATATCCACATTCTAGTGAATATAAAAAGACAGCAATAGTAAAGAAAGCAGAGAGCTCATAGGATTAGCACATATGGATAGAATAGGGAGGTGAAAACTTATATGGATTACAGAGGCTCACCTTTAGGTGTTGTCCTTATGATAGGCACAACACCATTATAGTACATGTAGTGAGGAACCGAACTTCATTTAATAGCTAAATTGTGAAATGTAGAATAGAGGAGGTATCTTGGGTGTGGGTAATACTCACCAGTGGTGAACATCAGAGTAACGCAAAAATCCCATAACATGTAGACAGCTTACTGGTGTACACTGAATAAAATGCTTAATTGATGATCAAAGTCTTCAATTACAATGCATTTCAAGGCCCAAGGCCCCTTTTTCATGCATATGGAGACTTAACATAATTGACACAAGGACACTATACCAGAGGTAAATCCTCAGATGAAGGGATCCAATATTAACACAGACAACAGCATGCATATTGTTCATATACAAATAAAGTGAAAAACACAACACACAGTAATTATTAGTAACACTGCGTCCACTGTAGGGAAAAATCCTAAAACAGTGCCGGTAAGTTGATAGCCTTTTGGCTGTATCCAGAAGCTTCTCTAGTTGCATAATAATTGGGATGCTATTTGAATTAGTGGGGAAGTCCATGCTCACTTGAAAGGATCGACTCCTCTAGTTGCCAAAGCAGCCTGTACGGTGCTCCACAGACCTGATTGGAAAATGATAAATAGTGTGTGGATGTCCAGCACTGGCATGTGTTATTCACTTGTATAAGTGAGCAAGCAATACCAGACACAGACAATTGACAAGAGTAGTGCTATTTCCAATAGAGAAAAAAAAACATACCCTCCTTTTATTTCTAATCGCAGACATCCACTTTAACATTCAATTTAATTTCTTTGTTTCAAAATCTGAGCTTTGATTTCCTTCATTTACTTATGTGTTAAAAGGGCATTCTCAAGTTGTCAAAGGGCAATGCAGTCTCCTTACAGTCTCCTTAGTTCCTGGTTTCTACCAAGGCAGGCTTCCTCCTTGAGTGACAGTTCTGGTGAGTAGCCGAGCTGTAGCATTACTAGAACTATAACGCTCAGCACAAGTTCTGCTATAACACATTCAGCTCTAAGTGGTTTGTTCTGAGTTTAGACTTTTATCCCTACACTTACATGTAGAGATAACAGGTTATTTGAACAAGCACATAGGTCAGCAAGAGCTGTGAACTGTGATTAGGAGACCTGCTCAAAAAAAGTTATAACAGCAGCTCCTCAGTAGCTGAGAGGGAGGTGAGCAGCTACTTGCTGGATATAAATCAGTGGGAAGGAGAGATTTAACTGGGTTGTTAAAAGTTAATTCCCCTCTTGAAATGTAACTACTGCACACACTCAGCCAGGATCTAACAAGGCTCTTGCGGCAGAGCTCCATATAAATCTGCTGTACATTATGTAAGATAAAAGCTCTCATTGCAGAAGAATGACAGCAGATAGAAAAAGCAAGTAAATTGCAAACTTGCATATTTTCTTCCTGTTTAACTAATAAAAGTAATTTAACCCCTTAAACCCTGGGCGATTTTCCTTTTTTGCGTTACAAGCTGCAGTTGTCTGATCGGCTCACTTTCTATGATCGCCGACCACCGGGCGGCACTCATAGCAATCCAGCTATGACAAGCATAGACATCTGCTGGAGATCTCTGCTTGTCATGCCAACCCATCGATGACCTGCGATCATGTGACGAAGTCACCGATGGACCGGATTTATGGCGCACTTCCTGGAAGCGCGAGTTAAATGCCACTGTCAGAAATTGACAGCGACATTTAATAGGTTAACAGTCACGGGTGGATCGCGATTCCACATGAGACTGTTAGAGGCACATGTCAGCTGTTCAAAACAGCTGACATGTGCAGGGAAAGATGAGGGCTCAGCGTCGCAGCCCACATCAAAGGGAGGGAGTCTGACGTGGGCATATTATTACGCCCAATGTCGGAAAGGGGTAAATATCTCAACACTACCCCTTTAAGACATTTGGCTTGAAAGTCTCATTTGAGAATCACAAACACAAATATTTCCTTACAACTTTTGAAGTCAAGCTGTGATAAATGAGGAAACCAGAATCCCATCTGTACATTGCATCAGAGAGAACACGCTGATCCCGTAAATAAGTCCTTTGCATCACTGTAGCTCATTCATTTAGATTTCCTTTAGAATAGTACAGGGTTTCCAAATACTTCCTCCCTCGGTCCTGTCTTTTGAGCAAAATAGAGTAATTCAAGCCAGCACAGTTCAGCCAAGGTGTCATCTAATTCTTTTTATTGGCTTATTAATGATAAATTCCGTAGAACGCTTTGCCCTCAGTCTTAATTCACATTTACCTAACATGTGCTTAATGCAGTCCACAGATTTTATTTTTATTCTTATGGCTCCTGAACGTCGATAAATCTTTAGTGAAGTCAAGCAGCATTTCCACTTGGTGATTACTTTATATGGAAAAATAGTGAAAATGGGGGAGATTATTTATAGCCGCTGAAGATTCTATAATAGGAAAGATGAAATGAATAAGTAGTGCGGGGCAGAGAAGTATGGAAACCAACATTATGCTCATAAACGATAATATTTCTTGAAAGCGGCAACAGACTGAAAAAAAGGAAAATTCTTCTTTAAAATGCTTCCAAAAGTATGTTTAATAAATTTAAAGTGGAAGTGTCATTTTCAGATTTAGGAAACTTTTGATTGTCAACTATTTACATAGTAAAATGCTAAATTTTACAATATATTTTAGAAATGAAAGGTCTATGATATAAGAGCAATCTCACTGTAGAATTCATTTAGAAGACAGTGCTGTGAACACTAACCCTTTATATTGGCACACAAAACCTCTAAGGCCACATTCACAAGTTCAGTATTTGGTCAGTATTTTACATCAGTATTTGTAAGCCAAAACCAGGAGTGGGACAATTAGAGGAAAAGTATAATAGAAACACGTCACCACTTCTATATTTTTCACAAACTTCTGATTTTGGCTTACAAATACTGATATCAAATATTGAACATGTGAATATGGCCTTCATCAGGTGTCATTGCTACTCTTATTATAGTTATATAGTGCCTCCATGAGGTATAGTACTTTATTTTCTGCATTGAGCTGGCATTTCTTGAGGTAAACAAAAGAAAAATGCCTAAAAAATAAACTGTGTTCCTTATTGATTATATGGTGTAAAAAGAAGAATAGAAAGATTATATTATATATTTTCAATGCTTTATGGTTGAAGCAATGATCAATTTTGATACATTTTTGGCATGTTAAAAAAATATAGAGTATGGTGGCGCAAAAATGTCACAAAAACTAATTACCCGCAGCGACACCAACAGGCTTCCACAGATAGCCTGTAAGAGAATACTGTATAAAAAGATTGTGTATATACTCAAGTATATACTGGTACGCGCTGGGTAATGGCAAGAGTAAAGCAGAACAAAACACGAGCACAAGCTCCCACGGGTAAAAAACTAACAATATGACCCAGGAGGGTTAACAATTAAGATATCTTAAAACTCCGTTATCCCTACCTTAACTGGTAGATTCGCATGAACAGGAGAACTGTAGTAATAAAATTCACCAAATGAGGAGGCTGAAGCGATGTATGCGTTCTTCTCCAAATAGTCGTACGTGTGTCCAAGCTTGTGGCTGCCCCGGCTGGTAGCAGCCACCTGGAACTGACCTTCTGTGAAGAGCGGGGGTCCGGCGTTACCGGTGCCGCGTGTGGTGTAAGCGGAGATCCGGATAGTGCGCAGGACCTGTGTGATGTAGGCTGTCACGTGACCGCTTTCAGAAGCCGAAGTGAGTACGGGGTGCAAGAAGGATCAAAAAACCAACGCGTTTCGGAGGAAACTTCCTCCTTCCTCAGGGTTAATCCGTGCCCCGTACTGGCAATCCTTATATAGCCTAACCCCTTGTTAATTAGTTACTGGAAACCGAACAGTTCCACTCCAGCGTTGAGACCTCTTGGTATAATAGTATCAAGGGTGAAAATCCATTTAGTTTCCAATCTAGACAGAGCTTTAATATAGTCCCCCCCTCTCCAATGTTGTTGTACTGTAGCTATGCCTTGTATCTTCATCTGCTCCGTTTGTCCGTTATGGTGATCTATAAAATGTTGGGAAAGTGGGTGTCCCGTAAACTTCTTTTTGATATTACAGATATGTTCACTAATCCTAACTTTTAATGGTCTTTTAGTCCTCCCCACATATAGTTTTCCACAGGGGCACTCTATAATATAGATTACCCCTGTGGTTGAACATGTAATAAAATCCTGAATCGTAATTGATTTTTCCTTTCCTGCGATACATGTGCTCTTTTTAGTGAGCACTTGTTTACATACATTACACTTTCCGCAAGGAAAAAAACCTTTTAATTTAGTGTGAGAAAGAGTAAGTTGAACTGAGTGGGATTGATCTTGAACTGTGGGGGCAATCATATTTCCCAAATTTTTAGATCTTTTGTATACAAAGCAAGGTTGATTAGTTATTTTCTCACCCAGGATTTTATCATTTTTTAAAATATGCCAGTGTTTCCTGACAATTTTACGAAAAATATTTGAATTAGTATTGAATTTGGTAATAATGGGAATAATATTCATATTTTCTTTATCTTTTTCTTTGGGTGTTGGATTGATGAGGTCTTTTCTTGGTTTTAATAGGGCTAGCTTTTTTGATTTCTCTAAGGTTGCTTCATCATAACCCTTCTCCAAAAATTTATTAGTCAATTTTTTAGCTTCAATTTCAAAGTCCTGGGGTTTGGAACAGTTCCGATGGATCCTAGTGAATTGATTTTTTGGAATATTCAGCAACCAGCTGGGAAGGTGACAACTATCTAGTGGAATATAGCTATTTGTATCGGTGGGTTTCGTAAAAGTACTAGTTTGGATTTTAGAGTCCTCAATGAAATTATTTAAATCTAAAAAGTGGATTTGGGTGGAACTGGTGGTAGAAGTAAACTTTAAAAAATATATATTTTTATTAATATCTATTAAAAACTGATTCAAGGAATCCATACCACCAGACCAGATAAAAATGACATCATCTATAAAACGCCGCCAGAGGACCAGGCCCGCGCGCAGCCGCCCCCCGGGGTGGATGAATTGTTCCTCCCAACCCCCTACGTACAGGTTGGCGTAACTGGGCGCGAACCTGGTCCCCATAGCGGTACCCCACTGCTGGGAGTAGTAGTCCTTCCTAAATAAAAAATAATTATGGGTTAAAATGAACCACATAAGTTCACCTAAAAACTCGATTTGTTCTGAAGGTATATTAGAAAGTTTGTTTAAAAAATATTTAGCAGTTTTACAGCCTCTCCTGTGATCAATAACTGTATATAACGAGGTTATATCGAGGGTACCAATAACGTACCCATTGCGCCATTCTATCTCCTGTAAAAGTTGCAAAACATGTGTGCTATCTTTCAGATGAGATGGTAATAATGGAACGATAGTTTGTAAGTGAGAGTCTACTAGTTTAGACATATTTGCCGTTAAACACTGGATACCCGACACAATTGGTCTCCCGGGGGGATTAGTAGTGTCCTTGTGTATTTTAGGCAAATAATAGAACACCGCCAATCTAGGGGGTCCATGGTTCATGAATTCATATTCGTATTTATTAATAAATCCCATATCAAGACCCTTTTTAGTTAGGAACTTCATTTCTTTAATATAATCCTCAGTGGGATTACCCCTAAGTTTTTTATAGGTGCGGGAATCACTGAGTAGACGGGTTGCTTCCTTTTGGTAAGCTTCTTGATCCAAGATTACCACCCCCCCCCTTTATCTGCTGGACGGATGACCAATTGTTTATTATTTTGTAGTGAAATAATGGCTGTCCTTTCTTTTTTAGTCAAATTAAATTTATGTCTGTCACATTTTTTATCACTTAATTTTCTAATCTCATCTGTTACCATAGTCTGAAAAGTATTCATATGTTCCGAATATTCCTGCACTGGATGAAATTTAGACCGATTCCTCAAGTTGGTATGGACATATGGATTTTCTGTGATAGATTCTACATTTTTAATTTCAGGATTTTTCATATAATACCTTTGTAATGCTAGTTTCCTCATAAATAATTTTATCCCGATGTAGGCTTCAAATTTGTTGAGCCCACTAGACGGGGCAAATTTTAGACCCTTGTGTAGCAGTGATAATTCATCCTCCCTTAATTGGTGTTTACTCAGATTAAAGATGATAGGTTTTTCTCTCACACAATTATTTACTTGCTTTTTCTTTTTGGCGAGTTTCCCGCTTCTACAACCCCTTTTGCCTGTTTTCTTCCGGTTACATGAAAAAAAGGATGTTTAGCGTTAGTTTTACCATTTCTATTGGTATGACTGTTTTTCCTGCAATTCTGATCACATAAACCTCCGTTGGGTGTGGGTCTATTCCTATTAGATGTTTGTCTATCATTCGTTGGAGACTTATTTGAACACCCTGGAGATGATCGAACTACTTCGTCCAAAATCTGAAAACGATTGTGGGTTGTTATAGAGGTGGATGGAATACTTGACTGACTTAGAGGCCGAATTTCTGGGGTATAAGTTGGAGAGTGAGGGTAACTGATGTCAATGTGTCCCTCATTGGAATTAGTTGCCCCAAGGGGGGAGGGGGGAGGGGTAGGATGTATGGAGAATCTTTCCAAAATAGAGCTAGATTCAAGGACACTGCCTTCAATTTGATCTATAGTCTCAAAATCCAATTCATCTTGAGGGGGGGAGTCCCTAAATGTGCAGACTGGGACGGCATCCCTCCCAAATTTTTTCTTTTTTCTTTCAATAATTTCCATTTCTTTATTTTTGATTCTCATACGGATGCTATCAGAGATTTTAATAATTTCTGGATAATTCCTGTATGGTTTAATAGTGTCAAACAGTTTAGAAATGGAATTTTTATTTTTCATTAACTGACTTCTCCTTTTTTCAATAATAAATTCCACTGCCTGTTTTGAAAATGATCTAAACATAGCATTCCATTGAATTAAGGTATCTGGATCCCCTATATCTCCCGAAAGTGCTTTAAAAACCTTTAGGCCTCTAGGAATACAGTCGTATGTAATATAGCGTTCCAGGGTAGCCACCTCCCACATATCTCGCATCTCCTTTAGGAGTAGCTGTTCCAATGTTTTGAGTGATTCTTTAATGTGAGTGATATTTTCTTTTGTAGAATTAGAATCATTTGTATATTGCGATGAGTTAAAAAATCTTTGGATATTTGAAATCCTATCTTTTCTGTCCGTCCAGAGGTCACACATATTAACTGACACTGCTGCCAAACCAAAACGATGTGGAAACAAGGAAATATATAAAAAAATATAGAGTATGGTGGCGCAAAAAATGTCACAAAAACTAATTACTCGCAGCGACACCAACAGGCTTCCACAGATAGCCTGTAAGAGAATACTGTATAAAAAGATTGTGTATATACTCAAGTATATACTGGTACGCGCTGGGTAATGGCAAGAGTAAAGCAGAACAAAACACGAGCACAAGCTCCCACGGGTAAAAAACTAACAATATGACCCAGGAGGGTTAACAATTAGGATATCTTAAAACTCCGTTATCCCTACCTTAACTGGTAGATTCGCATGAACAGGAGAACTGTAGTAATAAAATTCACCAAATGAGGAGGCTGAAGCGATGTATGCGTTCTTCTCCAAATAGTCGTACGTGTGTCCAAGCTTGTGGCTGCCCCGGCCGGTAGCAGCCACCTGGAACTGACCTTCTGTGAAGGTCGGTTCTGTTCGGTTTCCAGTAACTAATTAACAAGGGGTTAGGCTATATAAGGATTGCCAGTACGGGGCACGGATTAACCCTGAGGAAGGAGGAAGTTTCCTCCGAAACGCGTTGGTTTTTTGATCCTTCTTGCACCCCGTACTCACTTCGGCTTCTGAAAGCGGTCACGTGACAGCCTACGTCACACAGGTCCTGCGCACTATCCGGATCTCCGCTTACACCACACGCGGCACCGGTAACGCCGGACCCCCGCTCTTCACAGAAGGTCAGTTCCAGGTGGCTGCTACCGGCCGGGGCAGCCACAAGCTTGGACACACGTACGACTATTTGGAGAAGAACGCATACATCGCTTCAGCCTCCTCATTTGGTGAATTTTATTACTACAGTTCTCCTGTTCATGCGAATCTACCAGTTAAGGTAGGGATAACGGAGTTTTAAGATATCTTAATTGTTAACCCTCCTGGGTCATATTGTTAGTTTTTTACCCGTGGGAGCTTGTGCTCGTGTTTTGTTCTGCTTTACTCTTGCCATTACCCAGCGCGTACCAGTATATACTTGAGTATATACACAATCTTTTTATACAATTTTTGGCATGTTGTTTGACATTTTTGACGTACTGCATTAGAAATTTCTATGACTAGGATCAGCACTCCAGATCTAGAAATGGGCATCTTCAGCTTTCAGTAGACTTTTTCTATCTAATACTGATCACAGCAGAAAACAAAACGTATATTGAGAAATGTGGCAGTGCACAATGGTAAATGTGAAAGTGTCTCCTGCTAGGACAGTCCACACTAGTTTATTTACTTTACAAGTCTGTGAATTTTCACAGGACTTTTTCTTGAACTTTTTTGTTATTTTTCATCAGTAGTGGTTATGTACTTATGCACCAGGGCATAGGACAAATAAGGTTATATAGTAGACCATTACTTGATAATATGATGCAGTTTCTACACAGACTTGGAGGTCTCTACCTCGTGTTCTAGAGGTTCATTGATCTTTTTGTTTCTGACAGTAAAGCTGGCCATACACATGAGATAACTATTGGTCAAAGTTTCAGCTTTTGGTCATCTCACCCAACTCCCCCACACATGAGTGACTCAGACGAAGGTTCATGTGTTTTCAGTAGAGAGAAAAGAGAAAGCCACTGCAGACATCTCAGGCGGTGGCTTTTCTTCTCCTGAAAACAAAAAAAATCAAGAGTTGGAATTCCAAAAACCTGATCCTTTTCACCCTAACCTCAGGCTCGGATTGGCCCATAGGGGAACAGGGGAATCCCCCGGTGAGCCCCTGTGCAGAACTGGGCCCCCAACCCCACTATATGTGCAGTGCTTGTCATAATTCACTTTGTTCACTCTGTACAGAGCAAAACATCATCTCATTCATTAACCAAACTACTAACTTTATTAATATATAGAGATATAGGTAAATTTGTGAACCAGGTTTGCGTAATATTTGTATGCAGGTGAAAAGTGGGCCCCCTAAGTCAATGTTACTGGTGGGCCCTTGGCACCCCAGTCCGACACTGCCTAACCTGATGAGTCAGGGGTAGTTGGGAGGCTCCACAAAGATCAAGATGGTGAGTGGGTTCATCCAGCTTTCATGCAAGTGTATAGGGGCCTAGAACATAGCCAGCAGAAGCAGAGTGGTGCAGCAGGAGCGTGCTGGACCCATAGGCCAGAGGTCGATGGATCGAAACCATCTTTTGCTAAATGATTGATTTTGGTTTAGTGAATCTTGTGCTGCATTGAGCAGGGGGTTGGACACGATGACCGTTGAGGTTCCTTTCAATTCTAACAATCTATCATTCTATGATAACAACTTTGACCAGAACGCACGCTATGTACCTAAAAATTGTAAAATGACAATGGTACATCATTCCATCAAAATAACAGATTCCATATTACAAGAAGTTCAGTAGATTTGGATTTCTGGCAAATTGGATGCTCTGGTCATAGCAAGTTGGGAGAATCTGCATGATTCCAGTCACTTGATGTGGCACCTCAAAAATGCAATCTTCCATCGCAGTTGTGAGAGAATCGCAGTTTTCTCTACTGCAGATCTAGCAGAGCTCTGAATGCTGAGCTGTGTATAACCCCACCCACATCACTGATTGGCTGATTCCTGTGTATATTGACAGAAAGCTGCTGGGGGTGTGGTTGGACCTTTAGGCATGAGGCAGCTAGTCCTCTATTGATAATCTCTTGCTGGTAAAACACTTATTTTATTAAAACAGTAAAACACAGCCTAGTAAGTGACACATCATTGGAATCAGGATATCTGCCTCTACATCATGCTTCTCTCATATTACATAGCAAAAACCTGCTGACAGATTCCATTTAATAACAAATCCATTTTCTTTCTTTTTTCATGACTACTGTTCTTTATTCTTGGTTACGGTGTATGTAATATTCTATATATAGAATGCGATATATGTTTTATCTTGGATTAACAATAAAACTATGAAATCTATGTACTGCTTTTACTTTAGGAACCTTAAATATCATCCGTGACGCTTACACATGGTTATTTGATCAATGATCTTATATCAGGCTCAAATCGTAGCTGGCCATTCTATAGGTTTCTATGTATCACTTCTTATTTCTGTGCAGTATTATGCTAGTGTGATGAGAAACATAACAAAAGAGACAAGTCATGCTTGGGGCTTTAATTAATAGCAAGTATTACAGTTTACATCACCAGCCAAGCTAGACGATAGCTCCTAGCAACGGGCTTTATATAGTATAAGAGTCATTAAATACTTGTTACCTTTGGGAAATTCAATTTTCAATCTGCTTACTATTTACCTAAATTAAAATGAGAATGTAATGAAACTGCATTGTACACATCAAGATAGCTGGACCTCATCGGTCCCCTAATATTTAGTAAAAATAATCTTACAACTGATAATAAACCAAGACTAAATCAATTGTTCACAGTGATAAATACAGAACAAGGGTCAAAGTCTTGCAAAGAAAATGCATGTCCAGACAGTAGAGCTAGCCATTTCACAACTCAGGACGATTGAATCCTTTTAGCAAAAGGAAAAAAACCCCTCATTACTAAAAAAATAAATAATGTAATGGATATACATTACAAGGTGCAAAGAAAAAAACAAGAAAAAAAATGCACATGGGGTAAAGAAAGGGAGTAATATAACCACTCCCAAGGCCCTAAAAAGGAACCCTACTGATCCGCGAAGGTGTCAACCACACTCCTTTTCTGTACTCCAATGTGTATTTTTCTGCATTTTTTCCTTGTTTTTGTTGATGCTTAACTCTTTTTCATTGTACTTTTTAATATATATATTAAAGGGACAGGATTGTGCTCAGTAACCTACAGACAGTGTCAGGTCAGCACCGTTATAATGAATAAAATAATACCTGGGTTGATGAAATCCGTCTTGTGGTTGTTGTGTAATCTTTATTTTCAGTTTTGTGCTAATGAGATTCTTGTGCTCCAGGGCGGCCTGTGGGGGTCTTCATGTGGTGCTCTGATTCATCAGTATGGGCTTAGACAGGTCACTGATCCCTCAATCTGCCCCCCAGTTTACATACTGTATACTTTATTGTTTGAAGAAAAAACTAAATTACATGCATCATGCAGGCGCCTGCGCTGTAGTATGATACAATCTATAATATCCATATTTTGATTTGATTTTGTCATATCAATTTCTTGAGGAAAAAAAACACTGCGCAGGCACCGTCGCCACCAGCGTCATTCAGCTAGAAAAAAAAATATGGCTTCATCAGAATGGCTCTGGCAGCTCCGCAGGCATAGTAGCGTCTATCGCGTTCTGAATGACGCTACTGCACAGGCGCGGCCGACGACGCCATTTTGATTAACATTTTTTTCCCTCAAGAAATCTTTATAACAAAATCAAATGAAAATGTGGATATTATATCGATCATGCTACAGTGCAGGCTCCGCCACCGGCATCTCCATGAAGAATGTAATTTTTTTTCACACAATAAGAGATGCAGTATGTAAAATAGGGGGCAGGTCAGAGAGGGATCAGAGACCGGTCATAAGCCCATACTGATGAATATGTAAGCAGAGAACCACATGAAGACCCCGCAGGCCGCCCCAATGCACAAGAATCTCATTAACTGAAAACTGAAAATAAGGATTACACAACAACCACAAGACGGATTTCATCAACCAAGGTGTCATTTTAATCAGTATAACAGCGCCAACCTGACACTATGTGTAGCTTAATGAGCACAATCCTGCTGACAGGTTTACTTTAAATATTTATATTTAATTAATAAGTATTTTTTTCACTTCCTAGATTAATTTTTAATCCTTTTGCTCATTATTATTTCTGTAAGTGCAATTGAATCCTTTTCTATGTATGTGCCTATAAATACATATATCTATATATATGTATGTAAATATATACAGTATATATACACATGTATGTGTATGTATATATGCATATAATATATAGTAAATATATCTATCTATCTATGTATGCAAAGAATATGACTTGCTTACTGTAAACAATATCTTCGTGTTTTGTAAGCACATTGCCGGCGCTGGTTGGTGAGTCAGTGACAATCCAGTGGGTGGTGAGCTATGTCCTGTCATTAATAAGGTGCCAAAAGGCAGAGCTTTACTGCTGAATGAGCAAACTGAGATGTGTCATATACACTTCACCCTGATCAGCTGTAATTTACAGAGGACATTCATTGTCCTGGGGATTTCAATGATTTTGTCCTTAGCACCAATTACAACAATGGTAACAAGAAGAAAAAAAAAATAAACAATTTCCTACCTTGTTCTACCTATGGGAAATGTCACCATATTTTCCCTGACTGCAGGCACAGGACGATGGAGTGAAGTGTTACTGATTAAATTAGTTCTATTTTGTCTGTGCTTGACGCAACTAATGGAAAAACTGCACTTTGTTTACCTCTCCGGCATATAATCACAATGTATTATTCAAAGTTTCCCTACACACCAGGAATCACAACCAAACACTGGACAATTGGCGGCAAAGGTATAAAATACATAGGTATGTAATAATTTTTCTATTTAGCAAAATATATTTCACGAGTATTACCCTTGTCTCCCACTGGCTGGTAGCAGCATATCTTGGCTCTATACAGCTCTCCAGAGAAGAAGAATTTGCAGCGCTCGATGATTCTTTTACAAAACACTTTTTTCATTAATCAAGCTACATGTATAGAAGAGGCATGACACTTAAAACAAGCAAACACCGTTTCACACGCTTCCTCAAGGCTTCAGTATTGAAACATAAGACCTGGCCAGAATCTGCAGTCAGCGTTTCGCACACTTCCTCAAGGCCTCAGTATTGAATCATAAGACCTGGCCAGAATCTACACTCAGTGTTTCACAAGCTTCCTCAAGGCTTCAGTATTGAATCATAAGACCTAGCAAGAATCTGCACTCAGTGTTTCACATGCTTCCTCAAGGCTTCAGTATTGAATCATAAGACCTGGCCAGAATCTGCACTCAGCGTTTCGCACACTTCCTCAAGGCCTCAGTATTGAATCATAAGACCTGGCCAGAATCTACACTCAGTGTTTCACAAGCTTCCTCAAGGCTTCAGTATTGAATCATAAAACCTGGCAAGAAACTGCACTCAGTGTTTTGCACGCTTCCTCAAGGCTCCAGTATTGAATCATAAGGCCTGGCCAGAATCTGCACTCAGTGTTTCACATGCTTCCTCAAGACTTCAGTATTGAAACATAAGACCTGGCCAGAATCTGCACTCAGCATTTTGCATGCTTCCGCAATACTTCAATATTGAAGCATAAGACCTGGCCAGAATCTGCACTCAGCGTTTCGTATGCTTCCGCGATAATTCAATATTGAAACATAAGACCTGGCCAGAATCTGCACTCAGCGTTTCGCGCGCTTCCTCAAGGCCTCGGTATTGAATCATGTATAGAAACACAACCGATTCGAGATAGAATCTCTAAACATAAATCCACAATCAGATGTAAGAATCTCCTCCCCATTGCTCACCACTTTGTAACTCAGAGACACAACATCTCCCAGCTCAGGTACCAAGTTATCGAACAGGTGCCACCCCCACGACGAGGTGGCAATAGGATCCTTACCCTAAAAAGACGTGAGGCTTTTTGGATCCATACTCTAGACACCATGAGCCCTAAGGGCCTAAATATGGAAAATGAATTATCGGCATTTATATAAGATTTAATTTTACTGATTCATAAGGTTACCGGGTATATACACATATGAGGATTTATATTTGATATGTGATAATTCTTAACCCATGGTGTGTTTCTCTCACCAATTTACTAATATATTGTTTTATTTTTCATGATCCATACTAATATGTATGGATCAGATGTCACCACTACGAATATATTCTGCACGCTTCCTGAACCGATCACGATCACCACCTTATAGTCCCTGGCCAAAAGAATACACTATTATTCACTTGGAAATATACCATTAGCACTCGATCTATCTAATACTTCGCGGTGACTATAGATCTTATTGGTGGCCACATATATTTGTTTTTGTTATAACTGTTCTCCTTCCCTCCTATCTTCTCTCACGGTCATTTGACAGACTATCAGCTCTTATCAGTCCCTATCCCACACTTCACTTTTAGCCATGCGCAATCGCCTTACAGCCAAGCACTAAGCACCTCCTCACAGCAACAAATCCAATATGGATGTGCTGGAACGCAAGCTGCATACAGTGTGGAACGCACCACCATTACGTTCCGGTACGTCATTTCCGGTATACACCGGCTATCTATTGGCTGGCTGCCGAACAAGACCCGCCTCCTCACACACTTAATCCCACGTGGAAGCCCGCCTCCCCAGACTTGTGGTGGACTCCGCGTCTGGTGGCACGTTTGCCTGACTGATTCATTCACTACAGGTATTATTTTCACCTTCTATCTGGTATTGAGCGGCACTTTCCACCACATTTACTAACGGCTGTCACCACTCCATTTGCAGCTTCTTGTACCGCACCATACGGTCCGCTGTTGTAAGTACCACAATATTATATACCCCTAACAACTTACGCTACTTTCATTTGACCACGTTTTTCTCCATAGATAACATACATTATACCAAGTCTCTCAGTTGAGAGTGATGCATCTTTACATGCTCAGTACAGCACGGTACATGTTATATACTTTTTGTGGGTACTCTATTCCACTCTCTCATCACATAGCATGTCAAATTTTCTTTATTCACCCTCACATAGGCAGGATTGAGCGGCGTTTTTGGCTAGGATTCACTGCTACTTATGAAATGTCCACCATTGACCTAAGTCTCTTGCATTGTATATACCTCTGTTGTTTTTTGTATCATTTTACTACGCTATGCTGTATATATTTTGTTTTGTGTTGTAATAACTGAAGAAGGCTCTGCATGAACCGAAACGTTTTCTGTGTACTGCAATAAATTCCTTCTCTATGCATTTAAGCTGAGTGCTAGGTTTACATTTATTATCAGTATTGAATCATAAGACCTGGCCAGAATTTGCACTCAGTGTTTCGCATGCTTCCTCAAGGCTTCAGTATTTAATCATAAGACCTGGCCAGAATTTGCACTCAGGAAAATGTTTGCGTCAACAGATGTTTCATTTGTATTATGATCAGTTTCTACCTCCTAGGACACAAGAATAAACTACCGAAGAGAGCCCCGTATGCAAATTCATCTGACCCATGTAGTTCATTGTAATAGGGAGAGGGGACTCCTACATTTCATTATTGTATTAACCATTTATTCATTGCTTTACTTCACCAAGTTTCCCCAGGTCTAAACCAAGAACAGCATGCATGAGAGGGGCCAACCGCCTAACAGTGAATTACAACCAAAACTGTTTTTTATAGTTTTAATTTCTCAGCCCAAAAAGTGCAAAAGTTTTCTCCTCTTCTTTATTTATATACAGTTAGTTCAATCATTGTTGAGAAACCAGAAAGGATAGTGTCAGATTTGATGTTTGCAAAATCATGACAATCGTCACAGCGCAGTGAAAGTGTTATTTACAGTGATTGCTAAATGGCTAAAAGGAATTAAAATGGCATGTTTGTTTATTTTTTGCATTTTGTAATCAAAGTCAATATCCATTAAACCCTTATGTGTATGCTGCCTAAAATCGTACAAACTGTCTATGAAAAAAACAAACAAAAAAAAAACAACAAAAGACAATTTAGAGATGTAGTTACAAAATTATCAACATAGTGGCTGCCATAGCAATGAATGTGGAAAGCAAAAATAAAACAAAATTCTATCTATCTAAACAAGTAATGCACCCATATACTCCACAACTAAAAAGGGTTAAATTACAGATCAACATATTTGACTCTTTAGAGCAAATCTACAGTGATTTACAGTTGGATACATGTAAATGCATTTTGAAAAGGCTGATTCTGTGGGTTTTTAAATGCCTGTCATGCTCATTATGTTGAAGAAATCAGTGTTGAATCACCAGTAAAAACCATTTGTTATGTGAGGTCGTGATATGGACTTGATGCACGTATGCAGAGAGACACAAGGTGGGATTAAAAGACTGGGGGAAAGTAGTGAAAAGCCTCTTTAAGAGTTGTCAAGTCTTTTAATAAATTTCTGCCATTACTCTACGTGACTGCAGACTTCTGAATCCTTGCAGTGTGTGCATCACATGCTTTAAGGATTCTCCTAGGTTTTCGATGAGTGGTCACGTGATGGCGAGTATACAATTTTCATACTTACAGACACGTCCCGACAAGTCATGCTCCCAAGCTGCAATTTACTTGTACTGAGCGAGGTTGAGCACGTCTAGTTGGCACAAGACCACTTGCGCTCCGTTAAGACTGGAGAAGCCTGACAGCAAGTCTTGTGCGAGCAGTAAGAATTGTCTGCAAGTCTGCAATCATATGGAGTGACTGAATACCTTTATCAAAAGACAGGACAACCTGTTTTAATGAAAGAGCACTGGAATAGCAAGGGGAAAATTTATTAGGAAGCATAGGTCTCTTTAATTTACCCTGGCTACAGGCTGGCTTTGATTGAAGCTATCACTCACTACAATTTTACCATAAATTGTAGCAACTTTGTTGGACACTGGCAAAACACGCGTCCTGCTGCTAAGACCCAACCACTTTAGAAAAAAAAAAATCTGGAAATATTTGCACAAAACACACAAGTGCTAACATTTTTTTAAACCTGCCATTTAATAATTTTCCCTCCTTATATTTAATTTAGTACCAAAAGAAAAGACAACATTTTGAGAGTCAAGATCCTACAGCTAAATATTGTGCCAGTGTTCCCAATTATATTCTTTTGTTTAGACGATGAAACAAATACCCGAGACACAGAATTTACAACAATACCATTTCATTTTTTATCATCTCTAATCAGACATATAATGCAATCTAAAGAATCAGTTAAAAATAATGCCGACAACATGAATCCATGCTCTGGGCAGCACAGAAATAACTTCATTGAAGTATTAGGCTGTTTATGACCACTCGGCAGCGAGGAACATGACAAGGACGGCAAATGTTGATTTCTACTTGAGTCATTTCTACCAATTATTTCTGTGAAAGCCTTTCCTGCCGACTGAACTTTACACAACTATAAAGAGATGATGCTAATGAGACCTGGCAATGGAGCAAACGGCCCTATCCTGGGGTAAATGCATCGTTATCAAAACCTGGTACAGAGATGTCATTTCTAACAGTTTGCTTCAAATGACTTCAGATACCTTCAAGAACAGGAGAATTGGATGTAACATTCATTCAAGCGAAAAATCAAGTTACAAAAAAAGTTTATAATGTGCAGTAACCTTCATGTGCAAAAGGAAATGCTGTGGCACAGGCAGTGAAACCTCCTCCAACAGGTGAGCAAATGTCATTAGATATATTTATTATACAGTGTCCTGTAACTTCGGGCTCATGGGCATAACTGCATCTCTATATACAGCTCTTCCTTTTATGTTTAATTCATATAGAATTCATATGGAATTCAATAGGAAAGGAGTAGAAAAAAAAATGAGTGGGTGGAGCTGCAAGCCCTTTAACCTCCTGAAATCCTGCTGTCTACTGCCAGTTCTATTCTGACTTGCTTCTTTGCAATTCTCCCAGTCCTGTCTTTTGACCTCTACTTGTTCTTTGACTATTCTACTTCTTTGCGATTTTGTCCTTCCACTGACCATCGTATTCTGACCCGGCTACCCGACTATTCTATTGCCTCTGGTTCTCTTCGGAAAGCAGCTCTTCCATTGAAGCAATCCGGTGGACCCTGTTTTAATACCAGGTTCCTCTGGAATCTGCCAGGCGGAGTGGCTTGTGCCAAGTTCTGTCAGAGGTTGCCTTTTTGAGCCTGTGGCCTCTGACATACAGAACAGTTATGACCTACAAGATAAGTCATCATAACTTGTTGCTTGACCAGGGCCTGACCGCTAGGACCAGACCAATTGACAGAATGGGAAACTTTTATCCCTGTTAGAATGGAGCTGTAGCATACATGCCTGACTGCCATTACATTTATTCCCTAAGGGGCTGTTGAGCGCTGCACTCTGCTTTTTCCTGTAGCCCCATAGAGAAGCAACAGAAGAGTGTCTGATCTGCCGCTCTATTTGTAATGGTGATAAAAGTGCCCTGTCAGGGATAAAAATTCACTATTTTCCCAATCTACTGTATGTAAATCCTAGCTGCTGGACACCCACCAATCAGCAAACCTTGCACAATCCTATGGATTCACTGGACAACCCCCTTTAAACCCCGCTTGTATATATTTGTGCTGAACTTTTCTTCCATGTTATTGCTCTCTAACAGCCCAAAAATAAATTTCCATTCTTATAGGATTCCAGAAGAGAAGTCAGTCCTTGACATAGTGATTAGTGAAATCTATACTTCTATACTTCCACTTAAACCACAAAGAACCAACTTAATCTTTGTAGACATGTTCTCATAAGACTTGATGGATTAATATAACGCCATCCTCTAAATAGTTATGGCTAAAAGATGAAGACGATGACACCCCCCCCCCCCCATTGGACAGAAACCAGTCACGGATACTTTTCTAATATTGTGGGTGGGGAGGCACGTATCAGAATCATATCTTATTTTTACATGCTTAATGTCTCAAACCATACACCTGAGGATATGTCAGGTTTAGACCCTGTACACATTGTACATTTTTATTCTATTCTATCACAAGCAATAAAATCAACACCAGTGCTGTGCCCTCACAAACTATCATTGGACCCAACAATCTACTGGATAAGATAGCCTAACAAGCTGAGTTATTGTGTTTTGCATACTTGCCCAGATCTGAATACTGGAAGCTCCAAAAAAGCTGTAAACTGAAACTCAGAGTTAAAATGTTTAGATAAGGAGGGACACAACTGTATCATCAAGAAGCCATAAAACGCAAACATATGACAAGATATTCTGGAGAAACACTTCATATGGTACCAAAAAGTTGAACCCCACTTGATGGCCCTGGTGGCTCTCTACTGGTTGGTTTCAACTGATGGTGGCCTTTGGC
Source organism: Ranitomeya variabilis (assembly GCF_051348905.1). Taxonomy (NCBI): domain Eukaryota; kingdom Metazoa; phylum Chordata; class Amphibia; order Anura; family Dendrobatidae; genus Ranitomeya; species Ranitomeya variabilis. The sequence goes on along the minus strand of NC_135233.1, from coordinate 325,034,631 downwards.
AAGTTTCTTAAGTCTCAGTCTTTACCTAAACTTCAATCAGGTGCAATGAACCAATACTTGGTTTCCATTACTCCCAACCAATCTGATATTAAAGCCAATGGCCTTAAAGCCCACCCTAGAGGAACACAGAATGTAGTCTTCCTATCAAGCAGGCCCAACTCAAATCATCTCTGGCAATAGTGGAAGAGACATTTGCAGTTTCGCAATGGATTTTGTGTGAAAACATTGCAATTGTGCTAGAAGCCTCCTTACACTTATATAAAGAGACAAAGGGAACCAAGCCTGAGAGCTGGAGATATGTGAGCACGAGGCGGTACAATGCAGTATAATAATATTTGCTCTACGCACAAGGCTTCCTTCATCCTCTGCATAATGCAGACCTTCAGTGACAATCTTATTCACAGGTACTTTTAAGAAAACATAATTGAATGTCATTTATTTAGCAGGAAATATAATAAGTCTCGACAGGACTTCCCGTGTAGCTGGATGACTGCTCCGTGGAAGCACAGGAAAGCTGGTGGCATGCCCTCACGAAACCTAAGGCCAGGTAAGCATCACTACAGGAGACATTACAATCTTACACTTGAATTATCCTGCCAAAACAATGGAAAAAAACCTCAGAAATACTCTACTTATATCTCCTAACATCGTGCATATATAGATTTATTAAGTTATTAAGTCCAAGCAAATAAAATATTGAACCAGTGGATATATAAGACAGAAATCCAAAACAATCATTTTGGACTAATACTTCAAGATTTGGGTATGTTAGATGGTCTATAGATATAAACTTTTACAGCATTAGGTCAGCAGTGAATTACTGGATGCAGAATTCTGATATATAATACTAAGATTTGCACCACTGTAAAAATCAGATGAGGCTTAGGCCATGGTTCATATGAGAGTATAAAAACTCATAAAAGTTTCATCCTAAAAATTGGGATGATTTTTCCTCACCTGTCACCTGTATGCAATCTTCTTTTTTACAGTAGAAGTTATTAATCATTTTCAAGACCATTTAGTTTCCTATGTACGGTGACTATTTTATGACATTACCCAGACCCTACCAAAAGCCTAACCCTAGCCCTAACTAAAACTCTAGTCCTATTTCTAATCCTAAACTTAACCTAGCCTTACGCCTAACTCTAACCTTAATTCAAACCATAGTCCTATTCCTCACCCTAACCTAGCCATACATTTCACCCTAAACTTAACCTAAACCATAGTCCTATTCCTAACCCTAGCCTTTGTCATGGCTAGGAAAACTGTAAAGACAAAAATATTAACATACCCCATGTACATTTTTTCAAAGTGAAAAACACTATGTTAGTCACTGTGGTTAGATCTTCTCTGCTGCCTTTTGTTATTAGCATATTATTTTTTAATATGCAGTAATTTCACTCAATCTTTAAAAATAACTACCATAACAGAATGGCAATGTATCAGTAAAAATTACATTATACTGTGTCTCCGAATGGCATCTGAATTTTTTCCCGCACCCATAAAATTAGCGAGTCTCATCCAATTTATGGAAGAAACTCGTACATGCTGCCCTTTTTTCACACGCAGATTCAGTCAATGAAAAAAACAAATCACTCATCTGCACTGCCCCACTGAATAACATTGGTCTAGGTGCGGTCTGTTTCCTAATGAATAGTACTTGGACGGAAAATATGGTCGTGTGACTCGCCAGTGCCTACACAGAAGATCGATGAAGACTCTGCCCAAGGAATTGATGGCACATGCACGGGATTACAACGCTGCAAACTGCATGTCACAGGTCAGTGTGACGTACATGGGAGGATGGTGCCATTATAATGAAGAGAGGACAGGTAAGACTGATTTAACCATTGTATTACCTGTATGCCCATAGTAATAGCTTAAATTCATCCAGGGGTGACAGATTCTCTTTAAAATCAATCTTTCTTTTATTGCACCGCATATCTTCAACAAAACTTTTTTTCTTAGATTTTACCTTCATCATAAGCCAGAACAGGCATTAATACTTTGCAATGTAGATCATTCGAAATATTAAATATGTATATCCCTGTACTTTGAAGTATCAACATCTAATATGAGGTATTAACTATAAGCCATTTTCTGTGGTGGAGAAACAGAGAATATTTGCATTTAATCAGCTTGGCCCGGATTGGACATTTCTCTCATCTTGTCTTATTTTTTGGGACTTGTTCCTATGCCTGCGTATTATCTCGTTTCTTTTTTTAAATTGTTCCACTTTGTCCAATCATGTAATGTCTCTGACAATAAGGAAGCTTAAAATGAATAATCTAGAATTTTGGAGAGTCCAATACTTTGATCATATGTCGGTGAGAAATGTGAGAGCATGAGAGCATTTTTATTCATCACACAAGTAATCAGGACGTTCAGTTAGGTCCTAATGAAACGGATTTATGTTGCAGGAGCGGATGTACCAATGGAATGGTGCGACCTGTGCAGCCCCAAAGGGGAACAAGAGATAAGGGGGACCACTTTTACCTCCAAAGTAGGTGGAATTGTGCATTATGAAAAGCTAGAGTTGGGCTTTGGACTCCAGTTCAGGTCGGGTACCAGAACCCAAACTTCCACAGGTCCGCTCATCCCTACCTAGCACACATACCAGCCTGAAAAAAAAAGCATTTCAAGCTAAATTTATTGCAGGAAGACTAAAAAAGGGTTATCTTTTAGAAGGACAGCCCCTCTTTGAATTTAGGTTCAATGGGTATAAGAAGCAAGAAGGACTTCACTTTGTCCAAGCTCTTTTACAGGTTACACCTTGTCTGATGGCCACCAGAACCAGCTAGTTTACTCTTTTCTGTTCTTGGTCCACATTTAATTTCAATTTATTGTTGGCCAATGCCATGAACCCCTCACCAACTGATCCTCATTGGAAATGGAATGACAGCAAACATGGAACCAGATCAGGAGAGGACACAGACAGAAGAGGGCTCCTGTGCAAGAACCGTATGTAGGCCATTTGCTGTCCAGTATCTCACCATAATCCAAAATGCTACCTTCTTGCCTCTTGGGCTCCTGCGTGGCTGAACAGCTGGCACCACTAGTACTCTGCCCCTACTTCAAAAGCAGCATACCCCACTCTGGGGACTTGAGATGACGTAGAGTAAAATTGTCTGAGTGCTTGACTCTCAAGAAAATTTTGCATGGTTTTCCGATGTCAGGTTTTACATCTCGAATCGCAAAATGCCCCAACAAGCCTCACTTCATACCCAATATATTCAATAAATGCACTTTCATCTTCAATAGACTTTTGACTGGTGACTGTTTTAATATGGACAATAATGAGGCAATCGTTCCATAATCTAGTTAATTTGTTCTAACATATCTTTATAAAAATGCACGATAAACTTTTTTGCCCAATATTTCTTTAAGGTTCAGTTATTTGCCTTTTCCATATGTCTAGTCATTTGGGCAAATAAATTGGTTGACATCAGAGAGTCGTATATATTCGTAAAAATTCTTCCATTTTAACAGTATCACCTGGATTATTACTTTCGCTCACTTATACATTCAGTGCACAATCGATAAAATAACCTCTAGCTGCAGATAAAGTAAATAATTTATATTCTATCTCATAATCTGGTAGAGAAAATTTAAAGTGGCTTAATCTTGAAATATGTGTGACCCATTTTTTTCTGAAAGCTAAAAGCCTATGGACAAATTCATTTTCTGAAATTTAGAATTTATTTCCATTTAGTTTCCAGCTAGCTTGAGATTTGTGGCAATGCAAATAGTAACATTTCCCATTTATAATATCGATAGAACTGAAAAAATTCCATATGTAATGCTGAAGTGGAATAATTATATGTGTACTTTTTACATTTACTTGTAATTTCATCCATTACTGTATATGTAAGCAACTAATTGCTCAACTTAATGCCATGGAATGTTGTTTGATTACGGTTTCTGGAATCCATGTGTTCTAAATGGTTTCAGGACCACCCATTGGCTTTACACATCCATGTGGTCTGACTTCTACTCATTTTAAAACATCACTGCATAGTTGCACAGTTACACTCTATTGTGTAGCTGTGGGAGCATCGATCCAGATTTTAGAGACCGCTGGATTCTGCATAGAGAAGGCAGAGATGGTTTATAACCGCCTGTGTCTTCTGAATTGCAGTATACACAGCGCTAAAGTAGTGCAGTATATGCAGTAATGGGTATTGTTACAGGCGCTTCCTCCTCTATACAGAGCGTTCATGTGATCACTATGTATAGTGAGGGAGCAGTACCTTCTGGGTCATAGGAGATCCAGACAGCTCTGCTCTGCGACTGTATTTCCCTTGTGACTGGGGCTAAAATATCAGCCCTAGTTACAGGGGAGATAAGATGAAAATAAAGGTATGTTAATATTGAAATGTCCCCCCTCAAGGATTTTTTATGACCTTATTGTGAGCACAATGTGTACACTAAATGAAAAAAATTACAGGTACAAAATAAATAAAGCAATGCCACCGTCAATCCAAATGTTAAAAAAAAAGTCTAATATGTAAAAAAAATTGTTAGAGAATGGGTAACACATTTTTAAAAGTATTTTAGTAAATGTTTGCTTTCATTAAAAATATGGGTGAAGAAGACACTTGTGTCCTTTAGTTTTCCGCCAATACTGTATAGCCAGATATCAGGAAAAAAAAGAAAAAGAGCAAACATGACAAGGACATAAAAATAAAGCCCCATGTATCACGAACAAAAGGCACAAAAATGACTAATATCTGAAGCTGAGACAAATTTATAACTCTGTAAACCACTTGTTTGGAAAAAATAAAATAGGAACAAGGATAAAAGGTCCGGTCTTGAATGAGTTAAAGGATAAGTACAGCTTTCCATAGAATCTTTTTCTATTGCATATTGTCTGTGTGTCCCTCAAATAGATGAGTGATCTGCAAAAAAGACCCCGTTTCCTCTCTGCTTCCTCGTCCCTTCTCTCATTGTTAGAGATAGCAGCTGAGATGTGGTTGTACATAGATCAGCTTTGGAGAGATAAATAAATTATCTAAAGTTTTCTGGAGAAAAGGAGATACAGGCTACAGATAAGCAGATGGGGAGGAAATAGGTGCAGGATAGAAGCTGAGCTAATATATGAGCTCATGAAAACAGCAGCACCATGGATACACACAGACCTCACATGTATTGCAGAGAGGACAACTCCCGCTATAGGAAATCCGTAACTTTGATTAGGCTGCAAACTGCTTTTCACGGAGTCTGAAAATGAATTATAGAAGGAAGACTGTGGACAGACAACATAAGTAGAAATCATTTTTCTATGCCAAAGGTATCCATAGCCTTTAAGATTGATTTTGGAGCTGCAAATTATGACCTATGTTGTGCCAGGTGAATTTTACATGTAGCCCAGGCTTCAACCTAGGGTTGTGTGGAGGCACATGGCGTCCCTGCTCCATAGTAAGATGTGTTTTGGCAGTTTCTATGATTTTGACATAAAATCTGAGATGTATGGATTTGCATTAAGGCCCGATACACAACTATAAGGGATTATATCAAGACTGTATGTGTATATGTTAACATATTCCATGCAGTGGCATCCATCATTCATAGAGTTCTACTGAAAAATAAGTACACCACCTAGATAATATTATATGGAATAGCTTGTCTAGTAACAATTCACTTCTTTATTTGAGGTACACTTACATGTACTTGCCGAACTCATAGTAAAAAGAGTATTGCACTAATGGGGGTCCATGGGCAAGCTTAACGGACACATCATAAAGGAGTGATGTGCTCAGGTGTCCATGATGCAGGTGGGATCCCACATAGTGTCGCACCCGATCTGTGCTCTCAGCACTAAGGCCTAAGCAGCACAGGACACAATACAAAAACATACAAAAACAGTAAATGTTCATAGAAAAATAGCATTCATCCCGATCCTGTTTCTACATTATTGTGACAGTTCACTTTCGATGGTTGTACTGAATACACAGCTCTGATTCACAGACGAACAGCTAAAAATCTATTTCTGCATCTCGCAGGATAAAAAGGCAGAAAGATAATGAAATCTGTACACTTGGCAGGTCACAACGGGATGATTATTCCTAAACAAATTACTTTTTTCATCATACACCATAAAAATCACCCATTACCACTGATGACAGCCGAGGAGATGCGTCAAGGCATCCAAGAGAACATTGTGTACCTCGTACAGGCCCACGTCATCTCATAAAAGGAGCACAGTGCATGAAAGTTTCCGCAAACACTACGCTCTCAGGTCAGTGGTTCAGTCAGTTTTCAGCTTCAGTTTTTAAATGAACAGAACTATACAGAGAGCAAAAAAGAATAGATCTTTCTGTATACTAGAAGTCGGGAAATAAATTGTCATTCCAAACATCTTTTATAAAGAGGGTTTTCCACAAGACAATCATACGATTAAAGAAAAGAATATCTACTATATAATTGTCTAAGGGGTACTTCCGTCTGTCTGTCTGTCCCAGATATTCATTGATCGTGGCCTGTGTCTGTCATGGAATCCAAGTCGCTGATTGGTCTTGCCAGCTGCCTGTCATGGCTGCCGCGACCAATCAGCGACGGCCATAGTCCGATTAGTCCCTCCCTACTCCCCTGCAGTCAGTGCCCGGCGCCCGCTCCATACTCCCCGCAGTCACCGCTCACACAGGGTTAATGCCAGCGGTAACGGACCGCGTTATGCGGCGGGTAACTCACTCCGCTACCGCCGCTATTAACCCTGTGTGACCAAGTTTTTACTATTGATGCTGCCTATGCAGCTTCAATAGTAAAAACACCTAATGTTAAAAATATTAAAAAAATAAAAAATCATTATATACTCACCTTCCGCCACCTTTCCCGCTTCTCGCGACGCTCTGGTGACCGCTCCATGCAAGCGGCAGGTTCCGGTGGCAAGGATGGTATGCGAGAAGGACCTGCCATGACGTCATGGTCATGTGACCAAGACGTCATTACAGGTCCTGCACGCCTGCATGAGAAGGACCTGCCATGACGTCACGGTCAGGTGACCTCGACGTCATCACACCCTGGGACTGGAAGCTGCCGCCTGCACCGCACACAGGCGACAGAACTACAAGGGGCCCTCGGAAGGTGAGTATATGTTTATTTTTTATTTTTTAACCTGTGACATACGTGGCTGGGCAATATACTACGTGACTGGCCAATATACTACGTGGCTGGGCAATATACTACGTGGCTCTGTGCTGTATACTACGTCACTGGGCAATATACTACGTAACTTGGCAATATACTACGTGGCTCTGTGCTGTATACTACGTCACTGGGCAATATACTACGTCGCTGTGCAATATACTACGTCACTGGGCAATATACTACGTGACTGGGCAATATACTACGTGGCTGGGCAATATACTACATGGGCTGTGCAATATACTACGTGGACATGCATATTCTAGAATACCCGATGCGTTAGAATCGGGCCACCATCTAGTATATATATATATATATATATATATATATATATATATATATATATATATATATAGTCCGAAAAAAGGAAGGCAGCACTCCAATAAAAAAAATAAATGTGATTTATTGGCCCATGTGCGACGTTTCGGACGTTTTTCTATTGGAGCGCTGCCTTAGTTTTTTTGGACTATAGCATGAGGTTTGGTGCATACCTGGAAGGATTTTTTGCACCCTTTGTTTTCTTTTGGTGCTGCTTTTTGTTTAGTATTTATCGTCATGCATATCCCGCGTTATGTATGGTATGTTATGCTGTTTACCAATCAGATTAATTGATTTTATATTTTGGTAGATTGGGCGTTTCTGAACGCAGCGATACCAAATGTGTGTACAATGTAAATAATTGTGTAATGCATATTTTACTGTAATAGAATGCTTACTGCCTTTCTATGTTTTTTGAATTATAAATAGTATATCCAGTTAAAGATACGGTGACAAACTGAGTGGTTATTGCATGTACAATATTGTGGAAAATGCCTTGAGCAAGTGGTAAATCTAAATTTAATGTCAACATATTTTACATGGTGAATCCTTAAGCCAAAAGGAACAAATTTGAGGGGTAAGACTTACCAGTTGCAAAGCTTATTTTTCCTTGGCACCCTAATATATATATGCAGCGCCCCAGAGTCCTGGTCGTTGCAGTATTGTCGCTCTGCCGCTAAGGGGAGTGATGTTACGTCTGATTGCACTAAAGGAGTTCACCTTACCAGGTATCACACACACACTACACTTCACACTCCGGCCACCAGGGGGAGTGGTTCTATCTAGTAGGCCACTCCTCACACTCTGGTAAAACTGGGGGTTGGACAGGAAGTTAGTCTACGTTCACATTAGCGTTCGGCGCCGCAGCAGTTCATGCTTTTTTGGATGTGTACCAATCAATAAAGTATCATGAATATATTGACTTTGAGAGTGCGGTGGACATTCCTTTCTATATACCGGGACTACGACCCACTCCTCCAGCACCTCCATTTTATTTTGAGTGCAGACCAATTATTAACTTTTATATACAGAGTTTATGACACCTATATATGAAATAAAAGAATGGCTCCTGTCTATAGATAAGTGAACCTGAACTTAAAAGCCCGGGGTTCATACTTGACAGTTAGTCTCTGGTGCGGAACGCCGATCACAGACATCTCCCAGAAATCCAGTGCATGATCGGAGTTCCGAGCGAGAGAATTTTCCATCTCAAAAATTTGGGTCCCCATTCTTTTCAACGGGGTTAGGGTTCTGGTTTAAATTTGGGTACAATTCTGGTAACCAAACTGAACTTTGAAATAAAGTTTGAGTCGGGTACCAGAACCTAAACTTCCGTGGGTCCGCCAATCCCTTCTCCTGTTCTGGCTTCATGGATGAACATTAATTTATATGGATGCAGAAAAAAGTGCATATATACGGGTTCTTTGCAGTCCATAAAATAAAACACATGCTATGCAGACACATACCGGCCAGAAGGAGGCTGAAAGAATATACTTTTTGCCTCTCTGTAGTGAATGGGAGTCTATAGTGATGTTATAGGAAAAGCTCCGAACGAACACTGTGGGCTAAGTATACAGAGGCAGTGTGCATTTAGCCTTACATCTAAAGATAGATGGACAACAGGTACAACCAATTATGACTACCGGTAATAATTTTTTTCATTATACTGCATGATGAACAGAAAATTAATATCCTATAGCAGTGAAAATAGTACCACTGATAGCTGGTTAAATATTTTTTAATAGATTTAGTGTTGGGATCTGTTTGTTTTTTCCCCATAAATCAATATTATACTTGAAAATAAGAAACTTTGTAGTATATCTTATCAGAGAGATCAGCTTCTTTCCGCTTCTGAACTGATTATTCTTTCTCAAAATTTTCAATTTCTGGGTAAAATGTGTCTTCAGTGCACAGAGACTTTCCCATTACTGAGATAGGAGATGGCAGATGTTTTTTTGGAACTTGAGGCAGAATGTCTTTATCTACCTCGAGCTCTTTCCTTCTCCTCCCCCTTCAATTCTTCATAGAATTTTAAGAGCCCCAACTGTCCTCTCCTTTCTCAGTAATGGGAAAGTAATGGCAAAACATGACTTCACATTTGTAAACATTTTACCTATGAATTGAGAATGAATTATCAGTCTAGGAGGAGAAGGACGAACATTTCTCTGATAAGATACATCGCAGTGTTACTTATTTTCATATGTACTATTGATTAATGAAATAAAAATTAGAATGACATTTATACTTTAAACCATATTTTCCCTACAGTAAACTATATATATATATATATATATATATATATATATATATATATATATATATATATATAATTATTAAACATATATGAACTTTATCAGTAACATAGGAAAAAAATGAAACTTTTGTGTTTTCTGTCTTGGAACTCCCTCTAGGAAACGTAATTTGGTTAAATCATTTACCTTAATTTTGCCTGATATGTAGCCTAAATAATTAAATTAGTCAGGCAGCAAGTGAATGTCAGACATGGTAAAATGCGGGATCATGTTCTGTCAAAACCCTGCATGTGGCATCAGTACATCCGATAATTAGAAATGCCTGCCCCATCACCATACAGAACGCAGAATATGACTTTAAATTAGTTGTTAAGGTTTATTATAGAAATACAAGTCTAATTAAAACCTCAAAAAGTCTACAATCATGTTCCGGCAACAAAATTACCCTCCTGTTAGCATCTATCAAACTGTTTAAAGTGTTTCCGTGCAAACTGAGAAGCCTTTATCATTATCCTGTAGTTTAAGGATTCCGCCTCAATGTATTCCCCAGGGCCCAGTCCTTGTTAACCTCAGCTTTAAATTACAAAGCCACAGATGTAGGCATAAGATGTGTAACTGAGAATCATTATCAGCCCAACATTAACTCCTTGAGTAGAAAATGCATCGAAGCTCCCAGCTTAGACATAATTCATATTAAGACAAGCAGAAAAGTATCAAGAAAAATAGTAAAGTAGTTAATAAACTATTTTATTTGTCTTCCCGGATGCTTATTGACTTATTGAAATTAGTTGGTCGTTGGTGTGAAAACTCATGCTGGGACTTCCTGCTGGGAGAGGGAGACCAAGAGTGGTTTTCTTCTCCCATTAAGATAAAAGTGGTATAATTTGAATGTAAGAAAAAAAGGAATTCTGAAGCACTTCAGCAAAATGTATATATTTTTGTACTGTATGAAGTGTAGTGTAACCGTTTGCTGTCTTCCCCAGTTTCCAACACAGCTCCGATACTTTTCTAAACCATGGGAGGCTTCAAATCAGACTCACTTGTTCATACGTGGTTTATGTGTAGGGATGAGAGAAGCTGTGGAAGTTTGGGTTCTCGTACCTAACCCGATCTTTATTCCAAAGATTGGTTAGGGTACCAGAACTCTACCTGGACTTGAAACAGAACTCAAATCTCTCTCTGCAATGGACTTCCTCTGGAACACCGAACATTGCAACGGACTTCTGGGAAAAGTCCGTGTTCGACGTTCTGTCCTGAACGAACACCAAACTTTTAAGTTCGGCTTCGCTCATCTCCATCTTCGATTTTGGGGGTGACAGGTTCCCTTTAAGATAGTATACACGCTATTGTACTTACTCAACGGTAAATTTTCATGTTTTTTCTAATCTGTGAGCCAAAAAAAGTGGACTGACGTACACAAGAAAGTTTTTCTATGTGAGCATGCACATGTTGTAATATATATAGTGGCATGTAAAAGTTTGGGCACGCCCGTTCAAAATTACTGTTATTGTGAACATTCAAGCAAGTTGAAAATGAAATGATCGCTAAAAGGCCTTGTATTTTAGGCACAAAAAAAAATAAATATATATCTACTATATAATTGTCTAAGGGTCACTTCCGTCTGTCTGCCTGTCCCGGATATTCATTGGTCGCGGCCTCTGTCTGTCATGGAAATCCAAGTCACTGATTGGTCGTGGCAAAATGGCGACGGGCACAGTCCGGCGTCAAAATGGCCGCTCCTTACTCCCCTGCAGTCAGTGCCCGGCGATCGCTCCATATTCCCGAGTCCCCTCCAGTCAGCGCTCGCACAGGGTTAATGGCAGCGGTAACAGACCGTGTTATGCCACGGGTAACGCACTTCGTTACCGCTGCTATTAACCCTGTGTGTCCCCTGCAGTCAGTGCCCGGTGCCCACTCCATACTCCCGAGTCCCCTCCAGTCAGCGCTCACACAGGGTTAATGGCAGCAGCAACAGACCGCCGTATGCCGTGGGTAATGCACTCCGTTACAGCTGCTATTAACCCTGTGTGTCCCCAACTGTTTACTATTGATGCTGCCTATGCAGCATCAATAGTAAAAAAAATGTAATGTTAAAAATAATAAGAAAAAAAACCAAAAACCTGCTATTCTCACTCTCCGTAGTCCGGAGACCGCTAAGTCTTCTGGGTAATTTCGCAATGCATCCTGGGAACGGAAGATGGCAGCAGCCGCGTGCGGCTCGGTGGAGCTTCGGTGGATCCCGGTGGGTGAGTATATCACTATTTTTTATTTTAATTATTTTTTTTAACAGGGATATGGTGCCCACACTGCTACATACTGCATGGGCAGTGTGATATACTGCGGGGGCTGTGTGATATGCTTCTCGGGCTGTGCTATATACTACATGGGCAGTGTGATATACTCCGGGGGCTGTGTGATATACTGCGGGGTGTCATGAATCCCCAATGGCTAGGGATAGCACAGGACAAGCAAAGTACAAATAAATAACAGACGAGCTCTAGGGTGATGGAACCTGGGCTGACCGCTGCCCTACGCCTGACAAACGCAACTAGAGATAGCCAGGGAGCATGCCTACGTTGGTTCTAGACGCCACGCACCAGCCTAAGAGCTAACTAGTACTGCAGAGAAAATAAGACCTCACTTGCCTCCAGAGGAATGAACCCCAAAAGATATAGTTGCCCCCTCACATGTATTGACGGTGAAATGAGAGGAAGGCACACACATAGAGATGATATATATAGCTTTAGCAAATTGAGGCCCGCTGTAAACTAGAAAGCAGAAAGATACAAAAGGGGACTGAGCAGTCAGCAAAAAACCCTAATCAAAAATACCATCCTGAGATTACAAGAACCCATGTGCCAACTCATGGCACATGGGGAGAACCTCAGTCCACTAGAGCTACCAGCTAGCATAGAGACATTATAAGCAAGCTGGACAAAAAAACCAAACAACTGAAAATCAGCACTTAGCTTATCCTGAAAGATCTGGGAGCAGGTAGGCAGGAACCAAACAGAGCACATCTGAATACATTGATAGCCGGCAAGGGAATGACAGAAAGGCCAGGTAAAATAGGAAACACCCAGCCTCTGATGGACAGGTGGAAACCAAAGGCCGCAACCCACCAAGGTCACCCAGTACCAGCAGCAACCACCAGAGGGAGCCCACAAACAGAATCCACAACAGTACCCCCCCCTTGAGGAGGGGTCACCGAACCCTCACGAGAACCCCCAGGGCGATCAGGGTGAGCTCTATGGAAGGCGCGGACCAAATCAGTCGCATGAACATCGGAGGCGACCACCCAGGAATTATCCTCCTGACCATAATCCTTCCACTTAACCAAATACTGGAGTTTGCGTCTGGAAACACGAGAATCCAAGATCTTCTCAACAACATACTCCAATTCTCCCTCCACCAGCACCGGAGCAGGAGGCTCAACCGAAGGAACAATGGGTACCTCATACCTCCGCAACAACGACCGATGGAACACATTATGAATAGCAAACGATGCTGGGAGATCCAAACGAAAAGATACAGGGTTAAGAATCTCCAAGATCCTATAAGGACCGATGAACCGAGGCTTGAACTTAGGAGAAGAGACCTTCATAGGGACAAAACGAGAAGACAACCACACCAAATCCCCAACAAGAAGTCGGGGACCCACGCGGCGACGGCGATTAGCAAACTGCTGAGTCTTCTCCTGAGATAACTTCAAATTGTCCACCACCTGATTCCAAATCTGATGTAGCCTGTCCACCACCACGTCCACTCCAGGACAATCCGAAGACTCCACCTGACCAGAGGAAAAACGAGGATGAAACCCCGAATTACAAAAAAAAGGAGAGACCAACGTGGCAGAACTAGCCCGATTATTAAGAGCAAATTCGGCCAGTGGCAAAAAAGCAACCCAGTCATCTTGATCAGCAGAAACAAAACACCTCAAATAAGTTTCCAAGGTCTGATTAGTTCGCTCCGTCTGGCCATTCGTCTGAGGATGGAATGCAGACGAGAAAGACAAATCAATGCCCATCTTGGCACAAAACGTCCGCCAAAATCTAGACACAAACTGGGATCCCCTGTCAGAAACGATATTCTCCGGAATCCCATGCAAACGAACCACGTTCTGAAAAAATAAAGGGACCAACTCAGAGGAGGAGGGCAACTTAGGCAAGGGCACCAAATGAACCATCTTAGAAAAGCGGTCACACACAACCCAGATAACGGACATTTTCTGTGAAACCGGGAGATCAGAAATAAAATCCATGGAAATGTGCGTCCAAGGCCTCTTCGGGATGGGCAAGGATAACAACAACCCACTGGCCCGAGAACAGCAAGGCTTAGCTCGAGCACACACTTCACAAGACTGCACAAAGGTACGCACATCCCTAGACAAGGAAGGCCACCAAAAAGACCTGGCCACCAAGTCTCTAGTACCAAATATTCCAGGATGACCAGCCAACACAGAAGAATGGACCTCGGAGATGACTCTACTGGTCCAATCATCCGGGACAAACAGTCTTTCTGGTGGACAACGATCCGGTTTATCCACCTGAAACTCCTGCAATGCACGTCGCAAGTCTGGGGATACGGCGGACAATATTACCCCATCCCTAAGGATACCAGTAGGCCCAGAGTCTCCAGGAGAGACAGGCACAAAACTCCTGGAAAGAGCATCTGCCTTTACATTCTTTGAACCTGGCAGGTATGAAACCACAAAATTGAAACGAGAAAAAAACAACGACCAACGAGCCTGTCTAGGATTCAAACGCCTGGCAGACTCAAGGTAAATGAGATTCTTGTGATCAGTCAAGACCACCACACGATGTTTAGCACCCTCAAGCCAATGACGCCACTCCTCAAATGCCCACTTCATGGCCAAAAGCTCCCGATTACCCACATCATAATTGCGCTCGGCGGGCGAGAATTTTCTAGAGAAGAATGCACATGGCTTCATCACCGAGCCATTAGAACTTCTCTGCGACAAAACCGCCCCCGCTCCAATCTCGGAAGCATCAACCTCAACCTGAAAAGGAAGTGAAACATCTGGTTGACACAACACAGGAGCAGAAGAAAACCGGCGCTTAAGTTCCTGAAAGGCCTCCACAGCCGCAGGAGACCAATCAGCAACATCAGCACCCTTTTTAGTCAAATCAGTCAAAGGTTTAACAATACTGGAAAAATTAGCAATGAACCGACGATAAAAATTAGCAAACCCCAAGAACTTCTGAAGGCTCTTAACAGATGTAGGTTGTGTCCAATCACAAATAGCCTGAACCTTGACGGGATTCATCTCAATAGTAGAAGGAGAAAAAATGTACCCCAAAAAAGAAATCTTCTGGACTCCGAAGAGACACTTTGAGCCCTTCACAAACAGAGAATTGGCCCGCAGAACCTGAAACACCTTCCTGACCTGTAGAACATGAGACTCCCAGTCATCAGAAAACACCAAAATATCATCCAAATACACAATCATAAACTTATCCAGATATTCACGGAAAATATTGTGCATAAAGGACTGAAAGACTGACGGAGCATTGGAGAGTCCAAAAGGCATTACCAAATACTCAAAATGGCCCTGAGGCGTATTAAATGCGGTTTTCCACTCATCACCCTGTTTTATCCGCACCAGATTATACGCACCGCGAAGATCTATCTTAGTGAACCACCTAGCCCCCTTAATGCGAGCAAACAAATCAGTTAACAATGGCAATGGATACTGATATTTGACTGTAATCTTATTCAGAAGGCGATAATCTATACAAGGCCTCAGGGAACCATCTTTTTTTGCCACGAAAAAAAAACCTGCTCCCAGAGGGGACGAAGATGGACGAATATGTCCCTTTTCCAAGGACTCCTTAATATAATTCCGCATAGCAGTATGCTCTGGCAGTGACAGATTAAATAAACGACCCTTAGGGAACTTACTGCCAGGAATCAATTCTATAGCACAGTCACACTCTCTATGAGGAGGGAGCGAATTGAGCTTAGGCTCCTCAAAAACATCCCTATAGTCAGACAAAAACGCAGGGATCTCAGAAGGAGTAGATGAAGCAATTGAAATCGGAGGTGCATCACCATGAACCCCCTGACATCCCCAGCTTAACACAGACATTGTTTTCCAGTCCAGGACAGGATTATGAGTTTGTAACCATGGCAGACCAAGCACTAGTACATCATGTAAATTATACAGTACAAGGAAGCGAATCACCTCCTGATGAACGGGAGTCATGCGCATGGTCACTTGTGTCCAGTACTGCGGTTTATTCATAGCCAATGGTGTAGAGTCAATTCCCTTCAGAGGAATAGGAACTTCCAGAGGCTCCAGACTAAAACCGCAGCGTTTAGCAAATGACCAATCCATAAGACTCAGGGCAGCGCCCGAATCCACATAGGCATCAACGGAAATGGAAGACAGTGAAAAAATCTGAGTCACAGACAAAATGAACTTAGGCTGCAGAGTACCAATGGCAAAAGATTTATCAACCCTTTTTGTGCGTTTAGAGCATGCTGATATAACATGAGCTGAATCACCACAATAAAAACACAATCCATTTTTCCGCCTATAATTTTGCCGTTCACTTCTGGACTGAATTCTATCACATTGCATAGTCTCAGGTGCCTGTTCAGAAGACACCGCCAACTGGTGCACGGGTTTGCGCTCCCGTAAACGCCGATCAATCTGAATGGCCATAGCCATAGACTCATTCAGACCTGTAGGCGTAGGGAACCCCACCATAATATCCTTAATGGCCTCAGAAAGACCATTTCTGAAGTTTGCAGCCAGGGCGCACTCATTCCACTGAGTAAGCACCGACCATTTCCGAAATTTTTGACAATATATTTCCGCTTCATCATGCCCCTGAGAGAGGGCTAATAAAGCCTTTTCAGCCTGAATCTCCAGGTTAGGTTCCTCATAGAGCAATCCCAATGCCAGAAAAAACGCATCCACACTGAGCAATGCAGGATCTCCTGGTGCCAATGCAAATGCCCAATTCTGAGGGTCGCCCCGCAGGAAAGATATTACAATCTTGACCTGTTGAGCAGGGTCTCCAGAGGAGCGAGATTTTAAAGAAAGAAACAATTTACAATTGTTCCTGAAATTCAGGAAGGTAGATCTATCTCCAGAAAAGAACTCTGGAATAGGAATTTTAGGTTCAGACATGGGAGTGTGAACAACAAAATCCTGTATGTTTTGAACTTTTGCCGCGAGATTACTCAGGCTGGAAGCCAAACTCTGGACATCCATGTTAAACAGCTAAGATCAGAGCCATTCAAGGGTTAAGAGGAGGTAAGAAGCAGCTAAACAGCAATTAAGGGCTAGGCAGCAAAACTCTGAAGGGAAAAAAAAAAAAAAAAAATTTTCCCTTAAACACTTCTATTTCTCCTGCTTCAGCCCAAAATATTAACACTTTGTGGGCCGGCTATACTGTCATGAATCCCCAATGGCTAGGGATAACACAGGACAAGCAAAGTACAAATAAATAACGGACGAGCTCTAGGGTGATGGAACCTAGGCTGACCGCTGCCCTAGGCCTGACAAACGCAACTAGAGATAGCCAGGGAGCGTGCCTACGTTGGTTCTAGACGCCACGCACCAGCCTAAGAGCTAACTAGTACTGCAGAGAAAATAAGACCTCACTTGCCTCCAGAGGAATGAACCCCAAAAGATATAGTTGCCCCCTCACATGTATTGACGGTGAAATGAGAGGAAGGCACACACATAGAGATGATATATATAGCTTTAGCAAATTGAGGCCCGCTGTAAACTAGAAAGCAGAAAGATACAAAAGGGGACTGAGCGGTCAGCAAAAAACCCTAATCAAAAATACCATCCTGAGATTACAAGAACCCATGTGCCAACTCATGGCACATGGGGAGAACCTCAGTCCACTAGAGCTACCAGCTAGCATAGAGACATTATAAGCAAGCTGGACAAAAAAACCAAACAACTGAAAATCAGCACTTAGCTTATCCTGAAAGATCTGGGAGCAGGTAGGCAGGAACCAAACAGAGCACATCTGAATACATTGATAGCCGGCAAGGGAATGACAGAAAGACCAGGTAAAATAGGAAACACCCAGCCTCTGATGGACAGGTGGAAACCAAAGGCCGCAACCCACCAAGGTCACCCAGTACCAGCAGCAACCACCAGAGGGAGCCCACAAACAGAATCCACAACAGCGGGGGCTGTGTGATATACTGCGGGGGCTGTGTGATATACTGCGGGGGCTGTGTGATATACTGCAGGGGCTGTGCTATATACATGGGCAGTGTGATATACTGCGGAGGCTGTGCTATATACTACATGGGCAGTGTTATATACTACGTGGGCTGTGTGATATACTGCAGGGGCTGTGCTATATACTACATGGGCAGTGTGATATACTGCGGGGGCTGTGCTATATACTACATGGGCAGTGCTATATACTACATGGGCAGTGTTATATACTGCGTGGGCTGTGCTATATACTACATGGGCAGTGTTATATCCTGCGTGGTCAGTACTATATACTATGTGCCCTGTGTTATATACTGCGTGGCCTGTGTTATATACTGCGTGGCTGCTATATACTGCGTGGGCTGTGTTATATAGTACGTGGGCTGTGTTATGTACTGTGTGGCCTGTATTAATGCATCGGGTATTCTAGAATATGTATGTATGTATATAGCAGCCACATAGTATATAGCACAGGCCACATACTATTTGTCTGCTATATACTACGTGGCCTGTGCTATATACTATGTGGCTGCTATATACATACATACATATTCTAGAATACCCGATGCGTTAGAATCGGGCCACCATCTAGTATATATATATATATATATATATATATACAGTATAGACCAAAAGTTTGGACACACCTTCTCATTTAAAGATTTTTCTGTATTTTCATGACTATGAAAATTGTAACTTTTAAAATGTAAAAAAATGAAAATATAAAAATATATTTATATTTTATTGAAATTTGGCCAATATATTCTGGACCAAAAATGTAGAGATGTCACGAAATTTCAGCCCTCTACGTCTTTTCAAAAAAAAGTTATTGCAATTTTAAAACGGAATAGTTACAATTGTACCTATTCAGCCGGATAAGGGTTAAAATGTAAAAAAATGAAAATATAAAAATATATTTTTACCTACAATACAAAGGAAATGTGTCATTTTTAACTTTAGGCGTTTTAAAGATCATTTAATCTTCATCGTGCTTAACTGTTCACAATAACAGTAATTTTGAACAGGGGTGTCCAAACCTTTCCAAGCCACTGTACTCTGTAGAAGTCATTTAGACAAAATTGAGACTTGAAAGAAGGAAAAATCTCAAAATTACTGCTTTGCTTTATATATAAGACAGTGGATATCCAAATAACTAAAATCCAGCATTACCCTTACATCTAGATCAATATTATTTGAATTACTACAAAGTATTTATCCAAAACCAAAACTTTGCAATTTACCTCTCAGTAAAAACCATCTCCATTCTCAAGACTAGAGTGATTATTAATTCTATACTGCAGTGCTCACTGCAGAGGTTACCTTACCTCTGCAATCTCAGAAGTGGCCGGTTTCCAAGACAAGCATCACATGCTTGCATACTCTATGCCGTAGAGACGGCAAGCAATGGTCTGAAGCTGGCCATTATGTTGGATCTGGCCAGCTTCAGTGTCCCTGTGCTTTTCCTATGTTGCAGAGGCAAAGCTACCTCTGCTTGTAGCACAAATTGAACAAGCAGCCATGTCAATTTTTAGGAGAGCACAAAAAAAACAGGAGGCATTTCCCAGATATGGCTTACCAGAGGGCTTAAAAAAGCCAAACCCATTACAACCAGCCTATTGGAGGAGTAACTTCTCTTTAATAAAAACATCTTCAGATAACCCCTTTTTGTTAGATAACCCCTTTAAATATCTGTACAGTTGAGTGTTTGATTAATATGTGTTAGAAATACTCAGTAATGTCTCTTAAGTGAACATTTCAAATTAATTTCCTTCGCTTAATTCTTAATTATTCAAATGGCCAGAGGGAATTTTGATCTATAAAATGTAATAAAGAATATTTTTTACTTGTTTACACTAAATGTGAAATTGAGATATTCAGCCTGCACGCCAGAGAGAGCTTGACAAATGATTTTTCTCGACGGCTTTGAGATGTTTTGATGGAAAGCATCATTTAAAGATGTGTTTGACTTAATGTGTCAGAGAACGGTCTAGATGATGGACATATGTGTTTCTGAATTAAGCAGGAGTATAAAGTCTATCTGAATATCACAATGTCAAGAGTGTCCGTACTAGAGACCGACCCGGAGCTTCAACCCAAGTTTTACTTGGCACCAAAACTCTTTCAGGTGTAAACAGAGAAATCTGCACCAAAAGGGGCTTTCTTTTTTTTGTAATTATCTATTTATATATATTTCCATTACTATCTATCTATCTATCTATCTATCTATCTATCTATCTATCTATCTATCTATCCAAATATCTATTATCTATCATCTATCTATCTATGCATCTTTAATCTATCTATCTATCTATCTATCTATCTATCTATCTATCTATCCATTTATAATCTATCTATGTAGTATTATCTACGGTATCTATTTATTTATCTATCTGTTATCTATCTGTCTATTATCTATCTATCTATCCATCTGCCTATAATCTATCTATCTATCTATCTATCTATCTATCAATTATCTATCTATCTGTCTAATATCAATCTATCTATCCATCTATAATCTAGCTATGTAGTATTATCTACGGTATCTATATATTTATCTATCTATCTATTATCTATCTATCTGTCTATTATCTATCTATCTATCCATCTGCCTATTATCTATTATCTATCTATCTGTCTATCTATTATCTATCTATTTATCTATCTATCTATCATCTATCTGTCTATTATCTATTATCTATCCATTATCTATCTATTATCTATCTATCTATTATTTATCTCTCATCTATCTATCTATCTATCTATCTATCTATCTATCTATCTATCTGTCTATTATCTATCTATCTATCTATTATCTATCTATCATCTATCTATCTATCTATCTATCTATCTATCTATCTATCTATCTATCTATCTATCTATCTATCATCTATCTGTCTATTACCTATTATCTATCTATTATCTATCCATTATCTATCTATTATCTATCTATTATCTATCTATCATCTATCTATCTATCTATCTATCTATCTATCTATCAATTATCTATCTATCTGTCTAATATCAATCTATCTATCCATCTATAATCTAGCTATGTAGTATTATCTACGGTATCTATATATTTATCTATCTATCTATTATCTATCTATCTGTCTATTATCTATCTATCCATCTGCCTATTATCTATTATCTATCTATCTGTCTATCTATTATCTATCTATTTATCTATCTATCTATCTATCATCTATCTGTCTATTATCTATCTATCCATTATCTATCTATTATCTATCTATCTATTATCTATCTATCATCTATCTATCTATCTATCTATCTGTCTATTATCTATCTATCTATCTATCTATCATCTATCTGTCTATTACCTATTATCTATCTATTATCTATCCATTATCTATCTATTATCTATCTATCTATTATCTATCTATCATCTATCTATCTATCTATCTATCTATCTATCTATCTATCTATCTGTCTATTATCTATCTATCTATCCATCTGCCTATTATCTATTATCTATCTATCTGTCTATCTATTATCTATCTATTTATCTATCTATCTATCTATCTATCTATCTATCTATCTATCATCTATCTGTCTATTACCTATTATCTATCTATTATCTATCCATTATCTATCTATTATCTATCTATCTATTATCTATCTATCATCTATCTATCTATCTATCTATCTATCTATCTGTCTATCTGTCTATTATCTATCTATCTTTCTATCTAGACCCTCGCACAGTACAGTGTGACAGATGAGTCTTCTTGCTATGAAGTTATAGTTTTATGTCTCCAGCCGGAGACGTGTCGCAGGATGCATCATGTCATTCATTTTTGTTTCCCTCACTCCATTATTGAAATCTGCTTATTTGTTAACAGCGGCAGGTCAGAAGCACGTTGTAATGAAAGCCATGATTGTAACACCTGAGCCGGAAACATGACTCATTCTCCGAGAAATAAAGGATCTGTCTCATTTACAGCAAAAACAACATCTAAAATATATTCTGTGTTTGCAGAAAACAAAACACCGGTGTCATTATAGTAAAATGAAGGAATGAAGCCATATTATTCCACTGCTAAATAACCTGATGCGGTGAGATAGAAAGATTTAAAGAAGAAGTCGATGTAATATCCTTGATGCAGCTGAAAGCAGTATAGTCATCGCCTGTTCAACCTCTGCCTGTATTTTGGGCTAAAAAATATATATTTTCGCTATTGTATTTATCTAAACAATGTGCACGGCTTCCTTTCTCTATGGCCTCTGCACTGCACTGTCTGAGGCTGGCTGCCGGCTGAGTGAACTAAGACCCCGTCAGCGAGCTTGTTCTGGCTGAATAGTTAATAACTTTTTATCTGTGGTCTGGAGCTTCTCTGGGATGATTTATGTTATGATCATATGAGTATTCAGCTCTCCCTTGATGAACTTTGTGTTTAGAAATGAACTGAAAGGAGAACAGTAAAAAAAAACAGATACAAGAGTTATAAACTTCTGTGAAATTGAGCTCACTAGCGGATTCTTAGCTAATCTCATTCTGTGACCAGCAATGTCAAGAGACAAAAAGAGCCTGTAAAAGTCAAAATTTGTAATGAAACCCAATTACAATTTTTTTTTTAGCCCAAAATACATAGATTTAAATGAATTGTATCCTTTATCTGCATATGCCATGCAGGGCCGGCGTTAGGGGCAGGCAGACTAGGCAGCTGCCTAGGGCCCCCGCTGCCCTAGGGGCCCCCAGCCAGTGGTGGACATACTGTTGATGGCACTGCTCCAGGGCCCAGAGGTGGAGGGGGGCCCCTGCAGGCAGGCCCGGTATCATGCAGGATCGGGCCCCTCTCACTCCCTCCTGTAATCATTGAACACCGAGTGCCGGGGAGAGAGTGGAGCGTGAAGTGCAGGAGATCAAAAAGGGGGCGTGTCATGCAGGGGGAGACGCTGGCCAATGAACGCTTTCCTCACTAGACTGAGGAGAACGCTCACTGGCTGCCGTCTGTCCCCCTGCATGGCGCGTCCCAATGGTGAGTGCTCACCTACAGTCAGGGGCCCCAGGGCACAGCACAGAGACAGCAGTGGAGGCAGAGCAGGACTTACAGGGGGTCTTCTGCTCCCTCCACTGTTCTATTCAGAGCAGGCTGCAGCGTCTCCTCACTGTGAAGAGATGGGGGAGGAGGCTCACTGCACGGGACAACACACAACACGGCAGCACCAGGGGGCTGATATCAGTGCTGTCTGCTCTGTGCCCCATTCCCCACAGTAGTGGGTTCTGCAGCCCTCTCCAGCTGAACTATGTGACCTCATCCAGGGCTCCTCTGATCACCTGATATCACAGATTAGTATGTGTGTATGTATATGCTTGTATGTGTATGTACGTATGTGTGCATCTGTGTATGTGTGTATCTATGTGTATGTTTCTATCTGTGTGTGTATCTGTGTATGTATGTACGGTATATGTGTGTATGTATGGTATATTTGTATGGCTGTGTGTATGCATGTACAGTATATGTGTATGTTTGTATGTATGTTTATGTGCATGTACATACAGTATATGTGTATGTATATCTGTGTGCGGTATGTTTATACTATATGTGTATATACTGTATGTGTGTATGTACGGTACGTCTATCTGTATGTATGTACGGTATACAGTATGTGTGTGTATCTGTGTGTATGCACGGTATATGTATGTACGGTATGTGTATGTATGTACGGTATACTGTATGTATGTGTATTTGTGTGTATGTATGGTATATGTATGTACGGTATGTGTATACAATATGTGTATATAACTGTATGTGTGTATGTAAGGTATGTGTGTGTATGTACAGTACGTGTATGTGTATCTGTATGTATGTACGGTATGTGTGTATGCATGTAAGGTATATGTATGTATATGTATGTACGGTATATGTATGTGTATCTGTGTATGTACAGTATATGTATGTACGGTATGTGCGAATGTACGGTATATGCATGTGTGTATGTACGATGTGTATGTATGACGGTATATGTATGTGTATCTGTGTGTATGTATGGTACATGTATGTGTTTGCATATACTGTATTTGTATGTGTATCTGTGTGTATGTACGGTGTATGGATGTACGGTATATGTGTGTATGTTTGTACAGTATATGTAGAGCAGATACCAGACATATCGTGGTTATGTAATCTATATATATATAATTGTCTAAGGGTACTTCCGTCTGTTTGTCTGTAACTTCCGTAACGGAAATCCCGCGTCGCTGATTGGTCGCGGCCAGCTGGGCGTGACCAATCAGCGACAAGCTTAGTCCGACCGTGAATTGGCCCCTCCCTACTCCCCTCCAGTCAGTGCAAGTGTGTCGCCCCATCCCTGACCAACTTTTTATATAAACTGTGTTATATACTGCGCGGGCTGTGTTATATACTACGCGGGCTGTGTTATATACTACGTGGCCTGTGTTATATAGTACATGGGCTGTGCTATATATTACGTGGGCTGTGTTATATATTATGTGGGCTGTGTTATATACTGCCTGGCTGCTATATACTACGTGGGCACTGTTATATACTATGGGGGCTGTGTTATATATTATGTGGCCTGTGTTATATACTGCATGGGCTGTGTTATATATTACATGGGCTGTGCTGTATATTACGTGGGCTGTGTTATATACTACATGGCTGCTATATACTACGTGGCTGTGTTACTTGGGCTGTGCTATATACTTTGTGGCTGCTATATACAAAGTGCCTGCTATATACTACATGGCTGTGCTATACACTACGTGGCTGTGCTATATACTACGTGGCTGTGCTATATACTACGTGGCTGTGTTATATACTACATGGGCTGTGTTATACACTATGTGGTTGTGTTATATACTACGTGGCTGTGCTATATACTACGTGCCTGTGCTAAGCGTGACGTACATACATACATACATATTCTAGAATACCCGATGCATTAGAATCGGGCCACCATCTAGTATCACATAACAACGAGGAGGCGTTTTGCACTTTTGCTGTCATGTGCCAACTAGAGTGTCAGCCTTGTCTGTAGTGTTCTATTCACTGACATAGAGGACACTAGTTGCCACTTGGCTGCAAGTCTGACTGCACTGGAACCAGCAGAAATGAATGCGAACGTATATATATATATATATATATATATATATATATATATATATATTTATATTTATTTAAAACACACAGTGTGTGTGTGTATGTATATATATAATCTCCATCTCAGTGAAAAAATCTAAATATATATTTTTTATAGCTGAGGGGACCCTGTGATTGCTAAGTATGCCCTGCTTGCAGGGCAGTAATAATGAGGGCATTCTGACGTTTCTCGGAGCCCGAGGCTCCAGGGTCCCATTGCCAGATTGCAATAATCAAAAGCAGCGTACCGGGCAGGGAGGGGGCCCAGACACAGTTCTTGAACAGGGGCCCCAAGCTATTAGTGACTGCCCCTGCCCCCAGCCAGTGGTGTGTCGCTAATAGCGGCACATCATGCAGCTGCTATGGGGCCCGAGTCAGGCCCTATTGCCTGCCCGGTGTCAGTGAAGCTGCAGTGGAGCAGTGGGTGACTGGAGGCAAGAGTCAGCTGCTGTGGCTAGTGCCTGTACCCGCAGTTACAGAGAAATTCATATTCACTGCTCCCCACGCCCATAGTCCCTCCCATCGCTATGCACTGAAGCCGGCTCCCAGAGATGGGTGGGACTATAGGAGTGGAGAGCAGTGAATATTCATTTCACCTTAATAGCTGGCACAGTAGCCTCAGCTGCAGGCTTCCTGCTGCTGGGCAATCACATGTGCCCGCTACTAAAGGGAATGAATATTCACTGCTCTGCACGCCTATGAATATGGTATATATCAGTGAGCGAGTCAGTACATGGTGGCCATAATACTGTAGGACTGAATTATAATCTATGGGTGCTTGCATTATATTCTATGGGGGGCTGAAATTATACTCTATGGAGGACTCTGGGGAGTGTATTATACTCTATGGAGGACTCTGGGGAGTGTATTATACTCTATGGGGAGTGTATTATAGTCTATGGAGGACTATGGGAAGTGTATTATACTCTATGGAGGACTATGGGAAGTGTATTATACTCTATGGAGGACTATGGTGAGTGTATTATACTATATGGAGGACTATGGGGAGTCTATTATCCTATATGGAGGACTATGGGGAGTCTATTATAATGTATAGAGGACTATGGGGAGTGTATTATACTATATGGAGGTCTAGGGGAAGTGTATTATACTAAATGGAGGACCATGGGGAGTCTGTTATCTTATATGGAGGGCTATGGGGAGTCTATTATACTATATAGAGAACTATGGAGAGTGTATTATACTATGTGGAGGACTAGGGGGAGTATATTATACTATATGGAAGACTATGGGGGTGCACTATACTATATGTAGGACAATGGGGGTGTATTATACTATATGGAGGACTAGAGGGAGTGCAAAATTCAGGATATTCATCAAGTAATTGGATTGGTTATGCCGGAATAAAAATCATTGTTCTCATCAGCACATCGCCCAGTGAAAACTGCAGATATACTGCTAAGATGATTTATTTACTAGTGATCATTCTGTCCCCATCATTATTCCTCAGCCAGTGTAAAGAGGCTGGGAAACAAGTGGCAAATGACTTTAATATTGTTGATCACACTCGTTTAGTGGCCTGAAATCAGTGCATGTAGCTACAACCAAAATGTTTGTGTGATGTGCAATATGTTAGTATTTGGGGCCCCATTTTAAACTTTTGCCTAGGGCCCCACTTTGCCTAAAACCGGCCCTGATGCCATGGTGACACTATAGACCATATGGTGAAATGGGTCGATATACACTCACTGGCCACTTTATTAGGTACACCTGTCCAACTTCTTGTTAACACTTAATTTCTAATCAGCCAATCACATGGCGGCAACTCAGTGCATTTAGGCATGTAGACATGGTCAAGACAATCTCCTGCAGTTCAAACCGAGCATCAGTATGGGGAAGAAAGGTGATTTGAGTGCCTTTGAACGTGGCATGGTTGTTGGTGCCAGAAGGGCTGGTCTGAGTATTTCAGAAACTGCTGATCTACTGGGATTTTCACGCACAACCATCTCTAGGGTTTACAGAGAATGGTCCGAAAAAGAAAAAAAATCCAGTGAGCGGCAGTTCTGTGGGCGGAAATGCCTTGTTGATGCCAGAGGTCAGAGGAGAATGGGCAGACTGGTTCGAGCTGATAGAAAGGCAACAGTGACTCAAATCGCCACCCGTTACAACCAAGGTAGGCCTAAGAGCATCTCTGAACGCACAGTGCGTCGAACTTTGAGGCAGATGGGCTACAGCAGCAGAAGACCACACCGGGTACCACTCCTTTCAGCTAAGAACAGGAAACTGAGGCTACAATTTGTACAAGCTCATCGAAATTGGACAGTAGAAGATTGGAAAAACGTTGCTTGGTCTGATGAGTCTCGATTTCTGCTGCGACATTCGGATGGTAGGGTCAGAATTTGGCGTAAACAACATGAAAGCATGGATCCATCCTGCCTTGTATGGAGCATCTTTGGGATGTGCAGCCGACAAATCTACGGCAACTGTGTGATGCCATCATGTCAATATGGACCAAAATCTCTGAGGAATGCTTCCAGCACCTTGTTGAATCTATGCCACGAAGAATTGAGGCAGTTCTGAAGGCAAAAGGGGTCCAACCCGTTACTAGCATGGTGTACCTAATAAAGTGGCCGGTGAGTGTAATTGTGGCTCATGCTATATAGGTAATACATTTGTGTTTGCCGACTTGAGATGCCTCAATGGAACCACAGAATTCAATTATTTTAGGCTCAAATTACAAGCAAAATGGGTCTTATTTCAGGACCCCTTTTGTGCCATAAAAATTGCAACTGAAACAAAAAAAGCTGATCAATTGTAGCCTCCAGTGAATGAATTGAGGGCACATAGGTAAAGAATGTGTCTTTGATTTTATTAATATTTGTATCCTAACGAAATAAGAAGTCACCGAATCCACCTCTTCAGACATAAGCTGCTTTGTCCCTCTCCATGTTCTACATGGCCACTTGGATTGTCCAGCACATGGGTGGACACATCATTGCTGCAGCCATGAATGAGCCCAGGAGGTAAGGGGACCACTACCACCACCAGATTAGCAAGAGGCTTCTGTCATAGACACATTGTTGGACTGCAAAGGGCCCTTATACTGTTCTTGCACAAGGACCTCTTCTTCTATGTACGTCCACGGGATTTTCAGAGTGACTGCTGCTTAAAAACACAAGCCCTGCAAAAGTCCATCAAAAAGTCAGTGCTACATTTAAATGAACCACAAGTGAGAAAATGATATGTTCCTCAATGACAGGAAATTCTAGAGATCCACTTCTAAGGATGAACATTAACCCACCCTATCCTGTTAGGGCACATGGACATCACTGAGGTTGAGTCAAACTGCATAATCCAAATCATGGGTGGAGCAGGTGCAGATGGAGCAGGTCAAATTCACGACCAGCATCAAGCTCCAACCTAGTACCCAAGTGTTGAAGTGTATGTGAAAACCAAGACGGGGATGAGTGTTCCAAACCTGTACTGCAAATGTAACTTCTCATAGGTGCATGCAAAATAGTCCAAGATAAAATATAAGAAACAAACTGTCCACAAAGCAGTTGCATAAAACAGCATAAACTATAGTAATAAATCTGCAACTTTTCAAAACTTTGTCATCAGGGAAAAACATTAACATAGTATTTATAAATTTGTCCCAATGATTTTAATGCAGAAAATATTAATGGTTCCTCATGCTTATAAAAAAAAATCCCCAATAAATATGACAAATATAACCTACAGCCGAACAAAAGGAAACTAACAACTGTTTCAGATATATAAAAAGATTGTATTTATTATTCAATTTTAATAAAATGAAACATTAAGTACCAAATAAGAGAGAAAAAGAAACAGACCAAAAATGGTCTGTGGAGTACCGGATATAGGTAAAGGTGATCTATACAGTAAAATACTGATATCGAAAAACAATAGACATCCAATGATACAAGATAATCACACAAAAAATAATAATACCATGTGCATATAATGTGGTAAGTATTGTCTGCATAAGAAAAAGTATTGTTTGCACCAAAAAGATGTCCTGTAGCGCAAAAGAAATAACCTATTACATAAAATAATACCCATAAAGGGACATAATAAGGATACCTTTTTGTCATCATACTGTGGGGCAATGACCTCTAAGCCACAACAGGCATTTCATCGCCACCTGGGATTTTGTCAACTGCTGATGAAACATCTCGTAGTGATATATGTGATATCTAGAGGTCCACAGACCATTTATGGTCTGTTTTTTTATTTTTCTTTTTGGTACCCAATGATTTTTAAGTTTGCATTAAATAATGTGATCAACTGCAAGCAAGCAAATTATCGTATCTCTTTATGCCGGCATGTTTACACAGGCCAACGGTAGGGAAAGAATGTCTGTGCAAGTGTGGCACTAGTCACTACTCATGGACAAGCCATGACACACTTGGGTAGTCAAAAGGTCCATGGTCAGATACCAAGAGGGCTTGTCATATACAAAGGGGTAAGACAAAAGGTGTAGTCAGGTCACAGTTAGAATTCTAAAGTTAGAGTGAGTGAAGACAAAAGGGGTAATACAAACGAGTATTCAATAGGTAAATCCAGGATCTGGCAACAAAATATCAAAATGTAAGAATTTAAAGCAAAAGGCACAGGTCACAAGCCACACAGAGCTGAACCTACAACTGGCAGCCATCAGGGACAGACAGCTCAGTTAAGTAGCTGGGCAATCACCTGGAACAGGGAACACCTGAAGGAAGCTCTGCACCTCCCAATACCAGATTAGAGGGCCAGCTGTCACTGAAAACACCGGCGGCTCAGCACGCCCCTGCACTAGATTGGACGACTGAGCTGTCAATCAAAATACCAACAGTTCATCACGCCATCACACAAGATTGGACGACTGAGCTGTCAGTGACTGCATCCAAGACACACTGAGGGGTGGAATCATGACAGTAAGTGTTCATTTGGATGATCCTTGCCCCGTACAATTGGCTCCCTAATTGTGGCATGTGCTATATGTGATGTTAAGAAAGCATCTGGTTCTCAGACCACTATAAAAATTAGCAAATTGACCTTCATCTTGGCACATTCATATATTACACAGAATGTGTACTGTTACCGATAAGTAGAGATGAGCGAATGCGGCAAAATTCAAACCTGCCTGTTTACAACTATTTTTCCCATGAAATTCGGTTTGCCGATGTTATGGTATGCTCTGGGGTCTATCATGCGCTAATATAAGATTATTGAGGTAGCACCAGTTTCCAGCGGGCATCTCACCTTTATACCCTTCCCACCCGTTATCATGTGAAGCTCCGATTAGCAATGAGCGAGTATACTCGTTGCTCAGGTTTTCCCGAGCATGCTCGGGTGGTCTCCGAGTATTTGTTAGTGTTCGGAGATTTAGTTTTTGTCTAAGCAGCAGCATGATTTACGACTGCTAGACAGGCTGAATACATGTGGGGATTCCCTAGCAAATAGGCAACCCCCACATGTACTCAGGCTGGCTAGCAGCCGTAAATCAGGCAGCTGCTTAGACAAAAACTAAATCTCCGAGCAGTTGCAAATATTCGGAGACCACCCGAGCGTGCTCGGGAAAACCCGAGGAACGAGTATATTCGCTCATCACTAGCTCTTCACTGAATGACTCAATATGGATGATGCGTCTAAGAAATAATACTATTCCAAAGTGAAACTCTTAATTGTTCTTCCTGTATTGAATTGCTTATTATAGTGGAGCTTTTTACACTTTGAACAAAAAGAGACATAATTAAATGCAAGATTAATAATGTATGGGATCTCTATCACTGAGCTATCAACACAAGAAGTGACAAGTTGATTTAGCAGAGATTTCTGACAATTTTAATCAGAGGAGGTTCATTGATCTTAATGTTATCAGAGCACTCAATGACTCATGCAGAAAACAGAATTACATTTGCAACAAGCTTAAAGGGAATCTGTCACCTACTTTTCGTATATAAGCTTCGGCCACCGACCAGCAGGGGCTTATCTACAGCATTCTGTAATGCTGTAGATAAGCTCCGGATGTAACCTGAAAGAGGAGAAAAACCAGCTAGATTATACTCACCCAGGGGCGGTCCCGGTGCGGTCCGGTCCGATGGGTGTCGCAGTCCAGGTCCGGCGCCTCCCATCTTCAAGCGATGATGTCCTCTTCCTTGCTTCTGTCATGTCTCCTGCGCAGGGGTACTTTATCTTCCCTGTTGACCTTTCCCGGCTCCTGCGCACTGCAGTACTTTGCTCTGCCCTCAACAGGGCAGAGAATTACACTTGCGCATGAAGATGGGAGGCGCCGGACCGTGACGTCCATCGGACCGGACCGCCCCTGGGTGAGTATAATCTAACTTGTTTTCTTATCTTTCAGGTTACATTGGGGCTTATCAACAGCATTACAAAATGCTGTAGATAAGCCCCTGATGGCGGTGGCCGCAGCTTATATTCAAAAATGTAGGTGACATATTCCCTTTAAAGGGCAAATAACCTAAAAATAAAGGTCTATTCGGTAAGAAAAGTAAGCCATCATTTATGAAAAGCGGTTCTGTTTCGGGGCATACACCAAAATTATAGGGCCCCATAACATTTAAAGCAGGCCTCAACCTAAAATTAAATTATTTATTAATGTACCTTGTTTCGACCACTTCAAAGTCCATCTTTCATGTGGTCATAAGTAAAGTTAGAAGAGGATTCAGAATAAGATATATAAGTTACAAATCTTGCCATGGGAAGGAGCGTACAGACAAAATCACTTTTGAACTCACTCTGCAGTCTGCTACGTACTCTGATACTGAGAGTCTGTAGAAGCTAATGATCAGGACTTTCTGAAAAAAAAAAATACTGTTGAAAAAAATATTATTTTTGGTATCCAAAAATGTATGGATTTAAAATCTCAGTGTCTATATCCCTCACTGCATTCATAGTCTATGGGACTGAAGAGTATAGCTATTTCCAGCAGTCCTATAGACAATGATCAGAGCGCAGGTCGACCATGCACGCCTCGACTACATTCAATTAGAGGCTTCAAAGTTCCATTTTCATTATTCTAGAACTCCAATTTTGGGATTGCTGAGGGTTCAAGTATTTGTATCCCCAGCGATCAGCAAGTTATCCCTTATTGAATAGATAGGGAATAACTTATTTAGCACTTAAATCGCTGTTTCTTTATCATCTTTAAAACATTTAATATCAATAATATTCCAATTGTGCAAAGGAGCGTAAAACAATTACAGCAATTGCTGGAGAAATAACAAGTCCTAGTGCAAGTGTATAGGAAAATCCCATACTCAGCATAAACACTGTTACTAGTCTTGGGACACTATATACACTGTAGAGCAGGGAATATTGCACAGAGCATTGAAATATTATCTGGGAGGATCCTGGAGATGTACAGATGGATGTTCAAGATGTGTCATCACATGATATTCATAGACGTGTTGTCATGTGTTGTCCCATGGTTTCAAAGTATTATACAGGGAAACCTCAACAAAAGTCCATATCTTTCTGGAGCTCCGGAGAACATCACACATCTAGATCAGTTCCTTCTAAGTGTATATATACGGTATATATATATATATATATATATATATATATATATATATATATACACTCACCGGCCACTTTATTAGGTACACCATGCTAGTAACGGGTTGGACCCCCTTTTGCCTTCAGAACTGCCTCAATTCTTCGTGGCATAGATTCAACAAGGTGCTGGAAGCATTCCTCAGAGATTTTGGTCCATATTGACATGATGGCATCACACAGTTGCCGCAGATTTGTCGGCTGCACATCCCAAAGATGCTCCATACAAGGCAGGATGGATCCATGCTTTCATGTTGTTTACGCCAAATTCTGACCCTACCATCCGAATGTCGCAGCAGAAATCGAGACTCATCAGACCAAGCAACGTTTTTCCAATCTTCTACTGTCCAATTTCGATGAGCTTGTACAAATTGTAGCCTCCGTTTCCTGTTCTTAGCTGAAAGGAGTGGTACCCGGTGTGGTCTTCTGCTGCTGTAGCCCATCTGCCTCAAAGTTCGACGCACTGTGCGTTCAGAGATGCTCTTAGGCCTACCTTGGTTGTAACGGGTGGCGATTTGAGTCACTGTTGCCTTTCTATCAGCTCGAACCAGTCTGCCCATTCTCCTCTGACCTCTGGCATCAACAAGGCATTTCCGCCCACAGAACTGCCGCTCACTGGATTTTTTTTCTTTTTCGGACCATTCTCTGTAAACCCTAGAGATGGTTGTGCGTGAAAATCCCAGTAGATCAGCAGTTTCTGAAATACTCAGACCAGCCCTTCTGGCACCAACAACCATGCCATGTTCAAAGGCACTCAAATCACCTTTCTTCCCCATACTGATGCTCGGTTTGAACTGCAGGAGATTGTCTTGACCATGTCTACATGCCTAAATGCACTGAGTTGCCGCCATGTGATTGGCTGATTAGAAATTAAGTGTTAACAAGAAGTTGGACAGGTGTACCTAATAAAGTGGCCGGTGAGTGTATATATATATACCTGACATTTTAAGGATGTCCCTCTAGAAAATATTTTCATTGCAATTTTCGGTGGTTATCTGAATTTTTCTAAATACTACAGATTACAGCTCATGGAAATATGAGTAAATAATATATGGAATGACATTACAAAGAATAATCAATATGCTTAAAATCCTGATGGTTCTATATTTATTAAATATATTTTATCCAGAATGTGCTAGTTGTGCTGTATATTCTCACTCGTGTTGGAAGTTGAGTGTAAACACAGTCCACACATCCGCGATACACAGTGGCGTAACTTGAAACTCATGGGCCCCGATGCAAAAGCTTCAACGGGGCCCCCAAATATTTTAAATCTTTAATAGCAATAGTCTTTTTCTATAGGCCAAAGGGACTTTTAGGGCCCCCTAGGTTCCAGGGCCCGGGTGCGATTGCAACCCCTGCACTTGTTGTAGTTACACCCCTGCCGATACACAAGAAGCAGCTACCCCTCATCGGAGTGAGTCGTCCCCAAACATTTCTGATGATCTCCACCAGTCAAAGAGTTACATGCCACTAGAAAGACCCTGGATTCTTTAAAGTACAAATGCATTAAAGTTTTAAGTATTAAAATGACAACATTGACATAGAAGTATAAAAAGAAACAAAATAATTCTCTCCTTTTTCTTACATTGGGCATTATCGGTGGGAAAAAAAATAGGAAATGCGTGTCTGTTTTTTGGATTTTTTTTCTTATGGCCACAACAAAAAAATTACTAAAATACAGTTTCAAATTTGTTCTCCATTATTTCTCCATTATTTAACACATATTTTTATATATCAGACATGTTTTTTATTTATTTATTTAGTTTTTTTGTTTTTTGACAGAGGTGAGACTAATAACAGCAATTTGGATTAACAGTGACATTTTTATTTATTTTTATTTATTGTGTACCTGTTTTTTTTTATTTTATTTACTTTACGTTGAACATTGTGCCCCTATAAGGTCATAAAAAGAAACATTTTGGGGGGATCATTTAATATTGAAATATTAAAATTTTTTTTTTTCATCTTACTTCCCTTGTAACTAGGCCTGGTATATTAGCCCCAGTTACAAGGTAAATGTGACCTTCTGACTGCAGAGCAGGGCTGTCTGTGTCTCCTATGACCTGGCAGCTCCTGCTCCCTCAGTATACACAGGGATCACATGAACGCTGGGTATGGAGAAGGAAGCACTATCAGTGAACGGTAATTGAGAAGGCATAGACGTTAGTAAACCATCTCTGTCTTCTCTATGGGAACGCTGGCCGTTTCTGATGGACGGATACTTGCTCTTGCAGCTGGTTGCAAGTAGATGTTCTTCAATGCCGTGATATTTTAGAACATTTAAAGTGAATGAGAGGTCCCGAAGAAGTTAAGAATCTGGAAATAAGATAATATATAAACAGAATATTTTTTTTAGGAGAATATTATAACAGCAGATTTCTTGTTGAATATCAGGACGTGGTAATGGTGATTTTCTGCGATGTGCGTGTCTGATCACATCCCGATCCCATTGTGTGCATTTCAAAGGCCAATTACGTCTGATTTGTTTAGCGCAGTAAATATATAGAAATCCCAGACCGGAGGCTTCGGAGCACCTGAATGTGCATTTCAGATTGTTGGCTAAACAGATGGGCCTCGGCTCCTTCAAGATTCAGAAATAGGCATTACGCGTTCTCGTCAATGTCTGCTTCTCCTCCAGGAAGATAAAAATAGAAGCCTTGACAGGGGTCTATGCTGAGCTGCACATTTAAGGGGACATTTAATTATTCTGTGTTTTCCTGACTGAATTTGGCTCTGCTGCAGTCTGCGTCGTGTTCTTCCTTTGCATTTAAAATGGAAATAGAATTCCAATTATTTTGTGCATGCTGAGAAAATGAGCTGTTCACTTATTTATGTAATAATGCTAGTCTTGCAACAAAATCACCTTACTGTGTGCACTTTCTCCGAAAATAAACGAAAGCCTATAATTCAGATTAAAATATCATCGCCGGCTAACTACAAAATTAGCGGAAGGTGCAGGTATGGATGATTCAGCCGAGCTAATGTGGCCTTAATGCGTCTAAGGAAACAAAGATGAATTAGTATGATGCGAATCTGTCTGCTGTAGCGAGTCGATATTAGTAAGAGGCGGCAGAGCTGAATTACATACTGCACTATCAATGTAAGGGTTAGGCTGGTGTCACACGACCGCATTTTCTCTCATTATCTCGAATGTGGAGAAGATGGAAAAAAAAATTCTCCATCTCCTCTATTCTCCTCAGATGTCATCCGAATGCAGTTCAATTTTTTTACGAATCCATTGATTTGCATAGCCAAGTGCTATCCGATTTATGGATGCAAATTGGACATGCTGCAAATTTTTCCTTGGGTAGACTCAGTCCAAGGAAATAAAATTGGACCCATAGAATAACATTGGTCCAAGTGAGATCTGATGTTTTGTAGAATCGCATTCGGAACAAAAATATAGTCATCTGTACAGGCCCTGGGTAAATTAAGTAAATTATTTCATTATTATTAGTTTCACTTACTCATCAAAATGAACAGTCCATAACGATGCAACACTAAATGATTCATTTCTGGTCTCGGTTCTTTGGTATTGCTATAGGTTACAGGTCTTTAACCTTTTTAGATGAAGACCTGCGTACAGTTATAGCAGGTGGTAATGAACCCACCAGGTATTAGAGCATAAAACGTCTATAAAAGTCATGACTGCAATCAAATCTACGGGGAAGTTATCTGATCTCAGTTACAGTAACATGGTGCCTTTTTCTGCTAGCCATATGGCACGGTCCCCGGGGCCCTGTTTCAGTAATGCTTTGAAATCCCCACAGTGATTGGTAGAAAATATTACCTAGAGCTGCCGTCAACTAGTGCGTGACATTCTGGGGGTCTGAGAACCACCTGCTACATGAACCCCAGAGTTACAATCGTTCATGGGCGCTTTATCACTTGTCCATCAAAACAAATATTCTTGTGATATTTATAAAGCAGAAGGAGCGTGTGCAGATTATCATCATTGTAATTATCAGAACTTTACATCTTCCAGTGAAGGCTCCCAATGTATTTCTAGTGGCATGTAAAAGTTTGGGCACCCCTGGTCAAAATTGTTGTTATTGTGAACAGTTAAGCAAGTTGAAGATGAAATGATCTCTAAAAGGCCTAAAGTTAAAGATGACACATTTCTTTGTCTTGTAGGCAAAAAAATATATAAAAATTACAAGAAATGGGCCAATGCAAAGGTTTGCACACCATTGTAGATTTATGTGCTCAGATAACTTTGACCAAGGTTTAAGGCCAGGGGCTGGCTGGCAATTTTCAGCCTGGGGGGCAATCACAAGGCAGTGGCCCTCGAGTTGCGGTGGCCCTCCTTTTCCCTGCTTATATCTGGCCACTGCATTAAAGTAGCAGAGATAACAGGCTTTAAAAACAGGCTGGTACACAGTTATGGGAACTGAACGGAGCTTGCTGCATAGATATGGGAGCAGAATCGAGCTTACTCCAGAGATATGGGAACAGAACGGAGCTTACTACAGAGATATGTGAGCAGAACAGAGCTTACTACAGAGATATGGGAGCAGAACAGAGCTTATTATAGAGATATGGGAGCAGAACTGAACTTACTAGATTCAGAGATATGGTAGCCGAACCGAGCTTACTGCAAAGATATGGGAGCAGAACCGAGCTTACTACAGAGATATGGGAGCAGAACCGAGCTAACAGCAAGGATATGGGAGCAGAACCAAGCTTACTGCAGAGATATGGGAGCAGAATGGGGCTTACTACAGAGATATGGCAGCAGAACCAAGCTTACTACAGAGATAGGGGAACAGAACCAAGCTTACTACAGAGATATGGGAGCAGAAACGAGCTTGCTACAGAGATAAGGAAGCAGAAACGAGCTTACTACAGAGGTATAGGAACAGAACCAAGCTTACTACAGAGATATGGACGCAGAACCGAGCTTACTGCAAAGATATGGGAGCAGAACCAAGCTTACTACAGAGATATGGGAGCAGAACCGAGCTTAGTGCAGAGAAATGGGAGCAGAACCGAGCTTACTGCAGAGATATGGGAACAGAATCGACCTTACTACAGAGATATGGGAGCAGAACCAAACTTACTACAGAGATATGGGAGCAGAACCTAGCATACTACAGAGATAAGGGAGCAGAACCGAGCTTACTACAGAGATATGGGAGCAGAACCGAGCTTACTACAGAGATATGGGAGCAGAACCGAGCTTACTGCAGAGATATGGGAGCAGAACCGAGCTTACTACAGAGATAAGGGAGCAGAACCGAGCTTAATAAGTCTACTACATGGAACCAAGTCTGCTACATAGAAACTGGAGAAGAACTGAGATTACGACATACATACAGTACCATAATCTAGATTACTACATTGATAGAGTACCAGAACCAAGCTTACTGCTTAGATATGGTGCCATAACGGAGCTTACTTACAAACATACACACAACAATACAGCTACACAGTGCCTAGTACTATCACCACTACACAGAGAATACATATTATAATATCACCATTACCTCTACATGAAACTACATTCTATACAAAGACCAATGATGCCACCATACACTCCCTGACAGAAGTTATGTCGCTTATCCATGTTATGTAAATAAAAGCTTATAACCTGATGTTAAATTCATCCATTGGTTGTATAAGTTATTCTTTTGAAAGCTGGAACCCTCCAAAATGTGATTTGGGTTAAGAAAATAAATTGTTATCAAAGCAGAAATATTAATCAGTTAATGGACACAGAATGGTCAGATTTTGGCAAGACAACATTTTTGTTGCCCACAGACAAATAATTAACTTATAATACAAATATATGTTGCATAACATTGGTGAATGAAGTTGTGGTGCTCATCTAGATTCTTTGGTTTTGTCTTCCAAGCTTCCTCTTTCATCCTACCCCAAACATGCTCAATGATGTCCATGTCTGGTGACTGGGCTGGCCAATCCTTGAGCACCTTGATCTTTTTTAACCCGGAGGAACTTTGTTGTAGAGATGGATGTATGAGATGGAGCACCATCCTGCTTCAGAATTTGACCTCTTTTATGATTTGGAATATAAGCGGTAGCTAATACTTCTTGATATTTTAGGCTATTGATATTGCCTTCCACCTTGCAAATGTTTCGCACACCCCCATACTGAATGTAACCCCAGACCATGATCTTTCCACCACCAAATTTAACTGTCTTCTGGGTGTATTTTGGATCCATACGGGCTCCAGTAAGTCTCCTGCAGTGTTTGTGGCAGCTGTGGTATAATTCTACTGAAGAGAAATCCACCTTCTGCCAATTTTCCAGTGTCCATCTGTTTAGCAGGCTGTGGGACTTTGCAAATGCCACACGGTTTTTTATTTGCCTTTTGTTTAGTGCTGGCTTCTGGGCACTGATTCGACCATGGAGGCCATTTTAAGACAGAATCCTACAAACTGTTCTAGTTGACACAGGTAAAGGTTTAGGTGTGCACTCAGCCTTAATATGGCGAGTTGCTGGTGTAACGGACCAATGGCCCAGAATAACAGTAAAAGTTAAATTCACTGCACTCTCTCTGGGTTTCTTATGCAAAGTCTGGTATAAATTTATTATACATAAACTGGGAGCGTAACAGAATATTACAGCATCTGTGATTTTTTATATACAACGTTTCGGCTCAACCAGAGCCTTTGTCACGTAATCGCTTGTTCCAGCTAAGATAGTGATATACAGAGAAGGCGGAAAGTCCCAGCGGTGCAATATAAGCTCTATTGTAATCTAAATGTCCGCCTATGGAAGATCCTGTCCAGTAGTGTGGACCTGCAGTGTCTGTTATGACAAGCGGAGCTCCCGCGCCTTGCTAACGATCGGCGTGTCACGTGCGGTGAATTTAACTTTTACTAGTTGACACAAGGACTTGAGGTGACCAGGCCTGTTGGAGCTCTGCTGCAGGGGAAGAGGAGCTTGCTTTGGATTTTCTAACCAACAAACATTCCTCCTGAGCAGTTGTCTTGCGGGGTCTGCTGGACCTGGGCTAGTCAAACACATTTCCAGTCTCTTCAAATCTTTTTTTTAATTCTTTGTACTTGACGCTGAGAAACATTAAGAGTACCCGCCACCTCTGCAGTGGATCTGGTCTTCAGCCTCTTGATAATCCAGGCTTTGGTCGCAGGGTGGATTTTTGGCATGTTGTCAAGAGCTCAAGTTGCAGTTCAAATGAAGGTCTGGGGTGCTGGGTTTCTTTTTATACACACACACTAAATAACCAATCATTTACTGAGCACAGGTGAGGATGTAAACTAGGATTGGGTGCATTATATGACCAGGCGACAAAACTTTTGTCTTGCTAAAATCTGACCATTCTGTGTCCATTAACTGATCAATATTTCTGCATTAATGTAAATTTATTTTCTTAACCTAAACCACATTTTGGAAGGTTTCAGCTTTCAAAAGAATAATTTATACAACCAATGGATGAATTTAACATCAGGTTATAAGCTTTTATTTACATAACATGGATAAGCGACATTACTTCTGTCAGGGAGTGTACAACTTTTACTACTAGTATACTACAATACTGATCATTAATTTTAAAAAACACTAAGTGCCATTGTATACAGGAACTCTGTATTTACGGTCAGTGTAAAGATACTACAGTGATCACTGGTGACATTATACACAGGAGATCTGTATAAGGTGTCAGTGTACAGGTAATACAGTGATCACCACTGCCAGTGACATTATACACAGGAGCTTTGTATATAGTATACAGTGTATAGTGTCAGTGTACAGGTAATACACTGACTCACTAGTGATGTCTCTAGCTGAAGTCCTTCATCTTTGCTTTTCATTTTCATCTAGCACAGACTGCCATCACTTCTTCCAGCCAGGGCTCGTCTCTGCATAAAATAACACTGTTACCTAGAGCACAGCTTCCAGACCACATTCCCCACTTTTTCCCTTTCTTCTACACCATGTTCCAAATTATTATGCAAATTATATTTTTCTCGGATTTTCCTAAATGGTCGGTGCAAATGACAGTCAGTTTAATAAAAGTCATCACTCGTTAGAGTATTCATCGAATTTTATTGGAGAAACCTCCCAATGATAACAGTATAATCTCCAAAATGAATAAAAACTCAAAATGCACTGTTCCAAATTATTAGGCACAGTAGAATTTCTAAACATTTGATCTGTTTTAAAGAACTGAAAATTCTCATTTGTGGAATTTGCAGCATTAGGAGGTCACATTCACTGAACAAAAAAGCTATTTAACTCCAAAACATCCTAACAGGCCAAGTTACATGTTACCATAGGAACTCTTCTTTGTTATCACCTTCACAATTCCTGCATCCATTGAACTTGTGAGTTTTTGGAGAGTTTCTGCTTGTATTTCTTTGCATGAAGTCAGAATCGCCTCCCAGAGCTGCTGTTTTGATGTGATCAGCCTCCCACCCTCATAGATCTTTTGCTTGATGATACTCCAAAGATTCTCTATAGGGTTGAGGTCAGGGGAAGATGGTGGCCACACCATGTGTTTATCTCCTTTTATGCCCATAGCAGCCAATGACTCAGAGGAATTCTTTGCAGCATGAGATGGTGCATTGTCAGCATGAAGATGATTTTGCTCCTGAAGGCACAATTCTGATTTTTATACCATGGAAGAAAGTTGTCAGTCAGAAACTCTATATACTTTGTAGAGGTCATTTTCACACCTTTAGGTACTTTAAAGGGCCCTTCCAGCTGTTTCCCCATGATTCCAGCCCAAAACATTACTCCT
The DNA here is from genome assembly GCF_051348905.1 of Ranitomeya variabilis. Classification (NCBI taxonomy): domain Eukaryota; kingdom Metazoa; phylum Chordata; class Amphibia; order Anura; family Dendrobatidae; genus Ranitomeya; species Ranitomeya variabilis. The sequence continues at coordinate 324,993,318 of NC_135233.1, read as the reverse complement.
CCATCTCCTTGCTGATGTTGCAGCCTTGTTGGGACATGGTGGCCATCCACCAACCATCCACTACTCCATCCATCTGGACCACCCAGGGTTGCTCGACACTCATCAGTAAACAAGACTGTTTGGAAATCAGTCTTCATGTGTGTCTGGGCCCACTGCAACCGTTTCTGCTTGTGAACACTGTTTAGGGGTGGCCGAATAGTAGGTTTATGCACCACAGCAAGCCTTTGAAGGATCCTACACCTTGAGGTTCGAGGGACTCCAGAGGCACCGCTTCAAATAACTGTTTGCTGCTTTGTAATGGTATTTTGGCAGCTGCTCTCTTTATCCAATGAATTTGTCTGGCAGAAACTTTCCTCATTATGCCTTTATCTGCATGAACTCTGTCTGTGCTCTGTTTCAGTCACAAATCTCTTCACAGTATGATGATCACTCTTAAGTTTTCGTTAAATATCTAATGTTTTCATACTTTGACCAAGGCATTGCACTATTTAATGCTTTTCAGCAGCAGAGAGATCCTTTTTATTTCCCATATTGCTTGAAACCTGTGGTCTGCTTTATAATGTGGAACATCATTTTTAATTAGAATCACCTGGAAAACTAATGATCACATGTGTTTAAGATTGATTTCAGTGATCCACTGAGCCCTGAGACACAATACCATCCATGAGTTTATTTGAAAAACAAAACAATTAAATCTTTATGACACTTAAATCCAATTTGCATAATAATTTGGAATATGGGGTACACTAGACATCTGAATACAGAGGCGCACCCACAAACACAAACAATATATAATTGGTTATTATGCAGCCTCATAGATGTGTTTATTGTTATGCTTAATGTCCATTGTCTGTACAAGTCCCCTCTAAAATGTAAAGTGTTGGCACTATAGAAATAAAATTATCATAATTATTATTATTAACCGACCATTCCAAATATAAATAATAATCCACCACTGTGCACCCACTAACTATAAATAGCCACTTTCCCCATTTAATATATAAATTAATTAGCACCTGTACTCTTTCCCCCAATTCATTACCAGTCACTTCATCCTCAACGCCCCCCACTATGTACCTACCACTCTAACCCTAACCCCGATTCATTATAGTTACATGCCCCTCCCACCCCAATTCATTGTCATGTCTTTCTCTCCCACCCTCTATTCATTATCAACTCATCTACCCCACATTCAATACATCATTTACTTCCCTGTTGTGAATTAGACTTTTTGGCTCCCTCTTGTGGTTACTAGTGATATGACTCTGGGATTGTCTTTCCTCAGTTTGGCACCCACCTGGGTCGTTAGTCCAGGGGAGTTGCTATATAAGCTTCCTGGATCCTTAGTCCAGTGCCTGGCATCGTTGTAATCAGATCCTTTCTGTTTGCTCCTGTCTGCTGGTCCGGGTTCGTGCAAAATTAAGCTAAGTCCTGCTTCTTTGTTTTTTGGTTATTTGCTTGCTCTCATTTTTGTCCAGCTTGTACTAAATGTGATTCCTGACCTTGCTGGAAGCTCTAGGGGGCTGGTGTTCTCCCCCGGGGCCGTTAGACGGTTCGGGGGTTCTTGAATATCCAGCGTGGATATTTTGATAGGGTTTTTGCTGACCATATAAGTCATCTTACTATATTCTGCTATTAGCTAGTGGGCCTCTCTTTGCTAAATACCTAGCTCATTCTTACGTTTGTCTTTTCCTCTTACCTCACCGTTATTATTTGTTGGGGGCTTGTATCCAACTTTTGGGGTCTTTTCTCTGGAGGCAAGAAAGGTCTTTCTTTTCCCTTCTAGGGTTAGTTAGTTCTCCGGCTGGCGCGAGACGTCTAGAACCAACGTAGGCACGTTCCCCGGCTGCTGCTATTTGTGGTGCTAGGATTAGATATATGGTCAGCTCAGTTACCACTGCCCTATGAGCTGGTTTTTTGTGTTTGCAGACTTAGTAATTATTTCTGAGACCCTCTGCCATTGGGGTCATAACAGTATGCCAGGCCTACATTGAATGTTTAATGCATTGCTGAAGTGGGATTATAAGAAAGGAAATTCTGAGGTTTTTTTTGTTTTTTTTTCCTCTCTTCCTCCCCTTTACCTCTGAGTGGCTTGTGCTTGCTGCAGACATGAATGTCCAGACCTTGATTACAAGTGTAGACCAGCTTGCTGCTCGTGTGCAGGGCATACAAGATTTTGTTACCAGTAGTCCAATGTCTGAACCTAAAATACCTATTCCTGAACTGTTTTCTGGAGACCGATTTAAGTTTAGGAATTTCAGGAATAATTGTAAATTGTTTCTATCTCTGAGACCCCGTTCATCTGGAGATTCAGCTCAGCAAGTTAAAATTTTTATCTCTTTTTTACGGGGCGACCCTCAGGATTGGGCTTTCTCGCTAGCGCCAGGAGATCCGGCATTGGCAAATATTGATGCGTTTTTTCTGGCGCTCGGATTGCTTTACGAGGAACCCAATCTTGAAGTTCAGGCAGAAAAAGCCTTGCTGGCTATTTCTCAGGGCCAGGATGAAGCTGAAGTGTATTGCCAAAAATTTCGGAAATGGTCCGTGCTTACTCAGTGGAATGAGTGTGCTCTGGCCGCAAATTTCAGAAATGGCCTTTCTGAAGCCATTAAGAATGTGATGGTGGGTTTCCCCTTTCCTACAAGTCTGAATGATTCCATGGCGCTGGCTATTCAAATTGACCGGCGTTTGCGGGAGCGCAAAACCGCTAATCCTCTGGTGGTGTTGTCTGAACAAACACCTGATTTAATGCAATGTGATAGAATTCAGACTAGAAATGAGCGGAAAAATCATAGACGTCAGAATGGGTTGTGTTTTTACTGTGGTGATTCTACACATGTTATATCAGCATGCTCTAAACGCCTTACAAGGGTTGTTAGTCCTGTCGCCATTGGTAATTTGCAACCTAAATTTATTTTGTCTGTGACTTTAATTTGCTCATTGTCTTCTTACCCTGTTATGGCGTTTGTGGATTCAGGTGCTGCCCTGAGACTTATGGATCTGTCATTTGCCAAGCGCTGTGGTTTTGTTCTTGAACCGTTGGTAAATCCTATTCCTCTTAGAGGTATTGATGCTACGCCATTGGCGGAAAATAAACCGCAGTTTTGGACGCAGGTAACCATGTGCATGACTCCTGAACATCGGGAGGTGATTCGTTTTCTTGTTCTGCATAAAATGCATGATTTGGTCGTTTTGGGTCTGCCATGGTTACAGACCCACAATCCAGTCTTGGATTGGAAGGCAATGTCTGTGTCAAGTTGGGGCTGTCAGGGAATTCATGCTGATTCCCCGCCGGTGTCTATTGCTTCCTCTACTCCTTCGGAAGTTCCTGAGTATTTGTCTGATTATCAGGATGTATTCAGCGAGTCCAGGTCCAGTGCTCTGCCTCCTCATAGGGACTGTGACTGCGCCATAAATTTGATTCCAGGTAGTAAATTTCCTAAGGGAAGACTATTTAATCTGTCTGTACCTGAGCATGCCGCAATGCGTTCGTATATCAAGGAGTCTCTGGAGAAGGGGCATATCCGTCCATCCTCTTCCCCTCTTGGTGCGGGATTCTTTTTTGTGGCCAAGAAGGATGGATCTTTGAGACCTTGTATTGACTATCGGCTTCTGAATAAAATCACTGTTAAATTTCAGTATCCTTTGCCTCTGTTGTCGGACTTGTTTGCCCGGATTAAAGGTGCCAAGTGGTTCACCAAGATAGATCTTCGTGGTGCGTACAACCTTGTGCGCATTAAGCAAGGAGATGAATGGAAGACAGCATTTAATACGCCCGAAGGTCATTTTGAGTACTTGGTGATGCCTTTTGGGCTCTCTAATGCTTGCTCAGTGTTTCAGTCCTTTATGCATGATATTTTCCGGAAGTATCTGGATAAATTTATGATTGTTTATCTGGATGATATTCTGGTTTTCTCTGAAGATTGGGACTCACATGTGGAGCAGGTCAGGATGGTGTTTCAGGTTTTGCGTGAGAATGCTTTGTTTGTTAAGGGCTCAAAGTGTCTCTTTGGAGTACAGAAGGTTCCCTTTTTGGGGTTTATTTTTTCCCCTTCTGCTGTGGAGATGGACCCAGTCAAGGTCCGAGCTATTCATGATTGGACTCAACCCACGTCAGTTAAGAGTCTTCAGAATTTCTTGGGTTTTGCTAACTTCTACCGTCGTTTTATCGCTAATTTTTCTAGCGTTGTTAAACCTTTGACGGATATGACCAAGAAAGGTTCTGATGTTGCTAACTGGGCTCCTGCAGCCGTGGAGGCGTTCCAAGAGTTGAAGCGCCGGTTTACTTCGGCGCCTGTTTTGTGCCAGCCTGATGTCTCACTTCCCTTTCAGGTCGAAGTGGATGCTTCTGAGATTGGGGCAGGGGCCGTTTTGTCGCAGAGAGGCCCTGGTTGCTCGGTAATGAGACCATGTGCTTTCTTCTGTAGGAAGTTTTCGCCTGCTGAGCAGAATTATGATGTTGGCAATCGGGAGTTGCTGGCCATGAAGTGGGCATTTGAGGAGTGGCGTCATTGGCTCGAGGGTGCTAAGCATCGTGTGGTGGTCTTGACTGATCACAAAAATTTGATGTATCTCGAGTCTGCTAAACGCCTGAATCCTAGACAGGCCCGCTGGTCATTGTTTTTCTCCCGTTTTGACTTTGTGGTCTCGTATTTACCAGGTTCAAAGAATGTGAAGGCTGATGCTCTTTCAAGGAGCTTTGTGCCTGACTCTCCTGGAGTCGCAGAACCAGTTGGTATTCTTAAAGAGGGAGTTATCTTGTCGGCCATTTCTCCCGATTTGCGACGTGTGTTGCAGAGATTTCAGGCTGGTAGACCTGACTCTTTTCCACCTGACAGACTGTTTGTTCCTGATAAGTGGACCAGCAGAGTCATTTCCGAGGTTCATTCCTCGGTGTTGGCAGGGCATCCGGGAATTTTTGGCACCAGAGATCTGGTGGCTAGGTCCTTTTGGTGGCCTTCCTTGTCACGGGATGTGCGGTAATTTGTGCAGTCCTGTGGGACTTGTGCTCGAGCTAAGCCTTGCTGTTCTCGTGCCAGCGGGTTGCTCTTGCCCTTGCCTGTCCCGAAGAGGCCTTGGACACACATTTCCATGGATTTCATTTCAGATCTCCCGGTGTCTCAGGGCATGTCTGTCATCTGGGTGGTGTGTGATCGCTTTTCTAAAATGGTCCATTTGGTGCCTTTGCCTAAGCTGCCTTCCTCTTCCGATCTGGTTCCTGTGTTCTTTCAGAATGTGGTTCGTTTACATGGCATTCCTGAGAATATTGTGTCTGACAGAGGATCCCAGTTTGTTTCCAGGTTCTGGCGATCCTTTTGTGCTAGGATGGGCATTGATTTGTCGTTTTCGTCTGCCTTTCATCCTCAGACTAATGGACAAACGGAGCGAACTAATCAGACTCTGGAGGCTTATTTGAGGTGTTTTGTTTCGGCAGATCAGGATGATTGGGTGACCTTCTTGCCGTTGGCTGAGTTTGCCCTTAATAATCGGGCTAGTTCCGCTACTTTGGTTTCGCCATTTTTCTGCAACTCTGGTTTCCACCCTCGTTTTTCCTCGGGACATGTGGAGCCTTCTGACTGTCCTGGGGAAGATTCTGTGGTGGATAGGTTGCAGCAGATCTGGAATCATGTGGTGGACAACTTAAAGTTGTCACTGGAGAAGGCTCAGCGTTTTGCCAACCGCCGCCGCGGTGTGGGTCCCCGACTTCGTGTTGGGGATTTGGTATGGCTGTCTTCTCGATTTGTTCCGATGAAGGTCTCCTCTCCTAAATTTAAGCCTCGCTTCATCGGTCCTTACAAGATATTGGAAATCCTTAATCCTGTGTCCTTTCGCTTGGATCTTCTGGTGTCGTTTGCCATTCACAACGTGTTCCATACGTCTTTGTTGCGGCGGTACGTTGTACCTGTGGTTCCTTCTGTTGAGCCTCCTGCTCCGGTGTTGGTTGAGGGCGAGTTGGAGTACGTGGTGGAGAAGATCTTGGATTCTCGTCTCTCCAGACGGAGGCTTCAGTATCTGGTCAAGTGGAAGGGCTATGGTCAGGAGGATAATTCCTGGGTGGTTGCCTCTGATGTGCATGCGGCCGATTTAGTTCGTGCCTTTCACGCTGCTCATCCTGATCGCCCTGGTGGTCTTGGTGAGGGTTCGGTGACCCCTCCTTAAGGGGGGGTACTGTTGTGAATTAGACTTTTTGGCTCCCTCTTGTGGTTACTAGTGATATGACTCTGGGATTGTCTTTCCTCAGTTTGGCACCCACCTGGGTCGTTAGTCCAGGGGAGTTGCTATATAAGCTTCCTGGATCCTTAGTCCAGTGCCTGGCATTGTTGTAATCAGATCCTTTCTGTTTGCTCCTGTCTGCTGGTCCGGGTTCGTGCAAAATTAAGCTAAGTCCTTCTTCTTTGTTTTTTGGTTATTTGCTTGCTCTCATTTTTGTCCAGCTTGTACTAAATGTGATTCCTGACCTTGCTGGAAGCTCTAGGGGGCTGGTGTTCTCCCCCCGGGCCGTTAGACGGTTCGGGGGTTCTTGAATATCCAGCGTGGATATTTTGATAGGGTTTTTGCTGACCATATAAGTCATCTTACTATATTCTGCTATTAGCTAGTGGGCCTCTCTTTGCTAAATACCTAGCTCATTCTTACGTTTGTCTTTTCCTCTTACCTCACCGTTATTATTTGTTGGGGGCTTGTATCCAACTTTTGGGGTCTTTTCTCTGGAGGCAAGAAAGGTCTTTCTTTTCCCTTCTAGGGTTAGTTAGTTCTCCGGCTGGCGCGAGACGTCTAGAACCAACGTAGGCATGTTCCCCGGCTGCTGCTATTTGTGGTGCTAGGATTAGATATATGGTCAGCTCAGTTACCACTGCCCTATGAGCTGGTTTTTTGTGTTTGCAGACTTAGTAATTATTTCTGAGACCCTCTGCCATTGGGGTCATAACACTTCCCCACCCTTAAAATTCATTATTTGTTCTTCCACTAGATCATCATTTGCTCTCCCCACCCCCTCTTCAATTGATCATTTGCTCTCCCCACCCCCACCTTCAATTAAATTGCTGTCCCCTGTCCCTCACACTGAATTTATCATTTTGCAGTCCCCCCACTTTAATTTGAAGTCCCCTTACTTCATTCATTGCAGTCCCCTATCACCCCCTCACTTCATCTGCAGTGCCCCTTCATCATTTGCACCCCCCTATCCCCCTTCCATTTCATTATGAGCAGTCCCACATCAGACACACTTCATCATGTGCAGTCCTGCAGTCCCCTTCTCCCACTTCATCATGTGCAGTCCCCTTACCCCCCACTTCATCATGTGCAGTCCCCATTACCCCCCACTTCATGTGCAGATCACCTTACCCCCCACTTCATCATGTGCAGTCCCCTTTAACCCCCAATTCATCATGTGCAGTAGCCTTACCCCCACTTCATGTGCAGCCCCACTCCCCCTTCATCATGCACAATCCCCCTTACCCCCACATCATCATGTGCTGCCCCATACCATCATGTACAGCCCCACTCTCCCCACTTCATCATGTGCAGTCTCCTTTATCCACTAAACTATCATGTGCAGCCCCACTCCCCCTTCATCATGTGCAGCCCCACTCCATCATGTACAGCCCCAATCAACCTTCATCATGTGCAGCCCCACTTACCCCCTCACTCCATCATGTGCAGTCTCCTTTAACCCCCAAATTCCATCATGTGCAGCCTCCTTACACCCCCCACTTCATAACTTGCAGTTACCCACCATAAAATTTATTTTATAAAGAAAACAAAAAAGTTCTTCATACTTACCTCACCAGTCGCTCCCCTGCAGTGCCTCTCTGCTTCTAACATCCGGGTCATGTCGGCGTGTGCGTGAGGACGCCATCGAGCGTCGAGCCCAACACCTAACCTGGAAGTATAGAGAACATGAAGGGAGCAGTAGCTGCGCAGCCGTCAAGGTGACAGCCAAGCATAGCTCCTGGCCCCAGTGCAGACTTGTGTGCTAACTGTGATGCGGCTGCGCACAATTTGCTGTGTGGCTGTAGCCACCACCAGGCAGCTGGCCCTGAACAGCTGCTGGTGGAGCGGCCCGGGGGGCATTTGCCTCTTTGCCACCTGGGCCAGTCAGCCCCTGTTTAAGGCCTTAATTAGCCTGTTAGGGTTATGGCTTGTTCACTATCATCATTAGAAAAGGTCAGGTGATGCAAATTTCCCAGCCTTATAAAAACCCAGCCTCCTCTAACCTTCTGCCAAAAATCAGCAGCCATGTGATTTTCTAAGCAGCTGCCTAGCACTCTGAAAATGAAAATTGTGGAGGCCCACAAAGCAGAAGGCTATAAAAAGAAAGCAAAGCATTTTCAAGTTCCTCTTGTGCAAAATATTAACAGGAACAGTGGGGTCAAGATATGGTCTGGAAGACCAAGCAAAATTTCAGTGAGAGCTGCTTGTAGGATTGCTAGAGAGGCAAATCTGAAGCCCTGCTTGGCTGCAAGAGATCGTCAAAAAGATTTAGCAGACTCTGTCTCTACTGTTCAGAGACACCTGCACAAATATGCCCTTCATGGAAGAGTCATCAGAAGAAAAGCTCTCCTGCTTCCTCACCATAAAATTCGGGGTCAGAAGCATGCAAAAGAACATCTAAACAAGCCTGATGCATTTTGGAAACAAGTCATGTGAATAATAAATAATAAATAATCTTTATTTTTATATAGCGCTAACATATTCCGCAGCGCTTTACAGTTTGCACACATTATCATCGCTGTCCCCGTTGGGGCTCACAATCTAAATTCCCTATCAGTATGTCTTTGGAATGTGGGAGGAAACCGGAGAACCCGGAGGAAACCCACGCAAACACGGACAGAACATACAAACTCTTTGCAGATGTTGTTGCAGATGTGAACCAATGAAGTTAAAATAGTACTCTTTGGCCGCAATGATCAAAGGTATGTGTGGAGAGAAAAGGGTGCAGAATTTCAGTAAAAGAACATCTTGCCAACCATTAAGCATGGGGGTGGATCAATCATGCTTTAAGGTTGTATTGCAGTCAATGGCACGGGGAACATTTCACTGGTAGAGGGAATAGATTCAATGAAATTTCAAAAAGGTTAATAGAGGATGGCTTCTACAAATGGAAAATTATCCTAAACACAAGTCAAAATCCACAATAGACTACCACAAAAGGCGCAAGCTCAAGGTTTTACAATGGCCCTAACAGTCCCCTGATCTGAACATCATTGAAAATCTGTGGCTAGACCTCAACATAGCAGTGCATAGAAGACGACCCAGGAATCTCACAGAACTGGAAAAATCCTTCAAGGAAGAATGGATGAAAATCCCTCACACAAGAATTGAAAGACTTTTGTCTGGCTGCAGAAAGTGTTTACAAGATTTGATGCTTTCAAAATATTCAGCTGTTTAAACTGTGACTTTATAGAAATTGCAGTAAGCAGCCCGGTAAGTGACACATTGCTGGAATCAGGATCTCTGCCACTACACAATACCGTTCTCAGATTAGGTGCTAAAGCCTGGTGATGTTCTAAATAGTCTTAAAAAATGTTCTACCGTTTTGCTGCTGCAGAGTATAAGTTCGTTATCCGGCTGAATGCTTTGAAGAAAAGTTACAAAATCAGAGCTGCTGCTCCTGATGACTGTCTGCTAGGGCGCAGTATAAATCGGACCGAGATCGGAACACAGTGCACAAACTGACTGTGGCTCTCCTGACCCGAGTGTGACAAGCTTCATACTGTGAAGATCTGAGGTTGTGGGTTATAAAAATCACCTAGGCAGGTTAGCGATGCAACTATTTTTTATTCCATACATCCATAATCCAGGTAGATGGCCAAAATACAATGTCCTCAGTCCACAAGTTCCTCAAACTGATATTGGTAATTCAACTGGCCCCGAACCATGCGATACCTATTGTCTCCCAACTTTTGGTTGGTCCATAGATTTCGCATCTCCAGCTGGTATAGTGTGCAGTCACAGCCTATGTTCCTCCAGACGATGGATATCCCGACCATAGCATCACTGCTTCCTGTGGGTGGCACGTGGAGTGGCCTTGCCCTGGTTTCAGGTAAGGCTTCTTTCACACTTCCGTCATCTTAGATCCGTCACAATGCGTCGATTTGGGAAAAACACGCATCCTGCAAATGTGCCCGCAGGATGCGTTTTTTTCCCATAGACATGTATTGCCGACGGATCGCGACGTATGGCCATACGTCGCGTTTGTCGTGCACTGGATGTGTCGTGTTTTGGCGGACCGTCATCATGAAAAAACGTTCAAGGGAAATTTTTTTCGTACGTCGCATCCTGCACTTTGGAGTGCGCATGCCAGGGCGGAGATCTCTAGCTCCTCCCCAGGACTTTAGAATGGGCAGCGGATGCGTTAAAAAACTGCATCTGCTGCCCACGTTGTGCCGAATTTTAACAACGTCCGTCGGTACGTCGCGCCGACGCTTTGTGACGGCCCGGTACTGACGGAAGTGTGAAAGAAGCCTAAGTTCCACAAGGTGATTACGACTGAGTTTGTTATGTTTTACATATCCAGCCCAATGGGTAAAGTGTTATTATTAAAACACAAATATTTCACTACAGTTTGCCTTTTCAGCTATATTAACTCACTTTTCTAGGATTTTCATTTCGAAGAGTTTTTACCAATCTGCTTCTTCTGAGTGGGATCAGCATTTTCTACAAGCTGCAGGCACTGGGAGATTTATTTAATTAAAAACTCTTTTAGAAATGTTCCATCTTTGGACAGTGTGGACACCCAGTCCAGCAGTGGGCTAATTACTGAGTGACTTCTGAGCTGAAGGGGCTGACAGAAGCGGCCGGAGGCTAAGACGCGGCTACAAGAGTAGCAAAAAAAAGAGACAAACTAGGAAATAAAGAGTGAGGGGAACTTTTATAGACAATTCTGTTTACTAAGAATACAAGATAATACAAACAATACACTTTTTTCCTAGCCAGAGGCGAATCGTCTAATATTCTGTCTAGAGAACTTATAGGGAGGAGCAAATCCGCAAAATAACCTCAGAATGGTTCTACATAATTACCAGAAATGGTTCTTATATATAGATGACACAAGGATGAGCTGATCAGATATAATTTTGCTGAGATGTTCATTCAATGCATTTAATTATACAATAAAGAAATGTTTTTATATTGAATTTGAAAGAAACTTTAAAAAGGGTAGCTGCAGGCTTGTAAGCTTTTTTTAAGTTGCAATTTTTTTAAGATGAAAAAAGAAGCAAAATTTTAGATAGTTTTCATTGTAAATATTTTTCATTTTGTGTCTACAACAGAATACATCTCCATAGTAACAGACTACAAACAACTCCTATGAAGTCAGATCTCGTAGTTATGTGTTGCTCTCTTCTATTCGCTTTCTCTCCAACTTTAAGCAATCAAGAAGAGAGACAAATGTAAAGGAGAGAATTATACTCGCTCATTACTAGTTGGCACTGGTCAGAACAGACAGGCAAATAACAATTACCTCCCTGTAAGCTCTTAAAGGGAACCTGTCACCCCGTTTTTTCCGTATGAGATAAAAATACTGTTAAATAGGGCCTGAGCTGTGCATTACAACAGTGTATTATGTGGACCCCGATTCCCCACCTATGCTGCCGAAATACGTTACCAAAGTAGCCATTTTCGCCTGTCAATCAGGCTGGTCTGGTCAAAAGGGCGTGGTGTCTTCCCCCAGATCTTGCTTAGTTTTCCGTTGGTGGCGTAGTGGTTTGCGCATGCCCAAGTCCAGAATCCACTGCACAGGGGAGGGAAAAGAGCGCGATCTGCGCTATTCCCCTGGTGATCGGTGGGGGCGGCCATCTTCCTGTGGCCGCGCGTGCACAGATTGAGCGCTCTGCTGCCCGGGGCTTCAGGAAAATGGCCGCGGGATGCCGCGTGTGCACAGATGGAAATCGCGGCGGACATTTTCCTGAAGCAGAGTTTGCATCTCGGCTTCAGGAAAATGGCCGCCGCGATCTCCATCTGCGCACGCACGGCATCTGGCGGCCATTTTCCTGAAGCCCCGGGCAGCAGAGCGCTCCAACTGCGCATGCGCGGCCTCAGGAAGATGGCCGCCCCCACCGATCACCAGGGATATAGTGCAGATCGCACTGTTTTTCGTCACCTGCGCAGCCGCAAACCAGTACGCCACCAATGGAAACCTAAGCAAGATCTGGGGGAAGAAACAGCTTTGTCACCACGCCCATATGACCAGACCAGCATGATTGACAAGCGAAAACGGCAACTTTGGTAAGTAATTTCGGCAGCTTAGGTGGGGAATCAGGGTAGAAAAAAAACACTTTTGTAAAGCACAGCTCATGCCCTATGTAGCGGTATTTTTATCTCCGAGTGAAAAACCGGGGTGACAGGTTCCCTTTAAGCCAGAAGCAAATAAGGATAAAAAGTTCCACATAACCCTTCTAAAGGACATCTGTTAGTACAAAGTGGCTGTTCACAGGTGCTTGGACAATCTTGGCACAGCCAAACAATGAAATTCAACTTCCCACCTAGTTTTTTTTAAATTATCTCGGGGTGGAGATGGATGGAAAACAAGTATGGTAGGTGGGAAGGTACACTGAACTTTTTGGCCATGCCAAGGATGCACTGAGCACCTGTGCCTCGTTTCAACAGTCATTTTGTGCTGATAGACTCCATTTAAAGGGTTTGTCTGCTTTAGAAATCTCTTTTCTTTTAGAAGAATCTATTAGTGATTGCAAAGTGCTCTATTGCTTAACCTCAGTGCTAAGCTGTAATCTATTTGGAAACATGCAAACCCACCATAGGTGAAATTAAGCATTGCAAGGGTCCCATTGAAATCAGCTGGTTGACCACGTATTTAAAAGGCATGTCAGGTCCTCAGCAACAAGTCACTTTTATAGCTCACTTTGTACTAGCTAATACATAAAATATTCTAAACAGGAAACCCCTCCATAAATTTATATTTCATTAATGAGATATTTGCAAATGGGTTTCCCAAACTAAGCAACCCAATGGTAATAAACCGTAGGATAATTCTTAACAAGAAATATTTCCAGGTTGCACATTTCACAATCTCTTCCATTTTTGTGACATTCCTTTATATTGTTCAAAAACTTTTTAAATAATTAACATGTATATAAAACATATATAAAGGACCCTTGATATGAAGAATATCATACACAGCTAATATTACTTTTGTCACGATTTTGTTCAATTATTAACTTCCAATATCGTTGATGCATGAAATGACCAGAATTAAACACTTCATAACAATGTATCAAAAAGAACAACGTATCAATGGAATGTTCTTGACATCCGTTAACTGAGAGACAGAAGTACCTACAATGCATTAGCAATGACAATGGAAGATACCTATTTTGCACCTTACGTCTGCCATCCAGACTCGCCCATAACAAGACGTTTGCAGACATTAGTGTTTGCACCTGTCGTAGATTCCCATTGACACTTCAAACAGGCATAGCGTACAATAAACTCCCAGGACCCATTAAAGATTTTGTAAATTGTATTATATCCTTATCATCAAAGGGATTCAGGATGTAAGACCGAGGTGAAAAGTCTGAATCACATTCTCTTAATTATGATGCTATTAAACTAATTACTCTTCCTACCCGCACAAGCTATTGCTTTGCCTGGCATGATGAAAACCATGAACTATTCCCCATCTCTACACATAGACTGTGGCACTTCTCTATTGTGCTTCACTGTTTAAATGTCGCTCTCTTGACAATGGCATCATATTAAAATGGAGTTGTAAAACCAAGAAATATGGTGGTAATCTCTAAGGGTGCTTTCACATTGGGTTTGCCACCAGTTTGTTGGTCCTGTTGGGGCTTACATCCAAACCAACCCACAAAACAGCAAATGACAACTGGAGGCGGACACCCAGACATAGTAGACGGCCTCCAGTAGGTGTATATGGCAGAAAATAATGCACGTCCACTGTGTCGGCACCATTATAGTCTATGGCCCCGTTGGCACATATGCTCAAATCCAGTTTTACGGGGGGTGTTTGGACTTACGCTCTGACAGTACAACGAAAGGGTTGCAAAAGGCAATGTGAAGGCACCCTAACCGGTGGTTCTATTGTAATTGCAAGACTTGAGACCCACCTGAAAAGGAATCTGTCAAGGATTTACCCCCCCCAAACTATTTATGTGCATATAGCTCTTTCAAAGACAAGTCCAGCAATACCGATACATGGTGAGTCAATTCCTCCAATGCTGAGAAATCGGCATTTGAATTGTTATTCCTCAAGAGCTATGGTAGATCTCTAGCCTCTGTCACTTCAATTCTATTCTCCACCCAGCACCGCCTCTTCCTGTTTGACTGAATTCAGACAAAGGAGCCACCAGCCATCAGTAGGAGGAGGACACAAATAATTAGTGTGGAGTGTGAAATCTTGCTGAAAGATTCCCTTGACTTGCCACCTGTATTATTCAGTAGTCCAGAGCTGCAATCAAAATTCTGCTGGTTGCCATTGGAAGCAGGTAAAATTGTTGTCAGATACCTACCTAATAGATTAGCTGGACTACAAGGTAAAGAAGTAACCTTACCTCAAATTAATGTACAGTACCTGGTACCGTATATTAATACACTCCATAGAATTGAATGAATCCATAAAAAGCTCGTGCAGTCAGTAAGTCAACAAATAATGTTGGGAAACTTCAGCTCTGAAGACTTCAATTTTGTAAATGCAGCTCTAGATTATGACACAGGCTGTGATGTAGGATCTGTACTAGATAAATAATGCAATGCATTTATAAATGAACATATACTGTGTAAATTCATTGGAGATTACATTTAGATTTAGATTTTATTGACTTAGATTTTATAACTAAATCAGTCATTCACGTCTGAAGATGGCGTGCTCTCCTGGTTTACATAAAACTGAAATCCAGTGGAGACACAAAGAAAATACAAATCCACAACTCTCCATATTTTTCATGACACATGAAAATCATACAATAGTTAAAAGTGTTGGCCACTACTCTGACAGCTCCCTATGTTTCTCCACAACACACATGTGGAGCCGGCGGCGTTCCGGCGGTGTCGTCACTGGCCAATCAGGGGCCACTCTCCACTCCTATGGACATATTGGACACCCGGAGGAAGTGAGAGCTGCGGCTGCTCAATGACTTCCCTCAGATGTCTTGACTTGTCTGAAGGAGAGTGAAGGGCTGATTGGCCACAGTGATTGGATGACATAAGAATGTCATGCAATCTTTAGGAGAGCCATTGCCGACACCGCTGGAACAATATTGGAGGTGCGTATAAAAGTTATTAGTTTGCTAAAGGGAAACATAAGGATTCAGAAGAAGTCTGAGTAGTGGACAACCCCTCTAAATTATTACAAGAAGACCTATACACTCTTTACCCAGATTTGTCCATCCACTAAATCCTCCAGGGTTCTCATTGCTAATGCCTCCACGGTCACAATAAACCCAACCTTTTTTCAGGCAGCACTAAACAAGGTAAAAATGGACTAAATATGGCAGTGCTTACCCGAGAGGAGGCACATTGCCTGCACTGAGACATTTTGTACCTTGATTCATGCAATTGTTGGGGTTCCACAATCAATCTAAACTTCTGACGTGTTTTTTCACAATAGCTGTGTGGTAGCTTCTCTCGAAGGTGAGTGGTCAGATAGCACCCTATTTGTCTGGGCTCCTGACAACGGTACCTTCTGCAATGCTTTTATTGCTCTTCTAATTGACATGGTCTGAAATTACGCTTTAAGTGGAGTTTCATTTTCTATTATATCATTATCTAACAACTCCACAACTTATAAACAGCAGAGATCTGACTTTTTTAAATTTTTTTATAAATCTATGGATACAATTTCATTTCCGATACCACCTCGTTAATCCCTTCCTTATTCTAAACCACAGACTCATAAGCATACAGTTATATTATAATAGAACAGTAAGTGCTAACCAATAAACCAGCATAGGTATATAGCCATAACTATTCAATTACACAATCATAATGTTAAATGGGTTTTCTTGGACTTTACTATCTATATGCTAGCCTTAGGCTTGGACATCAATATCAGATTGGTGGGAGTCCGATTTCCATCACCACCAACAATCAGTTGGTGAAAGAGGCTGCATTGCACTGGAGCAGGCACAGCTCCACACATTGTATTGTGGTCTTGAAAGGTACTGCAAGTCTTCTGCAATAGTTTTGAGCAATGGTCTTGAGAATAAGAGAGACCTGCAGTACCATTTCCAGCGACTGCATAAGTTCTGGTGCACCGCAGTCTCTTTAATCTCCTGATTGGTGGAGATGCCAGCAGTCCGACTACTCTGATCTGATAATGACAAACTATCCTAAGGATAAACTGCCAATTTTTTTTTTTTTTAAGTTTTTCTTATCATCATAAATGGTTTAAATTGCTAAATGCATGTAAAAAATGACCAACTGTGAAATTTATGTCTGATCTATAATCATAGCCCTTCTGAAAAATAGAGGGATTTTTAACTGTATTGTGTACTGATCATTGTCTAGGTTACGGACCACCTCTGAACTTTGTCTGAGGTGGCTGGTTTCCTAGACAAGAAATGCAGCACTTGCAAGCTCATTGTTATAGAGGTTGGAAGCACTGTTGGGAAGCTGGCCAGATCGCTGGATTTAGCAAGCTTCTGTCCTACTGTGCTAAGAAGGAAAGATGTCTCTGCCTGCATCATAGGAGAGTGCACAGTTCAGGCCAGCAGAATGAGAATGGTGCTGGCCCAAACTGTCTCTGGCTAGAAGAAAGCCAGACGGCAGGTAAGCGGTGCGCTCAGGGGAGCTGTGCACTCAGAGGAGCTGTGCACTCAGGGGAGCAGTGCACTCAAGGAAGCAGTGCACTCAGCAGAGCGGTGCACTCAGCAGAGTGGTGCACTCAGGGGAGCAATGCACTCAGGGGAGCAGTGGATACAGCAGAACAGTGCACTCAGGGGAGCAGGTGCACTCAGCGGAGTGATGTACTCAGTGGACTGGTGCACTCAGCAGAGCAGTGCACTCAGGGGAGCAGTGCACTCAGCAGAGCGGTGTGCTCAGGGGAGCGGTGCACTCAGCAGAGCGGTGCACTCACGGAAGCGGTGCATTCAGTGGAGCGATGCACTCAGGGGAGCGGTGCACTCAGCAGAGCGGTGCACTCAGGGAAGCGGTGCACTCAGCGGAGCGATGCACTCAGGGGAGCGGTGCACTCAGCAGAGCGGTGTGCTGAGGGGAGCGGTGCACTCAGCAGAGCGGTGCACTCAGGGAAGCGGTGCACTCAGTGGAGCGATGCACTCAGGGGAGCGGTGCGCTCAGGGGAGCAGTGGATACAGCAGAACAGTGCACTCAGGGGAGCAGGTGCACTCAGCGGAGTGATGTACTCAGTGGACTGGTGCACTCAGCAGAGCAGTGCACTCAGGGGAGCAGTGCACTCAGCAGAGCGGTGTGCTCAGGGGAGCGGTGCACTCAGCAGAGCGGTGCACTCAGGGAAGCGGTGCATTCAGTGGAGCGATGCACTCAGGGGAGCGGTGCACTCAGCAGACCGGTGCACTCAGGGAAGCGGTGCACTCAGCGGAGCGATGCACTCAGGGGAGCGGTGCACTCAGCAGAGCGGTGTGCTGAGGGGAGCGGTGCACTCAGCAGAGCGGTGCACTCAGGGAAGCGGTGCACTCAGTGGAGCGATGCACTCAGGGGAGCGGTGCGCTCAGGGGAGCAGTGCACTCAGGGGAGCGGTGCACTCAGCGGAGTGGTGCACTCCTGAAGGTTAGTCATGGGAACAACCCTTTAAAAGCAAGAAAAAAAAACTTCTACCTTGTGATTATCCAAGACAACTACAGAGAACGTACTAGTTATTACCCAAGCTACCCAAGGTAAATCACTTTTGAACCCAGCAATGTTCCAAGAATACTAACACATGTATGTGTGACGCAGTAGCAGAAAGTTGTCACAGAGAGTATCAGGAGGATGATGAAGAATGGAGAAGAATTTTTCCATCTCTTCTTTGGAACCTGTGCTCTTCTTAAATTACTGCGTACCCCTGCTAATCTGTACAAATTAAAGAAGGAGCAGAAAATTGGTCATCATGATAAATGACGTAGCCCAGCAGTAGCGCAATGTTATTCGTCACACCTGGTTAATGTTAACACCGGTTGTAACATCTTATTATGTTTGCATATCGCTTATGTAGAATTACACATAGGATAATATTAATATTGAAAACTAATTACCTCTGCAAAATACAAATAATCTAACAAGTCATCTTGCATAAAAGCAATGTACTCTAGAAATCATTATTATACCCTACATTCTAAAACCAGCACAAAGGACAGAATGTCACATAGGCAACACCAGTAACAAGCTAGAATGTCACATAGGCAACACCAGTAACAAGCTAGAATGTCACATAGGCAACACCAGTAACAAGCTAGAATGTCACATAAGCAACACCAGTAACAAGCTAGAATGTCACATAGGCAACACCAGTAACAAACGCCTCCTGTACTGGGCGTTAAAAGCTACAGGAACATTGTATGTCCTCTGCAGTCCAGCAGATTGATAGAGACTTCATGGAATCCTTCTCTGACAACAAAAAACATTTAGATTAGAAACCCCAGTAAAACCAAGACCATCAGCATGACTGAAAAAATAATTTAATGTTGTGTGTGGTAGAGGTGTGATTAATTGATTAATGTTCATTAGCTGCCTTAGTTCTCATTGTGTCTTGGGACGGTCAGTATTTGCTCATACAGTATTTTAATATTTGGGTTTGGAACATTCCAGAGTTTTTTTTCAATGCTTCTTTAATTTAAATTTGTTGACTCAGATGCAAAATGTATGGCGATAACATACTGCGGTATTCAACTGAGCAGTTAGCATGATGAATAGCTGCAGTGTCACATCCACTACACTGTGTTCCAAATTATTATGCAAATTGGATTTAAGTGTCATAAAGATTTAATCATTTTGTTTTTCAAATAAACTCATGGATGGTATTGTGTCTCAGGGCTCAATGGATCACTGAAATCAATCTTAAATACATGTGATAATTAGTTTTCCAGGTGATTCTAATTAAAGGAAAACTACCTAAAAATGATGTTCCACATTATTAAGCAGGCCACAGGTTTCAAGCAATATGGGAAATAAAAAGGATCTCTCTGCTGCTGAAAAGTGTTAAATAGACAAGGTATGAAAACATTAGATATTTCACGAAAACTTAGGAGTGATCATCATACTATGAAGAGATTTATGACTGAAACAGAGTTCATGCAGATAAAGGCATATTGAGGAAGGTTTCTGCCAGACAAATTCATTGAATTAAGAGAGCAGCTGCCAAAATACCATTACAAAGCAGCAAAAAGTTATTTGAAGTTGCTGGTGCCTCTGGAGTCCCTCAAACCTCAAGGTATAGGATCCTTCAAAGGCTTGATTTGGTGCATAAACCTACTATTCGGCCACCCCTAAACAGTGAGCACAAGCAGAAATGGTTGCAGTGGGCCCAGACATACATGAAGACTATTTTTCAAGCAGTCTTGTTTACTGCTGAGTGTCGAGCGACCCTGGATGGTCCAGATGGAAGGAGTATTGGATGGTTGGTGGATGGCCACCATGTCCCAACAAGGCTGCGACGTCAGCAAGGAGGTGGAGGAGTCATGTTTTGGTCCAGAACAGCTGGTAGGGCCCTTTAAGGTTCCTGAAGGTGTGAAAATGACCTCTGCAAAGTGTATAGAGTTTCTGACTGACAACTTTCTTCCATGGTATAAAAAGCAGAAACATGCCTTCAGGAGCAGAAGCATCTTCATGCATGACAATGCACTATCTCATGCTGTCATGCTGCAAAGAATGCATCTGAGTCATTGGCTGCTATGGGCCATAAAGGGAGATAAACTCATGGTGCGGCCACCATCTTCCCCTGACCTCAACCCTATCGAGAACCTTTGGATTATCATCAAGCAAAAGATCTATGAGGGTGGGAGGCAGTTCACATCAAAACAGCAGCTCTGGGAGGCTATTCTGACTTCATGCAAAGAAATACAAGCAGAAACTCTCCATAAACTCACAAGTTCAATGGATGCAAGAATTGTGAAGGTGATATCAAAGAAAGGTTCCTATGTTAACATGTATCTTGGCCTGTTAGGATGTTTTGGAGTTAAATAGCTTTTTTGCTCAGTGAATGTGACCTCCTAATGCTGCAAATTCAACAAATGAGCATTTTCAGTTCTTTAAAACATATCAAATGTTTAGAAATTCTACTGTGCCTAATAATTTGGAACAGTGCATTTTGAGTTTTTATTCATTTTAGAGATTATACTGTTATCATTGGGAGGTTTCTTCAATAAAATTCGATGTATACTCTATCGGGTGATGACTTTTATTAGACTGATTGTCATTTGCACCAACCATTTAGGAAAATCAGAGAAAAATGTCATTTGCATAATAATTTGGAACATAGTGTATACCTGAAAATGGCTTATATTCAGTCTAGACATTTAGTATGAAAATAAGATTGGTAGATAATGTAGATGGATAGGAAGGTAGACAGGTAATAAGATTAAGACAGATAGATAGATAGATAGATAGATAGATAGATAGATAGATAGATAGATAGATAATGTATAGATAGATAGATAGATAGATAGATAATGTATAGATAAATAGATGATAGATAGATAATGTATAGATAGATAATAGACAGAGATAGATATATAGATAATGTATAGATAATAGATAGATGATAGATAGATAATAGATAGATAGATAGATAGATAGATAGATAGATAGATAGATAGATAGATAGATAGATAATAGATCATCTCCCTCTCCTTTTCCCATAAGGCTATGTGCACACTTTGTGGCGTCCTCTGCGGGTTCTCCCGCAGCGGATTTGATAAATCTGCAGGGCAAAACCGCTGCGGTTATCCCTGCAGATTTATCGCGGTTTGTTTTGCGGTTTCCGCTGCGGGTTTACTCCTATACTATTGATGCTGCATATGCAGCAATATGCAGCATCAATAGTAATGTTAAAAATAATAAAACATGGTTATATACTCACCCTCTGATGTCCCGATCTCCTCGGCGCTGCACGCGGCGGGCCAGTTCCAAAGATGCTGTGCGAGAAGGACCTTCGAGACGTCACGGTCATGTGACCGCGACGTCACGGTCATGTGACCGCGACGTCACGGTCATGTGACCGCGACGTCACCGCAGACCCTGCTCGCACACCAACCCTGATACTGGACGGCCGCGTGCAGCGCTGAGAGGTGAGTATATCATTATTTTTTATTTTAATTCTTTTTTTTTTACACAAATATGGTTCCCAGGGCCTGGAGGAGAGTCTCCTCTCCTCCACCCCGGGTACCATCTGCACATGATCCGCTTACTTCCCGCATCGTGGGCACAGCCCCATGCGGGAAGTTAGCGGATCAATGCATTCAATGCATTCGCAGTGATTCTGCACAAAGAAGTGACATGCTGCGGAATGTAAACCGCTGCGTTTCTGCGCGGTTTTTCCCGCAGCATGTGCACAGCGGATTGCTGTTTCCATAGGGTTTACATGTAAATGTAAACGCTATGGAAACTGCTGCGGACCCGCAGCATCAAAATCGCCGTGGATCCGCGGTAAAACCCACAAAGTGTGAACATGGCCTTACTGTTGGGGTTCCTCAAGGATCAGTCCTAGGCCTCTTCCTCTTCTCCCTATATCCTGCCCCTTTTGGACAAACAATCATGTCCTCCCTCTATCTGAAACTAAATCTCTTCAAAACTGAACTTCTCATGTTTCCCCCCTCTACTAACCTACCTATACCTAATATTGCAATTACCTTGGGTGGTCCAACCATAACTCACAAGTGGCACGCTCACTGTCTTGGGGTCATATTTGTCACAGAACTTTCCATTATTCCCTATATCTAATCACTCACTCGCTCATGTCACCTGCATCTTAAAAAAGATCTCCATAATCCAAACTTTTCTCACCTTTGAAACCGCAAAAACTCTTACTGTTGCTCTTACTCATTCTTGTCTGCACTACTTCTACTCTCTACTGATTAGTCTCCCTCTAGCCAAACTTTCTTCTCTGTAATCTGTC
The DNA here is from genome assembly GCF_051348905.1 of Ranitomeya variabilis. Taxonomy (NCBI): domain Eukaryota; kingdom Metazoa; phylum Chordata; class Amphibia; order Anura; family Dendrobatidae; genus Ranitomeya; species Ranitomeya variabilis. Next base: position 324,971,276 of record NC_135233.1, on the reverse strand, counting down.
CTAAATGCAGCAGCCAGGTCCGTATTTCTGTCCAGCCGCTTCACTGATGCCTCTACCCTGTGCCAGTAATTGCACTGGTTACCCATCTATTGCAGAATACAATACAAACCTATCTCTCTCACCCAAAAAGTGCTCCACAGTTCTGTACCACCCTACATCTCCTTCTTCAGTTATCATCCTACTCGTGCCCTCTGTTCTGCAACTGTTCTAAGACTAACACCCTCCATAATACAAACCTCACACCTCCGCCTTGTGGACTTCTTTCATGCTGCGCCAGTGTGTGGAATGCACTACCCCAAATGATCCGACTAATATCTAGCCCCCACATTTTTAAGTGTGCTTTGAAAACTCATCTTTTTAGACAAGTCTATCACCTCAACTTGCTAATCTAACTCTCCCCTATTCCTTCCTCATGATGGGTGTAGTGGGTTTGTGTCTTATTATTCGAATTCACTGCAATATTGTTCCCATGTCTTAGCACAGACCCAAGGGAAGCACATGTTCAGCAGATCGGCCTCTGCCTGGTGTATCACACACTTTTATCATGATGTGTGCGACATTGTACTAATACAGCTCAGTTTACACAGCCCCAACCTCGTCCTCCCGACGCCATTGATAAATCTGCCCCACTGTTCTCATGGCCTAGAGGTCTCAAGGATAAGAACATATATGTATAAGAGGCAGAAAAATAGGCAAAATATGTGAAGGAGAAAAATCACAAATACTTTCTCTTTTCGTAACCTTCACTTTCCAGCAGTTCGATGTGTGAGGGTCCGTCCACTGCGCATGTGGAGGGATCGGTTACATGGACGCTCCATACATTCAGATGAAAGGTGCACGCTCTCTGCTGTCACCCCCCAGACATTGAGCCTCAGTATTCCTCCCTGTAGGAATGCCAACTGTATGTCAGAAGTTTAGGTCAATAGCTGACATTGTTTATAGCACTGACTGACCCTGTAGTCACCGGTCGCGCAGAGGAGACATTTTCAGTATAAATACTTGCAAGGTGCATTGTAGAATCATTGCATCAAGTGGAATTTAGGATTTGTATGTTCTCTATGGAAAGTGCAGTGTATCCATAAAATCTTAGGCTACTTTCACACTAGCGTTAACTGCATTACGTCGCAAATCCGTTTTTTTGCCGAAAAAACGGATGCGTCAAAAAAGTGAAAAACGTATGCAACGCATACAGCATTTCGATGGATCCGTCGCAAATCCGTTAAACGTTTCCGTCGAAAATACTGGATGCGTTGCATACGTTGCATCCGTTTTTACCATCCGTTGCATCCGTTTTTACGACTGATCCGTTTTTAAAAGGGAGGCTCCCAAATTTGATTGGCTACTGGAAAATATGGAAAACTATATAGTTACTGTTTTTACAGCCCATCTTTGAGGGTTTTAGTTTTGTGGCAGCGATGGAAGGTGTTCTTGTGAGCATTGCTAGTTTGGTTACCGACATTATCTTTGAGACGAATCGCCTGGATATCATAGTGCGGGAGAAGGAGGCGGCAGCGGAAAAACGGAGGATGCTTCTGCAGCAACGGAGATGGAGGCGACTCTGGATACATCCGATTAATGAACTACGGATGATGATAAAGGGATCCAAACCCTAACCCTACCCCTAACCTCACCCCTAACCGTTTAATGAACATTTTCTGACAGTCATAGTGCCACGTATTTCAGTGCCACGTATTTCAGTGCCACGTATTTCAGTGCCACGTATATAAGTGCCACGTATATAAGTGCCACGTATTTCAGTGCCACGTATATAAGTGCCATGTATATAAGTGCCACGTATAACCACGTAGTTATAGTATTTATAGTACGTGGCACTGAAATACGTGGCACTGAAATACGTGGCACTTATATACGTGGCACTTATATACGTGGCTGGCTGGGGTCTTGTGGCTGGCAGTCTTCTCTCTGGGTCTTGCTGGCATATGTGGGGTTGAAGGCCCAGGCCAGGTTTATATAGATTTGGGGGTGTCTGGCCAATTGGCAATAAAATCCAGCTTCTGAGCATGCTCAGTGCAAAAAAACGTATTGCAGCGCTGCATTGCGTCGTACGACGTGTCCCGACGCATCCGTCGCTCATAGGCTTCCATTGTAGCCAACGACGTATGCCACAGGATGCGTCGCGACACGTTTTTTAGGCGGAGACAAAAAACGTTACAAGCAACGTTTTTTGCCGACGACGTGTGGCCAAATTTTGACGCATCCGTCGTAAAACGGACACGACGTATGCCAATCCGTCGCAATACGTCGCCAATACAAGTCTATGGGGAAAAAACGCATCCAGCAAAAACTTTTGCTGGATGCGTTTTTTCTGAAAAAAGACGTTTTGAGACGTAATGCAGTTAACGCTAGTGTGAAAGTAGCCTTAGTGTACTGCAGCCCAGGCTTTACTACGCAGGAGCGCGACTTCTACATTTACTGCTGAATGTAATATCCATAAACATAAATACCATAAACCTAAATGCCGCTCCTTGGGGTTTATTGGTGGAAGGTTTCCATCTGTACAACTGTTCACAGTGCGCCATCTGCATAGGTTCATTATGGACAAATTGTGGATAGTGTCCTCCAGTAATCATAACTCATAAGGTCACTGTAATCATAATTATTTCCTATGAAGTCACACAACTGTCATCATTAAAAAACAATAATTTATCATTCATGCATGTATCACCAAGGAAGGCACCTAATAAAAGGTCCAAAAACATTGTCAGGGGTTTGGGTACAACCAGACACAAAGTTGTCTAGTCACATGTAGTAGTATCAACTCACCTGGAGCACTAATAGACCCGGACCACTAGGTCCACTTCTATGTAGATCCTGCAATAAATACATTGGTGTTGTAGGATCTATGCAGAATAAAGAACACTAGTCAGATCTATCATTGCAACAGGCGATTTGATGCAATTTTAATACTTATCTTAGAGGGATTGTTCATTACTAGGACAACTCCTTCCCATTCCCTACACTTGGCACCGATAAAAGAAAAAAGCCTGTACTCACCTCCCGTGCCGGCTCTGTACCAGCGGCATCGGCACTCGCTCACCCCGAGGCTCTGGTGCAGTTGTTGTGTCACAGCGATGGCGTCACTGTCTCCACCTTCGGACAAATTGAATATGAAGAGGAAGTCCGGACTGTAGCTGATCTCTGACTTACTCATCATGTTCAACTGGACGGAAGGAGGAGACAGTGACGACAGCTCTGATTGGGCACTGGGTTCACAAGTCATCTCAACCGAATGGGAGTTCCGGGACCGCGAGTGCCGACACCGCTGGCATGGGAGCTGAGTATAGGATTTTTTATTTTATCAGGGCCCAGTGTTGGGTATGAGAAGGGGATGTCCTAGCAGTCGACAACCCCTTTGATATACATGATAATGGGCAACCTTATGTCTGGCTGTATCCTAATCCCTGGCTGTGTTTTGCATCTCTGAAAGAAGTTGCCCAGTGTTCTACTAAGAATCTGCAGTCACTCTATGTCCCTCTAGTCACTCTATGTGACTGCAGACTTCTAAACCCTTAAAGCACGTGCACCACAATTTCTGGACTCTCCGAGAGTGGCAGTGAAGTATGTGATTTGCATACGCCGGGCCACATTTCGACTAGACGTGCACATTGAGCAAAGAATCTTGACAGTGTCCGAATGACACGCTGTAAGGAATCAAACGTCTGCAGGGACATAGAGTGACTGCACACTGAAAGCTGAACACCGGAAAACCCCTCTAAGCCTTAGCACATGGTAAATGTATGTTTGTTTTTAAAGAATTGTGAATAAAAGGCTTTTAACTGATGGTTGTGACACTCCATTATCTTTATAGGTGATAGTTTTACCGGTGAAACATATTTGAAAGCTTGTTACTGTGTTCAATAGCATTAGGCTTGTTCACCACATAATATGTGCAGATTTTATAAGTGTGAGTGATCACTACACAAGGTAAAAGTGCAAATGTGCAACACGTGTAGTGAGTGAACTCACCTTATGTAAGGAAGAAAGAAGAAAGAAAAGGAAGGATAAAGAAGAAAGAAGGAGGGAACGAAAGAAAGAAAAAAGAAAAAAGAAAGTAAGAGAAGAAAGTAAGAGAAGAAAGAAAGAAAGAAAGAAAGAAAGAAAGAAAGGAGAAAAAAAGAAGGATAAAGAAGAAAGAAGGAGGGAATGAAAGAAAGAAAGAAACAAAGAAAGAAAGGAGAAAAAAAGAAAGAAAGAAAGAAAGAAAGAAAGTAAGAAAGAAAGAAGGAAAACCAAAAGCATACCGTAGATATTATATAGTAAATACACACTACATACTCCTGCTTTTCTAATAGCTAGTGTCTATGTTAATAGAAAATAAAATGTAAGATAAAGAGATTGAGAGAAAGAGAGAAAGAAGTAAAGATGTATTGTACATCTGATGACAAGACAGACATACAGACAGATAGATATATAGATACACAGATAGACAGAGATGATAGATAGATAGATAGATAGATAGATAGATAGATAGATAGATAGATAGATGATAGATAATGAGATAGATAAATAGATAGATAATAGATAGATAGATAGATAGATAGATAGATAGATAATGAGATAGATAGATAGATAATGAGATAGATAAATAGATAGATAATACATAGATAATGAGATAGATAGATAGATAGATAGATAGATAGATAGATAGATAGATAATAGATAGGGAGATAAATTAAAAAAAAGCCAATTACCAATCCTCCAGATAGAAAAAACAAACAAAAATGAAAGCGGATCTCCTTAAAGGAATTAGAAAAACCGTAGTTTAATAGCCTATTGGGGCTCAGCAACGTTTCGGTTCTGTTGAGAATCTTTCTCAAGCCTTAGGAAATGTTGCTGAGCCCCAATGGGCTATTAAACTACGGTTTTTCTAATTCCTTAAAGGAGATCCGCTTTCTTTTTTTTATTTTACATAGATAGCAAAAAAAGTTAGAATCAGCACACCATCTTGTGTAGAAAAAAACGGCATTTCATAGCCCATAAGGTGACGTTTCAGCTCCAAGTATGGGCCTTTCATCAGCCAAGACATCGCTTTATGGGCTATTAAATATTTTTTTTTCCACATAGGATGGTGTGCTGATTCTACGTTTTTTGTTATTATTGTGGACTGCCATGTATCTGGGAGGCTCTGCACCCAAATTGCTGGTGATGCTTTTTCTTTTTTCTTCATAGATGGATGATAGATAGATGACGGACGGATAGATTGATCGATCGATAGATATTGTGCTCACTAGATCGCAGACACTTTACTGCTACAATACTATTATAAATATTGTACACATAAACAGATGGTGAACGCTGATCATCATTTGTAAATAATAAAGTGATAAATAATAATAATAGTAATGCCTGGGAATACGTTGTGTTCCCCTATGGGGTCCGCGCTGCCTAATATCTCTGTTTCCCTCATGTCAGTCATACACTTGTGTGGACTTCTTGTGGCGTCCGACCACCTGGACCTGGACCACTGCTCCTGCCGCTGCTGGTGCTCAGGATGCAAATGAAACTAATGCAGCGGCAGTGTGATATACCTCTCCTCCCCACCCCCCTGCCCTCCTTGTCTCCATGGCAATTGTCACCCAGTTTACATCCAGCAGCACAGCCAGTCGATTGCATGGTAATAGTGGGAAACACATCATAGCCAACATCCAATTCTTGCAGAAAGCACGGCCTTTCTTGGTAGAGACAGACTTCTTAATGTGACACTGGCAGATTAGCATTATTGATCCTCCAGAAGAGCAGCTGATGGCCTCATATCACCAGGCATTAGGTGCTACCTCCAGGTAACGCTTATGTACCCCCCTGTGCAGTGACATAAGACGTGCCAAAGTAGCACACTTCATGGCAAACGCCAAGAGCCACAATGAAACCAAAGTCTATACTCTACGGTCTATTGTTTGCTGTAAGCATCCATTACAGGCCATGGAGAGGTTGACTGTAGGGGTCACCAATTGGATTTCCAAAAGATCATCAGAGAAAATACTAAATACCAGCAAAGCTAAGATTATCTATGGATTGTGCATTGATATGAGAGAACAATACGGATTTTATGCTGATAACTTTAGGTTTAATGGACCTTTAAATACAAGATGACATGTCTTCTCCTGCATGGACAGCACACAGTGCATACAACTTCTAAACACAGGGGACATCTGCAATATGACCCTTCCCCAACAGGGTGCCGACACTTGTTCCCGCAGACATGTGGCACAGACACTACAATGCAATGTGTTTGTTTTGCCTTCCATGTCTTGAAGGCATGACCACCATGAAGACTTAGAGATTGCAAAAAAAGGTCACCACTTGCCCAAATGTCTCTTTCCAATTAAGTTCTGCTTACCCTTAGAAGCATCTTTTTCCTCCTTCGGTTTGATCACCTTTCCACTCATAGATCCCAGTTTGCTTGTAAAAATTCCCAAATATGCTTAAATTTTGTCTCAGGAAAGGATTCAAATGAATACGTCAGGCTATCCTTCTTCTTCCCCCCAAAAGATGTCTTTACATGGGTGTCTTCTGTCCTCCAGTGTCTGCAAGGAGCAAGAAAAAAAGATAAATGGTGAATGATGGTCACTTGAGGATCTGACTACTGTCCCCACCATGCAAGAACACAAAGGGACGTGTTGTACCTGACATGTTTCTGACAGCCCCCACCCCCACTGCATGCCATCACCACTTACAGCCATACCAAGAAGAGACACCAACGCAAACACCCATAATGGGGGATAATGGGATGTGGAGGG